>NC_082713.1:58696723-59387973 GCF_030144855.1 Hypanus sabinus | reverse complement strand
TCATCCTAGATTTTTCTCTATTAAAACCAAAAGTGGTGAGGTGGAAGTCAGATGCCACAATCATTACCTTTCTCCACTGCGCTATTCTCTGTCCATGGGTGTTTAAAGCTCTGCAGTAAAAAGTTTATACATTTGAACTATTTTCAAAAATTTCATCTCTGTGAGGATCAAAGTTAAGATAATGGTTATTAAATGTGGTAAGATGGTTGATGGTAAGATGGCTGTGCTAGTTCAGAGTGAAAACCAACAGGTTTCCACTTCACATTATTGATCAAGATCCACAAACTTGAAAAGTTGAGACACATTCCAGTAAGTAATCTAATTTTGTTATGTATCCTGAATGAGTCACAGTGACTCAAAAACATTGACCAAAGACAATAACCACAATGGAACAATATTACTTCCATTTTGAGCTCTTTTCCTGTATTTCAACACTTTTGTTAATGAGTAGAATAGCTATATCATAACATTATTGTTCTGTGAACTATTAAGTGGCCATTAGCACACTGTAATGAGACATGATTCATAAAATATAATTTTAGAAAAAATGGAATATGCATCTGTTACAAAACAATTAATAACATGCATGCCTATGTTCAATGACACCAAATAAACAATAGGGCATAAATGCTGCTTCCAAATTCAGTGCAATTGATATTAATTAAGCTGAACATGTCACACAACTGTCAATGACCGAGGAAAAATTACTAGTACTTAAAATACCAAATTGTCATCACAACCTGCATAATCGTTGTTAAGTTCATCCGATATTGACATCAGCGACTCAAAATACTGTGAAATTCTAGCTGCAAATTAATCATAACTGGTGTTTCTATAATGCTTTCAATTCATTTTCAGAACAGTTGTGGCATGCAGTCAATTGCCTATTGATGACCATCTCCCTGGAATGAAAGGGTAAATGTATGAAGAGTGTTTGATGGTTCTGGGCCTGTACTCACTGGAGTTTAGAAGAATGACGGGGATCACATTGAAATCTATTGAATATTAAAAGGACGAGATAGAATGGGCATGAAGAGAATGTTTCCTATAGTGGGGAAGTCTAGGACCAGAGCACACAGCCTCAAAGGACAAGGATATCCCTTTAGACCAAAGATGAGGAGGAATTCCTTTAGCCAGAGGGTGGTGAATCTGTGGAATTCATTGTCACAAATACTGTGGGGGCAAGTTTTTGGGTATATTTTGAAGCAGAGCTTAATAAGTTCTTAATTAGTAAGGGTACCAAAGGTTATGTGGGGAAGGCAGACGAATAGAGCTGAGAGGGAGAATAAATTAATCATGTTCAAACACTGGAGCAAACTCAATGGGCCAACTTTCCTACTTCTGCTCCTATGTCTTATGAACTTATGGTCTTATCTCCAATAAAGGAGCTTCAAATGACATGCCCTTGACACGTATCACTACTTCAATTGTCAGTGAGTCTACCTTCAATGTCCTGGGGTTAATGATTGACCAGAAACTCCATTAAGACTGTCACATGAATATTGCCCAGGATTATGCTTACCCTGGCCTATATGTCTGGAGATCAGAACCCCAATGTCTGTGAGTCTTGGTCAGGGGCTGGAGTCTAGATATCTGTTGCCTGAAAATCTGCAAGTCCAACGACTAGAAGACCAGATATGATCTGTCTTGACACTGGATGCTTGTCTTCTGTGTGAATGTGTACTGTAGGTAGATGGAAGGATGGGAAAGGGGCTTGTTTTGTTATGTTGTAGCTTGTGTTGTTCCGCTGAAAATTGTGGGTATGCTATGTTGGCACAGGAATTTGTGGCAACTCTTGCAGGCTGCCCCAGCACATCCTTAAGTGTGTTGGTTGTAAATCATTATACCTTACTGAAAAACCTTGCAGTACTAATATAACAGAGATGTCATTTAAAATACTTTAAAATTTAATTTCATTGATTTAAAATGAGTGTACTCAGGGGAGGTCGATTGACACTCAGATTTAAAGTGCATGTTTCTTATGAAAAACAGATTTTCAGTCTCTTGAGTCAAGCTTTATTGCTTCTATATATATATATATATAAAATGTAAGCTTTGTAAGTTCGGTTTTTAAATTTTAAAACACTGAATGTTTTCCCGGTTTCTGTCAAATTTTGTAATTTTTGGCAAAAAATAATTATATAACGTGTGCAAATTTGCCTACATTTTGCACCGAATTAGTAATTGGATTGAAAGAGGAATCTTCATGTTCATCTGTTTTAGAGTGCAAAGTAGACTTGCCAGGATAGTGTCAAACATAATGTTAAATTGAAATGCAATTGATCTTTTAGAAAGCTTGGCTGTGCCAATATAATAATTAATGAGAAGGAAAATAACAGCAGTGCACTGTGCTATACTTGCAGAACACATTAATAAAGAAGCCACAAAATATTGTACATTTAGAGATCCTGACAGCAGCTGCAAAATCTATTTGTAATTATAATGTCAAATATAGATAGGATTTTATTTTAATACCGTGTATTTTTGAATTTCATCTTGGTCTTCCATTTATTCTGATCTAAGGCAATATATTTCTTTGTTCCTGAAGATCCTAAATATCTTGATTTAAAAATCTAATCATGCAGTGCAACATTTTATGTGCTACATTCAGTAATTTTCTTTGGAGCCGAATCGATATGGCTGAATGTGATTGAATACTTGATGTGTTTACAGAGCAAGTTCATTAATTATAGTGCACTTATCCATCTAAATGCTTCATAGGTGGACATGCACCATGACATAATTCCAGCACTATTGCCCTCCTGGGATCATTGGCAGCAAATTTAGAAGTGAATATCACAAAAGATTGGCTTATCCTTCCTTAAGCAAGAAGCTGTTTTCTCTGAGCAAACTCAGTGACTTACCTTCCTGATCCCACTGAGAATCAGTGACTATCCTTCCAATCTCTTCCACTGCACCTCAAACCCATCTCGGTCTGTGTGGTGAACTACATATACCTGCCTGGACACCCCCCCCCCCCCGCTGACTGCTCCTGTGGCTCCTCCCACGGCCCGCGGTATAAAGGCAAATGGAGGCACAGCCCCGGTCTCAGTCTCCAGGATGTAGTGTGGTGGTCAATTGCTGCTTGTTCTTTCTTCCAGCCAATAAAAGCCTATATCTCACCTCACGTCTCCTAGAGTTATTGATGGTGCATCAGTCTGTCTCTCTTTCTGATTTCCCAATGAACTTCTCTCTGATTTCACCAGGTTTATCATTGACCCATCTCTTTTTCTAGTCTCTCATTTTCACTGTGAATCATCACCTATTCTCTTCCCCTTTCTGTATCACATGAAATCTGCATTGTTTTCACTTATTGTTCTTTATGTTTTACCCACTTGTGGGGAATTACACCACCCATTATGTTGTCACTTAGTTTTACAGATTCCATCACCTCTTCTGTCCACGGCACTAGTTTGATTTGAGAAAAGCGCCCTTTTCCCTTTAAGGTACGGTATATAGCTGACATGCATTATGATTGGCAACTTTTGGAACACGGTGTACTTCTTATCTTCACCCGATAACTGTTTTGACTAGTTTGTTGTGCCACCCAGTTAAGTTCAACATTGCTATGATCTTGAAACGTAGTGACTGAAATACATGCATCTTCAAAGCCAATACACAATTTGTTCACATCATGGTAGATAAATGGTTCCTTATTGTTCCTTGATTAACTTGTTCATTACACATTCTTAAATTTACTGCTTGATCAAAACTGACCCCTGAGTGGAATTCTAAATTCTCCCCTCATTTAGCTCTGGAATAGGCTGTTCAGAACACTATCCTCACTCCATTAAAATAAGCTACTATCTTTCTGGTGAGCTAATCTGCTCTTCTCTATTTATATAAAATTTAAGATCTCCCATTAAAACACTTCTGTTTTTCTATTACAACAATCATTATTTACTGAGGTGAAAATCTGCTCTTCTCTATTTATATAAAATTTAAGATCTCCCATTAAAACACTTCTGTTTTTCTATTACAACTATCATTATTTACTGAGGTGAAATATCATCGTAAGACCCCAGTTATGGTAGATAGAGGTAAATTCAACATTCTGTGTGGGTAAAATAGTACAAAGAAGTCATGGGCTGCCCAAAGTATTGTAGTAGTGTTTCCTTTGAAGCCCAGGAAGACTGATACTAAATCTATACAGTCGAATGAAAGGAATGTTATTTTAACGAAAGAAAGTTATTTTTACTTGAATCAATGATTTTCAGAGTTAGTTCTAAATTTAAATTTCTACTATAGTTTAATTAACCACTATTCCAAAATACAAACTCATGAAAATTCATTTGTTTCCCTTAAACATTCTTCACTATAAGATTATAGTGAAATAAAATGTACCTTTAACTGTTGGAAACAAGGTGTAAAAGTGTAAGAAAAAATAAGAATGGATAAACTGTAAATAGTGAAATAATATAAAACAGGTTAGTTAGAATCAATAAGAACAAGAGAGATTAGGAAATTTCAGATGGATCTGAATTGTCATGACCTGTTAAATCTTTAACATCCAATTTTAGTATTAATTGCCTCTTTTCATTTAAAGCTACAGGATACCATTGATACTTGAATCATCCATCTCCAGCCTTGGTAGAGAAGCTGCTACTGATTCCCCAGCAGGCTGAAATATGATTTAATTCAGTTTGCAAATGCAACAGCAAAGTCTGAAGTAAGATAGATGCTTATGAAAGTTATTTTTCTCTCAGTCTCCCAAGCAAAATTGTTAATCCTCTCCACTCGATTCATTTGGTTACTATCCCCAAATGACAACCAGCAACTTTCAAATGTGCAAATTTCTGCTCTAAACCTTCTGCCAAATGCCTCTCTCTGCCCTTTGTGAATAGAGCCATACAGCCAGATGAAATGGTAACATTGCCTGAAATTTAGGCCATCGAGTACAAAAGTTCAAAGTTCAAAGTACATATACAGTATGTCACCATATACACCCCTGAGATTCACTTTCTTGCCAGCATAGAATAGAATAAAAAACCATAACAGAATAAATGAAAGATTGCACCAACTTGGGCATTCACCAGTGTGCAAACTGTGAAAATACAAAAAGAAAGAAATAATAATGATAAATAAATAAGCAATAAATATTGAAAATATGTGATGAAGCATTCTGGAAAGTGAGTCCATAAATTTTGAAAAAATTTCAGCGATAGAGCAAGTGAAACTGTGTGAATTTCTCCCCTTTGGTTCAAGAGCCTGGTGATTGAGGGACAATAGCTGTTCCTAACCCCAAAGGTGTGACTCCTGAGGTTCCTGTGCCTGCTTCATGGTGGAAGCAGTGAGAAGAAAGCATGGCCTAGGTGGTGGGGTCCTTGATGAGTACCCATCGCTCCGCATCCTACCCAGCCAGTGGGAAATTTAATGATTCTGTTCATGGTTGCAATTGTCTGATGTATGTTTCCATCATTTCTTGCAATGATGTTTTTCTTTATTCTCTCATTACAACAGTTATGCTCTTCTCATCATGTTCCTCTTCACTTTCAGCCAGCATTCATCCAAATTATAATTATTACCAAGTTCTTAAATGATCATTTTCACTTGAGTAGTCAATAACATTCAATGAAAAGCAAGGATGGTGAACTAAGTTCTCAGTAAGATCATTAATACTGATGGAGATAATTGCATGAAAAAGGAAACAATTATCTTCTTAGTCACTTTTCCAATCACAGAATGTCAACTGCACTGAAGCGTAACCCTTGGGCCATATCTTCTACTGCTCTGAGATCACTAGCCACCTGTCCATGGACCACACTGCTTCTTTCTGATGCAATCTTCTACTGGGCACATAGTTCTCTGAGTTGTGATGTGGCCTAGTGAAGCAAAAAGGCTTTTTGTCAGCACAGCTGCTAGCTGAGCTCATTGAATGGCTTAGGCAGCTAGTGAGATCCCCCAGCTCAGTTTCATCATTCAATTGATGGAGACATTGAATCTCGGTACCCTCAGGTAGAAATAAATACAAATGAACTCTCTGAATAAGGGTTTTCCTAGTCTCCAGTCTAATATCTATCCGTCAATAACCAAAATAAACAAATGATCACATATTCTACCTCATTTCTGATTCTGAATCCACTTTAAAATGACTGGAAGTTGTCAAAGGTGACTTGTATATGCACATTCTTTATTTATGACGACTAAAATTAAAAATGCATGCAATTCTCACATTTCATATTGTCAAATATTAAAAGGATCATTGTAAGTTACAGAGGTAGCTGAATCTACAATAAATAGACATTCTGTAGCATGCAACAAAGTTATTACTTATGCTGCACAGAAAAGTGGATTGATGAAATTAATTGCAGTAATCTGGAGTCTGATATTTGTGAAGGATTAACAATTCTTTTTACTCAGATTGGAAAACCATATGCCTAAATAATTAATAACACCATTATGGTAATGGGAGTTATAGCAGCTGAAATTTGCAGGCAAATGTCAGAGAAGTTCACTTGGAATAGTGAAGAAAATACAGTTTTGTTCCAGAGCTGACAAATTTTCACATTCATTGTTGACATAAAGAAGAATTATTCTCTGGCTGTGGCAACAGGAAGACAATCGGCCAGTGGAGGGATATTAGCAAGAATAGAGCATGATCCAGCATAATTATGCAAAATTAAGTTGCTATGCTAATATTTTTTAAAGATCCACTCACATAGTGCAATATTAGGAGCTCTTCCCTCAGAACTCCTGGACAGGTACATGGAGTTCAGAAAAATAGAGGGAATCCTAGTAAATTTCTAAGATAAGGACATGTTCGTCACAGCTTTGTGGGCTGAAGAGTCTGTATTGTGCTGTAGGTTTTCTATATTCTATATTTCTAATGCAAAGTTAAATTGAATGATTTGTACAGATATCATGTCATTTTGAGTATTTATTTTTAGGATGACAATGTGCAATTTCTGATTATCATTTTCTGAGAGGAACTATAAGGAAGTGTTATTTCTCAAATTGAATAAGTTCATGTAATGATTGTGCCATGCTTAACTCAATAAATTTTAAAAAGTAACTCCAGAAGCTTGTGGTATTATTTTCAATGTTAATCAGAAAACAATGACCTTTTGGAAGTCTGTCTCTATTGACTGAACACTAACCAAGTGCATTTCTTTTGGGAAATGAATAACAATATATGTGAAAAGTCAAATCAACAGCAGCAGATGAAAATACATTACTTACTGGAGTCTAATGCTGTTTTCAAAAGTACCACAAATAGCATGCTCTTCCATTGTGAGCTTCCCGGAACAGCACTGTGAGGTTTTCCTGTGTAAATCCTTGGTGTCATTTTCAGTGTGCTGCTGTTTTTATCCTCTACAAGTACCTGCAATTGCTGTCATTCAGACTGGCAGCTGTGGCCTTCCAGCCAAGTACAACAATGCAAGCAGCATGCTTCCTGCTTAAGGAATGGCTGTTTCAAGATATGGCAGTAAGATGCAGCAGATGCCTCAACAGTTCATGGATCAATGTGGTGGAGATTGCCTGCAATTGAGTTCAGTCTGTGTAGAGTTTGCATGATCCAGTTTCCTCACATATCTCAGAATATATGTGTTTGGTAGGTTAATTAGTAGCTGAAAAATACCCCTGGTGTGGATGGATGTGTGAAGATTCAGAGCATGGTGATGAGCATATGGAAGGAAATGTACAGAAGGTTTACAGCAGAGAAACTGTACCAGGATAAAAGATCAGGCAGTAAATTTCCCAGCCAGCACTAAGACTTACAAAAATGAGTGCAATGTTACTCTGTTCCAGGTTAAATTCATTTTTAATAAGACAGCACTTTTATTTCAGAGCTGTGCAATGGAATTTCCAGACCCGAGTGAGCAATATCTAAGTTGTGAATATCACAATGCCAGGTGAGAAAATGAACTGTAAGGAAGGCTGTCTGCAAATGTTTTCTTTAGCTGAGAATCCAGGAATAGATGGCATGGTTTCAGTGTTCGGGCTATACCATTGGGACTGAAATGAGGAGAAGTTTCTGAATGCAGATGACTGTAAGTGTTTGGAATATTTAATCATGTCAATACTCAGTTGTTCAGCATTTTTAAGGGTGAGATTTTGGATTAATGGATTATTGAGCATCTAAAGCAACTGACGGACATTGTGATTGAGTAAACAAATGGTTGTGATCTTATGAATGGCAGGATAGTTTCAGAGTTCCATCAGATCTAATCATGATTCTCTTTGTGGTCTCGATCTTGGATTGATATCAGGTCAAAGTCCTGCAGGGTATGCAAACCATAGACATTAGAAAATATAATACTTATTACACCCGTTGTCAGGTTCCAATTTAAACATTTATCTGATAAGTTGAATACAGCTGTCCTTGTGAAACCTAATTGTCTGTAGATAACATTTTACTCGTTGAGATTTTCTGTGTAATGACTTTGATCATTTTAATTATTCAAGATTCCTTATAATGACAAGACCATC
Source organism: Hypanus sabinus (assembly GCF_030144855.1). NCBI lineage: Eukaryota > Metazoa > Chordata > Chondrichthyes > Myliobatiformes > Dasyatidae > Hypanus > Hypanus sabinus. Next base: position 59,379,543 of record NC_082713.1, on the reverse strand, counting down.
AATCACAAAAGGTGTGATCCCATGGACTACACTCCTAATCCTGCCAAATCAGATTGTTTTTGATTATATGACTAAAAGCAAAGATTTTGAATAAATTTTCTTTGAAATAATGTCAAGTAACAGCTTTTAAAATCTTTCATAATCAACATCAATGTCATTAATGCATTAATTTAAAAGTTTGATTCTAAAGTAAATGTCATTTTTTGTCATACTGTGCTGCATGACAATGTTATCAAACAAAATGTGAGACAAAGCCAGGTGAAGAGATGGTCAAAGTACAGGTTTGAAAGAGCATTTTGGTGAAAAGGGAGGACAGGTGGCAAGGTTTTGGGGTGATGTTCCAGAGCATGGGGTATGTGCCACCAGAGGTGAAGCTTGGATTAGCAGAACTAGAGGAACCCAGAGGTCTTGGAGGCTTCTACAGTTGATGGACTTTACATAGACACGAAAGGTTAAACCTATGGAGGAACCTATGAACTAGGATAAGCTGGTTCATATAAAATGTGCACTTCTGTTTTAAAATTAGGGTATGACCAGGCAGGAAGGAAATTCAGTTTAGTCATTTCAGAGAAATGATGGATGAGTGAGATGGTGCTTGCCAGCAGACAGCTACTTATAACAAATATTCAGACTTTTAACAAACAATCAAACAACAAAATTGATATTTTAAAAATCCAGAGCACATCTTTTCTCCTGTAAGCATAACTGTGTGAGAAAGGTGCTACTGATGATTTGGCAGAATTTGATGTGCATATCTTAAGAAGTTGTGGAGTTAACCTTCTTATTAATACGTTTCAGTGGAAGCTTTGCAGAATAAAATATGTTTAGTCACAATAAACCCTCTCAACAGCTTGTGCTGTGATACTGTGTGTACTGTGCATCTTAACACAAGGTGACATTCTGAAAAGAAGGTGGGAGTTAATCTGCTATTGATTTTCTGTTGGATCCTCTATATTTATTGAGGCTTATATAATGCTTCAGGTACAAAGTTAGGGCAAGCAATTTTCAAAAATATTGCTGCTCTTCTGTTGATATTTCTTTGAGGAAAATAATTGATGCAGTGAATTTTACATGTCATTATTTTGAAGAAATCAAATCTTGTACTTTTGAAGATACTTGATTGATGGTATTCTGTTAAAGGATTGCACGTATCTAGCTTTAGCAAATATAATTCCAATTGCTTGTGTGTGTGTGTGTGTGCTGTCTTCACACATTAATATATGAGATGCGTTTGTTCACTAAGCCCAGTATTTATTGCCTTTGAAAAGAGGTCATGATAAGCCACCTACTGGAACTGCTGCAGTCTTTTCGCTGAAGGTATTCCCACAAGTCCATGGGATCAAAACTTAGACTCCGTATAAAGGAAAAATAGAATACCAGAAAAATTTACAGCTTGGAGGGGTAATGGAGCTCATTCTTTTGAGGGGAACCTGGCTTTTATGTTAATTTTGGAGTTATCTGAGCGACAGTCAACCCCTTAACTTTATCTGTGCTGACATATTGTTAAGATATGCTGCCAACTCAAAAGAAAATACAGCAAGTACTGCTTCAGTAAAAGCCCTAAGGGCATCTTATGTCTGTGCACTCAAGCTAATTCTGAAATAGATCCTAAGATCTGGGGAATAGTTTTGCTATCAGGAGCTCCCAGCAAGAGATGCATTTCCCTACAGTCTGTAAAGAATATAACACTGGACACTGCCATAATACACAATATACAAGCAATGCCCATGTTCTAGAAGTCAGGGAGGGGTTGCATTCCTGTAAACAGGTCCATATTGCTACTTAAATATTTATTTATTTAACTCCCAATAAATTTCATGAAATCAGATTTTTATTCCTTATTATAGATTTCTGTTGTTGATTTTTGAATTCTGTAATGGCTAGTTTTCATTTCCAAAACCGCCATAATGTGGGGATTGCATTATTTAACACAGATCAGATCAAATTGGCCTGAACTTAGCCAAAATCCAATATATCAGGCATCAATTCTGTTCACTCCCCAGTACCTTAGATTCTTCTCTGCAATTTCACAGATACAGATAACCATATATGCTGCATGTCATGTCAGGAATTGTGGAGGAGGCTTAACTGAAAACCAGAGCAGCAGAGATGATTTAACAGTAAATAATACTTCACTAATAAACTGAAAAATAACAAACTACAAGAGGTCACAAATAAGAGAGAACAGATACTAAACACAACAAGCAACAAGATACCAAAGGTTAAGAACAGCCAATTGAGGCTGGTTGGTTTGATGGGTGAACAAGGAAAGTGGATGACAGTTTAAGTAGGCTGCAGGTGTGAGTGTCAGGTGACTCAAGTTAGCTTTGTGGAGCCTGGGAGGTACCTGCCTGTGCAGGCCTGACGTGCCCAGCTAATTGGAAAAATATATGTTTTGATCATTTTTGGTCTGAACACTAATGTTGCTGTGGACGTTTCATCCAGTAAGTCAAAACCTAGGTTTGATGAAAGTAAAATGTAAGTTAAGACTGTTTTCTTAAACATGTGTCCTGTTGACAGAGATCCTCATGTGTGCTGAGAAACACATCAATTTAAAGTCAATCAAAGCCAACAGATGTAGGTTGAACATACAGCTAACTATGTTATGCCACCATGTTCTCAACTCTCATGCATGCATGCATACTTCAGTGAGCCAATGTAGAGCACACACGATGTCAGGTGTAGGTGTGTCATACTTCTCACACTGTCCCAGGACTTATAAGTGAGTCTAAGAAGTGTTCATGACTGACAGTCGTGATACACTTCATACGTGACTCTTCAACTTTACACTAGTCAAGTAAATGGTGTTCACAAACTTAAGGCTTTAGAAGGCATCATAGTGGAGAGCAAGCAGAGCATCAGTTTGCACAGTCTGAGGCTTAGTTAGTGAGAGTCCCTTGGTAATGGAACAATAGCATGGCTGTGACTAGAGTCCTGTGAGATACAACATAATCTGAGAGATTCATCGAATCATATAGGCAATTACATATCTAAATCAACAGCATATCTGTAGCAATTTTAAATATAGAATATAAAGTGAAAATGCTGTAAATACCAGATCAGTTATATTTGCCAAGAGAAAAAGATATTGTTTCAAAATAAACAATTTTAATCAGAGCTGAAATAGCTCTCTTTTTTTCCCTCTCCACAGATGTTGCTTGACCTGCTGAGAATTTCAAACCTTTTCTGTTTTATTTCAAATTTCCAACAATTGTATTTCATTTTGCATTTCAATACTACATATGCCTTACAAATCGTACCTAATTTTGTTATTTTTTAAGCACTGTGGAACTCCTTAGTTAAATAGTTTTCATGATTTAAGTAAGAAAAAAAGTCATGAGAAATAGTAGTGACTGTACAAAAAAACATTTTGTAAGTTTTGGTGGAGACCATTAAAAAACTCAAGCATTCATATATTATTTTGTTAGCTCTGCCTGCATGAAGATCAATTATTTGTTGAGTGGAACATATTTGTTACAGTTTCTGGTTCAAATCACCCTGTATGTTTGACCAGATACCATTGGTTGTGACTCACACTTGTACCAATTAGACAATTTGTATTGCTTGGAAAATTAAGTCACACTGCTCAAGTCATATTGTCACTGCACTTTGAAGAACAATTTTGTAATTACACTACTCCCACTACATGTCTTAACCAAATACTAGGAATCTTATTCAAGTAAGTCACTTATATACCTTTGATCCTCTGCCCTCTCATCTTACCACATTACTACCTCAGTGATATTAACAAATTTTTCCCATTATTATTGGTATAGAAAGTGACCATTCAACCCACTGCATCAATGAAAGCTTTTCCAGACATATTCTCTTCATACAGTTTCAATTCCTTCTGGTTTTCCTGTCACCTACAAGGGACAATTTACCTTGCCCATTCAAACTAATAATCAACACTTCTTTGAAATGAGTGAGGAAACAGTAGCACCCAGGGATCACCAAGGGAGAACTTTCAAGTTTCGCACAGACACAGGGTCAGGAATGAACCCAGATCACTGAAGTTATGAAGCTTTGCCAACTGTGCTCCCAAGAAGTCAGAACAATGATGGTAAAAGAAAAAAAAATCTATTTTTCAACTTAGCCAATTGCAGACCTTAACTATATTTAAAGTTATGACCAAAATTAGAAACAATATAGGAAGTTATTTGAAAAGTTTGTTCAGTAATAAGAAAATGAAGCAAAGCATGGATAGTCAGAAGTATTAAGAAAATTAACATGGAGAGATTACTGAAATATTAGCAAAGTGAGAACAATAAATAGCAAAATTAATTACAATGTTTTTTCAGGTGAAGAAAATTGGCATTTATATTTCTATAAATTTAGTCAGAATGCTGTTGGATTCCCCTAGAGAATTTTCATGCAGCATTAAAAGATGTATCAATTTTAAAATATTGCCTAACAAAAGGCATGCTTGTGTTTTTGAGTGTTGCATGTTATAACAAAGGGAAAGAATGGTCATATGTCAAAATTATAAGTGGCTGATGAGATGTGACAATGTAACAATGACAAACGTGCTGTCACAGAGGTAAGTTCAACTTTTAAGTAAACTTTTATGTAAAACAATAACTTGAGGTTGTAAAACACACAAAGACTTTACCAGTTCTCGATGTGATTAAAAAAAAAACAAAAATAAACTGCTCAGTTTTTTGTAGAACATAAGAAATAGGAGCAGGAGTAGGCCATCTGGCCCATCGAGCCTGTTCTGCCATTCAAAAAGTTGATGGCTGATCTGGCCATGGACATCTCCACTTAGCTGTCGTTTTCCCATAACCCTTAATTCCCCTGCTATGCAAAAATGTATCCAACCTTGTCTTAAATATATTTACTGAGGTAGCCTCCTCTACTTCATTGGTCAGAAAATTCCACAGATTTACCACTCTCTGGAAAAAGTAGTTCCTCCTCATCTCTGTCCTAAATATACTCCTCTGAATCTTGAGGCTATATCCTCTAGTTCTAGTCTCACCTACCAGTGGAAACAAGTTTCCTGCCTCTATCTTATCTATCCCCTTCATAATTTTATATGTTTCTCTAAGATCTCCTCTCATTCTTCTGAATTCCAGTGAGTACAGTCCCAGGTGACATACCCCCTCATCTCTGGAAACAACCTGGTGAACCTCCTCTGCACCACTTCCAAAGCCACTATATGCTTTCTCAAGTAAGGAGACCAGAACTGCACACAGTACTCCAGGTGCAGCTTCACCAGTACCCTGTAAAGGTGTAGCAAAATCTCACTGCTCTTAAATTCAATTGTTTTCACAATGAAGACCAACATCCCATTTGCTTTCTTGATACTCTGCTGCACCTGCAAACCAACCTTTTGTGATTTATGCACAAGCACTTCCAAGACCCTCTGCACAGCAACATGCTGCAATTTTTTACCATTTAAATAATAATCTGCTCTTTCATTTTTCCTTCCAAAGTGGATGATCTCACATTTACCAAAATTTTACTCCATCTGCCAGACCCTGGCCCACTCACTTAACCTATCTATATCTCTCTATAGACTCTCCCTATCTTCTGTACAATTTGCTTTTCCACTCAATTTAGTATCATCAGCAAACTTATATACACTACACTTGGTCCCCTCTTCCAGATCATTAATGTGTATCGTGAACAGTTGTGGGCCCAGCACCAATCCCTGCAGCACACCATTCACCACTGATTGCCAATCAGAGTAACACCCATGTATCCCAACTCTCTGCTTTTTTATTAGTTAACCAATCCTCTATCCATGCCAATACATCACCCCAGCTCTAGGCATCCTTATCTTATGGATAAGTCTTTTATGAGACACCTTACTGAATGCCTTCTGGAAATCTAAGTAAATAACTTCCATCTGTTCCCCTCTATCCACTGTGCTAGTTATATCCTAAACAACTCCAGTAAATATGTCAGACACAACCTACCTTTGCTGAATCCATGCTACCTCTGCCTGATGGATCCATTTCTTTCCAGATACCTTGCCATTTCTTCTTTAATGTTAGTTTCAAGCATTTTCCCAACTATAGATGTTAAACTAACTGGCCTATAGTTACCTGTGTTTTGTCTGCATCCTTCTTTAAATAGTGGCATGACATTCACTGTCTTCTAATCTGCTGGGACCGCCCAGCATCCAGAGAATTTTGGTAAATCATCATCAAAGCCTCTACTATAACTTCTGCCATTGCTTCCATTAATGGAAGCAATTGCTTCCATTAATTATGGATGCATTCCATTAAAACCAAGGGGTTATCTATCTTCAGGCCCATGAGTTTGCTCACCACTACCTCTTTAGTGATATCTATTGTATTGCGGTCCTCACCTCTCATAGCATCCATAACATCTCTCTTTGGCACGTTAGATATGTCCACTGTGGTGAAGATTGACACAGAATAGTCATACAAAGCCTTGGCCATTTCCTCATCACCCAATATCAACTCCCCCTTCACGACCTCCAAGCCACCCTTCTCCACTTTATATATTTATAAAAACTTTTACTATTAGTTTTTATATTTTGTGCTAGTTTATTTCCATAATCTACCTTCCCTTTTTTTTATTGCTCATTTAGTGGTACTTAGTTGCTTTTTAAAGTTTTCCCAATCTTCCAGTTTCCCACTACTCTTGGCAATTTAGTATGCAACAGTTTTTGGTTTGATGCCTTATTTTATTTCCTTAGTTATCCAGGGGTGGCTCTCCCCAACCTTACTGTGCTTTTGTTGAGCACTGTGAAAAATCTCTTTGTACATTTTTCACTGTTTCTCAACTGTTCCACCATATAGCCTGTGTTCCCAGTCTACACTAGCCAAATCCTCCCACTTCCCATTGTAGTCTCCATTGTTTAGGCACAATACACTGGTTTTAGATTGAACTATTGGCACTCTATTTGTATGAGAATTTCAGTCATACTGCAATCACTCTTTCCAAGAGGATCCCTAACTTCAAGATCACTCATTTTACCTGTTTCATTGCAAAGGAACAGATCTAGAATGGCACGTTTCCTTGTAGATCAGTAACATACTGTTCAAGAAAGTCATCACGGATGCGTTCCATGAAGTCCTCCTCATGACTGCTTCAACCAACTTGATTCACCCAATCTATATGCAAGTTAAAGTCCCCCATGATAACATCTGTTCTATTCTTACATGCCTCAGATATTTCTCTGTTTATTGCATGTGCTGCTGTAATGTTATTATTCCATTGCCAATAGATAACTTCCACCTGTGATTTTTTCCATTTGCTATTCCTAATCTCTACCCAGATGGATTCAACACCCTACTCCTTAGATCTTATATTGTCTTTCACTATCACCCTGATCTCATCTTTAATTACGAGTGCAACCCCACCTCCCTGACCTCACTGCCTAGCCTTCCATATTACCTGATATCCTTGGATATTTTACTCCCAAATCTGTCCACCTTGCAACCACTTCTCTGTAATGGCCACTAAATCATACCCCCTTGTGCTGATTTGAGCCACAAGTTCGCTGACCTTGTTTTGAATACTACAAGCATTCAAATAAAGTGCTCACTGTGCTTTTAAAATCTTGTAATCTTTTACCCTTTTGCACTTGACTTTTCTTCACCCCACTCTTACTTTTCTCTTATTTATCTCTTGATTTTTCTTTATCTTAATCCATCTCATCTTTTTTACTCTATCCAGATGAAACACCCTGGTTTCCATGGCTGCGGAAGTTTCAGGACAACAACCTCTGACCCCACCAAACTCACGAGATGGAGAGCGGCTTGATCCCACCCCAGCCCCAGTTTGTGTGGATGCTGTGTCATTTGCTACCCTGTTACAAATTAATGCCACAAAATAACAGACAGTACACTGCATACATTTAAAGGAATTAGATTGATGAATCGTTACTAAAGGGTTAGTAAAAAATAACAAAGAGAAAAGGAGCCATTCTAATTAAACAGTCAAATGCACGCAAGTTGGACCTCATCTTGAACTCCTTTGTCACTCACGCTCTGGGCCCTCTGGTCAACATGAAAGCACACACCACCTTCCAAACGTCACTCACAATCCAACTCGAACAAACAGGTGTCCCACCAGATCATATGCTACAACCAGTTCTCCCCAGCGTCTTCTCTCTCCATCTCCTCTCAAACAGAAGTCCCAAGCCCGACCTTAGTGCCCCTCATCAGAGAAACCTCCCCTTAATCTGACCATCCTAATTGGATGGTGCATACTTCCTCTCTCTTATCTTCAAAAGTAACCCAAACAAGCATGAAAACTGAATAGACTGCTCTTACAGAACTGCCAAAATGGAATACATACAGCGTAACAGTAAAAATATGAACCAGGGCATTGTATATACTTCTCCAATTTGTTGAACCCACTCCCCTACTATTTAGTTTTATGCCCTATCCACAACCCGAGATGCAATTTTCTAGGATCCAGGTCGCATCATGGTTCAGCTGGAGCCCGTCCCATTGGTACATCTCCCTCCTTCCCCAATAGTGGTGCCAATTTCCCATTAAGTCAAACCCACTCTCCCACCCCAATCCTTGAGCCACACATTTAATTCTCTAATCTTCTTGACCCTATGTCAATTTGCACGTGGCTCAGGTTGTAATCCAGAGATTACAATCTTTTGGTTCAGCTTTTTAATTTAGTCCCTAGCTGCTCAAATACCCTCACAGAACCTCTTTCCCTCATTCTTCCTATGTCGTTGGTACACCCATGGACCACGACAGCTAGATTTCCCTTCCCACTACAAATACCTCTGCAGGTCAGATAAGATGTCCCAAACCCCACCACCAGGCAGGTAACACAGCCTTCGGGATGTGCTGTCATCATGACAGAGAACTCTGTCTATTCCCCTGACTACACTATCCCCAATCACCACTACATTTCTCTTCTTTTCCCCCTCTTGAATGGCTCCCTGAACTACGGTGTCATAGTTAGGTTGCTCATCCTTCCTGCAGACTCCACTGCCATCCAACAGGGAGCAAAAATCTCAGACTGCTCAAGGGCTGAGGCTCCTCCTGCACTGTCCCTTGGATCCCTCTACCCACCTCACTCGTAGTCACACCGTCTTGTCCCTGACCACTGACTGAGTTTGAGGCAGCTAATCTAATGGGTGTAACTATCTTCTGAAACAGAGTATCCAGGTAATTCTCCCCTTCCCTGATGTGCCACAGTGTTTGAAGCTCAGATTCCAGGTCATCAACTCTGAGCCTGAGTTCCTTGAGCAGCCAACATTGGCTGCAGATGTGGTCACCAGGAACCACAATCGAGTCAACCAGCTCCCACAACATGCAGCTACAGCAAATCACCTGATCCTGCATTATCCCTGCTTTATTTAATTAGCTATAATTTAATGACTTTTTATTCAACCATTACAAAAGCCTTATTTGCTACTTACCTGTGCCTCCTTGCCAAAGCCTCAAGTTCCCACTCCTAGATGGTCCCCTCCCACAATGGCCACTCTGCTTTGACCCTGCTTTACTTTTATTTGCTCCTGCTAATGAATCGCATATTGATTGATCCTCAGCTAATGCGCTGAGACCCACAAAACGCTCCTGTTTTAAGCTTTTCTCCCTGACTTGTGCAAAGCTCACTCTCTGCAAATTGATTGGTCTGCTGTTGATGTGCCAAGCACTGTGAAACTCTCCTTCTTTAAACTTTGTGCGAAGCTCACTCCATCTGTGACTTGATTGGACTGTCGCTAATGCCAAGAACATACCTTGAATGTATTTTTAAATTAGCTGCTTTCAAAAGTGTTATAGACAGGCAAACTTGTGTGGTAATGAACTTCTGAGGAAGACAGTAAATAAACTAAGAAAAACTGATACAAATCTTCCTCGTATGGTTATTTAACTTATAACTTACTGACGTTGGTGAACTTCTGTCTTAAGTAGAATTTTGATAAATTTGAAAAGCAAAGATACAGGTCTGGACGAAGAAACATTTCAATCCTAGTGAAAAGCCACCAACCTAAAACACTAAATTGTTTTCCTCTCCATTGATGCAATCTGACATGTTGAAATCTTCCACCATTTACTTTATTTCAAGAAGTTTGCTAATGCTGAAAACAGTAACACTGCAAGTTGATAAATATCTAATTTGCCATTTGGCTACTTGACATTTTAACACAGTCGAAGTCAAAAGAAATTGAAATGAAGGTATGAAATTATGTAGCCAAATAACAGTTCATTTCCATGGAGTTAGGTATGGTACTGGTGGGTAAGTTAGTAGACAAGCAATCAGAATTGTGGAACATTGATCTCAAGATGGTCCACAAATCCGATCCCATAAAGCATTTAAATAAATCTGCAATTCAAGTTAAATATAGCTGTCTCTGTAATAGTAATCTTGAACCTAATAGGTATTCATATAATAGAAACATCTGTTTCCTTGATATACATCAGGAGGAAAATTTTCCATTCTTCCCAAATCATCCCAATATGGAACTCCAGTCCAACAAACCTAGATGACTCTTAACATCATCCCTCAACTCAGAGACAATTATGGATAAACAATTCATTTTGGGACAGCAAGCAAAGCTCGGGTCTTGTCAATGAAATAGTAAAAGAAAAGATTACCTTCAAAATTCTTATCTTTTAGAGTGTTGGGCAGTTAAAATAGTTTTACAATTATGTGACTTTCTCTTAGTACACTACTGTTCAAAAACAGAGGTAGGGAGGTGATCTGAACTTTGATAGGAAACGTTAAGTTCATTTTTCTCAACATGGAAGCCAACATTTTCCCATCTAATTGCCCTACATGACTGCTTACATTTCCTCATATTGCAACAAATAATTTCTAGATTTCTAGATAAGCTGTGGTGGCTGAAAACCACAACTACTCCTCTAACATCACTGGGCTCCTCAAGCTCTCGGTCCCTTAGCCAAGGGCCTACTACTTAAATGAGATTCTGGAGAGGAAGTATCACCATGAACATGAGAATATCTGCAGACTTTCTCGCATTTATGATTTGCTGATTCGCTGCGAAGTCTCTTCGAAGGATTTCCACCATGAAGATGTTTAAATCTTTTCATCAACGGATTCAATGAAACCCTTTCTCACTGCTCCCCCTCTGTGATCTCAGCTGCCCTCCAGCTCTTCAACCATGCATGCAACCGGATCACTTATCACCTTCTAGCTCGCCTCCTCCCCCTCACCCTACCTTTTCATTCTGGTGTCTTCTCCTCTCCTTTTCAGTCCTGAAGAAGGGTCTCTGCCTGAAATGTTGACTGTTTAATTATTAACGTAGATGCTGCTCAAGCTGCTGAGTTCGTCTAACATTTTGTGTGTGTTTCAGTAAATATAACCAGACTATTCCACCAGGAAGCATTCAGAACTGAGATATTTCATGCCTTCACTCAACATTAAACTTTCTCTAGCATAGAGCAGACCCCAGACTCTGATCAGAAGATGAATGCAGGTTGGGAGTGCTTCATCTTTAATTTCATTAGAGTGAAATGGCTGCAAAGTACTTAGTTAAGCATGAATCAATTTCAATTATTTTCATTCACTTTGTGCTTTTATAAGCATTCATTAGTATTAAGTGGTTCTCCATAATTTTTGAATATCGGGAAATATTTGAATAATTAAGTATTTGACATAATTTACTTTTCTGGTTCAGCAAAAAGACAAGGCTTAGCTAGCTGTCAAAGACCTTTGCATCTATTTTTTTTGTGTGGGCAATCATGTTCTTCCCTGTCCCTCACATGACCCCATTGTATCACAGAAAACAAAGTCTCACAGTGAGGCTGTCACCCCTATATCCATGATGCAAGCTGTAGATTTCAAATAAATGTTTCCGGGTACTGTATATTTATAGAGAAAAACATGACATGCAGAGGTGGCTCATTGCTATTCACAACTGCACCTCATTAATACAAATATGCAGCTCTTCTCAATTTCTTCTCCATGACCAGAGAGTGACTCATTATAGCTGTAATAAGGATGTGAAAATTTTGCAAAACTAAAAGGAGTTAAACTCAAGATAAAATGACAAACTTATTTTCATAACAAAAGTTTCTATGGAAATTGAAAATATCATATTGATGTGCTATTTAACTTCTAGGAACAAAGGGAAAACTGTAGTATATTAAAGTGTATTTTTCCTAACAACTGCAGCAGAGATGAGTCTTTCTCCAATTTTAATTTTGATTCTGACTTCAGATGCTGGTTCCACAGATTTGCACAACTCCTGCTGAAAGCTTCAGAAGGATTGTTCAAGAAACTATCTCTAACCTAATAATATATACATTATGAAACACAAGAGATTCTGCAGATGCTGGAAATGCAAAGGAAAACATACAAAATGCTGGAGGAACTCAGCAGGTCAGGCAGCATCCATGGAAATGAACAAACAGTTGATGTTTCAGGCTGAGATGCTTCATCAGATTTGGACAAGAAAAGGGAAGATACCAGAATAAAAAGATGGGGAAGGGAAAGAAGGATTGCTAGAAGGTGAAGCCCGGTGTGGGAAAAAGGTAGCGTGCTGGAGATGTAGGAATTTGATTGGGGTGGTCGGGGGGTGGGGGGAAGAGTGGACCATAGGAAAAAGAAACCAGGAGGACATACACATTAGAATCATAATATATGAAAAATCTACTTGGCTCTTCAATCATGTTTTTTTCCTTAAACTTTTCCATTATATTGCCTTTCTCTCAATAATTCTTCTCATTTCCAGCATTTTCATCTATTCCTCTCCAGAAGCACCTACAGAGGCCCTACTGCTTGCGTGAGAGTTTGGAGAGTAAATATCACTGTGAGCCACTCACATCCAAGGCATGCCCTGTCCTTGTTCTCCATTACCCACTTCTAGCATGGTACAAGTCCTGAACACTGGCTAATTGCACACTACTGTCTCCAGAACCAATTAGCTCCACTTTCTTAAATAGCTGTCATGTTTGGGATCAACTTTTATTAAAATGGAAGGAAACTTACAGTGTTCATGTATGGGCCAATCTTTTCAGAATAAATATTATGTGCCAGTTATGAAACCTAATGGATCTGAAGACTTATTGCCCTGCATAAAGTCACTAAGGAAAATCACTTGATTATTATCACACTGCTATGTTTTGGAGGTGGGCTTTCACACTGTTTCTCATTACTATTGTACATTGTAACATTGACTACATTTTCATAATGACACCTGAGGTTGTCCAACAAACTTTATATGTATGTTTCTCAATCTACACACACAACTTCATAAGTGAACGTTTGCTGCAATTGTATTTTTAGCATGCCAGTCAAATGACCTTGTAAGTGGTGACCCACATCCTGCAATCAGACAGTACACTGAGTTTAATTCCCATGGATAGCTGATACACTGACATTCTCCAAAGGGCATCTTTTATTGAGCTTGATCGTAACCGTGTAAGAATAAAAAAAAACAAAAGTAGGGCCATTTATGTCTATTTTCCTTTGCAGTAAGAACATGCCTGACCATTAGCCTCAACTTACCAGGTTATTCCTGTTTCCCTCAATTTGTATTTATAAACAACTAGTTCCTCTTTTAAGTATGTTCTAATAATATATTCATCCACAACAATCTAATGGGAGAATTCCTGGAATTCATGACAATGAGGAAGGAATCTTTCCTCACTTTAATTCTAAGTAGCCAAAGAACATTAAATATCTGCAACATTTAATGAAAGGGCAGGTAGAAAAATTTCTGTGTACTGATATTGCTTCTCAGTCTTGTAGCTCTAGTGGCTAATCATGAAGAGGCAGAGACGTAGAGCCTCAAATAATGCTAATAAGTGGAGTACTGTGGATTGATTGTCAGGCATTGTAGGATTTCAGTATATTCCTATGTATGCAATCAAATGATATTGTGGTTTTCCTCAGCAAGTAAATGTGTTAAAAGAAAATGATTTCCTTTGTTCAACAAAGAAGCTGCCAGTGATGTTCAACGGCTCTCTCGCCACCAGTATAAAACAATAACCATTTGAAAATAAGAATGGAACAAAATATCGAATAATGCTTTGATTGTCCAATTTCCCCTGATGCAGCCATGGAGAGATTCTTAACCAAACTTCATGGCTCATAGCAAGTTATGCAGAAAGTAAATGGCCATGGCATAATCAGAAAAATGCTCTATTGCTTGATAATAATAGTACAGTGCACCATTGTCTGCTTTAAATAACATCTACCTGAAATGACAATTTGAAGTAATACAGTCAGATCCAGAAATAATAAGTAAATCTAGATTGGAGTTTGATGACACACTATGAAATTGTTTCATCTTTTCAGCTCCTCACTATCTGCAGTTGAATGTGATTACATATGTTGTTCACAACAAATAGAATGTGGAATTAATTGAGCCATTAAAATATGTTGGTGTTACTAGAAGATTCTCTGCAGAAGAACAATGTACTTCAGTATACATGCGCGTGCTTTAGATCTGTCACTGGACCCAAAGTTAAAGCTCATGTTCACAGTTCATGTTTGAAGTTACAGACTGGAAGAAACTATTCTACTGTTTACAGAGCGTTATTGCTCTTTGTGAAAAAAAAACAAGGCTTCCAATATAAACCTGATGATACAAATATGTGCCTATGCCCCAAGCAAATTCTTTCATTAATTTTAAATTAACCAAGCTTATCTCACACAGCACAGGCAAGACTGCAGGGAGCTCATTCCATCACATGACAATGTCACCAAAATTTTATCTTATTATAGTTCCAATGCCAAGTATTATTTCTGATTCAGTTCAGGATTGAGCAGGATAATGAACTCTGACAGTTTTATATGATCTCAATTAACTGGAAGCATTAGAAAATTGAGTTTCATATTTAGATAGTTAAATGGTTTGAAAAGTAATATAGCTTGTCTTGGGAATTTTGGGAGGTCCACTTGATGTTAGGGCTGTGGTGTGGACAAGAGTAAGCTTCATCCAATATTTGTGAAGGAACAGATAACCCTGAATACATATTAACTCAGATTGCAAGTCTGAGATGATGAAATCTGTGTATTTTCTAACATGTTTCATTTTGTTTTGTTACACAATTTATCTTTATTAATTTGCAATAAGAAAAGCATTTATAGTATACAATTGTATATATCTGCAAATGATTTTCATGAATAATCATAAGACCATAACACATAGGAGCAGAATTGGGCCATTTGGCCCATCAAATCTGCTCCGCTGATCCTTTCTTGCCCTTGTCAGCCCCACTCTCCAGCCCTCTCCCTGAAACCTTTGACACCCTGTCCAATCAACAACCTATCAATCTCTGCCTTAAATACACCCAATGACCTGGGAGTTACCACAGCTGCCTGTGGTAACCAATTCCACAAATTCACCACCCTCTGTCTAAAGAAATCTGCATCTCTGTTTTAAATTGACATCCCTCTATCCTGAGGTTGTGCCCTCTTGACATAAACTCCCCCACCATGGGAAACATCCTTTCCACATTTACTCTGTCTAGGACTTTCAACATTCAAAAGATTTCAATGAGATCCCCCCTCATCCTTCTAAATTCCAGCATGTACACACCCAGAGCTATCAAACGTTCCTCGTATGATAACCCTTTCATTCCCAGAATCATCCATGTGAATCTCCTGTGAAACCTCTCTAATGCCAGCACATCTTTATTTAGATGAGGAGCCCAAAACTGTTCACAATACTTTGGGTGAGGTATCACCAGTGCCTTATAAAACTTCACCATCATATCCCTGCTCTTGTATTCTAGACTTTTTGAAATGAATGCTAACATTGCATTTGCCTTCCTCACTACAGACTCTACCTGCAAGCTAACTTTTACGGTGTTCTGCACAAGGACTCCCAAGTCCCTTTGCATCTCAGATTTTTGGATTATGTCCCTGATTAGTAAACAGTCTGCACATTTATTCCTACAACCAAAGTGCATGACCATGCATTTTCCAACATTGTTTTACATTTGTCACTCTCTTGCCCATTCTTCTAATCTGTCCTTCTGCTCCCTACCTGTTTCCTCAACATTACCAGCTCCTCCACCAATCCTCATATCATCTGCACATTTGGCAAAAAAAGCCATCTATTTAATAATCTAAATCATTAATATACAGCATAAAAAGAAGTTGTCCCAACACCAACCCCTGCAGAACACCACTAGTCACTGGCAGCCAACCTGAAAACAATCCTTTTATTCCCACTTGCTGCCTCCTACCAATCAGCCAAAGCTCTAACCATGTCAGCAACTTTCTTGTAATACCATGCGCTCGTAACTTGGTAAGCAGCCTCATCTGTGGCATCTTGTCAAAAGCCTTCTGAAAGTCCAAATATACAACACCCACTGCAACCCCTGTATCTATTCTACTTGTAATCCTCTCAAAGAATTCCAACTGCTTCATTGGGCAAACTGGCTAACTGGTCTATAATTTCCTTTCTGCTGTCTTACTCCTTTCTTAAAGAGTGGAGCGACATTAGCAATTTTCCAGTTTTCTGGCACCATGCCTGAGTCCAAAGATTTTTGAAAGATTATTACTAATGCCTCTACAATCTCTATTGCTACATACTTCAGAACTCTAGTGTGCAGTACGTCTGGTCTGGGTGACTTACGTACAATTAGGTCTTTCAGCTTTTTAGCACCTTCTTGAGATTTCTTAAGATCCATGACCAACCTGATTTTCCAAACTGACCTGCATGTTGACTAAAAGGAACAGACGGGGGATTCTGTGGATGCGAACGAGACACCCAAATGGTATGTTGCCTCCCAGGTGCCAGGGTCAGGGACATCTTGGATCGTGTCCACAGCATTTTGGAGGGGGTGGGAGAACAGCCTGATGTCTTGGTTCATATCGGTATCAATGACAGAGGAAAACAAAGAGTTCTTGAAATGAGAATTTAGAGAGCTAGGCAGAAAGCTGAGAAGCAGGATCTCCAGAGTATTTATTTCTGGATTGCTGCCTGTGCCACGTGCCATTGAAGGTAGAAACAGGATGCTTGGGCAAAGTAATGTGAGGCTGAGATGTTGATGCAGAGGCAGGGATTCAGGTTTTTGGATCATTAGGATCCCTTCTGGGGAAGGTATGATCTGTACAAAAGTGTTGGATTGCACCTGAACCTGAGGGGGACCAATATTCTCATGGGCAGGTTTGTTCGAGCTGTTGAGCAAGGTTTAAACTAATTTGGCAGGGGGATGGAAATAAAAGTGAAGGGACTCAGGATAGAATGTATGATAAAAAAGCAAAGATAGTACGCAGTCAGACTTTATCAGACCAAACTGCAGCCAGCATGCTGAGTTTCAGTGCATTAGGGATGCAGAGTCAAAAAGAGTAGCAAATACAGTACTCAAAGTGTTATATCTCAATGCACGAAGTACACAAAATAAGGTGGATGATCTTGTTGCACTATTTCAGATTGTCAGGTATGATGCTGTGGCCATCACTGAATCGTGGCTGAATCGTGGATGGGTGTAGTTTGGAGATGAATGTTCAAGGTTATATGTTGTATTGGAGGGATAGGAGGTAGGCAGAGGTGGTCCTACTGGTAAAGAATAGCATCAAATCAGTAAAAAGATGTGACATAGGATCGGAAGATATTGAATCCTAGTGGGTTGATTTAAGAAACTGCAAGGGTAAAAGGACCCTTATGGCAGTTATATACAGGCCTCCCAACAGTAGCTGGGATATAGACCACAGATTACAACGGGAAATAGAAAAGGCATGTCAAAAGGGCAAACTTATGGTTACTTGATCGTAATTCATGTCACATTGCATAAATTAACTAATGGGAATATCAATAGATTCATCACCTTTCAGTTTTGATGGAAATTTTGTAAATTTTGCTTTTTGAATCTGTCCCTCTTATTGTGTTTGTTTATCTTTTATCATTATACATAGGGGATGATTGTATTTTAACAGAATTTCTTAAAGAAGGGCCTTTCACTAAGCATTCAGCTATTAAAGATGCACTGCTCAGATGCAACAGAGCAAGCAAAGGAACTAAAATAATGCACAATGGTAATCGGACATTGAATGTATGTTTAAAGTTATTTGGCATGTTGTGTGGCTTGATTTTATGTTCACAATATGTCTAGTGAACAATGATATGATGAACATCAAAGGATTGGCAACATGTGAACTAAGAAGGTGGAATCACTTTTATCTCTAATCCCTTGGAGAAGGGAAGCACATCTCGGAAGTCAGCATGCATTGATGATCTTTTATCTCCATTGAAGGTGATGAGAAACTGTCTCCCTGAATACCTGCTATGATTGTGCAACAAAATTCTGTATAAATGAGGACCCTTAATACATTAAGGCAGCAGATGTTACACAATCACATTTTTAACTTCACAGTTCGTTGGTTACATACTGAAAAATATGACAGGCATGAAGACAGATAATTTGCTTCAATTTTGAATATATCTAACATTTTTTGGAAGTACTTGTTTCTCAGCCATTTCAAGCATCTGAAATGTTGCATTACCCATAAATCTCTGGTTAATGGACCCTGATTTGCCTTCACATTTTACTGTTTTCCTATTGCTGCTAGATAGCCTTCCTATAGAGAGGGTGAGATTAAAAGGTGCACACAACATCACAGGACAAAAAGCCTGCATCGGGCTGTAATGTTCCATGTTCTAAGTACTAGAAAAAGGCTGGAACTTGTTGAACATGATTACTTTGTCTCCAGCTGTCTTTCCATATTATGCAAGAGACAACAGTTGTAGAAATAATGGATACATTGATCGTAATCTATCAAATGTAATACCACTGTATCAATAAATATTATGAAAGGAAGAAGACAGAAGGTGTGAATCTATGGTCCAGTTACCCTAATATTCAGCCTTAGAAAGTGCTGGAATCCACTATTAGAGGGAATAGTCGGAAACATAGAAAGTCATAAGACAATCAAGCAGTTTTATGAAAGGGTAAGATTGTTTGACAAATCTGCTAGAGGTCACTGAGAATGCAACAAGTCAAACAAAGGGGGATTATTAGATCCAGTGGATTTCTGGAAGGAATTCAATAGAATGCTACATAAAAGATTACAACATAGGATAAGAGACATCATGGAGCTGTGGGTAACATATTCATAGGAATAAAGGGTCTGTTGATTATTGGAAAACAGAGAGTTTAAACAAATGGAACATGTTTTTTTATTGGCAATCGGTAATTACTTGGGTTCCTCTAGGATCAGTGTGGGACATTAAACTACTTCAAATCTATACTAATGGACTGAATGTGCATTAGCCAGATCTGCCTGCAAAGGGGTATAGAAATGATTAAGAAAGTGGGCACAACATTGGCAGGTAGAGCTTAATATTCAGATTCAGATTCAGATTCAGTTTATTGTCATTTAGAAATCACAAATGCAATGCAGTTAAAAAATGAGACAACGTTCCTCCAGAATGATATCACAAAAGCACATAACAAAACAGACTACACCAGAAAATCCACATAACGTTTTGCAATCCCCAATCCAGAGTCCAGAGAGGCTGCTGCGTATTAATATCGCACTACCGTCTGGGGAAATAGTGAGGTTAACCACTTTGGAAGAAAAAATGAAAAGCAAATTATTTTGATGAGATGAGACTACAAAATGTTATCTGAGAAAAATGGCGTGTGAATCATAAATCTTTGCACGCAAGTGCTGGCTGTGGTGGCCTTTATTAAAAAGGATAAAGAATATAAAAATATGACAGATTTGTTGCAGATTTACAGATCACTGATGGGACTTGAAATACTGCACGTATACAGAAGGCCCTCCGTATCCACAGGGGATTGGTTCCGGGACCCCTGCAGAAACCCAAATTCGTGGATGCTCAAGTCCCTTATATAAAAGCCTAAGAGAGCTCGTAAGGGTGTAATGAAAAGTGAAAATAGCATTCAGCATTTGTTTTGTGGCGAGCCGTTATAGAGGCAGCATGCACCCTAAGTGGCGAGAGTGCTTTATCTCGATTTATGTTGTGCATCCATTACGAAGATGTGTCCTAAGGTATCAGAAAAGCCTAAGAGAGCTCATAAAGGTGTTACACTTAGCGGCAAACTGGATGTAATTAGGCGTTTCGATCATGGTGAACGAAATAAAGACATTGTGTGTGCATTGTACTTGCCTGCGTCCGCAATTCATACTATTTACACGCAGAAAGAAAGAATCTTGAAAGCTGCCAATGCTACTATTGATTCTGCTAGTATCATGTCTTTCATACTTTTACTATATGTTAGTGTTATTTTATGTTTTATGTGTTACTTGGTATGATTTGGTCGGTACTTGTACAGTATTTTCAATCTGCAGTTGGTTGAATCCGTGGATACGTGAATACCGCAGATACGGAGGGCCGACTGTATTTTGTTCAGATATTTAATGAAGGATGTGTTTGCTTGAGAGATGGTCTAGAAAAGGTTCCTTGGGTAAATTCATGAAAGATTCATTCATGAAGAAAACTTGAGCAGACTGTGCCTGGACTGACTGAGTATTGAAGAAAGGGAAGTGATCTTATTGAAACTTCTAATCTGAGTGAGATTGGCAGGGTTAGTGCCAAGAGGATGTTTCCTCAAGTGCAGGGCTTTTCAACCTAGGATCAATGGACTTCCCAGTTAATGATTGGGGCCTATGGCATAAAAAAAGTTGAGAACCCCTGCTCTAGTGGGTGTATCTCATACATGATGGCACAGCTTCAGAGTACTTGAATCAGACCACAGAAAGAATTTCTTACCTCAGATAGTCATGGATGTTTCAATTTCTCTGACTTTAGAACTGTAGAGTTATTGAATATACTGAAATTAAAAGATTGACAAGTGTTTTAACTACTCGCAAGTTGGGAGTATATATAAGGAAAGAATACAAAAGTGGTGATTAGGACAAAGAAGAGTTCAGCCATGATTTTATTGAATGGTGCAGTAGCTTTGACTGGCAATTAGCCCATTGTTGCTCCTGTTTATAGGGTTCTGTTATGAGATCCTTAATTTTGGTTTTTGTAAAGGTTTCTATGGTTAATTTTGCAGCATGTTATAGCTCTGTAATGTCAATCAAATAATGCTGTGTCTGCCCATGAAAATGATAAAGATCATCACTTCATGTTCTCGAGTAATCTTTTAAAATGTAGAACACTCAACATCAAATATTTATTTTAATAACCCCTTCAAAACCACCTCCAATTGAGTACAAATACCCTGTTCAAAGGTTCATTTTATTATCAAAGTACAGACGCAGAATACAGCTCTGAGATTCATCTTCTCAAGGTAGTTATGAGATACAGAAAAATCATAAATGTCATTGAAAGAAAATATATCTACCCACCTTCCACATGGAAAAGACAAAAAAACTCACAAACCCCAACCCCCACAACCCCTCCTTTGCACAAAAACTACCAAAACTCCCACCCTTTATATACACAGTTTGAACATCACTGCATTCATTAGAATAGACAGAACTATTATTTTTTTTATATTAGTCTCAGTACTATGTTATCATTGGTGTTTCAATAACACGGGAACATTAACTTATAAAACAGGTTGTTATTTAGCTCATCATGATACATTGTAAATGTATTTCTGTTGAGACAAATGCTTATTTAAAACAGACAAGTAGTAAGCACAAGTAATCCATATCCCTAGAAATTTCTGACATTTGACCATATGATCTGCCCCCTTATCAACACTATCAGTAGAACTGTAAACACACCTGATTTATTACCTTAAACAGTTCACAACATGCCTGCTACAAAAAGATTGTATATACAACATATAAGCCAAAAAAGGATAGGAATGCTGATTCTGTAGCATCTGGGTAGTGACACTTAATTTCTAAGAAAGGAGGTAGCACATGTGAGGCTATCCGTTTGAGTTAACTCCTAATTATATTTAGTTCCAAATGTCTACCAATTAAAATGGATATAACAAAACAATATATAACAAAATAAAATATAACATAGTGTTGCTTTGGCAAAGTTACTTAAGCTGTATTACAGGACAGGCCAATGAAAGAAATAGGCAAAATTAAACAGAGTTACATCATTATTGAACAACACACATAAAATGCTGGAGGAGCTCAACAAGTTAGGCAGCATCTATGGAAATGAATAAACTGGACTACTGTCAGCCTGAGAATAGAAGTTATGAACAATTGGTCTCCATACGAGGGCAACCTCGTGAAATTTCAGGGAAGCTCTCAAAGATTTTATTGACTGAGTTCACCACCTGCTCCACTCCTTGCCTTCTTTTAACAAAAAAAAATGTGTGGTGTATTTGTCAGTAGTTATGCCAGTAAGTCATGTAATCAAAGCACATTGTGATGTGATCACAAATAGATCATTCTCTATATAATAGCATTAGTATTTTCAAAGATATATGTGCAATGTAAAGTGCATAGTATTTTGAAGAAAACTTTAAACCATGCACCTTTATACCTCCTTCTGCAACTGGATCCTTGACTTTCTCAGTGCAGATCAGAAATAAAATCCCCTCCTCACTGACAGTCAACACAGATGCACCTCCGTGTTTAGTCCATCTAAGTCTCTCTATGATCATGCCTCTGCGGCTAGGCACAGCTCAAACACCATTTATAAGTTCACTGATAACACAACTGTTGTTGGCAGAATCTCATATAGTGACAGGGATGAGTACAGGTGTGAGACAGATTGGATGGTTGACTGGTGCTGCAACAACAACCTTGCACTCAACATCAGTAAGACTAAAGAATTGACAGGAAACTTCAGGTGAAATCAGGAGAACACACAGCAGTCCTCATCAAGGAAAAGGTGAGCAGCTTCAAGTTCCTGGTGGTCAACATACTCTGGCCCCAACATATTGATGCAATTATGAAGATGAAGAAGACATGTCAAAAGCTATATTCCATTTGGAATTTGAGGAGATTTAGTATGTCAAAAACTCTACTGAAGTTCTGTGGAGTTACCATACACTAACGGGTTGCCGCACCATCTGGTATGGTGGTGTCAATGCATGGGATCAGAAAAGGCTGCAGAGGGTTGTAGACTCAGCCATCTCCATCAGAGGCGCAAGCTTCTCTTCAATCAAGAATATTGTCAAAATGAGAGGCTTCAAGAAGGTGGAGTCCATCATGAAGGTCTCTCACCATCTGGGACATGCACTCTTCTCTTTTCTCCCCTCCATGAAGAGATACAAGAGCCTGAAGATGCAGAGTCAACAGTTCAGGAACAGCTTCTTCCCCTCCCACTATCAGATTTCTGAACAGTCCATGAATCCATGAACATTACCTCACTACTTTGCTCTCTTTTTGCAATAATTCTTTATTTTTAATAGTTTTGTAATTTATAGTAATTTTTATTACATTGCATTGCTGCTGCAAAACAAATAAAATTTATGACAAATGTCAGTGATGATAAACCTGATTCAAATTTGTTCACATAGGGAATTCTTTGCTGAATTAGAATAAGCACCTCTGTCCAAGGCACCTGTGTCCTGGAACTTTTCTATAAGCAATATTTCCATTGCTTCAATTGATGACAAGCTTACAAAAAATCAGTGTTCCATCTTTAAAGACATCATGTACTTTGTGCTCTCTATGAAGGCTCCAAGAAAAGTGGCAGAAAATGGGTCAGAAGACTGACTCCTCCAACTTCAAACTCAATAAGTACATCTTACACAAGCCCTGAAGAACTGTTTTTGATGTTGACACATCAGCAATAGCTTTTGAAAAATACAGTGACCTAATTTTAAGGTGAAATTAAAGCAATGAAGACAATGTGTTATCTAGTAATTCAACTAACTGAGAGAAATGGAAACATGCTCTTTGAAGCAAAACCATTTTGGCCAAAATAAAAGAAAATGGCAGCTCGAGCACCAGCAATCTTTACTTGATGCTGTGGCTGGACATCAAGGTTTGTGAATCATTCACATCCTATATGGAGGGAATGAAGAGTTTTTTAAAGCCAGTGTTATTTGAGTTGGAAGTTGGTGCTGAAAGTGCACAGGCATTGAATACCGCAGTAAAGGAATGGAAGAAAGCAATATAATGTACAGAAATATATTCTGAACCTTATCACACACCCACTAATTTAGAACAGCCACAGAAAGCTATAGGTACCTTATTTGTAGAGATAATTGGGGGCGGGAGATGAATGAATGAATAACTCAATACACACCATTTGAGATGGCCAAGAGAGAGCACATGCAATCAAAAGCTTGATTACACTATCACACTCAAAGACTTATCAAGCTATTGAGACTTGTTACTTTGGAGAGTTTCTGGACCACAATCTGAAAGGATCCATTTGAAATTCTTAGGCACCAAAATCCTTAAATTTAACAACATGTCAGATTGTGATTTTCATGGAGAAGGTAGTTAAGAAAGTTAGGAAATCCCATCTTATTGCCTGCCATAAGTGTAACAATAATCAATAGCCAAAAGACAATTCCAATGCTTTGGTTCATTAGCAAGAAGAGCATTGTGTGATCATTGTTGACACGAGGCATTAGTACAGATGTACTGACAGTGACACACCAAACAACTTTTCTTATAAGGAGTCTAAGTAATACTCTTATCAGAAAAAAATGTTGCTTATCAATAGCTATTAAAACAAATCACAAGACAATAGGGAGGAGCAGTAGCTTGCTTGTAATGTCAGTACAGAGGAAGAAATTTTCTCATCATTTCATTAAAAGTGAATGTGCATAATGGTACAGCCATTGCAGATTGCAAAAAAATCTATATTGTCTGTGTGGCAATCAGCTGCATTATAAACCAATAGGACCTTAGCACTATGAGAGATCTATACTGACAAATTATTCAATTATAATAAAGATATATATGACCGGTAATTCAAATCATCCACCCATAATAAGGAACAAAGGCAGTGTAAAGACTTATTCAGGAAAAGTTTGGAAAGTCATTTGGACAGATGCAGTTTGACAGCCATTGTTTCAAGTTTCCCCACATTCATACTGCTCTGCAGAGTGATAGGAATAGAGCAAGACACCAAAGAACCAGGGAAATTAACAATTGCAGTGACAAAAGATGAACAATTGTGTTTTTATACCTGCTGTTGCACGCTCAAATTAAATTGAACCTCTCATTTCACTAGATGGACCATACAACATCCTCAGGCAAAGTTATAGGCAGAGAATAATAGCAGATTCAATAGCTAATGGTGCTTGAACAAGACAGTTCTGAAAATCTGCTGCTCATCCAGCTTCAAAATTCTAACAGTGAAGTGTCACCCATACTATCTGCCATGGAAGCTCATTTCAGCCACCCCTTCAGCAGTCTACATCCACCTCAAATAAATGTCAAGTTTGCACTCAATGCAATTTACTTTGTGGTCAACAGTCTTGAAACAGATACCCTGAGGCCCTCTTCATCATTGCTGGTGATATCAACCATGCCAGCTTCAAGAGTATGTTACCAAAATACTATTAGCATGTCTTCTGTCTCATCAGGGGCAAACACCTACACAATCATTAGTGATACCTACTAAACAATCCCCCACCCACATTTTGGTATCAGGCCATCCATCAGGCCATGAGTACAAACATAAGCTATCACAGGAGGATCCAGGACAGAAACTTGTACAGAAAGCTGGTCTGAGAAAATAGATGAGTTGGTAAACTCCTCCGTATTCGAAAACTCAGCTGCCAGTCCAGAAGAGTATGTCACCACCATCACAGACCCTATCAGCAAATGTGTTAAGAGCTGTGTATCAAATAAGACAATCAGGGTGTTCCCAAACTGGAAACCATGAAGGAACTGGGAAATTCACTCAGTACTGAAGTCTGACACTACAGCATTCATATTTCTTTTACAAGAAATTAAGATATAACCTCTGTAAAGCTATCAGAGATGCCAAGAGACAATATTAGTGCAAAGAATCCAGTCCCAGTCCAGCCATCAGTTGTGGCAGGAACTACATGCTATAATGAGCTACTAAACAAATTCAGGCAGCATCGCATAGGCACCACATTCCTTCTGGTGAGCTTAACAGATTCTATGCTCATTTTAAACAGAAAGAGCTTGAACTTCACCACCCACCCTGGTAGCCTCCAATACACCTGACTCCTCAGATACCGCTTCAGCTGTAAGATCAGTCTTCTGCAGAGTAAACCTGTGGAAAGGATCTGGCAATGATAGTATTCTTGAATGTGTCCTTAGATCCTGTGCAGATCATCTGGCACAGGTAGTAGAAGACATTTTAACCCCTCCCTGCTTTAATCTGAGATTTCTACCTGCTTTAAGAAGACTACCATCAACCTGCTACCAAAGACAAAATAGGTAATGTGCCTTAATGACTACCTGATATCCATCATTGTGAATTGATTTCAAGAGGCTGTTCATGGCACATATTAACTTTAGCCTTCCAGAAAACCTCATCCCAGCTCAATTCACACACGGCTTGAATAGTAGACAATATTTCCCTAGGACTACACTCATCTTTGAAGCACCTGGACAGTAAAGACACCTGTGTTAGGCTACTGCTCATTGAGTACAGCTCCACCTTCAATACTATAATCCCAAACAAGCTCATCACCAAATTTGGAGACCTGGAAGTCAACATGTGCCTCTGCAACTAGATCTTTGACTTCTTGACTAACAAACTGCATTCAGTAAGGATAGGCAGCAACACCTCCTTCACAATTATTCCAATCATCAGTGCACCACAAGGTTGCATCCTCAACCCCTGACTCTACTCCCTGTACTAGATCCTGCATGGCTAAGTTTCGCTCTAACTCCATCTACAATTTTACAGATGATAACACAGCAGATGGCCATATCTCAAATGCAGGAAGGAGACAGAGAGATTAATCACATGGTGTCATGACAACACCTTTCCCTCAACAGTAGCAACACAAAAGAGTTGGTCATTGACTTCAGGAAGGGGGCAGTGTACATGTTCCTATCTATATCAATAGTGCTGAGATTGAGAGTGGTGAAGATTTCAAGTTTCTAGAAGTGAACATCATCAATAGCCTGCCTTGATCTAACTTTGTAGATGCCATAGCCAAGAAGGCTGATCAATGCCTGCACTTGCTCAGAAAGCTAAAGAAATTTGGCATATCCCCATCAACCTGTAGCAATGTTTATTAATGTATCATAGAAAGCATTCTGTCTGGATATGCTACAGTTTCGTATGGCAACTGTTCTGCCTGTGACCACAAAAAATTGCAGAAATTTCTGGACATGGCTTAGCAAATCATGGAAACCGAGCCTCCCATCTATAGACTGTCTATAATTTTTGCTGCCTCAGTAAAGCAGCATGCAAAATCAGAGATCCTACCCATCCTAAAAATTCTCTCTTCTCTCTTCACCCTTTAGAGAAAGCCTGGAAGCATCACCAGACTCCAAGGTAGCTTCTACCTTGCTTTTATAAGTTTATTGATTGGTTCCCTAGTACAATCTACCTTCTTCTGATCTCGTACTGCATTGCCTACAAGCAGTACACACTCTCCATAGCTGTTACACTTTATTCTGCATTGTATTATTATTTTACCTTGTACTTCCTCAAAGCACTGTGTAATGATTTGATTTGTATGAACAGTTTGCAAGACAAGCTTTTCACAGTACTTCAGTACATGTGGCAATAATAAACCAAATCCAAAAGCAGACATGCAGGTGCTTATAGTGTAGTAGAACATACCTTTGAAAGGTTCAGATGGATCTTTCCTGAGCAATTGGACATACAGTTTATTTTGCATTTATTTAACCCTTATATACTGTTGGGGTCAAATTTGACCCGTTTTGACATTTGACAGCAGTAAAAACACCATAAATGCCATTTTTAGCTGAAATTTGATGACTTTTCCTAAAGTAACCCAAAATGCGCAAAAATGAATATATTTAAAAATTTTATACTTTTGTACAGGTGCTACAATCTTTTGTACATTGAGGCTGTTCTGGGTCAAATTTGACCTGTATCTATTGAAATGGATTTTAGATCTCTGAAACAGTAATTAAGGATTAATCACCCATTTATTAATGTCAGATAAGCTATTTATGCATTCTAAATAGATCTGTGGTTCAAAATTTGATACAGACACTTGTTATGAGGGGGTTCTTGGGCCAGGTCAAAATAGACCTGTTCCATACTGTGAAGGTATAGATTTATGTGCAGTATTAAAGGATTAAGTGTCTTACATGATGTAATGGTACTAAAATGTTTAAGTGTTTCTCCATTTTAATCTGCTTCTCATGAGCCACCCAAGAGAGAGATGCTTCTTTCTGAAAAAAGTGTCGATAAAGCAAGCTTCCTTTGTTTTCACAAAGAATCATTCAATGGCTAAATTTTTGTTTGAATAATATACAGCTCCAAACTTTACTGCTCATTTTACTCTGGCAGGACTGTTAATGCACTAGTGTTTTAAAAGTGAATGAATTGATGCAGAATAATCTAATGGAGGAATAGAAAGCTTGTGAATGAAGCAGAAGCAAATGTTTCAGAAAGTAAGAATATACTTATGTATGCAAAAAGGAGTATGTAATTTAGCTTGTCATGCCTGCTTAAGAATTAATTTAGATCATGCTTGATTTCATCTCAGCATCTGCACTAAGGCCAAATTTCTTGATTCCCCTAACATACCAAGAATCTACCAACCTCTGTCTTTAATATATTTGGCAAATAAAACACCACACCCCTCTGAAGAATTCCAAAAACCTACTGCACTCTTAGTAAAGAAATGGCATGTTTGTTTCGAGTGGTCAGATATGACAGCCTGGTTCTAGACCTAATCTTTCATCCTTCATAATTATTTAGTATTCTACATGATACCCTCTAATTCTTCTGGACTGAATAAAGTATAGGCCCATTCTGCTTAGTCATAGCCCATTATGTCAAGAATCAAGCTGGTGGAACTGCATTACATTCTTTCACAAGTATATTCCTTCTTAAGTAGAAATAATATTTCAAGGCAATATCAAGAGGATCCTACATAAATAGAACAAATTAACTTTCCTCCATAGGCCCACCTTGCTGTTTCCCCTGTGCAAAAAACGAACTACTGAGTTAAGTTAGTGGGTCAGGCAACAGCTGTTGTGGTAAAGAGCTTATTAACTTCTTGGTTGAGACCTTACACAAGTGTTTGCTGTATGTAAAACTTAACTTACACTGATATGTGTACAAGGACACCCAGTTATTTTGAAATAGCTCACTATTTCAAAAATGTTATGTGTGTTGATATTGATACTTTTGCTGCTTCTTGTGTAAAAGTTGGAGGGTGTGTTTCAGGGCTTTGATGCTCTATCATTCATTCTATGGGTTCTCTTGTTTTGTGGGTGCCTGTGAAGAGTACGAATTTCAGGTTGTATACTGTATACATTCCTTGATAGTAAAGAATCCTAAAGCTAAAACAAAAATTGATTTTAGAATAGGTTAACGTACTGCAGAACATTATGGACCAAAGGGCCTATACTGTGCTAGAGTGTTCTATGATCTATGATCTATGATCCCAGCACAAATCCCTACAGCATGCCACCTCAAAATATGCATTTCCTACCATCTGTTAACAAATCCTTAGTTCATGTTAATATATTTATCTCCGGATAGAATGATATGATTTTATTTAATAATCTCTTAAGTGGCATCACAACACATCAACTTTATTGGCTTTCTTCGTTTACTGGTTACAAACTCAAAAATTCTTTTTGTCGCAACGCTGTGTACAATTTGATAAAGGAGACTTCAGCTTTGCATGTGTAGTGTTTTCCTGTGCTCTGGCTACAACTGGAAGGACACTCCAATCTCTGTTTCTTGAATGTGGATATTTCATATTCTACCTCTTCTTAAGAGACTCAGGTTACCATTACCCAATATGATACCATGCTACTCAGCTTTATGATACTCAGAAAATAAAATCCTGGAAAACACTCAGCAGGTCAGGCAGCATTGATGAGATGAGAAGAGTTAATGTTTCAGGTTGTAGACAGTACACCTGTTCTAACAGTGCTGTCCATATAGGTCAGATGATCACTGCAAGCAACATATCTGTGGACACTGAAGCATAGCATGCTGAAGAAGCCATTCATGACTTTTCTTATTTTTGCATTCTTTACAACATAATAGGCCTTTCTGCCCAGGAAGCCCATTCTAGCTGTCAGAGCATTCTCATCTGTCTCCTTTCAGTTATTTCCATCATAGCTTATTCTCACTCACTTGCCCCATCAATTCGTTCCTGATTCCCTGCCACTCTCCTGAACTAGGGACATTTTACAGGCAGCCCTTCACCTCCCAGAAGGTGTTAGAGGGTGGGCGAAACTCATGTAATCGTAGGGCACATGCCACACAAAGAACACTCAAAGATACAGGTCAAATCCTGAGATTGTGAAGCATCAGCACTTGATAAACAGTCAATTATTTTTTCAAATGTCACATAACTGTGCTGATTCAGTCAAAAGGTTACTCACCACCAAATCTGTGAAGGCGAAACTGACTGAGGAAATTGATATGTAATGACCATGTACAATGGTCAGACATGGGATTATGTAAATCAAATGTGGTCAAATAACATGTCAGTTTTACAATATGGATATTTAATGTAAGCAACACACACAGTAAGTTAGAATAAGCACCTTGTTTGAATTCCTGTATTCTGATACTTTTATTCTTTGTAGAACTTAATAGAACTTTAACAATGCCCAAAGTCCATCTTAAGATACCTTGCAGTGGGTAATTCAGAGAAATTATTTGTCAAAGGGAGATTATATTCTGCAACTAATTCTTTCCAATCAAAGCAGGTTATTTCAAATCACATTCTCTGTTGTGTTACATGCCTCTCTATCTCCACCATTGAACACTATAGACCAGTAACTGTACCAGATTAGAAGACCTCACTTGAACAACTGTTTAATAAATTGCTCACCCATTGTTAGATGTATTTAGCCATCTTAAATTGTGGATGATTGTTAACTCATGGTGAAAACAATGAATTGGTTTTTCAGTAGCCATTTCATCATAAAATTCATGAACTAAAAGTTAAATATACTAACTTGTGCCGATAATTCTTAATCTTCTAAGATTGAACACTGTTATACTAGAGATAATTTTGGTTTAACCTTCTGAAACCCAATGATTTGCAATAATTACAATTCACAATATAGTTGACTATTTAATATAGTATTTGAAAACATTTCTCTTTGCTCAAGGTGTTTTTGTAGACCATGTGTTTTAAAATGCAGAAAATGAATAGTTATGAACTTACGTAAAGTACAGCATTTGGATTAGCTGTGGACCAAGTATCATGAATGGATGTAATGGCCTTTAAGATCATCCAAAATTTATAATGCATTTCAGCCCTTAATATAAACCCTTTACTAACCATTAATTCCTTCACTGAATGCTTTCCTTTTCTTTCTCTCCAGGCATGGGTCCAGATTTCCCCCCACTAACCCTCTGGAAAGTTGAATCTATCTTTGAATTACTGCCAGTATCTTGCGTAAGTTCCCAGTAACTGCTGTATTTATCAGAGGCTTACAGTGATTTAACAGGCTTTTCGTCCACTGAGCAGGAGAGAGTTTCAGTGACTGTACCCACACACATCTGTTTCACTCGAAGCAGTTGGGCAGTAATCATAAATCTCTATAACCTGGAGATACAGAGGATGTCTATAATAGCAGCAATTCATTTGAGATCAACTGATAGAATATCAACAAACAGAATATTCGTCCTCCCTTAGTATGGAAAATATTGCTGAAGCATGGAGGGGAAACCTTTGCTCCATCTTTATCATTAACAATTCTATCTTTGGATATTACTCACATCCACTATGAAGGTATACATGTTTGCTCCACCTTACTTTCTGGAATTAATACATTTATGAAAAAAAGTGGAGTTTTACTGCAAACTAGGGTAAGTTTTTAAAAATTTAACAGATGTATATACAACATATTTTAAAATACCATAAGTTATATCTCAGTTTTCACCTAATCTCATTAACTATTCTGATTAGTAGCAGAGTAATCACTACCTTTCCAAGTACACATGACTGGAACAAAGCATGCATTGGGAGATTATTTAGGCTGTAGCTTTGCTTTAAGGCTGAGCAATCAAAAGATAAATTAATCTATATAACATCTCTAATGTAAATTGCATGTTAAATTCAGCAATCATTGTATTCCCCCTCAAAAAGGTTATACCATATTGAAATGCAAGCATGCATACTGCTAAATAAAATTGCATTTGAATCTTGAATATGGCCTCTTCAAAAATGTAAGTAATGATCCCGAATGAATACATTCAAACTCATGCTGGCACAAGCCCACATTAAAACACCCCCAGATATTAAATCCTTCCAGCCACTACTAATAAATCATTATTTATCTGTACCAAAGCCCTAAAACTATAATATATATTCTGGAAAAAACCTCCTGGGATTAATTTGAAAGTAACAGTTTTAAAAGACAGTTTCTGATGATACTGTACATTATTTATTATTTTACTTTAAATATACAAATTAGCTATTTACTCTTCTCTGATTTAAAATGCCTACAATTACTTAACCACTGGCAAATACTTTTATCTTCTCTTCTGCAAAGCCATTGATTTTGTTATTACAGAAGGACTCTCATTTTAAATGGTCTCCACAATGTCTCTTTAACCAAGCTTTTTTTGTTGTTAGATCTAATACCTTATATCTTAAACTGTGATTAATAAATCCCATATGAACATGGTAAGGCAAATAATTACATTAAATTACTAAATAAATGTAAGCTGCAACAGTTCTTATACAATGATCAATATTCATTGCATAATTTAAAATATGATATGTTTTTTCAGCTCTATAATAAACAATGTTTAAACTATGAACATCCCTCAGTCATGTGGTCTGCCATTTAAGAAAAATGATCAAACACGAGGAAATCTGCAGATTCTGGAAATTCAAACAACAACACACACAAAATGCTGGTGGAAAGCAGCAGGCCAGGCAGCATCTATAGGGAGAGGCGATGTCGACATTTCAGGCTGAGACCCTTCGTGGAGGGTCTCGGCCCGAAACTTCGACAGCGCTTCTCCCTTTAGATGCTGCCTGGCCTGCTGTGTTCCACCAGCATTTTGTATGTGTTGTAAGAAAAATGATACCATGTTTGAAAAATGTAAGTTGTTTTGACATTCGAGACTGCATTGCAAATAAAGTTTTACATACCCTCATGTTTCACCCACTTTATCATGAATTTTTGCATATCATTCTGTTCGATTATAAAACCTTTTTTTTGTGGGCGATATGATTGCCATCAGTGATGGTGGGTAGTGTTTGTCAGGGTGAAGATAACATACAGTTGCATTTTGTCCATTTTCATCCTGGTCAAATTTTTATAAAGAAACACGTGTTCTCCCAAGAGCATATGATCAAAGCTGTGAATTGAGTGTTCCAGGACTGCAGGCTGTTAGCTCCAAAGCAGTTGGAAAACAGGTGTAAACAAAACATTTGCTTTCTTAGTCTGACCCATACCTTGCTGCTGAATCATACCTGCCTTCACTTTCTTGTGCTTATCTTAAAACAATTTAAAGGCCAAACAGAAGAAATATTCCATGAAAAATATTAGGTAAGATTTTGCGGATTTTGATTTTGCCAAGGGCTGGATCTGTACTTTCACTCTGCTACCTAAATGTCACATGGAACCTGGTGAGGGAGGCCAATTTGTTGGATATTCTAGCATCATATTCTGGAATTGCATCTTGGATCTTATGACTGGCTCAGTTTCCAAGACCCCACTGAGTTCCCTGTGCATTCTGCAGTAGGGATTTAGGAGGAAAAGACCAAAAGACCATAAGACGTGGGAGCAGAATCAATATGCTCTGCCATACAATCATGGATGATTTTTCCTCACAACCCATTCTCCTGCCTCCTCCGTGTAACCTTCAATGGCCTTACTAATCAAGAACCTATCAAACTCCAATTTAAATATACCCAGTGTATTGGCCTCTCCCTATAGCTCTGTGGCAATGTATTCCACAAATTCACTATCCTCTGCCAAAAAAAATTCCTCCTCATCTCTGTTCTAAATAGATGTCCTTGCACTTTGAGGCTATTCCTTCTGGTCCCAGACTCTTACACATTTGGAAACATCCTCTCCATCTAGGACTTTCAATGTTCAATAGGTTTCAATGAGATCCCTCTCATTCTTCTAAACTCCAGCTATTAAAAAGAACAAAACCCTCAAACTCTCTTCCTATATTAATTCTCTCATTACAGAGATCATTATCATGAACCTCCTCTGGACCCTCTCCAATACCAGTATATCTTTTCTCATGTGTGGGGGCCCAAATCTACCCACAGTACTCCAAGTGCAGTCTGACCAATGCCTTATAAAGCCTCAGCACTACTTTTATATTCTCGTCTTCTCAAATTGAATACCAACATTGTATTTGCCTCCCTTAATGCCAACTCAGCCTGCAAGTTAACCTATAGGGAATTCTGCACGAGGGCTGTCAAGTTCCATTGCACCTCCAATTTCTGAATTTGCTTCCCATTTAGAAAATAGCCTACGTCTTTATTCCTTCTACCAAAGTGCACTTCCCTGCACTGTATTCCATTTGACGCTTCTTTGCCCATTCTCTAATCTTTCCAAGTTCTTCTGCAGGCACAGCGCTACCTATCCAACAGCCTAATTTTGTACCTTCTGCAAACCTGGCCAAAGCCATCAATTCCGTCATCAAGGTCATTAACATATAAAGTGAAAAGTAGCAAACCCAACACTGATCCCTAAGGCACACCATTAATCACTGGCAACCAAACAGAAAAGGCCACCTTTATTCTTAGTGTTTGCCTCTTGCCAAATCTCTCTAAATGCCAGTAGCTTTCTTATATTATCATAGTCTTTGATCATGTTTAGCAACCTCATGTGCAGCGCCTTGTCAAGGGCCTTCTGAAAATGCAAATAAAATATATCCGCTGTCTATCCTGCCTATTATAACCTTAAAGAATTCCAACAGATTTTTCAGTTAAGATTTTCCCTGAAGAAAACCATGCTGACTTCAACCTATTTTATCATGTACGCCAAGTACCCCGAAACTTCTTGACAACTACTGAAGTCAGGCTAACTGGCCTGTAATTTCATGTCTATTGCCATCTTCTCTTCTTAACGAGTAGAATAACATTTGCAACTCTCCAGAAACATTCGAGAATCTAATGATTCTTGAAAGATTACTGTCAATTCCTCCACAATTTCTTCAGCTATCTCTCACGGAACACTGGGGTGTGTCTGTCTATCTGGTGCAGATGACTTACAATATCTACATTCAGAACTTTAAGTTTCACAAGCACCTTCACCATAGTAATAGAGACTGCAGTCACTTTTGTGCCCTGACACTCGAATTTATAGCATTCCACAGTGACAACTGTCACAAAATACTTATTCAGTTTGGCTAGCATTTCTTCAATTCCTCCAATATTATCTCTCCAGTCTCACTTACCAGTGATCTGATATCCACTCTTGCCTCTTTTTTCTCTTTACTTACCTGAAAAATCTTTTACTGTCCTCTTTTAGTTTACCTACATATTTCCTCCTTTCTGTCCTCTATTTTTTTATTTGCCTACTGTTGGTATTAAGAACTTCCTAATTCTCTCTAGCTTCCAATTAATATTTGCTATATTGTATCCCCTCTCTTTTGATTTCATGCTATCATCGACTTGACTTCCTCCCACACAGATCCCGCTCTCACTTCTCCAAAACTAAGTTAATTCCTTTAAATATAGCCTTGGTTCAGTGTTTTTAATTACTTAGAAGTATTTTACATTTTTAGCTTAACTCAATTATTTTTGCTTAGTAAAATGCGAATGTTAGAGACATTTTGTAGCTCTTGAACTCACATTTTACAAGGCCAAAATTCTGCCTTCAGCTTTAACAGTCACAGAGTCAATCACTAAGCACTATAACACAGAAACAAACCCTTCAGCCCATCTAATCCATGCTGACTTGTTATTCTGCCTAGTCCCATCAACCTGCATTTGGCTTGTAGCCCTCTATCCAAACTTATTTCACACGTTGGAATTGAACCTGTTTTGTCTGCACATATCAATTAAATAAAAGCACGCATGTGGGAGATGACTTTAACTGGTGTAATCGCTTTGCAGCAAGAGGAAGACAGAGAACAATGCACATGCACAAACAACAGATCAATATGCAGTGCTGGGGGGGGGGGGTCATTGCTCTAAAAAACAGATCTATATATTACACTTCCTCCCCCTTTAGATTAACACAATTTAAAACTGTATATGTACAAAACATTCAACTTCACTTTCATAAACCCATCTTCCAAATAAACATACTTTCATAATAACAGTCCATAACTATCTTCAAAGTTCTAAAGGTTCAGTGTTTTGTGTGGTGCTCTGTTTCTTTCAGGATATTGCCTCTGGACCTGTGGGGTGGCATCAGGGATGGCAAGTATCAAGTCAACAATAACTTCCTCATAACATCACTGAGCCTGTGAAGTGGCATCAGGTTTGGTAGGTATTTATTCTTAGAAAAGGCATCACTGAAGTCTTTCCTAATAGTATTTTAGGAAACAGTCTGTTGTAGTCAGCCACAGGAATACAGACAAAGCTGCCCCTGTATCTAGTTCCATTTTCAGTTTTACACCAGATACATCTATTGTGATCCATAATATATTGTGATCTGCTTTGGTAGTACTATGCAGTTCTAGGTGTGACAGTTCTCTTTTTCAGACTCTTTGTTGCCTGATTCTGTTTTACATTTGGTAACGTTATGCATTTGCTTAGTTTTGTGTTTGAGACTTTTCACTCAGTTGTGCTTTTTGTTTGCCTTACACATTCTCTCTATGTCATCTTGTCCGTGACACTTTCTGCAGACTTTTTCTTCTAACCGACAGTCACTTGCATTATGGAAGAGTTTGCCACATCGATAACATCTTTGACTTCTTGCACCATTCAGAAATGCTTTGTTCACATTCTACCTTCCTTTCCTGTAGGTCTGTTACATCCATTGCTGCAGTCTCTTAATAATATAACGATTGTCAATGCCTATTTTAAGATTAGGTCTCTTTCAGATAATAGACTCTTTTGAGTGCTTTGACTATGCACGTAACATACAAGCATGTCCCTTAATGCATCAGAACGTCCATTTCTAAAGTTGCAGTACTAGAAAAGTTTTCTCAGTTCTGCAATGTATTCAGAAATGCTTTCATCCCCTAACTGGCTCCTTTTGTAAAACCTAAATTTCTCAGATATTACCAGTGGTTTAGGGCTCAAGTGATTTTGTAAAGTTGTTGTAACAACTTCATCAAACATCTTGCATGCTGGCTTTGCAGGAGTTATTAAGTTGCATAAGAGACTGTAAATTCTTGAGCCCATTAAGCTAAGAAGTGTAGGTGTTTTCTTTAGCTCCTCCATGTTGTTCACATTACAATACAGTTCAACCCTCTTAATATATGACTCCCAGGCTTCATTAGCACTATCAAATTCATCAACTCTCCCAACTGAAGCCATCGCCACGTTATTTTCACTTTAAATTTGACGCGTCTTTCACGCGTTCCTTTGTTAGTGTCTGTAATGGATTTCTCATGTTGTTCAACTCTTGCAGTTTTGTCCCATAAATGTTAGTGCAGTTTGAAATGTTTTCTGACATTCAGGTTTGTACTCATTGCCAATTTGTTGTGTCTGTACAGCTACATATCAATTAAATAAAGGCATGCATGTGGGAGATGGCTTTAACTGGTGTATTCACATTGCAGCAAGAGATAGAGGGGGAGAGAGAGAGAGAGAGAGAGAGAGAGAGAAAACCACACTTGCATAGATAGCAGTACATGCAAAAACAACAGATCAATACTTAGTGCAGGGGGAGGGGTTATTGCTCTGAGAAAAATAGATCCATATATTACAGAACCCACAATCACCACTTTCACTGGCAGCTTGTTCCACACTTGCACCATCCATTGAGTGAAATTCCCCCTCGTTTCCCTTACAAAATTCACTTTGCACCCTTAACCCAACCTTAGTGGAAAATGCCCGTTTGCACTTCCACTATCTATACCCTGCGTAATTTTATATTCCTCTGTCAAATCTCCCCTGATTCTCCTATACTCCAGGGAGAAAAATCCTAACCTATTCAACCTTTCACTATAATTCAGGTCCTCAAGACCCAACAACATCCTTGTAATTTTCTCTGTACTCTTTCAATCTTATTAATATATTTCCTGCAGGCAGGTAACCAGAACTGCACAACATCCCAACTCCTACACTCAGTGCATGTATTCTTTACCAGCCTATCTAATTGTGACACCTCTTTCAAGGAATTCTAAAGCTATATTCCTCAATCTATCTGCTGTACTATACTGCTCAGTGCCATATCATTTACATGTCCTTCCTTGGTTTGTCCTCCCAAATTGCAGCACCAGGCACTTGACTACATTAAATTCTATCAACCACTTATCACCTATTTTTCCAGTGCATTCAGAACTTCCTATAACCTTTGATTGTCCCAATCCTGATTTCATCCACAACTTTGCCAATCCAGTTTAGCACATCTGGATTGTTGATATTAATGGTGAACAACAGTGGATCCAGCACTAATTCCTGCACTCACCACTAGTCACAGGCTTCTATTCAAAGAAGTAACCATCTATTACCACTATGGCTTCTTCTGCAAAGCAAATGTTGAATCCAATTTACTACTTTATCCTAAATACCAAGAGACTGGACCTTTTTTTGCCAACCTCCCATCTGGGATTTTGTCAAAAGCCTTGTTACTGTCCATGTAGACAATGCCACCTGCCTTTCCTTCTCAAATTTCCTTGTAACCTCCTTGACAAACTCTATAAGATTGGTTAGACACACGCAAAGCTATGCTGGTTATCTCAAATTAAGTCTTGTCTTTCCAAATACTTATATACCTAGTACTTCAAAGTATCATTCATTAACTTACCCACTACTGAGGTCAGCCTTACCAGTCTATAATTTCCCATCTTATTCTTAGAGCCATTCTAAATCAACAAAACAACATTACCTATCTCTGACATGTCATCCATATCTTAAGTATCTGGGCTAAGACACCACAATTTCTGCACAAGCCTCCCACAAGGTCCAAGGGAACATTGGACAGGTCCTAGGGACCTATCCAGTCTAATTTTCAATCAAGATAACAAGCATCTGCTCTTTTGTAATTTGGATACGATCTAAGATGTCACTACTGTTTTGCCTTGGTTCCATAGCCTCTGTATCTGTCTCCCAAGTAAATACACATGCAAAAAAAAATCCATTTAAGAGCTCCCCATCTCTTTTGACTCCATATATGAATGACACGCTCATCATCAAATGGACTAATTTTGTCCCTAGTTATCCCATTGCACTTGATATCTTTACTGTATGGAAGACCTTAGGAATCTCCTTCACCTTGTCTGTCAGAGCAATCTTATGCCTTACTTTAGCCCTCCTGATTTCTTTTTTAAGTATTCTCTTACATTTCTTATAATCGACAAGGTACACATCAATGATGTCATATGCATCTGGAGTGGGATCATGTTGCTGGTGTGAGTGGAGGTCTGGATGAAAGGCCTACTGGTTCCAGCCAAAAGTAGTGTAGGCAAATTTCGACCGGGAGCAATATATCCGTGTTAGTGTGGTGAGTCAGCATGATCTGGCCAATAATCCTATTTGTTAATATGAGCTAGAAACTGTTTACTACACTGAATAATGTATCTTTTTTTTCTGATAAGTGTGTGAAATGTCCTTGGGACTTGCCCGGTGGATGTACTGAACAAAAGAACATGTGATCAACAGACTAGCTTGAGATACTGACTGAATACCTTTTCCTTGGTTTGTAATTAGATTATCAAGAACCTTCTGCTTAGAATTGGATCATCAAGATTAGCAAATCAATATTGTATTCTGTACTTTGAACAGTGAGGGTCTATGAGCTTTTCATGTGCCCACAGCAAGTTCCATTTCATCCAAGGCAATTGCATTGTCTTGAATTGTTTCTCAAAAATTGCATTGACGGGACTCCAGAATAGATCGCTTGTCTCCTGTTTTAGTCAGGAAATGGTATGTGGTGAAGGAGCTGACAAAGAAGTATGAGGGGCCCAACCAGTGCTTCTGGGATAGAACTTATAAAACAGAACATTGCAAAAATTAAAACTGGGAGCTAGGGAAAAAAACAGTTGATATAATGATAAAAATATATGTGATTCTTTCCACATAACCTGAACTTTCTTCCACTTTTTATGGAGAAGGCAGAGGCATCTTGTGCAAAGAACACCGTCAACTCATTGTCTTCAGTCAAGAGTATCATTGAAACTTTTGAATACGATGGTGTAGTTGCTGTAATGTTGTGTAATTCAACAAGAAAAAGGTGATATCACAAGGGCAGGATCGTATACCTCGAAGTTCTCTATTGTTTCTGTTATATGGGAGGAATTCTAACCAAGCATTTAGTGTCAAAGAGCACAGAGCCATAAGATATAGGAGAATAATTAGGCCATTCAGCTCATCAAGTCTGCTCTGTTATTTGATCATGGCTGATTCTCAACCTTAGTCTCCTGCTTTCTCCTC
Source organism: Hypanus sabinus (assembly GCF_030144855.1). NCBI lineage: Eukaryota > Metazoa > Chordata > Chondrichthyes > Myliobatiformes > Dasyatidae > Hypanus > Hypanus sabinus. The sequence goes on along the minus strand of NC_082713.1, from coordinate 59,339,182 downwards.
ATAACCTTTGACACCCTGACTAAACAAGAACCTATTAAACTCCATCTTAAATATACCTAACAAACTGGCCCTACAGCTGTCTGTGGCAATAAATTCCACAGATTCACCACACTCTGCTAAATACATTTTGCCTCATCTCCATTCTAAGTGGATGTCCCTCAATTTTGAAATGTGCCCTCTGGTCCGAGACTCCCCCACTATAGGGGACATCTGCTCTACATCCACTCTATCCAGGCATTTCAATATTCAATAATTTTCAACAAGACTCCCATCTCAGTCTCCTAAACTCCAATGAGTACAGGCCGAGTGTCATCACAACACTCCTCATGTGATCCTTTCATCCCCAGGATCATTCTCATGAGCCTCCACTGGACCATCTCCAATGCCAACACATCTTTTCTTAGATAAGGGGCCCAAAACTGCTCACAATACTCCCAACTGCAGTCTGACCAGTGCCTTATAAAGCCTCAAATTTGCATCCTTGCTTTTGTATTTCTGTCCTCGTGAAAAGCATGCTTACATTGCATTTGCCTTCCTTACTACCAATCTAACCTACAAATTAACCTTTAGAGAATCCTGCACAAGGACCTTCAAGTCCCCCAACATCTTTAACTTTCAAATGTTCTCCCTATTTAGAAAATAGTCCACGCCTTTATTCCTTCTGCCAACGTGCATGACAGCACACTTCCCTGCACTATATTCCATCTACCACTTCATTGCTATGTGTGACCAAAGCATCAAGAAGGCAACAGGTCCCACTGTCACCAAGACTGCTCCTCTGAAGTTTAAGACTGGAGAAGCCATATCTGATCAAGGCAAACAGCTTCAATGCTGGGTTGACCACTACGTAGATTTATACTCAGAATGTGGTCACAAGCACTGCGCTTGAGGCTATCCCGAATCTACCATTCACAGAGGAACTAGATGCACTGACACACCAAAAGAACTCAGCAAAGTCATTGTCTATCTCATTTGTGGAAAAGCTGCTGGGAATGATAGAATCCCTCCAGAAGTTTTGAAGAGTAGCAAACCAGCATTACTGCATCATCTGCACAAGCTCCTCTGTCCCTGCTGAGAGAAAGGCTACATACCACAAGATATGCAAGGCACAAACATTGTCACCTTTTCAAAAACAAGGGCAATCGCATTGATTGCCATGGCATCTCCCTTCTCAGCATCATGGGAAAGACCACAAAGGTCATTATGGCCCGTCAGCAGCACCTTGCTCAGTGTGTCTACCCAGAGGGGCAGCGTGGTTTTAGAGTCAACAGATCTACTGTGGATATGATCTTCTCATTACACCAGCTGCAGGAGAAATGTCAAGAGCAGGAAAAAAACACTCTTCATCACACTAATTGACTTGGCGAAGGCGCTTGACCTGGTCAGTAGAAGTGGGCTCTTGAGGTTGCTGCAGATGATCGGCTGCCCTCCAACACAGCTGTGCGTGATCACTTCCCTCCACGAAGACATGCACAGTACTGTCTGCTTAACAGCGCAACTTCAGAAGCCTTCCCAGTGAGAAGTGAGGTAAAGTAAGAGCTGACAGCACCAAGGGCAACTACCTACATACCAGAGCTGACAGCAAACTCTTCAATATTGTTCACCTTCACTCCAAGACAAGGATCCGAGAGGTTATCATTCATGAGTTGCTGTTTGCTGACGGCACAGCATTGACTTCCCATACTGAAGCCCAACTGCGTATCTCATCGACCACAATTCCATGTCTGCAAGGAGTTTGGGCTGACCATCAGATTGAAGAGGACAAATGTCATGGCAAGGACACAGACTCTCTCTAACCCATTACAATTGATGGTTACATTCTAGAGGTGATTGACTCCTTCACCAATCTGGAGTCAACTATCACAGACACTGTTTCTTGATGCCAAGCTAAGCAACAGAATTGCCAAGGCTGCAGCTGTCGTGGCTAGGCCAAACAAAAGAGTGGACAGCAGCAGCCATCTGACTGTGAGTACGTGGCTCTGTGTGTATCAGGTCTGTGCTTTTGGCACTCTCCTCTACAGCAGTGAAGCCTGGACAATCTACAGTATGTTAGCCAAGAGAAGAAATTGAACAGCTTTCACGTGTGCTGCTTCAGATGGATTCTGCACATATCTTGGCAGGGCAGAGCCACTAGTACAATGTGCTGGCATCCCCGGTATGTTCTCCTTCTTCAGCCAGAGACAGCTCAGATGGTTAGGACACACTAGTGAATGGGCTGTGGTGGAATTCCAAAGGACCCTGCTGTTGGGGCAGCTGGCAGAGTGTGCACACATTTGGTCATCCACAGCTCTGCTTCAAATACATCTGCAAAAAGGATGTGAAGCCAGCCAACATTGATGTGAGCAACCGGGAAGACGTAGCAGAAGACCTGGCTGCCTGGAGCCTGGCCGTCAAAAAATGTGCAAGGAGCAGAAAGTACACACAACAACTAGCTGGCTGCCAAGAGAGCTTGACAGAAGGAGAGGGTCACTCCAATCAGATGCCAGTCTTCCTTCCCCTGCAGCAAGTGTGGAAGAGACTGTCACTCAGCCACTCTAGGAAGTGCACCACCACTTTTCTCGTGTGCTACCTACCCTCTGTAGAGACAGAAGGATGCCAACTACAACTTCATTGCTCATTCTCCAAATCTGTCTGTCCTTCCGCAGACAGCCTGCTTCCTCAACACTGCATCCCATCCACCTCATCTTCATATCTTCTGCAAACTTGGCCTCAAAGCCATCAATTCCTTCATCCAAATCATTGACATATAATGTGAAAAGGAGTGGTCCCAGCACTGATCCCTGCAGCACACCACTAGTCACCCACAGCCAGCCAGTAAAAACTGCCTTTATTCACACTCTTTGCCTCCTGTCAGTCAGAAAATCTTCTATCCATGCTAGTATTTTTCCTGTAATACTATGGGTGCTTGTGTTGTTAAGCAGACTCATGTGCAGCTCCTTCTCAAAGTCCTAATGAAAATCCAAATAAACAACATCTGCTGAAGCTCCTTTTTCTATCCTGCCTGTTTTCTCCTCAAAATATTCTAACAGATTTGTCGGGCAAGATTTCCCTTGAAGGAAATCTTGAAGGGTTAATGGTCGGTTACTTAAGAGTGTGGATGAACAGAGGGTCCTTGGGGTTCAAATCCATACATCCCTCACGGTCGCTGCACAGGTTGATAGGATAGTTAAGAAGGCCTTTGGGATGCTAGGCTTCATTAATAGGGGGATTGAGTTCAAGAGTAGAGAGCTCATGTTGCAACTCTACAAATCTCTGATGAGACCACAGAGTATTGTGTTCAATTCTGGTCACATCATTATAAGAAGGATGTGAAAGCTATGGAGAGGGTGCAGAGGAGATTTACCAAGATGTTGCCTGTATTGGAAAACAATTCTTATGAGGCAAGGTTAGCAGAGCTGGGACTTTTCTCTTTGGAGCATAGAAGAATGAGAGGGGACTTGATAGAGGTCTACAAGATTATGAGAGGCATAGATAGGGTGGATAGTCAGTACCTGTTTCCCAGGGCATGAATAGCAAACACCAGAGGGCATTTGTACAAAGTTAAGGGAGGGAAATTTAAGGGAGACATCAGGGCTAAGTTTTTTACACTGAGGATTGTGGGTGCCTGGAATGACTTGCCAGAGATGGTGGTGGAGGCTAAAACATTAGGTGTATTTAAGAGCCTCTTGGACAGGCTCATGGATGAAAGAAAAATAGAAGGTTACAGGGTAGTGTGGGTTTAGTACATTTTTTAAGGATTATATGGGTCGGTAAAACATCGAGGGCTGAGGGGCCTGTACTGTGCTGTAGTATGCTAGTGTCTAGTGTCTAGAAACCATACTGACTTTGGCCTATTTTTTCAGGTGTCTCCAAGTACCCCAAAATCTCATCTGTAGTAAACTTTCAAACTACTTCAGTCAAGCTAATGGGCCTATAATTTGTTTTTTTCCTTGCTTCCCTCCCTTCTTAAACAGTGGAATGACATTTGCAATTTTCCAGTCTTCCAAATCTATTATAGAATCTAGTAATTCTTGAAAAATCACTACTACTGTCTCCACAAACTCTTCAGCTATCTCATTCCAAAACCTGGAGTTTAATTCCTCTAGTCTAGGTGACTTATCTACCTTCAAACTTTTCAGCTTCTCAAGCACCCCCTCCTTGGTATTAGCAAGAACACTCACTCCTTCCCCTGACACTCTTGCATTTCTGGCATTCTACTAGTCTTCCACAGTGAAGACTGATGCAAAATACTTATTAATTTCATACACCATTTGTTTGTCCCCCATAACTACCTTTCTGGCATAATTTTTCAGTGGTCTGATACCCACACTTGTCTCCCTTTTACTCCTTATTTACTGAAGGTTCTTAAAGGTTGCTTTAGCTGGGGGTGGTTGTGGGGATAAGCTCCCACTATCTATTAAATGCTCCCAATGGTATGCACCTTAAATAGACCCTGCCAACCACCTCCAGCTCCTGGCCTTCACATGCGGCTTAGCTACTAAGCCAGGCAGAACCATTTCTACTGACAGGAGAATGGGCAAAGGCAGGTTACTAGCACCTTATAATCAGTCACTTCAGGCAAATGGGGCTCATCAGTTGTGGTTGATAGTTCATCTATGAGAAGGAAAACTGTGATCTCAAACTTCTGCTGCCTCATGGCTATACTGCTTCATGGGGCAGGCATTGGGAGTAAACCCCCGAGTGAAATATCCTAAGCTGGAGTTCCTAAGGCTGTCCTGTGTTCAGCACTGACTGGCAACTCCTGTGATGCTGCTGGTGCCAAACTGTATCAGTCTCTGCTACTCCTTTGGGTTCATCAGATGTGTGGAGAAGCGGAGCTTGCTACAGGGGCAACACCTTACTCTCCATATCGTATTGCCCTGACTTGTGTGTCTAGACAGCTAGCACACAAGATCCATGGTTGACCCTGACCTATAGAGGTCTCAGACTCAGATATCTGAATAAACTTTATCTCCTCTTTTATATTATTAGCTACCTTATCTTCATATTTTATCTTTTATCTTTTTATGACTTTTTAGTTGCCTTCTTTTGGTTTTTAAAAGCTTCCCAATTCCCTATCTTCCCACTAATATTTGCAATACTATATGCCTTCTCTTTTGCTTTTATACTGTCTTTGAGTTTCTTTAAAGCCACGGTTATCTGTTCCTCCCTTTAGAGTACTTTGTCATCTTTATGATGTATCTTTCCTGTGCCTTCTGAATTTCCCCCAGAAACAATTGCCAATGCAGTTCTGCCATCATCCCTGCTAGTGTGCCCTTCCAATCAACTTTGGCCAGCTCCTCTTTCATGCCTCTGGAATTCCTTTTACTCCACTGTAATTCTGATACATTTGATTTTAGTTTCTCTTTCTCAAATGGCAGGGTGAATTCTATCATATTATGATTACTACTTCCTAAGGCATCTTTACCTCAAGCTCCCTAATCAAATCAGGGTAATTGCATAACATTCGATCCAGAATTGACATTCTCCTAGTGGGCTCAACCATAAGCTGCTCTAGAAAACCATTTCACAGGCATTCTACAGAGTCCCTCTCTTGGGATTCAGCATCAACCTGATTTTCCCAATCTACCTGCATATTGAAATCCCCCATGATTATCGCAACATTACTCTTTTGGTACACCCTGTCTATGTCCCACTGTAATTTGTAGCCCACATCCTGGCTATTGTTCAGAGGCCTGTATATAATTCCCGTCAGTGTTTATTTTACCCTTGAAGTCTCTACCCACAAAGATGTTACATCTTCTGATCCCATGTCACCTCTTTCTAAGGATTGATTTCACTTTTTACCAACAGAGCCACCCTATCCCTCTGCCTACTAGCCTGTCCTTTTGTAACAATGTAAATCCTTGTATGTTAAGGTCTGAACTATGATCTTCTTTCAGCCACGACTTAGGGGTGCTCACAACATCATACTTGACAATCTCTAATTGCACTACAGGATCATCTACCTTATTCTGTTTACCGTGTGCATTCTAATATAACACCATCAGTACTATATTCATTACCCTTTTTAACTTTAGCCCCCTGGTACTCATCCCACTGACTTCAATTTTGTCCTATCATCTGCTTGTCCTTCCTCAGTCTCACTACAGTGTATTTATATACCAACTGCCCCATCCTCAGCCCTACCACTTCAGTTCCCTCCCCTGCCAAATTGTTAAACCCTCCCCCAAAGCTGTCCGTAAGGATATTGGACCCATTAGGTACAGGTGTAACAGATCATACTTGCCCTAGCAGAGATCCCATTGACCCCGAAACCTGAAATTCCACGTCCTGCACCAATACTTCAACCATGCATTCATTTGCCAAATCATTCTATTTTTACCCTCACTGACAGCAATCCAGATCCAGAAATTACCACCATGGAGATCCTGTTTTTCAGCATTTGTCTAACTCCCTATATTCTCTTTTCAGATCCTCTCACTTTTTCTACATAAACCATTGGGACCAATCTGTACCATGACTACCAACTGTTCTCCTTCTCCCTTTAGAATGTCATGAACTCGATCTGAGATGTCCCTATCCCTGGCACCTGGGAGGCAACATACCATCTGGGTATGTCTTTCATGTACATAACATCCGCTTTCTGCTCTCTAACCATGGAATCTCCTATCACTACTGCACTTCTCTTCTTCCCACTTCCCTCCTGAGCCACACAGCCAGACTCAGTGCCAGAGACCTGGTTGCTGTGGCTTCTCCCTGGTAGGTCATGACCTCCAAAATTATCCAAATCAGTATGCCTATTTCCTTTCCCTCTCTTGACAGCTAACAAGGAACCTGTCTCTTGAAATTTAGTGGTGATTACCTCCTTCAACCTCCTATTAATCTGCCTCATCTTCTTTGTGTATTCGCCAAAGGTCAGCCAGCTGCAGCTCCGGTTCCTTAAAACAGTCTCTAAGGAGCTGTAGCTCGGTGTACTTCATGCAGATGTAGTTATCATGGAGACAGGAGGTCTCCCAGAGTTCCCATATTTCAGACAAAGAACATACCTCTGGACCTGTTCTCTAGCTTTGGTATTAACAGAAAAAATAATTACTAGAAACTTATTTATTACTTAGAACCTCTGCCTGCGCTTGCTCAAGTCTGTTCTCACCTAAGCCTTTTGATCCAAAGCCTAACCACTAACACCGGCCCACTCCAACAATGGACATTCCCAAAATGGCTCTCCACTTACACCGCTCTTCTTTTTATTGGCCCTGTGCTGATTGCTGCTTGCCAAAAAGCTCTTCCTCCATTCTGTGGATGTATATGCATGGCCGTTCTTGTTGGTGGAGCAATAGAGTCATAGAGCACTGAAGAAGGCTCCTTGGCCCAACTTGCCCATGCTAAACAAGTTGCCTACACGATCTAGATCCAAATGACTACACTTGACCCTTATCCCTTCCAAGATTTCCTATTCACGCACTCCCCAAATATCATATACCTATTGTATGCTTCCTCACTATAAATGTCCATCAAATACTGTGTGTCATCTCAAAAGATAGCCAATAATGTTCCCTGAAACCATGAGAAACTATTTCCTGCTTCTCATCTTACATCCATAGTAATAGTTTAGCAACTGGATAGTAGAGGCTTTAGTTTATCATGCGATGTCATATGCTCCAACAATAAATGGACAGTGTTTAGAGGTAGTTAACTGTTAGTTTGCAAAAGTGCCACAATTATTTTATTTGTGATTCATTGCTGTAAAATTGAGTCAGGCACTAAGACAAGGGTATCATCTCATGATCTTTCTTTGCACTTCCCTCCTCAGGCAGATGTTGAATTAGGCTTATGCCCTCGGTGACACAGCACTGTTTGAAGGTTTCTGGCCTGCAATTGGAAAGAATTTGGGGATTGTGGCCAACCAGTGATTGAGTAATAAAATGAAGCTGAGTGGACAGAAGAGAGAACTAAGGGAAGTGTTACTGAGGTGGTTGGGTTTGGGCAGGTGTAGGATCTGACAGTAATCACGTGCAGTAGTGAGAGATAAATATTGCTAGACATTGGGACGATTTAAATCAGAAACAAAGGAAAACCAATGGTTGGTTGACAGGGTCGTGGGGGGGGGGAGGAGAAAATGTAAGAGGCCGGATAAAAAGCAATGGTCTGTGGACATGGTCAGTCGTTGAGGAGTGAATTGAGTCAGTAGATAAATAAGTGGAGAGGTTGGTGGATGGATGGAGGGGCTGGATCACCACCAAGACCATAAGACATAGGAGCAGAATTGGACTAATCCCTGTAACCTTTTATGACCCTATTTATCAACAACTGATCAACTTCAGCTTTAAATATACCGAATGACAGCTTCCACGGCCATCTGTGACAATGAATTGCACAGATTCACTGCCCAGTGGCTAAAGAAATCCTTCTTCATCTCTGTTCTGAAGGGATGGCTCCCTATTCTGAGGCTGTGCTCGCTGGCCCTTGACTATAAGAAACATTATTTCTACATCCTCAGGCTTTTTATGTTCAATAGGTTTCAAGAGCTTCAGGTTTGGGGATTGTAGGAAGTGATTGTCTGAGGGACCACCAGATAAAGCTAACACTTAAGGTGAAACAACCTGAGGAGCACTCCCAGCACTGAACTGCAAATTGCTCCGGCAGGTTCTCTTTAACCAATCTGTATTAGTGTACAAATAGCATAAATAATTGGAATTACCTCTAAACATATTTAAATGAGGATATAATCTTTCAAAACTACCAGGAAATGTACCTGCAATTTTCAGATTTTATTGTAATTAAATTTTTTTTGGTTAAAGATTTACTGTGATCAACCCTCCACCATTCATTGGGTATAGATTGTTTTCATCTTCTGCTTCACTTAATATGTTTACTTTTCTCTCTCTCATCTAGTACAACTGTGTACCCTCCAGCCACGGCCGTTCCTCCACAGCAGGTTGTGACAACTCGTGCTTCTGTTTTTCCTCCTTCCCTTTGGGTTCCTGTTTTCTGGCTCCTCCTGATGGCAAGGAGAACGCTATGTGTGAATTCAGAATCAGAGCACTAACTAATCAATAAGCAATGCCAGAATGTGTTCTGCCCTTTTCTGCTAACTGGTTCTCATAGCAGTTACTTGCTAGGAGGGTGACTGAAATTATGTGGAAACTACAATGCGGTAATAAGCTATTCACCAAAAAGTCTGTGCCAGGTTTCGTTATCCAAACGAGTCTGTTCCTACCTTATTTCATCTCATCTACTGCTCCTTCCACCTCGTAATACCTATCCAGCCTCCCTTTCAAAGTTATTTACATCAGCTACTCCACGTGGTACTGAGTCCACTACATATGGTACGTAGGACTGTAGATCTTTGGAGTAGAGCCAAAATTATTACAGGTTCTGGGCTTTTAAATCAGCTATTTCCACTCATATAAACAAATGAGACAAAGAACATTTAAAATCTGTTTTCTTTATCATGTGCCATAAAATAAAGCTTTGAATAAACATGATTTTGACACATTTTAAATATAACTCAGAATAAATTATTTATCTGTTCTGCTGACTGCACTGAGAGCAGACATATGTCTAAGGCTGCATACACAGTTGACACAAAACTCTTATCAGCCTATGGAGTTGCAGCACATACTTGCACGTTTTATTAAGGTGTGAAAAACATGTGATTGCAGACAAATTATCCACAGGAGTTAGATTAATTCACTGGAATATGTAGTAATGCACTCGGTACCTGATTGGTTACACTTGCAAAACACGAAAATACGTGAAAGCTTTGCAGCAAATAATAAGCAACAATAATCCCTATATTTCTGTTAAAAATGTAAATAATATTCAGCTTTCTTCAGTGCTGCTAATATTTCCTCACTACAGACTCTTACCTCTCTCCAGACTCCTCTGTAAGATCAGCACTCTCTGGTTCCAAAGCTTCTTTGTTTTCTTTTTCTTCTTCTTTACACGAGTCCTCTTGTGTGGGAATTTTAGAAAGCCCTTCGTTCTCCGGTGTGTGTGGAACTGTATTTTGCTGATGGCATGGCTGCCGGTCTGGTCTGTTGTAAACTGGTCCTGGCACAGGTGCCAGCAAACTGCTTATAGGGCTGCTGTTTTTCCTGAGCCCACTTCTGTCCCGAGAGTGGCTTTTCAACCTGTTCTGACCCATGCCACGGTGCTCAAATCCCTCCTGCTGGAGACAACCAGTGTTTCCAGAAGAGCTCTGCGATGGGTGGCTAAACCATTTCCATCTCAGCCTCAGAATTTGCTTCATGTCAAACTCCTTCCTCCCGGACACAGACATCATTGTCCAAGAGAAATTTAAAATTGTGGTTGGAAGCAAGCTTCCTCTTGCACCTACTGCACGCCTCTGCACCGAATCCTCTCAGTGTGGAAACCAAAAAGAACAAACCTTTCTTGTCTGAGCAGTACACAGTACTGCTAGTGCTCACAGCAAATAGTAAGCTGCTGCTAACTGTGTAGGTGGGATACCATACTGACAGGATGATGAGGTCAGCCCTTAAACAAGTAAATCAGATTAACACAGGAAGACAGCTACCAAAACTCTAAACAGCAGCTGATCTTACATGCTGCTGAATACAGACTTACTGATACTGTCCTTTGCTTAGCAAGATCCCATCTGTTTTAAAGAAATGTGAGCAGTAACGTAATATCCAGGAAAATATGCAATAAAGTCTCGGGCTTGTGTTTCCCGAGAAGTAACTGCAGCCAGAGGATATTTTCATTCCTTTTTCCACATGACTCTCACATTCCCTATCTAAAAGACAGAGTCAACAACAAAGCATTTTTGTTCTAGTCCAGCTTCAGTGATCTCTTGACTTGCCTTGTTACTTTACTTACTGGAAAGAGGGTCAAAAGGCTAGTGTCAAGCCCGGCCACATTCTAAAGAACGGTTCGAAGTGATGAGGGAGAAGAATAGACCAAGTCAATTACATTGTTTTGTGATGTGATTAAATTAGGGCAAAGGCTGTTTAAATCTCACAGAAGTGTCATTGATCTAGCGCAGTTCCTCCACACGATGCACGATGTGACGAGATCACGGAATGCAAGTGTTAGCTTTTTTTTATATTTAAAAATAGCTGAACAGATAATATCTCCCAATCCAGAAAATCACCTTTGATTCATGGTTTCTTTGGTATTTTGTAAGCATTAAAAAAAAACCCTTTGTTTTAATGACTCTGGTCTTGCTTTAATTTGAAGGACAAAATTCAATTCTGAAATTCAACTCTTTGCAAACCATTAATTAAGTAAAGTTCCTGCATTCAGAAGCTTCGGCTGCCATTCATTCTGGAAAGAAGAAAATTATATACTTTTGCTTATGGATACATTTACACCTCTGCATTCTTGCAGAATAAATTATGGATTCAACCTTTCTCAGTTTATCATTAAAAGATGTTGTAGACTTTAAAACTCATCCAGTTTGCTGTTTGATACAGTAAAAGGGGCAAGCAAAACAGCATTGAGATTACTTCTCAAAATAAAGCATAAACTGGAGAACAGCCATAATTTATTCAGCAGAAGGGGATAATTTGTGAAGGCTCTTTCTAGTATTAAAGTGCCTCTGAGATGCAACTGTTTAGGTATTGAGCTATTTATCCTGCCTTCAGGCCAAATGCCAACTTGGCAAAGAAGTTGAAGTTGCTCAGAATAAATAGTTTTTAGGCATTCAGCAACGTGTTGAACAGCGTTTTTCCTAAAGCTGTCTCCTACCAGCAGTCAGCTGATTGTGAGCAAACAAGTGTTTGCTGAGGATTTGCACAATTCTTAAAGTTGCATCACCTTTCGCTCCTCCTTGCTGTTGGAGATTTTGAAAAGACTTTGGCAATATGGTTAGGACACCACATCAAGAATCCCACAGCCTTCTGACATTCTTCAGGAACTTAAACTGAAAAATAATTATGCTCTCTGTATCCAAGACGAGTCATCTGTTGGTATGGTGTGTTTAGCCTTAGGCATCTAGAAATGATCTGGAGGAGGGCTGGAGGAGACTAATTATACGAAGTTGTAGTTGCTTCAGTTGCTGCAGAAGAGTGGAATTCAAAGAGAAATCTGCAATCCTTACCCCTGCAAGAGCACAATATCTGCTCTGGATGTCCTCTTCAGGACTACCTATGCCATGTCTAAGAATCTGCACCTTCTTGCCCTGAGGCTCATCCAGTTGACTACTTCTTTTTATAGAAGTGGAGGCATGGAACTTATATGTCATCATGTGGTACGTCCTGTACCTCGTAAAGTGGCCACTGAGTGTTGTACCCTTCTTCTGCTGATGCACTTTAATGTGTTTTGCATTCAGAGATGATGTTCTGCACAACACTGAAGCAAGGCATGGTTATTTGAGTTACTCTCACCTTCCTGTCTTCTTGAATCAGTCTAGCTATTCTCTTCTGACCTCTCTCATTAACAAGGCCTTGTTGTTTACTGATTTATTTTTGTTATACCATTTTCTGTAAACTCTGGAGCAGAGGTTTCCATCCTGAGGTTCCACTGACCCCTTGCTTAATGATATTGATCCATGGCATAAAAAAGGTTGGGAACTCCTGCTTTAGAGAGTGTTGTATATACAATACTCAAATCACCCCATTTGGAACCAACAACCAGTCCATCATCAAAATCTCTTAGATCACATTTCTTCCCTATTCTGATGTTTAGTCAGAACTACAACTGAGCCTCTTGACTATATCTGCATGTTTTTTATGCATTGAGTTACTGTCACATGATTGGCTGAGTAGATATTTGCATTAACAAGCAGGAGTACAGCTGTACATAGTAATGTGGCCACTGACTGTGCACTTTGAACTTGCAATTATCGGCAGTAGAAACTCCGGGCAAATTCAAATTATGGCATTTAACAATTTGGATCAAAACTCTACTTTCAAGCAAACTTTCAAGAATGCATATTTTACAAACAAAGCAAATCTGGAACTCCCTGTAGAAATGTTTTTCAGTCAGTATGACAGTAGTGCCATTTTGGAATATGGCATTTCAGGTACAGCCTTCTGAAGAGGCACATGATCAGCAGCTGAGCAGTTGAGAGGGATTTATTATCTCTTTACCGGTTAGTTAATATTATTGCCATCCAGGTTATACTTGCTGCTTTCTTGAGTTGTTTCTCATTGCAGAAGCTTTAAGGGGGTGGCTTGACAGGTGTTCATCATTCAGCATTGAACTTAGTCCTCAGATAGGCTTTGACAATACATAACACATACTAAATGCTGGAGGAACTCAGCAGACAGGCAGCATCTACAAAAAGGAGTTAACTGTTGATGTTTCAGGGCAAGGCCCTTCATCAGAACTTATGGTTCTTCCCCCCCTCCCTCCACTTTCTTACCCTGACTCTTCATCTTTTTTTTCCAGTCCTGATAAAGGGTCTCTGCCTGAAAAGTCAACTGCACACTTTTCCATAGATACTCCCTGGCCTGCTGAGTTCCTCCAGCATTTTGTGTGTGTGTTGCTTGGATTTCCAGCATCTGCAGTTTTTCTCTTGCTTGTGATTCAACAATACATAATATGGTATTGTGTTTTGCCATTTGGGTTATGGAGTGGAAATACGTCTCTACTAAAGCAGATGTATGGTGCTCCTTTCCTCCAATCGACTGCAGGGCCCCCTTGGGCAAGATGTAACACCTGCTTACCCCTCCTGATCAGGGTCATATGAAGCCATGGGTGCAGGTGGTGGATGGTTATATGAACAGCTGATGTATATCACAAGTCCCAGTTGTGCGACTACTGACACCAGGCAGACAATCTCTTAGGGGTATTGATAATGGCTGGGGTCAACCACTTTGTAAAGAAACTGCCCAGAAGAAGGCAATGGTAAAAAACTTCTGTAGAAAAAAATTGCCAAGAACATTCATGGTTATGGAAAGACCATGATCACCCACATTTTGCCATATCCACAATATGGACCATTGCATACATTTTAGTGGAGATTAGTGGGATGCAGACTTTGCCAGGAAATTTTCCTGAAAGTGTGGTAGTTAGCAGATTTATCCTCAGGCTTTGGGTGTCTTTGATAAGGGCAGTGCTTATTCCTGAAATGTTATTGCCAGAACTTCGACTGAACAATAATAAAGAATTGGCATTATATGTACAAATGTTTGTATTTCCATGTCAGGATATTAAGCAACAAGAAAGGAAATCTGCCATAATGGAGCAAGAGACATTTGCAACATCTTGAAGTCTGCTGTTCGATATTGCACAAGAGAACATGCAAACACTTCTTCTTGTGAAATTTCAAATTTACGTACAACTTCCAGAGTTGCTGAAGTTACTGATTTCCCTCTTCCCTTTTAATTTAGTATACCATATTTATTGTTCAATGTATGTCACCAATCAAGTATTGGTTGATGGCAGTGCAGAAAAGCCTCCTTCAATTTGCAAATATGGTCCCGAAATTCCATTTGCCTTGCACCTTAACATTCTGTCTCACTCTCACTCTGACCTCTCAATGCCTGATTTCTTGCCATTCCTACAAACCTCAACATGCTTGGAAAATAACACTTCATCTTCCAACTGGGCAGAATACAACGTTCTGGGTAATACTGACTTAATCAATTCTAGATAATCAGTCCTTCCCACAATGGTAATTCTGATTGTTAAACATAAGAGATTCTGCAACTGCTGGAATTCTTGAGCAACACACACATAATGCCAGAGGAACTCAACAAGTCAGGCAGCTACTATACAGGGAATAATCAGTCATTGTTTCAAGCTGAGGCCCTTCATCGGGAATGGAAAGAAAGTGTGCAGAACCAGAAGTAGGTGGGGGGGAGGGGAGGGGAATGAATGCAAGATGGCAGATGAAACCAGGTGATGAGGAAGGCGAGATGAAGAACAAAGCTGGGAAGTGAGAAGTGGGAGAGATAAAGAGATGAAGGAGAGGGAACCTGAAGGAGAGGACCATGGAAGAAAGGAAAGTTGACGGGTAAAAGAGGGTGGTGATGGGAAGGTGAAGAGAAGAGGTGAGAAGTTAGCCAAAATATGGAATGGAAAAAAGAAGGAATTGCAGGTAGAAAGTACTGGAAATCAAAGCTCATCTCATCAGATTGGATTCCCCCAAAATGAAAAATGGGGTGTTGCTCCTCCAGCCTGAGTGTGACCTCATCATGGTAGTAGAGGAAGCCTTGGACTAACATATCCGAATGAATGGAAATGGGAAGTCGAATTGAAATGAGCAGCCACCAGATTTTTGAAACATATTCTATATACCTCTGCTAATAATGATCTTGTACCAATATTTTGCCTGTTTAGCCTTTTTTACCCTTATCCACCTTGACTGCCACCCCTTTTGTCATTTAATCTCACCTGCCTTCTACTCCTTCACATATTCCCTTACAGTTCCAGTTTAATTATCATTTAACCATATATAAATGTGCATGAACACAGCCAGACAAAACAGTGTTACTCCAGGGCCAAGGTGAAAAACAGAATACCCACAGTCATACAGAGAACAAGGCACATATAGCACGTATAAGATAGTAAGCACGTACAAAAAAATATAGTTCAAGACCCTGAGTCCATGAATGTTGCAGCGGTCTGAATTGGAATACATCTTAAAGACCTAAAAATCTTTTTTTTTCTCTCTGTTACAAAGCTCAATGAATTGATATATTAACTGTCGTGATTTGGATTAGTCTGTGTGCTATATAAATTCATGAGCATAAGGTGACACTAATTTCCCTCAGCTGCATATCAAGCAGCTGTGGAGAAAGAACACATGGGGGAGGATTTGGAAGAGGAGAAGAAAAAAAGAAGTCTAAGCTCTTTTCTGGTTCAGCCTTCCACAAAAAGGTACATCCAAGTTCATAACTAATCAATACAAATTCAGTTTCCCATAGATTGCATTATTTCCCTTGCATGTCATTCCTTTATCCATAATGTTGTTTTTCTTTGCAAGATAAACTTTTCATACCAGGTTTACATATGGCACACCGTTTTCCATATAAGTCCAATGGATCAGCCTGCACATTCAGATAAGTTGTGGGACTTTGCATGTCCCAGTGTACTCACTCAATGAAGGAAACTGCTGAAGACTGTAAAGTGATTTTGAATGATTGCAATAATATCCTAAAAAGCTGCCTACCACACTGAAAGTTAGCATCCTTCAACCAATCATCTTAGCATGGGAGTTATCAGTCAAGGCAGGCCAGCTGTCAACTAGCAGCAAGGGCATGAGTAGAGGAACAGAGGAGGGATAATGACTGTTGTCTTCTTGATGGAGAGCAGCTAGGTTATACTGCATACATTGTCTCCTACTCCCCTGGGATGGAACAACAGCAGTCCTAGAAACCTGTCAACGGGTAAGTTTTGAGTCAGGCTTGACAACTTAATGTTTCTTTACACTTTGTATTCCACTGCAGCAGTCAAATGTCAGATAGTTTCTGTCTGTGTTGCAGTGAACACTATGGCATTGCACTTTAGATTTCACTTTCTGGTTGGGTGGACAAGTGGGCAAATGGAGGTCCATGTGGAAAAGACAGTCCTCCATACTCTGCATTAAAGTCTCTTGGCTCCTCCATGTTCCTTGGCACTGTCAACATGGCTTCTGAAAGGTCCATGAATGTACAAAACATTTCATTGTGTGTACCAACCAACCAAACTTCTGAAGCCTTCCCCACGAAATTAAATCATCCGCAGCAAAACTCTATGCAACCTTACTGTCTGGGGAGTTAACACATTTTTCATCAGTGCTTTTCCCTACCCTGAGTGTGGCCTACATGTCCAATGAAAAGATTGCTGATGCTTTTTAAACTATTGATCACTGTGAATGTTATAGACTGCAGGCTATCACTAGCAGTAATTGGTTGGATAAAAACATAGCTGTTAATTGCATGCAAGCATATCCGTGCAAAACCCAGGAAAAATATGCTCCTACAATTTGTAGAAGTTCAAAGAAGTAGCTCATACTTTTAAAACACATACAAGAAAAAATCTGTAGATGCTGGAAATCTGTGCAACATATCCAAAATGCTGGAAGAACTCAGCAGGCCAGGCAGTATCTATGGAAAAGAGTCCAGTCAACATTTTGGGATGAGACCCTTCGGCAGGACTGGAGAAAAAGAGATGCGGAGTACATTTAAAAGGTGAGGGGAACACAAAATGATACGTGAAGCTGAGAGGGGGAGAGGTAAAGTAAAGAGTTGGGAAGTCAATTGGTGAAAGAGATACAGAGCTGGGGAAGGGGGAATCTAATAGGAGACGGTAGAAAGCCATGGAAGAAAGAAAAGGGGAGAGGAGTGCCAGATGAAGGTGATCAGGAGGCAAGGAGATAAAATGACAGAAGGAAAAGGGGAATAGGAAATGGTGAAGAGAGGGTATTACCCAATATTCAAGAAATCCATGTTCATGCCATTAGGTTGTAGGCTAACCAGATAGAATATAAGGGGTTGTTCCTCCAACCTAAGTGTAACTTCATCGCGACAGTAGAGCAGGCCATGGATAGACATATCGGAATGGGAATGGTAGGTGGAATTAATATGTGTGGTCACTGGGAGATACCATTTCTTCTGGAGGGAAGGGAGTAGGTGCTCAGCGAAGCGGTCTCCCAATACATGTCGGGGCTCACTGATATACAAGATGACACACCAGGACCACCGAACACAATATATGTCCCAGCAAACTCACAGGTGAAGTTTCACCTCACCTGGAAGGACTGTTTGGGGCCTTGGATGGTAGTGAGGGAGGAGGTGTAGGGACAGGTGCAGCACTTGTTCCACCTGAAAGAGTAAGTGCCAGGAGGGGAGGGATGAATGGATAAGGGAGTCATGTAGGGAGAAATCTCTGTGGAAAGCAGACAGTGGGGGGGGGGGGGGTAGGAGGGAAAGATGTGCTTGGTGTCAGGATCTTGTTGGAGATGGTGAAATTTACAAAGAATTATGTGCTGGAAGTGGAGTCTGCTGGGGTGGAGATGAGGACAAAAGGAACCCTATACCTGGTTTGCTGGTGGGAGAATAGGGAGATGGCAGACATGCACGAAGTATAAGAGATGTGGTTGAGGGCAGATTTAATTGTGGAGGAAGAGAAGCCCCTTTCTTTGATAAAGGAGGACATCCCCTTCATTCTGGAATGAAAAGCCTCGTGCTGTAAGCAGATGGAATAGAGATGGAAGAATTGAGAGAAGGGTATGGGCTTTTTTACAAATAAGAGGGTGGGAAGCGGTATAGACCAGGTAGCTGTGAGAGTCTGTGTGTTTATAATAGACATCTTTCTTCCATGGTCTTCTGTCCTCTCCTCTTAGATACTCCCTTCTCCAGCCCTGTATTTCTTTCACCAATCAACTTTGCAGCTCTTTACTTCACCCCTCCCGTCCCCCTCCCAGTTTCACCTATTACTTTGTGTTTCTCCCTCCCATACTCTCACCTTTTAAACCTACTCCTCATCTTTATTTTCTCCAGTCCAGCTGAAGGGTCTCAGCCCAAATCATCGACTGTACTCTTTTCCATAGAAGCTGCCTGGCCTGCTGAGTTCCTCCAGCATTTTGTGTGTGTTGCTTTTAAAATAAATAGTGTCTTGAGGGAGAAAAAGCATGTGTCTGTCACGGTCCAGTCTGTGAAATCCGCATTCCAGTTCATGGTCCGGTCCATGTTCCTTATTCCAGGTTTTCCAGGTTTCCCCAGTTTCTGTTGAGGCAGCTGATTCTCATTTGGGCTGGCTTCATAAATAGCTTCAGGATTCAGCCTCTGGCTGCTGGATTGTTCCTGTCCAAACCCCCTGTCTGTATCCCTTTCCTTCACCTTCCTCTTGGAGCCGAGCCTGGAGCCTTGCTTTCACTGCTGTCAAGTTTAACCACTGTAGCAAGATAAGGAACTGTCTTTCGTTGTTTTGCATTTGAGTCCACTCCCAATGTCCACCATTATGACAGTGTCAGCCTGAGGTTATGGTGTGATGGATACCAAGAAAACTGTCATTTGTGAATGGAGGCCTTTTAAAGAGTAGGGGAGAAAAGGACCATGTTCCAAAAACTGGGGAACCCTTTCAGCAGGTCAGGTAGCATCAGTGAAAAGAGAAAGAGAAGCAATATCTCAGGTTGATAAAAGAAAACAAGTTAATTTTATGTTTCACAAATTGAGTGTATAAAAACTATTCTTAGTTATTTGCTGCAATGTTATCATGAGTCTGTTTGTCAGCAATAGTTCCCACACATTTCCTTTCTGCCTGAGTATCTTGTCTAAATGAGAATAATAAAGAACTATGTTGGACAACATTAACTTGAAACCAAGATGATACAAAACTTAATAAACCATCTATATTTGTTATTTTTGTCCACTTTACTCAGATTAACATCCTGTCCTCATAATTGTAGCATCACATTCCCATCACTGAATACCTGAAACTGCTTTATTTAACTCATCAGATTCCTTCTACAAAAAGAAATCAGAAGGAATTACAAAAAAATGATACTTTTTTAATGAGAAAAGCTAAACTTTAAAAGTGAAAACAATTTAATTGCATAAAACAGAGTAAGATGGATTCTCTGAAGATTCTCTATGTGATCGGCCTCTGAAAAATATACTTTATATTCTAAAGGAATGGGTGGAATTAAAAATGGCTACCTCTCATTCATCAGAGAAACAGTTAAATTCTTCCTATCCTAATATCTCTATTTTCCTTTACAGGGTGGCTGGGGCCCTGTCGGGATCTTTGATCTACAACGGCACTCAAAAACTGTGGATCTGCATGGCAGTGTGTTCCCAATTGACCAAGTTTTGGTATGTCCGGGAGCAGCCAGAAGTTATGCATCTTCGGGGCCTTGCACGCCTCTGTGGACACAAATTCTTGCTGGTCTCATGAACAAAAGAGTAGCGAAGCTGGAACATTGAAGACAGCAAGACCAGTTGTCAGAAGAGTCTGCAATCGGGATCAATTGCTCCTTCTCTTTCTCCCAATGGTGAGGGAGAGTTTGCTGCCAGTTCTCGAGTCGGGGGCTCAAGCTAAAAAGCAACACTTCAGAATGACTGTAACATTGAGGTAGCGACTATTTGTCTCCCCTCTCACTGTGGAAGGAGCAAATTTCTCCCTTGTTAGTGAGAGAGAGCCTGTGAGATGTTGAAATTTTCAAGTAAACAGATAGTTTTTGATGTACAGTACTGTAGACCAAGTTCTCTCTTTGGGGGTTTTGCCGTTACTTGCATGATGGCTGGTGGGAATGCTGGTACTTTAAGCTAGAATAAATGGTGGGGAGGAAAGGGTGATGCTTCTGCTGCTGCTTGTGCATGCAAGGGAGGCAGGAGGGCTTTAGGATTCTTAAGTTTTTTTTCTGTCATTCATTCTTTGGGGTTTTCTTCTTTTTGTGAGGATGTCTGTGGTGAGTAAGAATGTCAGTTGTATTTTGCATACACTGTCTGATATTAAATGGAACTGTTAAACTCTGTATCAATGAAGGCATGACCACTTTAAGCTACGTGAACTAAATGATAAGTTATTTATAATAATGATCATCTATCTGTCTGCTTTACGTGTACTCCATAAGAACATTGCAACAAGACCAACATATTCTTCTGTGTGCTTCTTCTCCCCTAAATGTCAATGTGGTGCTGGTTCATGATACTTTTTTTAAAATGCACTGAGATTATATTTATACAGTATGGTTTTAATGAGGACCATGAGTGAGCAGGCACAGTGTTGTGAGATCCACCTGCTGATTCACCATGCTCTAAAATTAAAAATCTAGTGTGTACTTAGTTTTATCTACAAACAAGAAGCTTATGTCCAGATAAATGGTTGGACATTGCTTTGAACTTTGGAAGTTGTTTTTCAAAACACTATTACCACATGTGAATATTGATATAAAAGATTACCTTCTTCAGCTTCTAGGTAGGATTATCAGCATTACCACTAGTCCACCACTTCCTGCTTTTGTTTATGTCTGGATTTTGATTGTCGGACAAGATTTACTTGTGCTAGCATCATTTGCAGCAGCCAAAATGAGAACAGTTGGAATTGATTCAGGGTGCTCCAATATCATTTGAAGAAGCAAGCCATTTCACAAAGAAACAAATTAAGGTTGTACAACTTCACCTCGGGTGTTTCAAATTCATCTAAATTGTCCCAGGATTTGCTTTGTCAGCCACAGAAGGCTGTGAAGAGAAGTGACCTTTCTCCACTACTTCCACAACACAAGAGAGGCAAAGATATTTAAACCCCCTGAGTCCCAATTGTAAGCAACTCAAAATTACGTTAGTCTGATGAGTCCCAATTGTAAGCAACTCAAAATTACGTTAGTCTGATACACTAGCCAGTACACTAAGTAAGGAGCCCTTTGTTTGTAAAGGGCAGTATATGTATCATTTTCTCTGTGGAGATACAGATCCAAGTCTCTTGTTGAGTTCAAAATTAAAATATTTCTGGAAAGCTAAAATAAAAACAGAAGATCATGTAATATCATTTGTAAGAGGTTTTCAAACGATGTTTATTGACCTGAAATATTGTCTCCCTAAATGCTCCCTGGCATTTTGAGCATTTCCAGAATTCACTTATTTTATTATTTTTGTTTAAAAATGGAAATTACAATGGACATTTACAAAATGGAGAAGATAACAGCATCTGTTAATCATAAGCTGGAACAATTTGATTCATACTGGGAACAATAGTTTAATCAGGCCTCATGGGCCTGATTTTATTCTCACAAATCAATGAATATGTTGTAAAAAAAAGATCACCCCCTACTAGTACATAGTTTTTTTTCCTTTTGCTTGTTTTTTCTTTCTGCTCTTTTCTATAAGTGTAAACCTCAGATAAATACTTTGTGGAGATTTGTGATATATATGATTATATGATATATATGTCCAATGTCTGAAATACTTCTTATGGAAATGTTTGTTTGATGATGAACTGCAATAAAAAAAATTACAAAAGAAATGCAAAGATTTCTATTCATGAGGTTAATATGTTTCCATTGCTCTTATCATTGAAGTGTGCTTCTCTTACAGGTCAGTTATTTATTCATCCTCATGTTGTGAGATGTCTGATACGTCATCTTGCCATTGTGTGCATACATGTACTGGATGAATGGTAAACGGGAATAGTAAAACACCATTTGTCCTTACTGAAAGTTAGTTATGTTGATTTACCATCTCTTTTGCTTCATGACCTAAGTCCCAGATTTCAAACAAGCTGAATGGAAATATGCCAATACCTGACCTAAGAGGCCATGGGTTAGTGGTATCACAAACTGGAGAAGACCCCTCCCCCCACATAGTGCCCCAGTGCTGAAATGTCAGCCCAGCATTTGTGCCCCAGTTCCTGGCTTGATCTGCATCTTTTTATTTAGAAGCAACTTTTTCTGTGTTTTTGCTTTTTTTTGTGTTATTGGTACTGTTTTTATTTAATATTTCAGTAGGATTTGAATAATATTATAAATATATTAATAATAGTAACTTTATTTTTATAGCTCTTTTCATACAATAAGATGCAGGCTCAAAGTAGTTTACATAGATTGTAAAGATAAGTCAATATAGCCATAAAATATGAGACAAAATTAAAAATCATAAGTAAAGATGAACATAAATGAAATGTAATCAAATATACCAAATGATATAAATGCAATCAACTTCAGCAGGTATTAAGTAATCCAATAAGTAGGCTAAATAAAAAAATTAGTTTTTTAGGAGTGTTTTGAAACATTCCACAGAACTAACCTGGCATATCTCAATTGGTAGTGTATTTGGGAGTTTTGGTGCATTAGAGCAAAAGGCCGCATCACAAGTTCCTCTTTGCTTGACTCTAGGAACCACTAAGCAAACTAGCATTCGCCGAACTCAGACTACGATCTAAGATGTAAGGGGATAAACACTCTAAAATATACAGGGAAGCTGGTTTATTCAGAGCCTTATATACAATTAAAATTGATCCTAAAGGACACAAGCAGCCAGTGTATTGATGCTAAAACCAAAGCTCAAAGTACATTTATTATACATTATATGTCCTTGAGATTAATCTCCTGGTAGGCAGCGAGAAAACAAAGAAACCAAAAAAACCAACAAAAAAAAGACCATCAAACACCCAATGTGCAGAGAGGGGAAAAAAAGTAATGTAAATAATCAACACAAGCAAAAAGCATTCTGAACTGAAGTCAACAAGGAGATCTTGTCCATAGACCCATAGTCGAGTGCAGCGGGGAGCAGAAAGCTGAACTGGTCCAGCCCTTGCCTCCATTCCTGCACCCTTACATTTCAATCTGGTCCAGTGCTTAAATTGTCACCCAAATATCGTGTTCAGTTGCTTCGATAGTCTCTGGGGCCTGGACCCTGCTACCTTGTTTAGGCCTGTACTCATCCTTTCCATTCAGGCCCAGCGCTTAAATCAATCGAAACTCGGCTCCGCCTCACCTCGGTTCTGCCGCATCAAATTGCGTCCACATCCAAAAGGAAGTTAC
This sequence comes from Hypanus sabinus, assembly GCF_030144855.1. Taxonomy (NCBI): domain Eukaryota; kingdom Metazoa; phylum Chordata; class Chondrichthyes; order Myliobatiformes; family Dasyatidae; genus Hypanus; species Hypanus sabinus. The sequence goes on along the minus strand of NC_082713.1, from coordinate 59,315,868 downwards.
AGGCTATTGTTTGTGATAATCGTTTACCAGAAAAAGATCTGTAAATAAAGTATTTTGTTGCTTTCCTTGTTTTGTTAGCCACCAGCCAGAAGATTCTAAGATTCACCAGCACCATCTTAAACAAGTGAAGTGGCTCAGATTTTCTTTTATTGGTTAAGATTCTTGCTGCATTTTGAACATGCTGCAGCTTATTTATGACTTTCTTAGGCCGTCCTGAGAAAAGTGCATTAGAGTAGTCTAATCGACTAAAAACTAAGCCTGTATCTATTTTTCTGTATCTTGAGCTGTTATAAGAACTTGAATGCTCCCAATATTCCCCAAATGAAAGCAGTCTTGAAAATATGGTTAATACATGATTTGAAATTTAGCTCAGAGTCAATAATAATGCCTAAATTCTTTACTTCTGGCTTTATTTGTAAGGCCAGATGATAAAGTTTATTTCTAAGACTGACATATTTTTTATTGCTACCAATAACCAAAATTCCTGTTTTTTTGTTATTTAGTTTAAGGAAATTTGAACACATCCATTTTGTAATGCTAGTAAGCATTGCTTGATTAAGCATTCTTGTCCATTTAAATAATTCATTACGGGTTGTTAACGCAAAGTACATGAATTGCATACATCATTATGCTACCATGTTGTAGGCAGCCATCTTGCTTAAATTAAAAACAAAACTGGACTCGTTATCTCTCAGCTCCCTTGTTTTTCTTACAATTAGTTTTTACACTTTGGAGACATAACAATGGAGATAGGTAAGATTTAAATGAACCTGAGTCAACTACCTACCTATCGATTCGCAGCGAAACGTTAGATTTTTAAAAAATGCGGCGTGTTTTTTTTTATCTTCACAAGGGGAGAAAGTTGGTTAAGTTAAAACAAAAGGTCAGAAAACAGGGAAAAAAAGAGTTGCCCCTGCCATCCAGAAGACCACCAAAGTGTTAGAAGTCTAGTTCACCAGTGTGGACAAGTCAGGCCTACCAGGCAAGTTCAAGGCCTGCATCTACCAGCATGGCATCCTCCCCCAAATCCTCTAGACAATGTTGGTATATGATCTTCCTATGCCAATAGTTGAGGCTCTTGAAAGAAAAATCAATGGATACCTTCAAAGATAATTGGGGCTCCCATGCAACCTGAGCAGCATTGTTCAGTATGGGAAGAATAAACTGCAGCTTTCCTTCAGTAGTCTGAATGAGGAGCTTATGGTTTCCTATCCAGGAGAAGCTGATGTAGAGATTTCAGTGACCCCAGAATCTCGACAACAGGCATTGAGGTCCAGACAGGCAGGATGTGGAAGGCCCAGGACACTCTGGAGATGGCTGAGAGATCTCGCAGACTCAAGGATCTGGTAGGGACAGTAGTGTCTGGTCAGGCAGGGACGGGCAGCTTCCCTTCAACATGCCTCGGCAATGCCCAGGGCAGGGACAGATGCAAACTGGTCCAAGAAGAGATGAAAACTGCAGTCAAGTAAGTGTGTACCAGCAGGATGGTATGGGGCAGTAGGTAACTTATACAGGTGGGAGGGTGTGCTGAAGCAGAAGATTTCCTGGTTCAACATCTGGCAGGCAGAATCCCAGTGTAACAAATGTTTGATCCAGGCTGTGTACGATGCCCTGCGTGGTCCAGCAGAACTTTTTGCTTCAGGGCAAAAGCAAGGCCCCATCACGTCCTCTCAGCTCTGGCAGAGGAACCTCAGAACATATTCTCAGCAGCTGCTGAAAGATCTGGGAAAAGGCCACTATTGCTGGCCCCTTGACCATGTGCTGAAAATAATAGCAGAAAGTACTTCTACAGTATTGGCAACTGTAAGCACCTCTACCAACCTAGAAAATCCAAAGCCTTGGTGAAAACTGAAGATCAACCACAAGCTCAGCCCAGATGACCAGCCGGTTTGCTTGCCATGGTGTCTGACTGGCAACTGAAATTCGATTGTGGCAAGCATTTAAATTTCCCTGACTTCACTGCATCATCATCTGAGGCCTGATATTGTCATTGGGTTAGAAGCCTCAATGGTAGATTGAGGAGGTGTTTGAGCACAAGACCAAATTCCAGGAGCTAATAAAGCAGTGCCAGAAACAGGTGTGGAGGCCATATTGCAAGCCTATAGATGTGAGGTGTGGAGGTTTTGCTAGCTGCTTATTCTGCAGAAGCTACTCTCTTCTTGGCTTTGCAGGAGCTGCAAAGAGAAAACCCATCAAGACCATCACAGAGGCTGGCTACGGATCAAGACGTATGACCTGTGGACCAGTGTGGCTGGGACACAAGCCAGACACTGATCAAACCTGGCTGAGTCACCTGGCCAAGGTTCCCTGATGTTGAAAGACCTGAAACACCCGAGAAGCCCAGGTTACATCACTGATGTTGTGTCCCTGTGCATTCTAGAATGTATCAATGGCAAAACTTGCAGAAACATAGGAAGAGCATGTCAGGCAGAGAAAGATAAATGGGCTGCACAGGGAAGAGAAAAGGGTAAAAATGTCAGGTTGCAGTTTCAAAAAGAGCACTAATCTGTATGCTATTGGTGAAAAATCAGAAAATAACAAGAGTGACACAGGTCTGAGAAGGCCTAAAGTTTAAAATGTGAAAACTAACCTGAGACAAGCAATGTAGCTTGCACCAGAAGTGAACGGCAAATTAATTTAAATAGTATTTGTCACTGACTCAGCAGTTTCTGTCATTCCACTAAATGAGTTTGAATGGCATTTCGAAGATATCGAACTGAAGCCTACAGATGTCTAACTAAGATCTTGTATTGGAGAAAAGTTAACACTTGTGAGAATGACATTTGTAACAGTGAAGTACAACAAACAACAAGCCATATTGGGCTTGACTGTGGTAAAAAACAGAAAGGCCAACATTATGGGATGTGATTGGTTGAGACTACTACAACTTGATCGGAGATCCAGCTACCATTTGCATGCCATATCCCTGTAATAGTCAATGGAAAACAAATTAGACAAGGTACTGGATGCCACAACGGTCCCCAAGCTGTATATCATGAACTATTGCCCAACAGAAGGCAAACAGGTGTTGGTGCCAACCTTTGTGTCTCTGGTTGGAAAGCATATTGGACCAGGTAAGGAGAATGCTGCTCTGAACAATCATGAACGTGATGAAAACAGTTTTTGTTGGCAAAATATCTGAGAAAGGTTCTGTTAATACTGATTGGGAAGTTGCTTGTGAAATGTGGCTTGGTTTTAAGCTGAAAGAGAGTTCAAAAAGCTTCAGAAAATTTGTAAGCTTTCTGCTTTTGTGAGCATAAAGAACCAGAATCTACTTTGCGTGCATTAAGGTTATTGCACAAGTTGCAAGTAGCAGGGAAAAAGCTGCTTGTAAAAGTAAATGCAAAAAACAAATCACAATTGTATGAATGGAAAGCCAAAAAGAAAGGAGTCACTGGAGATACAAAAACAGAGGATTTGTCTGATATTGTGGATGAGGAAACCAGCAGGAGAGATCAGACTGTAAAGGGAGCAATAAAAAGATTGATAAGAAAATACTCCAGTGAACTAAATGCACCTTCTCAAGATCAAGATGCACAAACTAGAAAGAAGGAAAGAGGAGGGTGACATCAGTGCCATGGAAACGGAAGAAGATAAATGAAACCTGATTTCTTGAGAAATTAGCAAATGCAGAGATACTCATGAAACAAGAAGAAAAGGAAAGGCAAGAGAACGAAAGACATAGAAAAGGAGAATAAATGTGGTCCAGAGCTGTCAGAACCACTTCCTGCAGTCGCAGAGTCAACTCCTACAAAAACCACAGAGGAGGCCCCAGATCCTGAGATTGTATTCATAGCCACTTGCATCACCTGCCAAGCAGAGTGACCCCATTGTCAGGAAAGATGTTATCCCACAAGAGTTTTCTTGTTTGTTTAAATAATTAATTACAGATTATATGCAAAAATATGTGAATTGCATATGCCATGATGATACCATCCCATAAGCATGTGCCTCGCTTAAAATAAAAAAAAAGACCGGTTCTCCTGGGTGTCTGTCTTTTTCTTGCAATTGGTTTTTATGTTTTGGAGTTTCAAAACATTATTGTTACCTGTGAAAGAGGATGCCTGTGACGTAAAGCATTTATCAAAGTGACATCTTTTAGCTCAGCCTGTTATTTCCAATGAGACATCACCTTGACATACTACATGCACACAATACTACTTAGCAGCTTTAATGTTTAGAAAAAAATTTACACTGCCAAAGTGTGAAATCTTGGAAAGAGATCAGAATTGAGATTGATTCCAGAATATGGGAAGAGTGTAATATTTGGATTTACCAACAATTGTCCGCTAGTATATATGGTTGTGCGTTAATACATCTTAGTCTGTGTGAAGCTTGGTAGAGATTTGTTCTCTATTCTGAAATCTATAAAACTGTGTCAGGCATACTTAGCAATTGTTAACTGAAGTGTAAAGATGTTTAAAAAGGAATGCGTTCCCATCTAAATAACAAGCCACTTAAATAGAAAATACTTCAAAATTATGTGTTATAATTATTCAATTAAGCATTTGGTATGTCGATTACCATTAGTGTTTAGTATAAAGACAATTTTTACTATTACTGGGACATTCTGTCGAATTTGTTTTCAGATTTTGCCAGAACAAATGTTCAAGCTGCTCAGTCTAAACTGTATTGGCCATTTTCCTGCTCCAAATACCCCAGAAATCTTTCTGATGTTTCTCTCCAGCATATCCAGTAATAACTGCACTCTACATTCGGTTTTAGTTCAGAATGGTAAGCAAATGGTACTACTTTTAAGCAGTAGGTGACAATTTAAATGAAGTTCAGCAATAGTACACTAGAAGCTTAAAAACAAATATGTTAGGCTAATTTTTGTTTATTGTGTATTATCTACAGTCAAATTCATTGATTCTGAATACACCAGAAGGATAGCCAGTAAATGCAGGAACAGAGCAGTCACAGGATCACTGAGAAATGAATGAATGGCAAGTTATGGTTCTCCCTGTGTCTAAGGTGATTCTCCCTGTTTACTTTGGTTTTCTCCCAAATCCCACGTGGGTTGTGATTGCTAGCCATAGATTATCCTTCATGTCGGAAATGGGGAGAAAAAATTACATGGAAAGTTTAGTGGAGGAATAAGATTGCTGTGCATGTTAGTGCAGAGTTAAAGGGGTGAAAGGACTCCAATTGTGCCACATAGGAAATAAAACTGCACATGTATCTCAGATTTATATATGGTTGCACAGTGCAAGCAGCTTAATCATGCTGATCAAAAGTCCTCACAATATACAATGATTAATTCTCAGTTGAAGATTTTTAGAAAAAGGCATTGATAAAAGTACTGTATTTCATTTTTGGACTGGGGGATGGGCATAAGTTGGGGTTTCCTTTCTGGACTGGGATCCAATTGTTTCTAATGGAAATAAACACATTGAGGTATTTCCAGGATCTAAAAGATGATCATATATGAGATTAGTCATGCATGAGCAATGGCAAGGTACCAGAAGATTATTTGCCACCCTGTACACATGCAGCTTCAGCGAAGACATGGAGAGAAAATTAGAAATGCAGAATAAAACTAGTTAATCATTTTGCTCATTTACTCTGTGTGACATTGTGTCAATGTTATGTTGTACTTTTTCCTTCTTGCCACTGAAAATCATAAAGCGTAGTTTGCACTATAATACTTGCATTCAAGGTTCCATTTTGTATCTTCATTGATGAATACGTTGTCGCATTATACTAATTGTACATTTAACCAATTTTGTTTGTGTTGCCCTTCTGAAAATCTGCTAAGTATTGTTGAGAAACTCCAATATAAGCAATGAAATACCAGATTCTTCACAAAGAAGAACCTTGTAGTAGACTGCAGCTATTATAAGGATCTAAACGTAAGTAACTATTTCTTCTCTTTCAGAAAAATCAATATTTCAAGTTAGAGAATCTACCAACAAAAATAATATTTTAGCATGTCCTATTTGCAAATTTTTGCCCATGTGGAACACTTGGAAGATGGTCCATGTGGAACCCTTTCAAGCAAAAGTCAGGGAAAAGATCTGTCTCATTACTTATCCCATATGGATTATCGATCATAATAATTGCTCTGGAAACATCAAAACTAAGTTACCCTTCATGCCATGGAAAAAGGTGCTGATATATAGTTATCGACCAAAGCACAAGTGGTATTATTTCTTGTGGTGGAATTGCCAACCATGAATCTATTGATTTTTCTCTGAAGCTAGTATATGAACAGAAGAAATGGCAAGTTGTGCTCAGATATCGCAAAGGCTAAGTTGTAATGTATATTTCTTAGGATTTCTAGTGTTTTTCATGCAATTGGAAGCTGAGCTGCACTCATTCTAAATGAGAGCTCTGTGGAATTTGTCAACAAAATGGGAGACAACATTGTCATGTTGTTTGTGTCTGGAGAGCGAGATGTAGTAATAAAACTGTTTACACTCAATCCTGCTCAGTGTATAATTTATTCTGTTATAGACCATAGCTTAATTTGACAGAATTATTCGTAGTCAACCAACATACCTTTTTGTCAATGTACAGTACTTCAGGAGCTTTGAGTATTCTCTTAACAATAACTTATTCTATCACTTATTCATGCTGCGTGAAATGTCTCCTTTTACAAATTACATCTGTATGATGCACTTTGCAACTATGCCACAAATGATATCTTACTATGTTGTCAAACTTCCCAACATGTCTTAGTACAATATCCAAAGTGCATTAAATGAGCTATTCCAAATTATTGTATTTTTGCTGTAAGTATGCCTAGACATAGCTTTAAATAACAGTAGTTCGTATGCAATGAAGACATGTCAGAATTATCTCCACTGTTTTTGTTACCCCACATCACCTTCAGTCTATAATTTGTGTATCTGTATTTGCTGTTAATTTAATTGCAAAGTAGGGAAGTCGGCTGTAAATGTGTTAATTTCTTTATTATTGATTTAGATTTCTCTAGGGTGAGATTTATTGATTCTCTAGTGAATTGTGTGAAGTTCCTGTACTGGGAAGTTCACAGGCATAATTCTTAATGAGCCCTGGGTCCCATTGAACTGAAATCTTGTTATGTAGATTATATATTTCAATTCATTTGATTTCACCTCCATAAATAATATTCAATTCTCTAATAGTTAATCAAATGTTTGCTGTGTGTAGACTACATTAATATGTGTAAAGTATATCTGAGCTTGTAAAGTTCGCACACTGGAGCAAACAGCAGAAAAAGTGCCCAATAGCAAGTGTATCACAATTACTTGCTCCATCAAGTAGCACCCACCCTATTCTGCAGTGTTTGTGGATCCTACATAGGACTCCATCAGAATTCAAAGAATTGGACAAGGTGCTAAACTCAACACTGTAAAAGGATCCATGAGCTTAAGACTTAATACTATTACAATGGACAGCAGGGGCATCTCATGAATGGGTTAACTTTACATTGGATTCTTGGATGTCCAACAAAGCAGTCAGCAAACCTTGACTTTAATTACATTATTTTACATTATGTAAAAATTAAACCGTCTTTGCAACAAATGTTTCCCAACCTAATAATTAAAGAAGAATTAATATGAGATGGTAGTGATGTTGGGTGTAATTGTTTCTAGTGTCTCTCATTTGGATTAGGTGAATGTGATGAAGCTGGTCATGTGGTTTTTAAAACCTATCAATCCTGGCATTGAAGACTATTCTCATGTCTCTTTAGACTTGTAAACCGAATTATAGGGAAGTTGTAGGAAACTGGAGGAGATAGATACAAACTAGATTAGCAGCATTAGATTGTAGCAATAGAACTGGAGCAGGCGATGCAATGAATCCAGGTAGCAAGATGCCCTGCTTGTGAAACACAGCAGATTACATTTGGACAGTCTGAACTAAAGGCTGAGATAAGCATAAATTAGTACCTGTGTCGGGGCAATGTCCTGTTAGGTGTCAATCACGCATCTTCATCCTGTTGTGATGTATCAGGAAAGGGCAAATCACTGGTGAATCATATGATCAATACAGAATGATGTTATTAAAATTCACCAGATGTTGAGAGTTTCATGCAACTGCATCACAAGAAATATTTAGAGATACTTGTGTTTGGAATTGCAGACTTAAGAGTGCAGGAAAGGTTGATTCGAGAAGCCAATTTGTAATAGAAAAACAAATGAGATTTGTCATGCAGGAGAGAGCGTCATTTCAGCCTAACATAATTAGCAAGTCAATGAGAGAGAATGTGATTGGAATACATGAGCTAGAGGAAATCTCTCAGGTTAGAAGGGGAAGCTGCACAATCAGACCAAAGAATACTGGAACTGGGGAGGAAACGTGAGTTCCACAGAAGAGAATTAGGTCCTGCTTTTGGGAGTATGTTTAAGTAGAGGAGACCGAACAATTATTTTGCAAACAAAAAGCCTATGAAAACAAATCATTTGAACGCAGCTAAGCTAAGCCGCGAGACTTTTCATTTAAATTAGTCAGGCAACTCTCTGAGATTTCATACGGGAATCCAATGTACTGTAATTTCATTTTATTTATAGAAGAAAGTGGTAAAAGGTTTAAAACTTAATAATTTAACTGTGTGATTATATCTTGTCACGTAGCTCATTTTCCCGTTATTAGGTCAATGCAACAATTGGCACAATATAGTGACCATAGATGTAGATTAGACTGTAAATTTGTTCATAATATAAGACCTCTGGGCATAAAAACATGCTAGAGCATAGATATCATCAAGTAGAATGATAATGCAATTAATGGAATACTACCAGTTGGAATATTAACATTAAATGACTGTAAGCCAGCAACTAATGATTGTTTAATGCTATGATATCTTCACATATTTGGTAATGGAACTAGACAGCTTAACAGAACATATTAAATCAGGCTTGATGAAATGGTGTATCCTAAGCAACATCTCATGTAACTATTAAGATGCCAGTGACTTTAACGTGTACACTGGAAGAGCCAGTACATAATGTCAATGAAGAAAATACTTCAGCCCCAACATTAAATCAAGATCTTTCTACTATTGAACTGATGCAATATCCAAGAAAAATGGATCACTGCATGCATGTTTTGATATCAAGAACTTGAATAGGTTGTTGCAAGGAGCATTATTCACTGCCATCAATACACAATGTAGCTTTGTTGTGGTGGAGCTACATTGTTGTGGTGGAGTTTTATTCTTCTAGATGTGCAAAATAGTTTTTCAACACTGAATTCAAACTCATATTTGACTACTTTCCATTTTGTTGGAGGTGAATGATATTCAGGATCAGCTCTGCGTCGGAACTTTTCTACTGAAAAGTAGATGAGTAGGGTAGAGGGAATTTGGGGATTAGAAGTCATCACTGATAATGCCATAGGTTTTGGAGAAAAGCTAGGATCATTCAAAACCACAATAGACCAATGTCATTCAAAGGTCCACTGAGTCCGGAGAAGAGCTAAGTTTAAATGAAACTTCACAGGCAAGATGTTTTACAGGTTTTTCTGCAGGTGAAAACTTTTGCAGAGATCCAGGCTAAGTTGAGGGAGAATCATGTAAATGGATGCAGCAAAACTACAAAGTTTGCTGGAACTACAGTAGCTCAATAACTGAGTATGTATTTCCTTCACCCATCAGACATAGTAAAGGCACTTGGATGTTTCATACCAAAAAACTCAAACTGGTTTTGGGGACAATCTCAAGGTATGGTACTAAAAGAATGTTTCTAAAATAAAAAGCAGCTATTAGTACATCTGCCCTGCAATGCTACAATTTAAAGATGGAATATTAAAGTGTGAAGCATCTTTCCTTGAACAGAACAATCTTACTGGATGGATAACCAGTTGGCTATGCATTATAGTAATGATCAGAAATTCTCAGACGCCAGAAATCCAAACCAACGTACACAAAACACTGAAGGAACTCAGTAGGTGAGGCAGCATCCACAGAAATGAACACACGGACTGTTTATATACAACATGCTAGAGGAACTCAGAAAACCAGGCAGTATCTACGGAAAAGAGTAAACAGTTGACTTTTCAGGCTGAGACCCTTTATCAGGACTGGAAGAAAAAGAGACGGGAAGTCAGAGCAAGAAGGTGGAGGGAGGGGAGGAAGAAGTACAAGGTAGTAGGTGATAGGTGACACCAGGAGAGGGAGAGGGGTGGAATAAAGACCTGGGAGTTCAACTGGTGAAAGAGATAAAGGGCCAGAGAAGGGGGAAACTAATAGGAAAGGACAGAAGGCCATGGAAGAAAGCGAAGGGGAGGAGCACCAGATGGAGGTGATGGGCAGGTAAGGAAGTAAGCTGAGAGGGGGAAATGGGTATGGGGAAAGGTGAGGGGTTGGAAAAAATTACCAGAAGTTTGAGAAAATACGTTCATACCTTTAGGCTGGAAGCTACCAAGATGGAATATAAGGTGTTGCTCCTCCAACTTGAGGGTGGCCTCACCATGGTAGTGGAGGAGGCCATGGACAGATGACAGAATGGTAATAGGAAGTAGAATTGAAATGGCTGGCCACTGCTTGATTCCACTTTTACTGGTGGATGGAGCTTAGGCACTCAGCAAAGCTGGCTCCAAATCTATGTTGGGTCTCACCGATATACAGGAGGCCACATCGGGAGTACCAGATACAGCAGATAACCCAAACAGACTCACAGGTGAAGTGTCTGTTTGGCACCCTGAATGGCAGTGAGGAAGGAGATGCAGGGGCAGGTGTGGCATTTGTTCCACTTGCAAGGTATAGCAGGAGGTAGATCAATGGAGAGGGCTGAGTGGACAAAGGAGTTGCATAGGGAGTGAACCCTGCAGGAAGTGGAAAGAGGGGGGAGCGAAAGATGTGCTTGGTGGTGGGATCCTGTTGGAGGTAGCTAAAGTTACAGAGAATTATGTGCAGGGTGTGAAACCTGGTGTGAGCAAGCGGAACCCTATTCTTGGTGGGGTGGTGAGAGGATGGGTGAGGGCAGACATGCATGAAATAGAAGAGATGTGGGTGAGGGCAGCTTTGATGGTAGAGGAAGGTAAGCTCTCTTTGAAGAAGAAGGATATCTCATTAGTTCTGGAATGGAAAGCTTCATCCTGAGAGCAGATGAAAGGGAGACAGAGGAATTGATAGAAAGGGAGATGACAGGGCGGGAAGAGGTATAGTCCAGATAGCTGTGAGAATCAGTGGGTTTATAAATGGTATCAGTAGATAAACTGTCTCCAGAGATAGAGACAGAGAGATCGAGAAAGTAAAGGAAGGTATAGGAAACGGACCAGGTGAATTTGAGGGCAGGGTGGAAGTTGGAGGCAAATTTGATGAAGTTAACGAGCTCAGCATGGATGCAGGAAACACCACCAATGCAGTTGTTGATGTAGCATAAGGGAAGTTGGGGAGTAATACCAGTGTAGGCTTGGAGACACAGACTGTTCCATGTAGCCGGCAAAAAGGCAGGCATAGCTGGGACCCATGCGAGTGCCCGTGGCTATACCTTTTGTTTGAAGGAGTCAAAGGAGAAATTATTGAGAGTGAGGACCAGTTCTGCCAGACGGAGCAACGTGGTGGTGGATGGGAACTGTTTGGATCTGGTGAACAGAAAGAAGTAGAGAGCTTTAGGGCATTACTGATGGGGGATGGAGGTGTATAGGGACTGGACATCCACAGCGAAAATGAAACAATGAGGGCCAGGAGTAATGGGCAGAGAGAGAGAAAAAAGGAGGGGGGGGGGAGAAAGAAAAAAAAACAACTAAAGAAATAAATAAATAAATCAGGGATGGGTTAAGAAGAGGAGGAGAGTCATTAATGGAAGTTAATGCCCCTCCTCCCTTTCTCACTCCATCCCTGATTTATTTATTTCCCCCTCCTTTTTTCTCTCTCTCTCTGCCCATCACTCTTTGCCTGTTCTTCATCTCCCTCTGGTGCTCCCCTCCCCCTTTCTTTCTCCCTAGTCCTCCCATCCCATGATCCTTTCCCTTCTCCCGCTCTGTATCCCTTTTGCCAATCACCTTCCTAGCTCTTTGCTTCACCCCACACCCATCTGTTTTCTCCTATCATTTCGGATTTTCCCCTCCCTCTCCTACTTTCAAATCTCTCACTATCTTTTCTTTAAGTTAGTCCTGACGAAGGGTCTCGGCCCGAAACGTCAACAGTGCTTCTTCCTATAGATGCTGCCTGGCCTGTTGCGTTGCACCAGCATTTTGTGTGTGTTGTTTGAATTTCCAGCGTCTGCAGGTTTCCTCGTGTTTAAAGTAATTGATTTACTTATTTATTATTAGCATTATTATTTTTATTTCACTTATTATTTTTATTCATTTTTTCTAGATTATGTATTGCAATCAACTGCTGCTGCTACTTTAACAAATTTCACGTCACATCCCGGTGATAATAAACCTCATTCTAATTCTGATTCCTTTCCAGTCTTGAAGAAGTGTTTTGGCCAAAAATGCATACTGTTTATCCATTTCCATAGATGTTCCCTGACCTGATGAGTCCTCCAGCATTTTGTGTGTTTATATTTGTGTAGCCTGAGGTTGTCCCTTTGCTGAGGATGACATCCGGAGATAAACTATATATTTCAGCCTATGAGATTTGTTTGGCACGTTGAATCTCTCCAAGTAAGAAGTGTTTATTTCAGCATGATGTTCTGGCTAGGCTGTGGGGAAGGTTACATGGCTGTATACTATTTATAGTGTGGGATTAGCAAATAATTTTCAATTGATTTGACATATTTCAACTATGCAGTTCTTTTGAAACACTGCAAAAGATATCTGGAATACCTTGCCTCCCAGTTACTGATATTAGGCCCCAAAATGCGATAGAATTTGCAATATTTGATAACATCATTACCTTTATATGCACAATCAAATCAAATAACTGAAAATGCTGTCAAAACTGTTCAGATTTTTCACAAACCATGTTTAACCCTCCTTCAATTTCAAGGCTCAAGATTGTTTATTATCATTTCCAGTACACAAGTGTAAAGGAGAACAAAATAATTGTTATTCTGGATCCAATACAGCACAATAAATACACTATAAGATTAAAAAATACAATAATAAAGATACAATATATGTAAATATATAATTTAGCTTATATACATAGGTTGATTGTATAAAGTGTGGCTAGGCACAGAAAGTGACTCTGGGAGGAAATGATAAGGAAGGGATGATGGGGTTATGGTGGGGTGGAGGTACTTATCTGCCTAACTGCTTGGGAATAGTATCTGTTTCTGAGTCTGATGGCCCGCTGTGGATGCTAGATCATCTCCTTCCTGATAGGAGTAGAAGAGCGGTCCATGAGGAGTGAAGATTTTGCTGGCCTTTATCCAGCACCTTTCTGCACATACCACACATCCTAAATGATGGTGTTGGTGATGCACTGGGAAGTTGTGCCTACCCATTGTAGAGCCTTCTGTTTCACTACAGTGCAGTTTCTGTACCACATAGTAATACAGCATGTTAGGATGCTCCCTACTCCGCACTCTGTAGAAGGATGTCTTGCTCTCTTCAGCTTCCTCAGAAAGTAGAGGCATTTGTGAGCTCTCCTGATTATGAAGATTGTTCTAAAATACTTGTTCCTTGTGATTCTGTAAACCGCCTCTCACCTCCTAAGCAAGATAATAATGCTGAAAGAATAGTTGCTAATCCTTTTGCTCTAAAACCAGTGATATTTGGCAGATATGGAATACAATGTCAGCTGCCACTAAGTGAAGGGCAGTTTATTTTATTGCACCTGTTATACTTGCCTCATTTTGTTTTTTTTATCTGAAGAAACCTATAACCTCTGAGCAAGTATTGTGGCAATATTCAGTGAAATCACATTAATGTTTGTTCATTATTCCAGAGAACTCCTTGGTGCCTGTTAGTGTAAGCAGCAAACAAGGAAGGATGATTAATTAAATGCTTACCTACTTGTGTAGTATAGTTATATTTTTAAGACTTCAGTCATTTTTTTTCTTTTGAACAAATCTCAACTACATTTTTAATTAAAGGGGAATTAATGCATTTATCTAATCCCAACGCAATTCCTATAAAGAGCAGGGAACATTCAGTGAAATGTGGAAAATTTCTGATAAATATATAATTTAGAGAACTGAGTTTCATGCTGTATGCTAACAAAAGGTTTATGTATGTACTCTAAGGGTTTCTGTTCCAGGTGCAATTTCAAACATCTTAGCTGCTTTTCGTGTGCTACTAGCTTTACTCAGTCGTCTGTTTTCTACTACCTTCCAACCCAAAAGACACTAGAAAATAATTGGTAATTTTCCACTCAGAGAAAAATGTACACAGCAAAATAGTACAGATTAATTTAACCAGTCTTCTCCCATTTCTTGATTACCACTACTATTGTTAGTCTAACATTATTCAGATTCATTTTTACTGGGAATTATTCATAATGCTCCACTCCCCCCAACAACAAGTTTGGCTTTTATAGCATTTGTTATGTTGACAGTATTTTTAGTCAACATTGTTTGGTGAAAAGGAAAAATATGATTGACCAATTTATCAAAGTTCTTCGAAGAAGAGACACACATACTTGATTATGTGAAGTAGTGATTCACTAAAATTCCCAGAAAGCAGTGTGCCAAAGGTTATTCTGCAAAATAAAAACTGCAGATCCAAGAGCTAATACATTGACCTGGATAAAAGATTGGCTGGTGAACAGAAAAACAAGAATGGAGCCACAAATGGGTCTTTTCCTCTTCAGGAATATTTAATGATGTAAATAGGGGCCTCGATTTTTTATAATTTGTGTAAGTGACTTGGATGAAAATGCGAAAGGTATGGTTGCAAAATGACAGAAGTAGAAGCAGGAAATTACATTGTGAAAACAAAAGGAGGTTACAACAGGATATAAATAAGTTAAGTTAAGATCTAACAAATGGTATATGAGAAAATTTCATGTCTTGGAAGATTAAAAACAGAAGGTATAGAGATTGCAAGAGTTGAGATGCATGGAGATCTGGGTGATCTATTGCACAATTTGTCAAATGCTCGTAGGTAGTTACGCTAAAGTAATTACAAAAGTGAATGGAGCATTCATTAATAGGGGAATTGAATACTAAAGTAGAGGAGGTGTGTTTCATTTATATATTGTTGGGCCTACAATTGCAGTATAATGTACTGTATTGGCCTCCCTATTTAAAGAGGCTGATAATAAATTGGAAGCAATTCAGAGAAGGCATACCTGGAATAGGAGCTTGTCTTATGAGGAAAGGCTGTTTGACAGGACTTGTACATGCCTGAGTTTAGAAGAAAGCAAAGAGACATGATTGAAACATTGGATCATGAGGGATCGAAATGGGCTACTCATCCAGTGGAACTGTACTATAAATTTTAAAAGATCATTTGCTAAGTTCAAGACTTTATTCACTTAGGAGTTGCTTTGAGATTGGACTACTGATGAAAGAAAATTAAAGTATTAATTGAGATGCATGCAAGAATCTGAACTATAATTGTACTTTATGGATATGTATTAAAGGCAAGCTCTTGGCACGAATAATAATGATGTGACCAGAAAGTAGTACTGTGTGGGTGATGAATATTTCAGAGGAGCAAGATGCATTATGGACCAATAACAAATAAATAGTTGAAATGTCAGTAATCACTGCTTGGTCTAATTATAAATAGAACAGAGAATGTCACAGCATGCTACAAGCCTTTTAGCCCACAACATCATGTCAAACATTTAACTTACTCTAAGATGAATCTAACACTTCCCTGCTACATAGCCCATCATCTTTACAACATCCATGTGTCTGTCTAAGAGTTTCTTAAATGTCCCTAAGATATCTGTCTCTCCCACCACCAACGTGCACTCCTTGCACCTACCACTCTGTTTTAAAAAATCTTACTTCTGGCTTTCCCCAACCTCCTTAAAATTATGCCCCCCTCTATTAGCCATTTCAGCCCATGGTGTCTTTCCATTCCATTTATGTCTTTTATCATCATGTACACCTCTAGCAAGTCAACTGACATTGCCCTTTGCTCCATAGAGAAACACCTTAGCACACTCAACCATTCCTCATAAAATATGCTCTCTAATCCAGGCAGGAACCTGGTAATTCTCCTCTGCACCTTCTCTAAGAGCTCTGCCTTCCTACCTTTATGTTATGTCTTTATTTCCTGTAATAAATATCCAATTGAGAATGATAGTCATTTGAAAATTAAAATTGCTGCTTAACAAAAATAATTGAGTGTGCTTTCAGCATTTTCATTCTGAGCCAGATAATTCATCTTATCCAGCCTTTGTTTTGAGATGCAGCTTATTTTTTTTCCCATTTATACTTTCTTACACAATGTAAACAAAATGTCATCACTTTGTTAATTGTATTAGCTAAAGCTTGAAACCTGGAATGAATTTTAATGCTGTATTTTACCTTGATATATTTTGAAGCACCATATCCTTCACAGTTAATTATTTTTCGTGTTTGTGGTTTATCAGTACATTCCTATTTATGCATAAATTCTTCCATGATTTCTTGCAGCCTTGAACCTCTGCTTGCACCTTTTGCTATTCAAGCTTTCATCTAAAATGGCTCCTCCTTCCACTTGACCTGCAGAGGCAGTGTTCAGCCATGTTGTTTCCACGGGTCGGGATTTTCTCCCTAACACTTGTCTCATTAACAAAACCACTACATTCCTAAGGTATTATCAATACCAAAGAACATTCCAAAGCATTTCAGAGCATAATCAAATTCTGAAAATAAATGGCAAATTATAATTAGAGAGATTAAGCCTGAGCTTGTTCCCATCACTCACCACTTACATAATACCCTTTGTAAAAGTCTCCATGACATACTCCTCTACCAGGTAATAACCTCTCTTGCTGCAACACCAGCAAGTTTCAGGCATGCCACATGGACCTTTCACCAGTATGGTAGTCTTCAATCAGCACTCTATATTTGTCTCAGTGTATGAATAAAGTGTAGTCATAAGATTAAATGGCTATGTACATCTACACTTACTGGCATTCACACCACACCCTTCTATCCTCCTCTACTATTACCATAGCCTTGATTCTCACTGACAATCACATCCTTGTCAATTAAAAAACAAGATAAAGTAATTTTAAAGTATGGTTTATTTAATGGTACTGCCTCTGTGAAATGTGATTTAGATAAATCTGCTTTTATGAATGAGAATAAACTGGTATCTTGATGTCACTTGATGTGTAATAACATAATTTATCGGAAGATTTCTGCTGAAAAGTTGAGAATCATCCTAACTATTGGTGAAAGGTTGAATACAGCACCTTGTTGTTGGAATGTGCAAAGTAAATATGAGACTGTGGAATAAATTGTTATTTGTCATTGATGCAATTTTAGCTGCAACCATCTTCGCCCTTGTCTCCACCATGCACTTCCCTCACTCGCACTTCCCAAGCTAGCCACAAAGCTTTATTTCTCTGAAATCCCCTTTTATTTCAACCTATCATTAACAGCCTAGATTATTTTATCCAGCCTATTCAAAATGATTATTAATGTAGAATATTACCTTCTGACTAAACACAAAAACTCTCCTCCATACCACTTTGCAGTGAGTGAAAATGAAGGAAAGTCATTAACACAGACAATACAGTCCATTTTTGTAGTGCACTGTACTTAATCAGAATGAAACTAATTATACATTAAATCTTGCAGATGATTCTAGTTCTATTGGAATGACTTCATCTCTTAAATTATCTGGTGCTTTGCTATCTTTTTTAGGTAGTTAGAATATTATTCAATAATAGTTATCATAGAGAACTGCCTTCCAGACATCCTGGATTAATGCTATTTTTTTTGTTTAATATATAGTATATATTCTCACAGATTCAGCTAAGGTTAAACCTTTTTAAGTCAACTCCTGAGCCAAGCTATATCTGCCTGCCCTTCTTTTTGCCCTGCTATCTGTATTCACTCCAGATGTCAAAACTGTATTTCTGATGTCTGGATTTAGAAGCTGTTCAAATAATCTCATGGCTGATCCATTACCTTTTCTTTTCTAACAATCTTCACTCTTAGCAACCTTTGTGTTTCTCATGAAACATTGCTATCTTACAAGAATTATAACCCTGGAAAAGTCGCTAAATCATTTTCCAGCTGCTGCCTCACCATTATAAATTTGTCAGAAGATAACATTCAAGACAAATTAGGTATCAATTTATTTCAGTAAGCTCCAAGCATTTTTAATGCACTTACACACTTGTTTCCTGAAAATGCAATGGGTTGCATCTGGTGGAAACACAACTTTTCATTTATTTGCTCAATTTATAACAGCAAATTTCTCTTATAAATTCAACAGTATTTCAAACAAAATCATAAGATGTGACAACCTGACAGCAGAACAGCTTCATTCTCTACAAAGACAGGGAACAATGCAGTACTGACAAAGACAAGAGTGGTTACTGGGAAAAATGAAGTATGAAAATCTGCAGATACTGAGAAACTAAAATAAAATGCTGGATATATTCAGAAGGTCAGGAAATCTCTGTGAAGAGAGAATTGATTAAAATTTCAGGTTGATGATCTTTCATCAGAACTGAGACAAGTTAGAAACAAGTTAGAAAAAAGTTAAATTGCAGAGGAGGGCTAAGGAGAGAAGGAATGTCGGTGATAGTGAGGCAACAGAAGGAAATTTATTAACCCAGGTGATGGTGCTGGCCAAGAGGGGTGAAGGCAGCAGAAAGAGATGAATAGTTACAGGGAGGAGGTAATGAAACAATGCAAGAATTGTGAGGTAAAAGGATACCATGCTGTCGCTGGAAGTTTGAGAATGTTAGAACAGCTCAGCATATCTATAGATGTGAACTTACCATTATTCAGGACATTTACAAAGACAGGTGTGTAAAAAGGGCCCAAAGGATCATTGGGGACCCGAGTCACCCCAGACACAAACTGTTCCAGCTGCTTCCATCTGGAAAATGATACGACAGCATAAAAGCCAGGACAAACAGGCTCTGGGACAATTTCTTCCACCGGACCATCAGACTGATTAATTCATGCTGATACAATTGTAGTTCAATGTTGTATTAGCCCTCCTGTTGTAAATACTATTTATTATAAATGGCTTTAAACTGCACATTGCGCACTTAGAGATGTAACATAAAGATTTTTATTTCTCATGAATATGAAGGATGCAAGTAATAAAGTTAATTGAATAAAGTTGAATTCAGCTCAAAGACACCTTGTGGAGAGAGTGAAAACCGGAGGTCACAAATAGGTTGATGGTAATTCATCGGGATCAGCCAGTTTTGATTCAAATTGAAAAGGCCGATAATTTGAATTTGTTATATTCTTGAATTCTGAGGATTGAAATGTCCTACAGCACAGAAATAGATCCTTCAGCCCATCTAGCCTCGCTGAACCATTAATCTGCCTAGTCCCGTCAACCTGCACCCAGAGCACAACGCTCGACACCTTTCCCATCCATGTACCCATCCAAGTTGGGGAAGCGGTCTCCCAATCTACATCAGGTCTCACCGATACACAGGAGGCCACACCGGGAGCACCAGACACAGTATATGACCCTAACAGACTCATAGGCCAAGTCTCACCTCACTGGAAGGACTACTTGGGGCCCTGAATGGAAGTGAGGGAGCTGGAGTAGGGGCAGGTGTAGCACTTGTACCACTTGCAAGGATAAGTGCTAGGAGTGAGGTCAGTGGGGGGGGGGGGAACAAATGGACAAGAGAGTCGCATAGGGAGCAATCCCTGCAGAAAGCAAAAGGTGGGGTTGCAGGAAAGATGTGCTTGGTGGTGAGATCCCATTGGAGATGGCAGAATTTTCAAAGAATTATGTGCTGAATGCAGAGGCTGGTGGGGTGGTAGATGAGGACAAGGGGAGCCTTATTCCTGGAATGGTGATGGGAGGATGGGGTGGGAGCAGGCGTGTGTGAAATGGAAAAGATGCGGTTGAGGGCAGCTTTGATGGTGGAGGAAGGGAAGCCCCTTTTTTTTCAAGAAGGAGGACATCTCCTTCATTCTAGAATGAAAAGCCTCAATCCTGAGAGCAGATGCAGAGAAGACAGAAGAATTGAGAGAAGGGGATTGTGATTTTACATGTAAAAGGGTGGGACATCGGTGGACAAGCTGTCTCCGGAGATAAAGACAATGAGATCGAGAAAGGGGAGGTAGGTGTTGGAAATGGAACAAGTAAATTTGAGAGTAGGGTGGAAGTTGAAAGCGAAGTGGATGAAATTGATGAGTTCAGCATGAGTGTAGGAAACAGTACCAATCCAGTCATTGATATAGCGTAGGAAAAATGCGGGATAGTCACCAGTGTAGGCTTGCAACATAGACTGTTCCACATAGCTGACAATCAGGCAGGCATAGCTGGGACCCATGTGAAGGCCCATGGCTACACCTTTTGTTTGAAGAAAGTGGGAAGAGCCAAAAGAGAAACTATTTAAAGTGAGGACAAGTTCTGCTAGGTGGAGGGGAGTAGTTAACATTGTTTCTCTCCCTACATACCTTATGCTGTCTGATCTGCTAAACATCTTGTTACATCTGAATTAATTGCAACCATCTCCAAGTAGAAGTATCAGGTGGATGATTCTTCTGCTTTCTCCTGAGGTATGCCATCACAGAATCTATCAATCTCATTTTTCTTCATGCAATAATAACAAAGTAGCTGAGAGCACTGGAAATACGAAGGTTAAGGAACCAAACAAGACTTTAGCTTGTTATTGAATACTTGCACTCTAGCAACAACCATTGTTATAGTCAAGTTGTTCTAGTACAGTTAAAATTGGCATTTGCTAAAAAGTTGCAAAATTGTTCTGTCAAGCACCACAGATCTGCCAATTACCTTCCCATCAATTAATTCTTAACCATCAACAAAACAATGGAAGGTGCCATTGATAGTGTTGGCAAGTGACACTTGCTCATTAATATTCAGCCCATCCGCTGCTTATTTTAGTTTTTCAAAACCAGTCAGCTCCATACCTTACATTGTTTGTCCAAGCATGGATAAAATAAAATTGAATCATAGGGATTAGACCCAGTCAGTGTTTGGCAGAGTGCAGCATTAAGGAGCCAATATAAACTGAAATTAAAAAGATACAAGGGAAAAAGTCACCACTCACTGAAAATGTGTGATCATCCAAGTTGAGACAGCAGGGTCACCTTAGTAAAAAAATTTTTTTAAAGAATACAAATAATATCATTCAGCCTTATTGGACAGTAGTCAGGAGAAATGGAAATGGTGGCCAAGTATTATGCTTTTCATCCAAAATGGATCCAAAAGCAATAAATGTCAATCTCAAACTTTATTTTCTGGAAAGTTCAAGTTAATTTCAATTTAACAGTCTGAAAAAGGATCTAGTGCTTTCCAGCATATATGATGAATGCAGTGTTCTGCTGCTGCCATTTTCTCCAAGTAACCCAAACGGATACACCTCCTATGCTCCTTGTGTGGGTTTCCACTGTGCGTTCTGTCTGGCACAGTTATGCATGATGTTCCTACAGAATGCCTACAAGGTGAAGGAAATCAATCAGGCCTTTAAAAGGGTCAATGGGGAAACCAGGAATCCTAACAACAAGGAGGAACCCGTTGCTACTGCCTGTCTCCCCTAAATTTCCACAAAATGCTGGTGGAACGCAGCGTTCCACCAGCATTTTGTTGTGTGTTGCTTGAATTTCCAGCATCTGCAGATTTCCTCTTGTTTGCATCCCCAAAATTTCCATGGTTTCTGGAAGGGTCACCAGGATCCTGAAGAAATACCAGATAAATACCATCCACAAACCTGTAAGGAAGCTCAAATCACAGTTTACGCAGGTCAAAGATGACCTGGGACTTAGGATGGCTGGCGGTTACAGGATTCCCTGAGAATGCAGAGTAGCATATACTGGCCAGAAGGGACACATAATGGAAACCTGCATCAAGGAGCACAGGAGGTGTAAACATATGGGTTACCCAGAGAAATCGGCAGTATCAGAACATTGCATTCACATTGGCTATAGGATTGACTTTGACGGCGCAAAACTATAAGGAAATGCCAGTGGCTTCTGGGACTGCCTTGTAAAGGAAGCCATCGAAATAAAACTAGAGGAAAAGAATTTTAACAAAGATGAAGATCTCACTCTAAGAACTGGAGTTTGTTTGTAAGCAAAGTCAGAGAGCGGAAACAGGATTGGACGATGACTAACCAATCAGGAGGGACAAACTACAGGGGCATAAATACCACCGGACTAGACATGCTCAGGCATCATTCTTGATGAAGATGGTAGAGCTTGTTATTGAAACGTTGGTTATAATTGATACCTAAACCCAGCTGGAAGCTCAAGAAAAGTTTAATTTAATAGTTTATCAACCATCAACATGTGAAGAAAGGTGGTGAAACACCAGAAGTGAATGTTGTCAGCAAACGTGTGGAAGCTGATGTGTTCTTGGCTGACACCATTTTAAGTGGAAGGGTAGGTTAGCAATAGCTACCATGCCATCTGCCCGCTGGCCAGAGAGTTATTAGCATGGTAGCATTGTCAATCCAATCTGATGCAAGGTCTCGACCTGAAACATCATCAATTCCTTTCAACCCTATTATGCTGCTTGACCCACTGAGTTCCTCCAGCAGTTTTGCTTTGCTCCAATCTGTCCTTCAGTGGGACGTGTATCAGGACAAGGAGGGTGTTATTCTCCACCTGTAAATGTGGCTCAGGTTAGCAAAGAAAAATTATCATCTCTCTGTTCTTTGATTCAATACAGAGCCATTTGTAACTATTGTGAGTGAAAGACCATTAATGAATTGTATTCCCTAAAAACTTTCACTAGCAAAAACAATTTGCCCATGATGAAGTGATATGACTATAACATAAAGTACCACTGGATTTGCCAGCTCCAGATCCTCGTGCTGCTTTCCTACTTCTGTCAGGACCTGCAATACTGAGATAAGTTTCAAATAAAATTGAACTAGTGCACTGATGCTAACAAAGTCTGAAGCTGTTGATATTTTGAAGTGTGAAGCTAAAAATGACAAGTCTTTTATAATTAAATAAGGACTTAACCTAGGTAAATGAATTTTAGATGCACAGCAACATGTTGTTGAATAGTGTGGCTGATTTGAGGAACTGTGTAGTTTTTTGCTTCAGTGTTTCTTTTAATAGATCTGTATAGATCCATTGGCTGATTACTGATGGCAAGAGAGGAAAAGATAAAAGCTTTGGGGACAAGATGCAGTGGAAACAGTAGTACATGAAACACCATATCATTAGCTTGCTGCATCTACTCTTAAATCATGGAGAAGCCAGTTACTGAGAAGCAGGCCTGTCAGAATGATGAAAACCTGTGCTATTGCACCACATACATACAATACGAAAAAAATTACATTGTCAGAATATCAAGGTGGTAAAACAGACATACATTAGAGCATGTTGCACTTGTTTAATATAATTGCAATGAATTTGTCAGATGGCATCCATGATGGCAGCATTGCCAGATTCCTAATGATGTACCTTAAGACACAGAAAATTTGGTCATTTTCATTTAATTGCTAAAATGTGCAGAAAGCAGCTTGAAAATTCTGAACACAATTTCAGAATGTAAACATACCACTGCATGTGTTTTAAGAAAAATATACCTGTATAGCATCTTCTAGAGTAGTATATGCCAGTGTTTCTGTTTGCACACACCATGTAACTTGTGCCTGAAGAAGATTGCTGTTGTGAGTTTAAAGCTAGGAACTTGAGCAAACTTCGAATCCCTGAGAATCATTTTGCTGCATTGCAGATATATCTGTAAGCTCTACATGACAGGCTGCTGTTTTGGTAAATGAATCATTGATATGCTCTTCCTATTTTTCAAATAGAGCTTATAAATATAGCTAACTTCAAGCGTATCCATGTATTCTCAAGTAGACTCATTTGAATATGCAAAAATACAAATATAGCATTAAATAATAATCAAGTGATTTGGGGAAAAATACACTACCTAGGCACTGTTTGCTGAAGGATGCAGATCCCACATCTAAGTCGAATTTGGCAAATAAATATTAATATCAGGTTAGAGAAACGAATGTGCTCTGTAAGTCTAAACATCCAGAGATCTGGCCAATAATACCAAAATGTTCAAAACAAGATAGATCTGACGAATGTCTCTTTATAAGCACGAATTTAAAATTCAGCTCTTTGATTTATAGTAACTGCAGTTGCACTGTAGTTAGCAGTTGATGTTTATATCATTCCATTAACAAACTGAAATATCTTAGGGGACTTTACAGGAGAAATATCAAAGAAAAATTGACCACCAATTCAAGAAGACTGAATTTAGGGTAGATTTGGTTGAGTCAGGAGGTTTTACGAATTGTTTCGAAGGAGGAAAGAAAGACACAGAGATTAATGCAGGGAATTCCAGAGTTCAGAGCTTTCCAGGTAAAAACCTTGCTGCTGATGATGGAACAAATTAAAATCACAAGACCAGAAATGAAGCACTGAAAGTCTCTCTAGTTTTTTAAAGACTGAACGTTACAGAGTTAGGGAAGGACGAGTTCTTCCATATTGAAGATAACAAATGTATTGATACAGGCTTTATCAGAAGCTGAACCAAGGCAGAATAAAGTACTGTTTCACAATGAGCCATCCTCATTATGGCATAGATCTATGACTAGAGGCTCATCACATGTCAAATGTAACATCAAGCAAGAAACACTCTGCTCCTAACACTAATGCGAGACCAAGTTTAAATCTTTGGGTAGCATCAATGGCATGATAGTGAGAGGAGAAGAATCTTTTGGAAGAAATCAATTTCATCTGAAGAATTCAGTTAAATCATTGACAGAATCTTCAGTGGTAATTGTCTTCAACTATTTCAGAACATATGGGATTTATGTGAAAATTAGACAATCTGAGGGGGAGGTAGTTTAAGAAACCCTGTTCTCTCCTTTAACTCTGTTGAGGGTAACTCCAGCACAAACACAAAGCTGAAGAGGGAATGTTCAAAAATCTCTTGGGCCTCTGATATCTGGTCAATTTATAGCAGCTTCATGTGTGCATAGTGAGACTGATTATTCCCTCTTCTGTGAATTTTTAAACCATAACAAAGATAGATCTCTCTGTGCAAGAAAAGTAGAGATGAAGCACAAAGACTTCAGGTATACACACTGCACGCACAAAAACAGGCCCCTCAGCCCAGTTCATCCATGAACAGTAATAATATAAGAAAACCAGGGAAGGGATACAGAGCACTTGAGTGTGCACTCTAGCAACGCTACAGCTGAGTGTCCCAGCTACATCCATGGAATAGCAACCTAAGAGTTAGGAGTAGGCCACAGCATCTCTCAAGTTTGTAGAATGATCCAGGTCTAACGTTGTTATGGCACTGAAGGAGGTAATTTTATTCTAAGTCAATGATGGCTATGATTTTCCTTCTCTTTCCCTAAAGCTCCGTAGGTCACACTTTCTCAACATCAGTGAAATCTCCTTTTGAAATTCCTGATTGACTCTGTTTCCATCATTCTTACAGGCAGTCAATCCATGTGATAGCTACTGTCTATGGTTTAAAAAAAACTTCTTAGTATAGAACATACACACAATGGCTACTTTATTAGGTACCTCCTGTATGAAATGAATGTATGTTCATGGTCTTTTGCTGCTGCAGCCCACCCATTTCCAGGTTTGGCATGTTGTCCACTTAGAAATGGTCTTCTTCACACTACTGCTGTAATGTGTGGTTATTTGAGTTGCTAACACCTTCCCCTCAGCTCGAACTAGTCTACTCACTAACCTCTCTCATTAACAAGGCATTTTCACCCTCAGGACTGATATTCACCTAATGATTTTTTTTTTTTTGTTTTTCACACCATCCTCTCTAAACACTAGAGGCTGTGGTATATGGAAACCCCAAGAGATCACCATTTTCTGAGATACTCAAACTACCCTGTCTGGCACCAGCAATCAATTCATAGTTAAAGTGACTGAGATCACATTTCTTCCTCACTCAGGTGTTTGGTCTGAACAACAACTGAACCTCTTGACTACATTTGGATGCTTTTATGCACTGAGTTGCTGCTACATGATTGGCTGATTAGACAGTTGCATTAACAATATCTACAATAACCATAATGCCAAATTAAACTAATCCCATAACACGAGGAAATCTGCAGATGCTGGAAATTCAAGCAACACACACAAAATGCTGATGGAATGCAGCAGGCCAGGCAGCATCTATAGGGAGAAGCGCTGTCAACATTGCAAGCCCAGACATAGACTGTACTTCTTCCTATAGATGCTGCCTGGCCTGCTGCGTTCCACCAGCATTTTGTGTGTGTTACTTAAACTAATCCCATCACATGATCCATTTCTCTCCATTCCCACATGATGCCTCTTGATTACCAATATCTTTTCTGACTCCCCATTACATCTGACAGCTTGTTGCAGACATCCACCTCTTTCTATGTGTGACGGGGTGTGGGTGGGTGGATATGTGGGTGAAGCTGTCCCACACGTTTCCTCCATCTCTCCTTAACTATCTTTCCTCTGGTTTTAGAAATTTTAACTCTGAGAGAAAGGCCAAAATGATCTACTCTATATCTGTCTCGCATAATTCTATAAACTTCAATCAGGTCTCTCCTTGGTCTGACAAAATAAGCCAAGTTTGTTCAACCTCTGCTTTTAGCTCATACCCTCTAATCTCAGAGACATCCAATGAACATCTTCTGCACTCTTTTCAAAGCCTCAACATCCTTCCTGTTACAGGGAGATCTGAAGTGCTCACAACACTCCAACTGCAGCCAAATATTATTCATCTGCAGCATAACCTTGTGTCTCTTATACACAGTATCCTGACTGATGAAAGTGAGCTGGTCAAATAACTTCCTTACCAGCCTAACTACTTGTTTTGCCACATTCATGGAGCCATATATTTGGAACTCAAGATTGTTCTGTACAGTAAATGGTTCTGCCATTTACTGTAAACTGTTAAATTTGACTTCTCAAAGCACAGCACCTTCATACTTGCCCAGATTATACTCTACAACTGACCTATTTCCTGTTGCAGCCTTTAACCATCCCCTTCATTATTCACAATCTATCATTTTTGTACAGCCAGAATGCCTACTAACCTACCCAATCTGCATGACTGATCAAGTAATATGTCACAGACAGCAGAACTCAAAAACAACAGGCCCCTACAGAAAACCACTGGCCACAGACTTCCAGTCAGAATAACAGCTCTCTACCACAATACTTTGCCTTTCTTGGCCAAGCCAGTTCTGGATCCAATCTACGAAGTCACTGTGGATCTCATGCAATTTAACCTTCTGGATCAGTCTACATGAGGGATCTTGTCAAATGTCTTACTAAAGTCCATGTAAACATATCCATTGTTCTGCCTCATCAATCACCTTCAAATTCTAAAACATGACCAGCTCGGTGTCCAGTTTACTACAATTAATAAGCCCATGCTTTTCCAAATGTCAATCAGTCCTAGGTATCCTCTCCAATAGCTTCCCTACCACTAATGATGCTCACCTGCCTGGATTTACCTGGATTTTTCTTATTGCCATTGCAAAAAAAAAGAAAAAAACATTGGCTACTCTCTGATCCTGTAGCCAGAGGGATACAAAGATCATTTTAAAGGTTCCAGCAATCTCCCAATCTCCCCTCTTGCCTCTCTCAAGCCATGAGGAAGATGATGGGATGTATTAAGTCCTTGTAATTTAGGCAAACAAATGTGCCCCCAGTCATCAAACCATTCACCATAATGTATAGATTCCTTTGTTCTTCCTTAACTCAATCAGTCATGGTTTTATTAAAGTCCTTCTCAACTTCCTTCTCACCTGGAAGAAAAAGCAAAACTACTCCAGTCAAACCTTCAGTCTGAAACCTTAATTCCTGAACTCATGGTAGTATATATTTTCTGCACCTTCTTTCAAATCTTTTTATTCTTTCTGAAGCATTGTCATCAGAATTAGACAAATTGTTTCAGTTGTAGGCTAGTTAATAGCTTGTTCTTTAATTTGTATGTCATATCTCTATATATGAATCTTGATTTTCATTTGTTCTACTAACCATTCTTTCAGCATATATGCTACTTTCCTGTATTTATATGTTTTTAATCCAGGTTTAACTTGTCTCATAAACTCCTCAGAGCTGCAGCATTTTGTCTGCATTGCCTATTGTTCTACCAAAGTATCTCACTTCCGAAGATCCAGTAAGATCTTGGCTAATCTTCCAAAGCAAATCTTTTCCTGTACTTCAAACCCTTAAAGACATCTATTTGATTTATCTTTAGGTTTTTTGTTGCAAAAGAACAGAGATCCAATTTTTCATCTTCCTATTATATGCACATTGACATTATAGATGATACTCAAGTACTGAATATTCTTTTATTCATTATGCAAAATATTTGGAGTTTCTGTCTTGCTTTGGAAGCCATATTCACAACACTAATCAAAGCAATTGAACTCCTCTTACTAAGTGTGATAAGATAATTTTTCTGTGCATTATGCATTGAGGTTTGCATCAATATAAAAGGTCAACTACTTTCCTCTAATGCAGTATGTGCAGTGTAATTGGCCTCAGAGGTATTTTAAAATTAATTTAAAGGAAACCACAGTGGGAAGTGTTCTTGTAATCGGCATTCTGTTTAAATTATTAGATTTATTGGCCCATCTCAAAGTACTCAAAAGCAAAACATATTTCAATGCACAAAAAATATTGTAAGATTGCTTTTAAATAATTTTCTGGCCACAAGTCCCTACAAAGGATTGTGAGGCTTGCTGACAGAATCACTGGGTTCTCTCTTCCATCTATCAGAGATATCTATCAGGATTGCTATATACACCAGGACTTAGCATTGTCAATTATCCCTCCAATCCATCCAACAATCTCTTTCACCCCTTACCGTCAGGCAGAAAGTAGCATAGCATTAGGACAAGAACTGTTGAAATTGGGAAACAGCTTCTTCCCCCAGACCGTAAGACTACTGAACTCCCTACCACAATCAAAATTCATCATGCATTGTATGAAGTGCCAGTAGCATTATGCTGTTTACTTTTTAAACTTGTATCATCTGTGCACCTCATTATTTGTTAATTTATTTGTGGCAGTATTACTTTATCTGTTATGTGTGTGAGTCATATGTACCGCATTGTGTACCTTGGTCTGGAGGAATGTTGTTTCGTTTGGCGGTATACAAGTGTACAGTTCAAAATGAACATGAACTTGAACTTAAACTAAATGTAAGTATGCATATCAAGTAATAGAAGAGCATGTGCTCAAGCATATCATTTTAGTTTTGCTCCATAATAATATTCTGTTGACATGTGTGGCTCTAGCATAATTTACAATTCAATCATGCCTTTATTATATAGTCTCATTGTGCTTCAGTGAGGCTAAGATAAAAGCAAAGCTATAGTAGTGAACTGTTGCAGCGTGTGTTAAAGATGGCTGAGGCTGGGTATGGCAAAGGGATACAGTACTAATGCAGGCAAGTGTAAATAAGCATAAATAAGATTCATAGCATGTATGAGGTGAACTGAAAGGGCCTGTTTCTGTCCTACTCAGTTCTAAGATTCTATGAGCACCTGGCGAAGTGCAAATCCTGAAAAGGTTGTGAAGGTAAACAGGTTCAAGGAATTGAAGGATTTATAAATGAGAAGAAATACTTTGCATTCAACGCTTTGGGAACAGGGAGGCAGTTGATATCATTATGATGCAAGGTGTAAGACTTACTTTAGGATACCTTGTATGTGGTGGTACGCTGATGTGTAAAAGTTGAATGGAAAACTAAGCAGTCAACCAGTGAAGCCTGATGTAACTAAAACAGGGAAGTGTTTTCACTGCAATATAAGTGAGAATATTGCCCAGAGGTGAGCAATGTTGCAGAAAAGATGGATAGTCTGTGAAAATGAAGATAAACTCGGAGTCAAATGCAATTCAGGCACCATGCACCTGTTTATAAGCTTACTGATAGCATGAGTTTTACAGCTTTAGAAGGAGACAGTCCAATAAAACAACTTGCAACTTGATTGCTCCCACTGCATCGAAGCTAAAGGCTGCAAATGTAGATCTGGCATACCAAACTATGGTGATTTGTATTAGATTTTAATGTTATTGCATTAAGTAGCTGTTGTGTTCCACACCAATATCAATTTCCATCTTGGACCTGACAAAACAAGCATCAGAAGCAGTTGTATCCCATTGTATTAGGTGCTACAGATTACCACTGCACAAACCCTCCTTTATAAAGTACATCCCAGAGCACAGATTTGGAGTTGGAGATCAGGAACCTGAGAAGGAGAGTAATTAGGGAGATGAGCCATATAAACTGATGAACTATTTTGCATTCTTGATTTTCTTCATCCTGGTGTTGTCTCTTTCTCTACATAGTAAGATGGTGTTGCTAAAAAAATGACTTTGATGAAGATGTAATATTTCCGTTGGTCAAATGAGAAACATCTAATTTATTCTTCCTAGTCTAGCATTGCTACACTAAGGACTGTTAAACTCCTTGAGCTGATATTTGAAACTATCTTTACTTTAGCTTTCATTTGACACTGCCACTACTGCAAAGACAAAAATACCTTGGTCTACCTACACTAAACTTCAGATGAAGCTAACTACAATATAGATTGCTGTATGAATGTGATGATGAAGATTTAATAGCCAGGCTGGATTGTAGTGCAATTGCTGATGCAGCTAATACAGCACCCATTTACATCAAAAGGAAAATGTAATCACAATAAATGACTTTCCAGTACATTGCATAATTGCTTCATAAGACTATAGGCAGAGAGTCTATGGAACCCCTTGGGCATACAAGAGAACTGTTAGAGCTGCTCAAATGTAAATGCAAATTCAGGATAGGAGCAAGCCTGACCCTCCATTCACTCAGATCACGGTCAGATTCTTGCATAAAAGGATGAAACAAACATAATATATATCTTTTACACAAGAGATTAGAGTAGAAGAGATGTGAATTTAATGAGGAGTTTCTCCATTTAAGATTCCAGTATACTTGATTAGTTGGATATTTATTGTATAAATTAGAAAATACACTGTATACTTAAAAGTCTCCTTAAGGACAAGGTGTGGATAAGGTTTGCCTTTGAAATGGAAGCAATGTGAACTGGACTGCAATTTCTAATAGCCCCAAGTCCACAAGTAAACATGAAAATCAGAATTGGCATCTCAATTTTCAGGCTTCACTAAGTCAAAATCTCTGTGAAGATTTGGATTGAAATTCATGAAACAGTGTGAAATAGCTGCACATAAGTGATATATACACACTACACATGCCAGTTGTATATGATGCTACTATATTCTCGTGTAAATAATTTTCTATTGGCAAGGTAAGTCTGAACTACTGCCTGAACTTTCTGGAAATGAAGTTTTTGAATATGGTGTGTTATCCTTCAAGTTTGAACCAATTGTGAAATATACAAGGATTATTTTTACTTCAATCTAATGATGGATACATTCTAAAGATGTAAGTGTCATCCTGCAAAACAGGTGTTAAACCAAGACTTTAATATTAATACCTCCACCAATATTACCAGATCTGATTAACTGGTCATCATCATACTTTTGTGAGTTTCCTGCATACAGGCAGGAAGTGTGGCACCGTGAACAGACTTGCTGTACCACCACACGAGAAACCTGAATCCTGGCCTCATCTTTTTAGTGTTGGAAAATTCTTGTGAATACACAAGTTTCCCCAGCTGCTCAGATTTTCTACCACATCCCAAAGATATGCTGATAGAATAAATGGCTGCTGTAAACTGCCCCTAGTGTGTAGGCAAGTATGTAGTAAAATCTGGGATGTTGGTGACAATGAGGAAAGAATAAAATGCGATTAAAAGAAGGATTGGCTTTAATTGGCCAGCATGGTTTTGGTGGACTGAAGGTCCTTTGTCCCTGCTATATCTCTGTGAAAATGTAATTTCCTATAATATAACACTAACTGCAGGTCAGTTTCATTTCTTCGGATATTAAATCCTTGTAGATGCCCTAAAATCATGAAAGGCAATATGTACCCACAATACTTTTATTTTCAACGTTTGCATAAACCCTGCACTGCCCTTGAGTCAGCCAACAAGGAGAACATAAGCAGTAAATCATTATGCTGACATAATTTCAGCTAATCTATTCTATAGACTCTATTCAAATTTTGATTTAGCAATATTACTCTTTAATTGGAAACTAATTAACACTCTCTTGTTTGAATCTTTATTCAGTTGACTTACAGTTTACTTTTTAATGTAGAAGGATTCCATATCTCCTGGGTTACCAGTTCAAAGCTCAATTGTATGAGGAAAGAAAACAGTGGCAACTTTATTTGTAGCTGCACTGCAGCATATCAATAAAATCAAAGGGTTTAAATTGGCCCCTTATGAGTGTCAAAACCAATGTATATTCACTGCTATTGTTGGCTTCTTGCAAATTCCACAACATCAGTGATACATTTTTCAAAACTGAATTAACCATTTATTCTAGTTGTTGAATGCTTTTTTGCTGAAATGCTGGGATGTGCACTTCATGCCTTTTGAAAAAGGCATTACACAAATATCCGCCTCAATTAATATTGTTTCTTGTGATATTAGCCTCACAATAGATTTGCACTTGAAAAGGCAGCAAAGCCTGGGATCTTATTCATCTATATGAATTATATAACTTTGTGATAAACATTTTATAACTTTGAATATTGAAAAATAATATATTTTATTTCATATTTGCAAATATTTCCCACATTTTGGTAATGAACAGTACTGTGATGTGCATTTTTTTCTTCTAAAGTATTTAACATGTACAATAAGTTAGCTGTGAAACTAAATTATTACTATTTTACAGAGAATCCAAACTAAAAGGAAAATACCTTCAAATGCTAATTGTAGATGAGAAAAAAATGATTGTAATGAGAATTGAGGGCAAACAGCTTCTTCCTGGGGAGGATTTCATTTCTGATTAATTCTCTTTCGTTTTCACCCTTCTCTTCTAATGGCAGTTGAACAAGTCTTCTGCATCTAGTGCATGGGTTCCCAACCCTTTTTTATGTTGTGGACCCCTACCATCAATTGAGGGGTCCATATACTCCAGATTGGGGACCCTTAACCTAACAATACATCACTGAAATTCCATTTTGCCAGACTGATTTCAGACAGTGATAGTTTGTAAATTATTCCATTGGAAGGCCCTCTCATCAAGTTTAGTCTTGAAACCCCTAGATTTCTCCACACATAGGTTTTCAAAAAGAGAAAATTATGATCCTAAACTCATTACATAGAAGATTCTTTAAAAATCCAGCAGTTTGGGGGTGTGAAATTGGAACCCTGCTGGTCCATTTTGGGTGAGTTACACCCAAAATACTTTTGAAAGAAACTTTGATGAAGTCATTTCTAAGTTAAATCTCCTCGTAATGAACCAATTGTTAATTGTGCAGGCTAAGCAGATGTGGGAGCATTGCTTTCCATTTGTACACTCTTTTCAATAATCGTTTCAATTCCCGTCTTAAAACCCAGCTGGTACTCATGGACCCAGCTAAACCCTTAGTCAAGACAAATTTAGCATCTTGATAACTCAAGACACACACTTAACGTAGATTTCTGGATGTTTCACACAGTGCTACTAAAATCACCCAGAATATAAAATGCTCGGATACTGGATTTTATTTTGTTTTATTCAAACGCCACTAGGTGCTGTTCTGAACAATTGTGTAAATCTATTTTAGAACATCCATCATTACAAGTTAACACAACACCATTTGTCTACATGTTTTACAAAGAGGATAAGCAAATAAGCTCTGCTGAATGCTTGGTGTATTGATGTGCAGTGCTGAATGCTGTCAGTTGAGATGTTACAATTTGATCCAATGTGAGCCAGGGACTGGAAAAATCATGCAGGTTTTCCAGTTCTAATCGCTGTCTCATTGCTCCTGCTGAAAAGAGTCCATGAGTTTATGTCAACTGTGGGAGGGGGGAGCGGGTAGGATAGGATAACATTTGAATACATCATCTTGACATTCCTCCTCTGTGAATGCATACAAAGGATTCAACTTCAGGGCAAGGGCAACATGTTGTTAGTATGTATGGAACCAAATCACTGAATCCAAAGATTATGTTACATGAAAAGTCAATAGTTAGAAGTTAAAAGCATTGCAAATGCTAGCTGATCTGCTGATGACCAGTTATACTCTAGATAGTGATTCTGCCTCTGTAAAGACTGAATTGCAGTTTTAGAATTGTTTTTTTATCTCTCTGCTGTGCATTGTAATGAGAATATATGCATTTGTCTGACAATGAATTACCTGATTAAAAAGTGTCAAGATTTTCTGGTAGGTTTTGCAACAGAAATGTCTTACTCAATATTTTAAAGTAGAACAGCCACATGAGAAGAAATTCAAATTCAAATTAAGGAAGTATAATTTCTACAAAGAGGGCTTTCAACATTTTACCTGGCACCATATATTGAGGTAATTCAGTATCCATAAGTTTTTCAAACATGAGCCATTCAAGCAATGATTATTTATTTATTTATTTATTTATTTATTTATCTATCTATCTATCTACCTACCTACCTACTACCTATTTGTTTGCCTGTTTGTTTGTTTACTAATTGAATGATTGAGATAAAGCATGGTGTAGCCCCTTCTGGCCCATCGATCCACATCACACACAGCCCACTGATTTAAGCCTGGCCTAATCTCAGGACTATTTACAATGACCAGCCAGTACGTCTTTGGACTATGGGAGGAAACCCATGCAGTTATGGGGAGAACGTGCACACTCCTTGCAGGCGGCAGTAGGAATTGAACCCGAGTCGCCTATAATGTAAAGAGATGTGCTAACCTCTATGCTACAGTGCCGTTCCATATATTATACATCAAAACAAAATGTTTCTTATGAGGAGTACAAATATAGTTCCTTCAGAATTGTTTCTGCACTCCACCATAATGTTTGTTACTGAGGCTTCACCTGAACAGCTATGTAACACAAAAGTCAGTTTTTTCTGACTGTGCCAATGATGCCAATACAAACTGCTGCTGGTATGCTGTCATCTTAGTGAAAGATTCAAACTGGTTAACTGAAACGTGCCTCAATGTGTCAGGAGCAGTTTCTCCCTCTCTGTGATAAGATTTTTGAATGGACGACGAACCCATAAACACTTCCTTAGTAATTTTTTCCTTCTCATTTTACACTACTTATGTAATTCCCTTTTTATAGATACATCTTATTGTTATTGTAATTGATCTTTTTTATTATAATTTATTGCAAAGTACCACTGCCACAAAACAACAGATTTCACAACATATGCCAAAGGTATTAAACCTGATTCTGATTATTGCTAGTGTAAGGAGATGTCCACAACCAACTGTTACCGTACATTCCAAAGTACAGAGTGAATGCGCCACAAAGTGTTTGTTAGAAAACACTACAATATAGGGTCTTTCCACACTGGACACAGAGGAACTGGGCCCTTTATAACAGTCTTTCAACATTTCAATGATAAGGCACTTAGGGATGAAATGTTAGTGACATTGACAGGTTGTCGCAGAATGTATTCAATTATTTGATAAGAGACTTGAGATAATAGTATAATTCAATTATTGTTTACAATAGCAAATTTTTGGGGAAATAAAAAAAGTAGATGTACCTCAAACAACAGATGTTTCCTGGGACAGATGAGAGCAATCTTTTTCCCCATTCTCTAAGGTATACAGTTTGGTAAATAATAGGTTTAAGCAGTTTAGTTACTTGCCTGTATGTTGTAGACTGTTATCGCATGTGACCAGATCCTTGATATTTTTGCAGATTATAGTTGCATATCCCGCAGTGTTTATTTGTTCCCTTATAGCAGTAAAGTAAGTTTAAAAAGCATATATATCTCTTAATGCCAAAGCCTCCTAATAAACTAACAATTGCTGACAGAATAATACAAATCATACAAAACAAATCTGAATCCCCATTTTAGTTATTAACCTTCTTGGATTCAAATATTGTATTTATTTTTATTTAGAGGTACAGTGCAGAATAGCCCTTGCGGTTCTTTGAACTGTGCTGCCCAGCAACCCACTGATTTAGCCTAATTACAGGACAATTTACATTAACCAATTAACCCATTAACCAGTACATCTTTGGTCAGTAGGAGGAAACACACGCACACACAGGAAGGAATGTACAAACTTGCCTACAGAGGACGACACAATTGAATTCTGATGCCCCGAGCTGTAATAATGTCATACTAACCACTACACTACTAGAAGACATAGGAATAGAATTAGACCATTCCCATATCCCACTCAACCCCATGCACCTGCCTTCTCAGCATATACCTTGATGTCCTGATCAATCATAACAATCCACTTCCACCTTAAATATATACATGGATGTGGCCTTCACCGCTGTCTGTGGCAGAGCATTCCACAGATTTACTACTCTCTAGCTAAAAAAAAAATCCTCCTTACCTCTGTACTGAAGGGTTGCTCCTCAATGTAGAGGCTGTGCCCTTTATTTCAGGATACTCCCCACCTAAGGAAACATTCTCTCCACATCCACTCTATAGTCCTTTCAACATTCGATGGGTTTCAATAAGATCCCCCTGCATTCTTCTAAATTCCAGTGAGCACAGGCCCAAATTTGCCAAATGCTCCTCATATGTTAACTCCTTCATTCCCAGAATCATCCTTGTGAACCTCCAGCTGGACTCTCTCCAATGGCAACACATTCTTTCTAAGTAATGGGGCCCAAAACTGTTGACAATACTCTAAATAGGGCCTGACTAGTGTCAAATAAAGGCTCAGTGTTATCTCCTTGCTGGTTGTCTTGCGGTTGTTGTAAAACTAGAGCAAGAAAGATTATGAAGAAATATCAGTATGTCAGTCTAGATTAGTTAGTATATCACATTCAATATAAACCAATCTTCTATTATTTTCCAAAAGATCTGTGTATAAGGTGTCTGCTACATTCCTGTGAAGATCATGACTATTATGTTTATTTAAGATTGAAACATTAAATATTCTGTCAGCTTAACTGAAATTTCTGTTATTCACAACTGAGCTTTCATCTATCAAGGTTTGTTATTTTATTAGAAAATATAATATTATAAACCATACAACAGTCCCCATGGAAGCATTAGTCAACCCAGCTTGAAGGCTCCAATTTAAAAAGTAATATCAATCAAAAACTGCACTTACCACAGTTTCCCAAATGAACAAAGGAGCCAGTCAGTAAATTTATCTGAAAATTAAAACAAAACAATGTCTACTTGTACCTGAATTTTGTGCAGAAACTAATGTGTGATGACCTTTCAGCCATAGAAAAAGTCAACTCAGAATATCACATCAATATCATATCAGGTCTATTTGGTGATTAAACCACAAAGGCTAGAAATTATGAAGCACATATTGCCTGCAGCAAAAACATGACAAATGAGTTGAACTGCTGTTAAGTAGGTGCCATTGGGTCTATACATGGTAATTTTTACATGCAGCAGTCTATTGGTTTCTGAAGTCATTCATTTTGATTTGGTTTTGACAGTACCCAAATTGTCTTTTGATTTGCGTTGGACTCAGTGATAGTTTAGATTTACAGCCAGAATCCAGCTGCATTAAGGTTGGTCCCTGAAGCCTGCCGGCAATAAATTGTCTCCTCCAACTTTCCATTAGATTCTTATTTTGGAAGCAAAAAGCAGGAATTGATTAAATTGAGGTGTCATCAATTATACCAAAGCAGAATTTGTTTATGATAGCTCTCCTGAAGTATAAGTTAGGAAAGGAATGAACTGTATCAAACTTGCCTCACTGAAACATACTGTACATTACACTTGTGAGAAAAATCCCTGGAGGGGTATCAGCACAACTACAGCTTTTTTTTCCTTTTGAGCTGACACAGATTTTCTGAAAATTTCTTCATGAAGGAAATTTAATTTGACCTATTTTGTTAGTTTCAAAGCTCTTCCAGTCTTAACAGGATGCTTGTTTTCTTCAGACAAAAGGGATCTTTAATCAAATGCATTTCTCCAGGAAAACCAGTGGTGTTTATGATGTGAAAGGAATCACTTCAGCAGCCCATTTCCTTCAGTACATCCTCCACTAGTTGTTTTCCTACTACAGTGTTTCCCCAGGTTGAAATTTGCCCTGAAGAATAGAATCCTATAGGTCACAGAGTCAATGAACAAAACACACTCTGAAATGAATCAAACTGAAATGTAATTTTGGCTCAGTAAACATCTTCATTGGTGTTATCTAGAGAGAACAATGTGTTTTTCCATTCAACATCATGAAAGCACCCGAGATACATCCAGAACCTTGATTTACTGTCAATTCACTTAAGGCAGCCTGAATGGTGTTGTGTTATTGGTAAGAATGGAGGAGGTTTGTACCGTTAACTTCACCTGACTTCCTCTTCACCTACACATTAGCTAAAGAGGGATATCTGTTTCTTGCTTAACTCTCTGATTTTTTACTGTGCCTCGCGAGCTATGTGATTCCAGAACAGAATCTATACTGGCAGCTTTTCCTTAAACTGAGTAAACTGAGTGGTCCAGTGAAAGAACAAGAACTATTCATTATTATTTCTAGACTCTGTTTAACATTTGAATTTTCAGCCAGAACGACTTTGAAGAGTTCTCCTCAGAGTGTCCAGTTTACATCACAGTTATCTGCATAAGAAGAGAGCAGCTGTCCTTATGATGCTTTTTATTAACTGCTGGTTAAAACACTGCAGTGCATGTCAAAGGCTTGGTTACTGTCATATGTACGGGAGCAGTGGAAAACTTGCAATTTTAGAATCAGGATCAGAATCAGAATCAGGTTTATTATCATTGGCATTTGACGTGAAATTGGTTAACTGAGCAGCAGCAGTTCAATGCAATACATAATATAGCAGAGAAATAAATAAATAATGATAATGATAATTAATAAACAAGAAAATCAATTAAATATGCAAAAACAAATACTGTAATTTTAAAAAGTGAGGTAGTGTCCAAAGATTCAATGCCCACTTAGGAATCGGATGGCAGAGGGGAAGAAGCTGTTCCTGAATCACTGAGTGTGTGCCTTCAGGCTTCTGTACTTCCTACCTGATGGTAACAGTGAGAAAACGGCATGCCCTGGGTGCTGGACGTCCTTCATAATGGACACTGCCTTTTTGAGGCACCACTTCCTAAAGATGTCCTGGGTACTTTGTAGGATAGTGCTCAAGATAGAGCCGACTAAATATACAACTCTGCAACTTCTTTCAGTCCTGTGCAGTAGCCCCTCCATACCAGACAGTGATGCAGCCTGTCAGAATGATCTCCATGGTACAACTATAGAAGGTTTTGAGTGTATTTGTTGACATAACAAGCCTAATCTGTTCTAATAAAGTATAGCCACTGTCTTGCCTTCTTTATAACCGCATTGATATGTTGGGACCAGGTTAGATCCTCAGAGATCTTGACACTGAGGAACTTGAAGCTGCTCACTCTTTCTACTTCTGATCCCTCTATTAGGATTGGTATGTGTTCCTTCGTCTTAGCCTTCCTGAAGTCCACAATCAGCTCTTTCATCTTACTGTCATTGAGTGCAAGGCTGTTGCTGCAGCACCACTCCACTAGTTAGCATATCTCACTCCTGTACGCCTTCTCGTCACCACGTGAGATTCTACCAACAATGGTTGTATCATCAGCAAATTTATAGATGATATTTCAACTATGCCTAACCACACAGTTATGTGTATATAGAGAATAGAGCAGTACGCTAAGCACACATCCCTGAGGTCCACCATTGTTGATCGTTAGTGAGGAGGATATGTTGTTACCAATCAGCACAGATTGTGGTCTTCCGGTTAGGAAGTCGAGGATCCAATTGCAGAGGGAGGTACAGAGGCCCAGGTTCTGCAACTTATCCATCTGGATTGTGGGAATGATGGTATTAAATCCTGAGCTATAGTCGAATGACAGCATCCTGACGTAGGTTTTTGTGCTGTCCAGGTAGTCTAAAGCCATGTGGAGAGCCACTGGGATTGCATTGTCATTGACTTATTGTGGTGATAAGCAAATTGCAATGGGTCCAGGTCCTTGCTGAGGCAGGAGTTCAGTCTAGTCATAACCAACCTCTCAAAGCATTTTGTCACTGTCGATGTGAGTGCTACCAGGCAATTGTCATTAAGGCAGCCCACATTATTCTTCTTAGGCACTGGTATAATTGTTGCCTTTTTGAAGCAAGTGGGAACTTCCACCCATTGCAGTGAGAGGTTGAAAATGTCCTTGAATACTCCCGCTAGTTGGTTGGCACAGGTTTTCAGAGCCTTACTAGGTACTCCATCAGGACCTTCCGCTTTGCGAGGGTTCATTCTCTTTAAGACAGCCTAACATCAGCCTCTGAGACAGAGATCACAGGGTTATCAGGTGCAGCAGGGATCTTCACAGCTGTAGTTGTGTTCTCCTTTTCAAAGTGTGCATAGAAGGCATTGAGTTCATCTGGTGCTGAAGCATCACTGCCATTCATACTACTGGGTTTCGCTTTGTAGGAAGTAATATCTTGCAGACCCTGCCAGATTTGTTGTGCATCCGATGTTGCCTCCAAACTCATTCAAGATTGTCTCTTTGCCCTTGAAATAGCATTCTGCAAATCATACCTGGTTTTCTGGTACAGGCCTGTGCTGCCAGATCTGAATGCCACAGATCTAGCCTGCAGATGATGAGGTACCTCCTGGTTCAGACATGGCTTTTGGTTTGGGAATGTACAGTAAGTCTTTGTAGGCACACACTTATCCACGGAGGTTTTAATGAAGTTGGTGACAACTGCAGCACACTCATCCAGATTCAAAGATGAATCCCTGAGTACACTCCATTGAGATTTGCCTGTGATAGTACTGTATCAGATATGCAGCATTCACAAGAAAAACATAAGTTATCAATGTAAATTATACAAGAAAGGACACATGTAAAAAATTGTTCTGGAAGGCAAAGTGACCCAAGAATAATGATAATTCAAAAATCTGTTTCAGTGCAAGACTCCAGAAGTAATATTTGGCAAAAGCTCCAAACTTACCGGTAGTTTTGACTCAATCAGTAGTATTCAGGATTGCTTAATTGTCAGCTGCACCTTTGGGGTGGGATATTAAACTAAGGCTCTCTTCTCTAGTCAGGATTTGAATACTATTTAAAATAGAAAGGAAGTTATCCTAACTTCCTGAGCTTTATTCTCACCTCAAGCAACACTATAAATATTTTAGTTGCTCATTCATTTACAATACTCTCTTATGTAGAAATTATCTTCTGTGTTTACTTTCATAACAGTGGCCAAACTTTTCAAAGTAACTGATGAATTGCTTTTGATATCCCAAGGACATGGTAAAGCTAAATAACTTCTTTACCAGGGGTCATGTCACACAGCTGGTTAGGGAGACATCTAACAGTATGCACTTTTGTGGGCTAGATATCCCATCAGATGGCAGGAATTGCACTGTGTGAAAGACTTGAATTCCACATTTGCTCATAAAATACAGTCAATGCTATGTGAAATTGTATTATGGTCATTGATGTGTGCAACGTACTAACGCACAGATCCATATCAGCATTGCCATCCAGTAACTTTAACACTGGGGTTTGTTGGAAGATTTGTCTACAAATGCCAGCTCAAAAAGGCATAAGATACAAAAGCCTGTAAACATAGTACCAGGGTCAAGGACAGCTTCTATCCCACTGAAAATGTGTTACTATATGTGTACATCCACAAGGAACTTCAGTTCCCAGTGGGCAATGCGGGCAGTTCACCCGGAACTGGAAATGGTTATGGTGAGCTGGTTGGACGCACTTAGTGTTGAGCTGAGGCCATTGTGTAAATAAAATGTGTTCATTTTTATCTATGCTGAATTCATCTTTTTAAAAAATAAATACAACATGGTGTCAGAAGTTGGCATGGAGAGTAAATGAATACTGTGCGCAAATGAGAAAGAGACTCTAGTTCTGACGGAGAGAAGCAGGCCAGCAAGACGATAGAGCTTGTCCTGAAGTTCACTGAATTCACTGAGAAATTCAGGTGAGAGGCCAAAAATTCCCATCATGGATAAGCTAATATTTCCCGCACCCATGAAGTTCACCAGCAAATAACAGATAACTGGAATAGCGTCAAACAGCAATTCAATATATATTTAGCAGCTGGCAGAGTGGGAGCGGCTGATGGAAAACCGAAAGCATCTATTTTTCTGCATGTAGTTGTCAAAGATGCTTTGGACATCTACAAAATCTTTCAAATCAATGAGACAG
Source organism: Hypanus sabinus (assembly GCF_030144855.1). Classification (NCBI taxonomy): domain Eukaryota; kingdom Metazoa; phylum Chordata; class Chondrichthyes; order Myliobatiformes; family Dasyatidae; genus Hypanus; species Hypanus sabinus. The sequence continues at coordinate 59,273,779 of NC_082713.1, read as the reverse complement.
CTTTTGCATTGGACACTCTGATGACAAAATTTGAGGAGTGTTCTGTCCCAAGTAGAATCATCATGTTTGAGAGATACAAATGATTTTCCTGTGTCTACATACAAAACGTTAGCTTTGACCAATACTTAGCTAAGCTTCACACACTGAGTAAGTCATGTGAGTATGAACACAAATGAATTGGCAGATGCTGGAAATACAAGCAACACACACAAAATGCAGGAGGAACTCAGCAGGCCAGGCAGCATTTATGGAAAAGAATAAACAATCAATGTTTTGGACTGAGACCCTTCATCAGGACTCGGAGGGCAGCAGAGATCACAGAGGGGGACCAGAGAGAGTGAGGGCTTCTGTGAACTCCCAAAGGGAAGATTTAAACTTCTTCAGGGCTGGCATCTCTCAAAGAGACTTTGCAGTGCAGTAGTAGCACAAAGATGGGAAAATCTGCAGCTGCTGGAAGTTCAAGTAGCACACACAACATGCTGGAGGAACTCAATAGGACTTGATGAAGGGTCTTGGCCCAAAACGTCAATTGTTTACTCTTTTCCATAGATGGTGCCTGGCCTGATGAGATCCTCCAGCATTTTGTGTGTGTCCCCTGTGAATCTGAAGATTTGAGAAGCTCAATAGTTAGAGACAGAATACTTTGCAAAAGTTCAGATGATGGACTTAGAGAACGTCTGCTCTGTGAAAAGGATTTGACGCTAGAAGACACTGTGAATATTTGTAGGGCAACAGAGCCCACACAAGCACATGAACAGGAGCTGCACAGGTCAGATACAACAATGCTTGCTGTGAAAACAGAGGATCAGTGCACAAAGCATTTTCCAAAGCAACAGCTAGACAAAAAAGGAAGGCTCTCACAGCAAATACAGCAAATGTGGAGTAGGCACATTTCAAACATGTGTCTTGCTTATGGAAATCCCTGCAATAATTGTGGGAAGAGGAATCATTTAGAAGTGCTGCAAACCATGAGAAAGGTGCACACAGTTGCTGAGGAAATGGCCAACATCTTGTGGATTCTCTACAGACCTCTGATGCAGGTAAAACTGAAGGATAATTCCAATGACTGTGAGTGAGACAGTAAATCTATTCAAGTTTGACACCGGAGCCCAGGATGCCCATTGATGATTACAAGTCTCTCAAAGTAAATAGCAAGATTTACCCAATGATGTTAAAAGTGGCAAGCTACAATGGAGAGAACGTTCCGGTAATAGAGGTCTGTATATTGACCTTCAAGCACAAGGGGCGGCACCTAAAGACACAGCTACTGATTGTGGAGGAGACAGTACAGCCAATATTAGGTCTGTGCAGGTGAAAAGCTCAGCCTGGTGAAAACAGTTTTCGTAGTGGCTTCACGGCCCAAAGATGACCATACAACACTCTTAGAAGAGTATGCAGATGTCTTTGAGGGGCTTGGATGCCAACTGGATGTAACTTGAGAAACTTGTAACAGCATTCATGAGAACACCAGAGAGGCTATGTAAGAGAAGTACAAGAACTCCACCTTCCACAGATATCTGTATCAGCTACACCAGCACGACAGTCAGGGTGCCAGTGCTAAACAGAGTGATCATGATGAAGAAGTTGCCAGTTTGTTTCCACTTCATGCAGCTTTGGTTCAAAATCTGTCTCTCACTGACTTCCAGTTGAAGATTGGAAATTGAAAATAGCTCCACGATCCTCTCCAAGGTTGATGGGAAAATATAAAAAAGAAGATGGGGAGCCACACAGTGGCCAAGTTCAGAACAACAGTTCAACACAAAACAACACAGGCGAAGTTGCTAACTATGATAGTCAGCCAACAGAGGGAGCTCTGTGAATTGAGACAGAGTCAGTTGTAACTTGTGAAAGGACTCACTGATCACATGGCTATAGTCCAGGACTCCATTATGGAGCACATGGACTGTATTATGGTCACACAGTGAGAACAAGAACAGCGATGAGCAGATAGGATCTTAGCAGAAGGATGTGAAAGAAATTAACCTGTTGATCGGAGTTCTCAAAAGGACACTAAATTTAACACAGCAAATGAAAGCAATGCATCTGTGGAAACAAATAGCAGACCAAAAAGGATCATCAAACTAACTCAGAAACTGATTGAAAGTAGCTGAGTGAATAGGGCTCTGTATTTTCTCATTGCAATTGAAGTTAATATAGATATCTTTGTTGGAAACATTATTGTTTCTTGCAGGTTTATGAAGATATAGTATTGTGTTTGTTTTTTCTTTAAAGCGGTAAGATATCTTATTATGTGTGGACATGATAAAGAAATTCAGTTCCCAGTGAAGGTAGTTCACCTGGAACCAAAAATGACGAATGGTGAGCTGGTGGCTTGTGTTCAATGCTGAGCTAAAGCCATTCTGTAAATAAAATATGTTAACATTTACCCATGGCTAAGTTCATCTTTATTAAGAAAAAACATGACAGAAAGGACCTCTTGTACAATAAGATAAACCTAATCTCACAATCTATCTCATTATGACCTTGCACTTTATCATTTACCCACACTGCACTTTCTCTGTAGCTTTTATATTTTATTCATAATTGTTATTGTTTTATCATGTCCTACCTTAAGGTTGTAATACCCAAGGGGAAAATCCACAGCTGGAGTCCCTAAGGCAGTCCTACTGAGTTCAATGCAGACTGGCAACTCCTGCGACGCTGCTCGTACCAAACTGCTTGGTTTCTGCTGTTCCTTGGGTTCATCAGATGCATGGAAAGGAGAAGCTTGCAACATGGGCATCAGCTTGCTCTCCATATTGTACTGCCCAGGCTTGTGTATCTAGACAGCTAGAATGCAATATCCATGATCAACCCTGACCAACCCTGCTTCTCACCATACATTGGTAACATGTACCAATAAGAAACAAATGCAAGGAAGTGCACAGGAGTCAAATAGCAACCAACACAGCATTAGGATGTGCTGGGGGCAGCCTACAAGTGTCAACACACATTCCGGTGTCAACATAGCGTGCCCACAATAGTCTGCAGAACAACACAAGGAATAAAAATAGAATTTCTGCTCCTGCATTTATATTTCAGAGGAAATGTTAAATCACAATATTGTTAAGTCTCTCAAAGGACTATGATAGGCTTCAGAGAACGATTTCATCAAGTACTGGTAGTGGTATCCCTAGCTCTCTGATAAGTATTCCTTTGTCACTTGACATTAAGAACAGATTATTAGGTCATGATTGCATTGCTTCTTGCAGGAGATTGCTATGCAGAATTTTTCTGCTGCCGTTCCTGAAGTAAATATACATCAAAAGTACTACACAAACTGTCAAGTGATTTCAGCATTCTCTCTAGAAGATGGGAGAGAGAACAGCAATTTTTTTTATTATTTTGTGCTATTGGCCAATAAAATGCACATCTCACATTCAAATGGCTCTCTAATGGCTGCAAAGTGTGAGTGTCAGCAGGTAATTCATGAACAGGGAACATGACAGGCAGTTGTAATCTTGGGCTTATGCAGCCTCCACATCTGTGAGGTTATTAATAAAAGATCCAGGTTAAGAAACAAGAGCTAGAATCATGGCACCCAGTCCTCTCACCATCTCACCAACCTGAGTACTGAGACAGGTTTCCGTGCAATAACTCTCTCCTCATTTGAGATTAGTTAATTCAATACTGATAAAGTTTAAAGGCAGGGAGTGCTGGGGCCAAAAGACCATGTGAAACGTAAAAGGGAAAAGAGAATATTCAGCAAAATATTTTGCTGTTTATCGGAGTAATCTGCATGTGCCTTTCTTGTTTAGATTTAGCACATGTTTGTTTTTATTTTCCTCCAGTAAAGCATAACACATAATCAGTTTATTCTACTCAAGCTATATCTGAAGCTGTTATGTAAATTAAGCAGTCTTAAGTACATTCAGTGAAATATGGTATTGCATTATATCACATAATCTGGCATCACAAAATTCTCTTCAACGAAATATAAAGTCCCTGATTTAATATTTAATTGCAAACCATTCATACATTTTCAAATTAATTAAAGCTTAAATGAGCCCATTTGTTGATTGGAACATTTAAATTTGTGGTCTGAACATGACCTTTCTCATCATTACTGCATGCAAGTCAAGTGAATGCTTTGATTGAAGCTGTAGCAAATGGATTATCTGGGTCCAAATAGCCTAATGCAGCTAAAGCAGTAAAGATATCTATATTTGGAAATACTATGCTGTAAATTATCACATAGCTGAATTATTTCCCAGTCCTCGGGGTATTGCAGGATTTGAAGGCTGAAAGATGATATTTGTAATGTGGATGTTACAAAACTAAAGGAAGACAGAAATGTTTATGCCTTGATAATACTCCCGAACAATATGCAGAAATGAGTCTTCTTTTTTATTCTGCATTAATTGATTCTCAGATCATTAGAATGAATAATCAAGGTGATACTAGAAATGAAAACAACTTGGAAAATTAATGAAAAATAAATCTGAAGGCCAGAGTTAGCTTATTGTGGTAATATCTTTGACAAATATATCTGCAAATGTTTTTTTTAAGAAGTGTTGATCTGGCTGAAATTTTACGTATGTTTTTGATAACTGAATTTATTCCATAATTGCTATATTTTCTTTCTTTCTACTTTATCAGCATCTATTCGTCGTAGAAACCATATACAGAAGAGCATTTGTTGATGAATTTGAAACAGACCTCCCACTGAGATTTTCATATCTACAACCATTTTCCTTTCACACAGCAGTGCAGCCTAACTTTGTCTACATATGGCTGCCTCCTTGACCTTGTACTACCTGTCTGCAGTCCCTAAGGTCTCTAGTGCTGCTTGGATCACATCAGGACTGCCAGCTGCTGTTTACAGAATATTTTCAGTGGTTGCCCTGTTTTCTGAAAACATTTTCCTCTCCACACCCTTTCTCTTTCGCAGGACATTCCAGAAGTAGAGATGTGCTAGGGGACATAGAGGAAGAGCAGGTTAATTGGAAGGATTTCTTTCTTGTTTTGTGATAATGTTTACAATGTAGCAGGGTCAGGCTTTATTTCTCAACAGACAGACAGACACACTTCATTAATCCCGAGGGAAATTGGGTTTCGTTACAGCCGCACCACCAAGAATAGTGAAGAAATATAGCAATATAAAACCATAGATAATTAAATAATAATCAGTTAAGTGGAAAAATTAAGTCCCGCACCCGCCTTTTGGCTCAGGGTGTCTGACACTCCGAGGGAAGAGTTGTAAAGTTTGATGGCCACAGGCAGGAAAGACTTCCTATGACGCTCAGTGTTACATCTCGGTGAAATGAGTCTCTGGATGAATGTACTCCTGTGCCTAACCAGTACGTTATGGAGTGGATGGGAGACGTTGTACAAGATGGCATGCAAATTGGACAGCATCCTCTTTTCAGACATCACCGTCAGAGAGTCCAGTTCCACCCCCACAACATCACTGGCCTTACGAATGAGTTTGTTCATTCTGTTGGTGTCTGCTACCCTCAGCCTGCTGCCTCAGCACACAACAGCAAACATGATAGCACTGGCCACCACAGACTCGTAGAACATCCTCAGCATCGTCCGGCAGATGTTAAAAGACCTCAGTCTCCTCAGGAAGCAGAGATGGCTCTGACCCTTCTTGTAGAAAGCCTCAGTGTTCTTTGACTAGTCCAGTTTATTGTCAATTTGTATCCCCAGGTATTTGTAATCCTCCGCTATGTCCACACTGACCCCTTGGATGGAAACAGGGGTCACCGGTGCCTTAGCCCTCCTCAGGTCCACCACCAGCTCCTTAGTCTCTTTCACATTAAGCTGCAGATGATTCTGCTCGCACCATGTGACAAAGTTTCCCACCGTAGCCCTGTACTCAGCCTCATCTTCCTTGCTGATGCATCCAACTATGGCAGAGTCATCAGAAAACTTCTGAAGATGGCAAGACTCTGTGTTGTAGTTGAAGTCCAAGGTGTAGACTAAGGTTTGTTAAAATATAATTAAGATTCACTGTTGTTACCAAGATTGGTGTTAAAATCCCAACGCAAAGTTTGACCTTCAAAAACTTTAAGTGAGATGTGATGAAAAATGGTGGATACCAGGATGCTCATGTCTTTTTGAAGACTTTGGTGCGGTGAGTTGGTACCAAACATTGGTAAATAACACAGACTACACAAATTATTATTTTTCATCATTTTAGATATAGTCCGCTCGATTGCCATCCTCCTATAACTCTTTCCATGTTCCTTGCCTAGTTCCATCCTAATCTATCCAACTGGACCTAGGGTGGCTTCCCTTCCCTCTCCTAGACTGTTTTCTGTAGAACTATCCTTGGCTCTTACCTATCTCACACCTGAATACATTTCAGTGATGTCATTGTAAATTCTAATTCCAGGTGTATTCTGATGAGTCATTATTTGAGGGATATGCTTATTTATTGGTTGAGAAATCCAGAGGTCTAGATTAAGGATTTAATGTTCAAGTCCTGTAATGGATACCTTAAGTCCAATACTCCAATATATCCAGGCTAATAAACCATTAGTTTAGATGGAGCTCGTCAGCCTGGGAAGGAAGTCCATCTACGAGAGGGAAAACTCTGATTTCAAATGTCCGCTGCCTTGCAGCCATACCCACTCATGGGAAAGGCTTCAGGAGTAAACCCTGAGGACAAATCTGGAGCTGAAGTCCCTAAGGTAGTCCAACGTTGTCTTCAGCCTCGCTCTGGCAACTCCTGCAACATCACTGGTGCCAAGCTGTATCGGCTCTTGCCCTTCCCTGGGACAGCATCGGTGTCATGGAGAGGGGAGACTTGCAGCATGGGCAACTGCTGGTCTTCCATATAACCCTGCCCAGGCCTGTGCCCTGTAAACCATAACAGGCACAGATCCATGGTCTCACAAGTCTAACAGATACCACCAATAAACAAATATTAGAAAACCACAGATTTTACAAAAATCCGATCAGGTTCACAGATGTGCTTTAGAAAGGAAGTCTTTCCACTGTATGTAATCTAGGCTAAACTTGACTTCAGACCCATAAGATATCACAGCAGAAGTAGGCCATTCGGCCCATTGAGTCTGCTCCGCCATTCAATCATGGGCTGATCCAATTCTTCCAGTTATCCCCACTCCCCTGTCTTCTCCCCATACCCTTTGATTCCCTGGCTAATCAAGAACCTATCTATCCCTGACTTAAATGCACCCAATGACCTGACCTCCACGCCCACTCGTGGCAACAAAGTCCACAGATTTACCACCCTCTGACTAATGTAATTTCTCCGCATCTCTGTTCTAAATGGACATCCTTCAATCCTGAAGTCATGCCCTCTTGTCCTAGGATCCCTACCATGGGAAATAACTTTGCCATAACTAATCAGCTCAGGCCATTTAATAAAGAAACTGACTAATTACATCTCTCGGAAATTCCCTAGGAAGCCATTCAGTATTTTAGAATACATTTATAGGAAGTGGGCACCATTGCCTTTGCCAGTGATGTCTATTTTCAACGAACCAATGAAGAGAAATGTCCTCACCATTTATTTGAATACCTTCAGCATCTCTGGTCTGATACTCCACCATCCATGCTCTCACTTTTGATGAACAACTATTTTATTCAATGAAATATTGGGAAGACTGAAGTTATCCTCCTCCCTTCCCATCACAAATCCCTTACCATTTGGTCCATCTGTCAATCCATGGCCTCCAGTACTGTTGTGATGAAGCCACACTCAAGCTGGAGGAACATCACCTTATATTGCATCTGGGTAGCCTCCAACCTGATGGCATGAACATTAATTTCTCCAACTTCTGGTAATGCTCCCCCCTTCACCATTGCACATCCCCTTTTTCCCTCTCTAACCTCCCTCTGGAGCTCCTCCTCTCCCCTTTTCGTTCTTCCATGGTTTTCTGTCCTCTCCTTTCAGATCCCCCCTTCTCCAGCCCTGTATCTCTTTCACTAATCAACTTCCCAGCTCTTTTCTTCACCCCTCCACCACCCCATTTCAACTAGTGTTTCTCTCTCTCTCCTACCCCCACCTTTTAAATCCATTCCTCATATTTTTTTTCCTCCAGTCCTGCTGAAGGGTCTTGGCCCGAAACTGCGACTGTATTATTTTCCAAAGATGCTGCCTGGCCTGCTGAGTTCCTCCAGCATCTTGTGTGTGTTGCATGGATTTCCAGCATCTGAGATCTTCTCTTGTTTCTATCCTTCCTATAATGGGGCAACCAGAACTGCACACAATACGGCAAGTTCAGTGTCTAATCAAGGTTTTATGTAGCTGCAGCTGATTTGCTTAGACTTATACTCAAAACCCCTGACCGACAAAGGCAAGCACTGATGCACCATCAATAACTCTCTCTGAGACATAAAGGTGAGATATCGGCTTTTATTGACTGGAAGAAGGAACAAGCAGTGAGTGACCACCATACTATATCCTGGAGACTGAGAGGCCGGGCTCAGGCCTCGATCGCCTTTATACAGGGGTCAGTGGGAGGAGCCACAGGAGCAGTCAGCAGGGGGCGTGTCCAGACAGGTATATGTAGTTCAACACAAGCACACCATACGTTTTCTTTACCACTGTAACTACTTGATTGTCTACTTTCAGAGACCGATGGACGTGGACCCCAAGATCAGAGGGATCCTGGGGCATTGACTTCCCAAGGAACAACACCTCAAACTTGCTTGGATAAAGCTTTATCTGCCATTTCTTCATGCATATCCATAACTGAACCATATCCTGCTATATCCTTGATAGCCATCTACATGGTTCACAATTCCACCTAGCTCTGTTATCTGCATATAGAATTGAAGAATCCATAGCCCAATTACAGAAAGTGGGAGCAACAATTTGTAATTTGATCAGCTTCTGTGGGGAGGGGAGGGGGAGGAAGGAGGAATTATCAATATTTGGGATGAAAATCCTGATGTGAATTGCCCCAGATAATTTTTTTTGCTCTAAATTGCTGCATCAGCAATCTCTTGTTTCTTTATAGTTAAGAAGAGTTCTAGTTCCCTGTGAACATTTCTCACTTGGCCTATGACTTGCATTCTAATGGCAAGCTAATGGCATGCTGGCCTTTATAACAAGAGGAATTGAGTATAGGAGTAAAGAGGTCCTTTTGCAGCTATACAGGGCCCTGGTGAGACCCCACCTGGAGTATTGCGTGCAGTTTTGGTCTCCAACTTTGAGGAAGGACATTCTTGCTATTGAGGGAGTGCAGCGTAGGTGCACAAGATTAATTCCCAGAATGGCGGGACTGTCATATGTTGAAAGATTGGAGCGACTGGGCTTGTATACACTGGAATTTAAAAGGATGAGAGGGGATCTGATTGAAACATATAAGATTATTAAGGGATTGGACATGCTGGAGGCAGGAAGCATGTTCCCACTGATGGGTGAGTCCAGAACTAGAGGCCATAGTTTAAGAATAAGGGGTAGGCCATTTAGAACAGAGATGCGGAAAAACTTTTTCACCCAGAGAGTGGTGGATATGTGGAATGCTCTGCCCCAGAAGGCAATGGAGGCCAAGTCTCTGGATGCATTCAAGAGAGAGTTGGATAGAGCTCTTATAGATAGCGGGGTCAAGGGATATGGGGAGAGGGAGGAACGGGGTACTGATTGTGTATGATCAGCCATAATCACAGTGAATGGCGGTGCTGGCTAGAAGGGCCAAATGGCCTACTCCTGCACCTACAGTCTATTGTCTATTTTCTATTCTTGTCATTTTCTCCTTGTTTTTATTAAAACCTTTTGAGGAAAAAGTTCTGTTGAACAATGTCTGAGGGGTTTGTTCATGATCAGAGTCCAGAATATGTGGTGACATTTCCGGGCAGCCACTAGCACATCCTTGGCTGTGTTAGTTGTTAATGCAAACAATGTATTTCAATGAACACAGAACACAGAATAAATAAATCTGATTCTGAATGCCTAACAGCTCAAAATGAAAGGAAAGAAATAAAATCAATGTTAAAGAGTCCAGTAAAATTGGAAACCTGCTCAAGTTGTTCAGAAGTTTATACTGAACACTTCTACAGACTATTCAAATGATGAGGGAATTTTCTTGGAAGTAGATGAATATCATAAGCTACTCCATTGCTATGATAATTAACTGTAGTGCAGGGATAGTTCATTACATTTCAGTTGTCTGATGAGTTGAAGAATATCCTGTTGCAATTTATTATAGAAATTAATGGTTTTTACTTTACAATATTTTGGAAAAGATATGCTGAGGTGTCAGAGGGATGAAGCCAGTACAGTTGTTGTATATAAGAATTTATATAAAAGATGATAATGTGTCACATAGCAGGTTCTTGGTCAATTTAGAATGAAGGGTCTTTTAATAGAATAGATAGAGGGTTGTGGTGAATGGATTAAGGAGAATTGTACAATTCAGTGCTCCAAGATTTGGTTCCACATCCACAGCTGGTTTTGATATACGTTTGGACATACACATGTAGGACACAATTTTGAAGCATATAAATGCCATGAAACTTGAAAATATTATAGATTGCACAAACAAGAGCAATAGACAGAGTTAGGCTAGTGGATTTGACAGGCACACAGCAGATGAAATTCCCTGTTGTCCTGTATTTCAAAGGTGTAAGAGAAATGCACTGAAATAATGAGAATTTTTTCCCCATATCTACATGAGTTGTTATAAACATGTCAATTCACAAATAAACTGGAGTACACACACACAATGCTGAAGCAGCTCAGCAGGCTAGGCAGCATCTGTGGAAAGAGTACAGTCGAAAAGTCAGCTGTACTTTTGTACTTTTTTCCATTGATGCTGTCTGGCCTGCTGAGTTCCTCCAACATTGTGTGTGTGTGTGTGTGTGTGTGTGTGTGTGTGTGTGTGTGGATTTTGAGCATCTGCAGATTTTCTCTTGTTTGTGATTGGAGTACTGACCATTTGGGATAGAAGATATACTTTACAAACTTGATCTGCATCATAATGCAATGAGTTCCCTTTGATGATAAATGGTGCCCTTTTACATCCAATTAGAGTGCCTTTTAAGTATATCTCTCCATACACCTGGATTTAATGGTTTGCATGAACCATGAGTTAATGTTAATATTAGTATAGAATATTTTAAAAATACACCATGTAATCTAGCCTAATTTTATTTTTTAGACAATTATACTACTTGCAATCATGCATCAGAACTTCAGGAAAACAAGAGTCCTCATAAGTTTCTGAAACTGAAGTGATCAAAAATATATGTAAATGACTTGCTAACTGGAGAGACTAATTAAATTTTCAGGTAAGAATTAATTCACTATTTTGCTAGTTAAGTTAGCAGCTAGAGTTCAAAACTGTTGGAGAAAATGACTGCACTGAGGATTGCGCAGGTACTAAAATATAATTTATGATGCCCAAAGGTAATGTGGAATTAGAATTAAATGCTGTACTTTACTAAAAGGCAAATATTTATCTGTGGCTTCTCAAAACCCACAGTTAATATCTTATATTGCCAATAAGATTTATTTTACATTCAGTTTTGACCAATTATCACTAATTTTTGAAGTTCTTCTTTTGGGACTTGTGTATTTTTGCATCATTGCATTTACAAATAATATAAACATCAAAATCTAAAATTGGACTAATTATCACACACATTATCGGTTTATAAAACTCTAGTTAGGCCACATCTGGAGCATTGCATACAGATCTGGTCGCCCCAATATAGGAAAGATGTCGAGGCTTTGGAGAGAGTGCGGAAGAGGTTTACCAGGATGCAGTCTGGACTAGAAGGCATGTGCTATAATGAGAGACTGTGCAAACCTGGGTTGTTTTCTCTGAAGTGGTCGAGGCTGAGAGGAGATGTGATAGAGGTTTGTAAGATCATGAGCAACATGGGCAGAGTAGACAGACAGTACCTCTTTTTCCAGGGTCAAGATGTCTAGCACCGGAGGGCCTGCATTTAAGGTGAGAGGGTAATTTCAAATGAGACGTGAGGGGAATGCTTTCCACACAGAAAGAGGTGGGTGCCTGGAATGCACTGCTTGGTGTGTGGTAGAGGCAGATACATTAAAGGCTTTTAAGAGATGTTTAGCTGTATACATGAACAAGAGGAAAATGGAAGGATATTAACATTGTGTAGGCAAAAGGGATTAGTTCATTTGGCAATTTTGATAACTAATTTAATTGGTTTGGTACAACATTGTGGGCTGAAAGGCCAGTTCCTTAGCTGTACTGTTCTATGTTCTTTTTCTTATGTAAAAATTAAACAGTAGAATGGGTTTAATCTGAACCAGATTGTGGTAACAATTGTATCTGAATGAAATAACATCCATTCGGGAACTGAACTGCCTGAAAGGTTAGTTGCTGAGGGAGGAGGATTACACTTTATTTCCCTGATTCCTGACATAACTCGCCATCCAACAACAGCAGCTGAACACTCTTACAATCAGAGCTATGTAAATACCAGAATCCTGATGAAAAATTTCAAAGATCTTCTGAAAATTCTAGTGTCAAGATCTGTGCCTGCAATGTACACTGTTAACTGTGGAGACCTCATTATTATGAGCGGATTGTTGAGTTGCTTAGAAACCTAAAGGTTGGGGCTGGCTCCAGTGGGAGAGCTGCATGCAAAACTAAGGCTAGACTGAAGAAGAATACGAACAGAAAAAGGATAATGGCAAAGGCTACCAGAGGAAAATCTACAACTTCAGCTTCCAAAATAGACCATCATTGACGAAGTAATACCCTATTCTCCACTAGTCACCCAATCTGACCTTCCAGGGATAGTCACACAACCAACAGAATCCTTAATAACCAATATCCTAAATAAGCCCCCACCCTCTTCACCATCCCTGCCAATCATTAATCACAGCCTCTTCAGCTAACAGTTGCTTCTGCAATCACTACTACTGCCAAACCCAGCACTCTAAGTCCCCAATGTCCCAGTCCCAGATAGGAATTACAGGTCTCAAAACCACCAATCAACAGCAAAAGATTCCTCTCTTCCCAATCCCTGATATCTTCTCCCTACTTATGACTCCTCTGCCAAATTCCACACAGAGTTCTTGGATTTTTAACCTGGACCCTGTCACAGCCCTGGATTAGCCTGTTACCATTTAAATACAATGCACTGACAGGACCTCATAAATAGAAACAGATTCAGTAACACCCAATGCCTTGGTCTATATTGTTCTCCATTTCAGCTACTATAAAGCTCCAATTATTGCTTTGATTCTCATCACTTGAGCAGACTGTGGAAAGTGACTTGCTCCTAAAATTGCTGCTGTATGAGCTGAGCAATGCTACAATAGAACTTCCTTGCTTGTGTTCTCTGTCCCTATTTATAAAACCAAGGATTCTATGAATCTTGTTTAATCTTTAAATTCATCCTGCCAATTGCTGAAACTCATGTTCAAAGACTAATAGCTCTCTTTGATCATGTAATCTCTTTAAAGTGGTATAACTATGTTATATTGCCTCTGCTCTTTCTTACAATTGAAATCAATCACTTTACACTACAGAACATCAATTCTCATCTGTTGAGTTTCTGCCCATTTTCAGAATCAGATTTATTATCACTAATATACGACACAAAATTTTTCATTTTGCAGCAGCTGTACAGTGCAAAAATACAAAAATCTATAAATTACAAATATAAATAAATAGTACAAAAAAGGAATAATAAGTTAGTGTTCATGGATCATACCTTCCTGACGCTATCTATACTACCCACCCTGTTTCCTTGGTTCCACCTTGTCTGAAAATGATGGAATTAAGCCGTTTCATGTGTATGTGCCAAAAGGAACTCTGATGTTAATTCAGATTCCTAAACCCCAGGGAATCTTTATATACATGCTCCCTTCTCCTTCCCATCAGGAAGAAGTTATAAAAGCCTTGAAAGCTCATACCACCTTGCTCAAGGTTTGCTTCTACCCCACTGTTAAAAGATGATTTATTGCATCCCTAGTACGATAAGATGGTTTCTTGATCTTACAATCTACCTCGTTATGACCTTCCACCTTATTGTCTACCTGCACTGCACTTTCTCTGTAGCAGCTGCACTATATTCTGCATTTGTTTATTGTTTTATGTACCTTGTACTGCCTCAATGCACTATATAATGTTTAACCTGTATGAACAGTTGGCGAGACAAGCTTTTCACTATAGCTCAGTAGGCCTGACAAAAATAAACCGATTTTAATATACCCCTGTCCATTCTGGGAAAGATATTTAAGGAGTAAAATAGAACAGTTATTACACAAATAATTTATCAACACAAACTCAATCCCAGCCAACACAAGGACATTTTAAAATTGGACACTTAATAATGGAATAAGAAATAAGCAACAGCAAAGATGATTTTGAAACCCTGAGATTGTAGCAGACAAATACCTATCTAGTATTCTAATATCCTTTCAGAATCCCTGACCAGTGCAGGTGTATTTTATCTGCCCTCTGAAGTGGCATCATAAACTACTTAAATGCAGCAAAACATTTACGAACTGTAGGGGTAGCATTCATGCATGTTTGTTGCACTTCAAGAAGGTGACCCACCATCACCACTTTCTTGTAGGAGGCTATTGAATAGATATGTGACCCACAGACTGGCAGGTACCAGCAGTTACCTTCACTTCCAGTTGGGAGGTGGAATCATTGATAATTGTCAGGCTTTCCTTTCTGTTTTAGCCTGTCCTGTTATGTGATTTGGAATATCCTGGTGTTCACACTGGTGAGCAACTTTCAATGACAGTGATCCAGGTTCAATTAAGACTTGTCAATGGACCTGGATCATTGAGTGATGGGAAGTCTCTGGCTGAGTGATTTCACAGGACTAGATGGGACCCCTGTCTTAGTTTCAGACTCAGGTGCAAGTCAAATAGGGGAAAGCTGTCAGTGGCTGATAGGGGGAAGAGCCTTTAATTTTTATAGTTGACTTCTCAATTTTATTTGTATCTATTCAGCAGTTGGAGGCAGAAAAAATAAACAATTTAAATGACTCGTACAGAACCTAGCCCCCAAGCTGTGTCTGTCAGAAAATTGCAAGTTCATTGCCCATGAACATTCACTTATTAATTTTAATATGCAGAGCTTGTGGGCAAAGCTTCCCACTGGTGGCAAACAATCTATAAAAAAAGCCCTGCAATTGCCTGAGTTAGAAAAATACAAACAAAAGAAGCCACAGTTCCTATCAATAATATCAAACAGTTCTCACCAATATAAAGAGGCAGATTTGTATATTGTTTTCCATATTACCTTGAGAACAGAGAAGGCCACTTGACCTATTGATCCTCTGTAAGATCTCAGAGTGTTCCCATCACTCCCATGGCCCTACTTAATTTCCCACAGCCTGTTTTCTCTCTGCCTCACTTCGAGTCTGTCTGAGGCCTCTGGCAGTCAGAGCTGACCATGGATATTGTTTTCTTGCTGACTAGATATGGAAGGCTGGACAGTATGAGATGGAGTGCAAACTGTTGCCCAGCAGCAAGCTGCCCCTACTCTGATGTGCCCAAAGGAGCAGCAGAGACCGATACAATTTGCCACCAGCAGTGTTGCAGGAGCTACCACTCAACAGTGAACTCAATGTAAGCTGCTTTATGGGCTCCAACTCCAGATTTTTTCCTTAGGATTTACACCCAAACCCTTCTCCATGAGTAGGTATAGCTGTAAGGCAGCAGAGGTTTGAGATCAGTTTTCCTTCTCCTAGGTGAGCTGCCAACCTCAGCTGATGAGCCCCCTCTGCCCAAAGCAACTGGTTTTAAGGTGCCGGTAACCTCTAGTTGTACCTCTGTTGTCGCTGAAGCTGACAAACTCAGTAAGGCTTCTGGGCTGTCTGACACTCAGCAGTAGAATATTCCTGATACATTAGGAGCAGAAAAGAGTAACATCCTTCATCTCCAGGGGAGTTTGATCAACAAATGTTGGCCAATGGGAATATGTGGCCCAGTTAGCAGACAACTGGAAGGCAATTGTGCATTAGATAGCAAAGTTTCAGATTCTTACTTGTCTCGGCCTTTTCTCCTTGGAGTGCAGGAAGATGAGAGGTGACCTGATAGAGGTGTATAATATGTTGACAGGCATTGATTGTGTGGATAGTCAGAGGCTTTTTCCCAGGGCTGAAATGATTGCCACAAGAGGACACAGGTTTAAGGTGCTGGGGAGTAGGTACAGAGGAGATGTCGGGGGTAAGTTTTTTACTCAGAGAGTGGTGAGTGTGTGGAATGGGCTGCCAGCAATGGTGGTGGAGGCGGATACAATAGGGTCTTTTAAGAGGCTTTTGGATAGGTACACGGAGCTTAGTCAAATAGAGGGCTGTAGGTAAGCCTAGTAGTTTCTAAAGTAGGGATGTGTTCAGTACAACTTTGTGGGCCAAAAGACCTGTATTGTGCTGTAGGTTTTCTATGTTTCTATGTGATTCCTGTACGTAGTGTGATACTTTCCCCGTGGATAATCCAGTGATAGGGGTACACGCCTATCACACTGTTTTTGTTAGCCCATGGGTTGGGGTAGAATTGTGAACTTCCACCCCCATCAGTAAGAACAGCTCATCACAGCATTTGCTACAGGGACGTCTCCACCCAAGCCCAGACAGGAGTTCAGTTAATGAGTGGCTGACTACTTGGCCATGGCTACAAGAGAGAACCCAACAAATCCCATCTCTTTGTGAGCTTATTTCACCTCAACCAATTTTGTAACCGTGTTGCTGCTGACATTCAGTGGCAGTACCATTGCTGAGTGCTCTGTCATCCATGCGTAGAACATGGACGGTTCCTGTCCAAAACCTCCATACGGAGACTGCATCTCACGGCAAATGGCTCTCCTCCTGATAACATCCACAAAGGACAGATCAGGACTGTAACAGATTACTCTCCACTTCCCTGGATGAGTGAAGAAAAACAACACCATCAAAGATTAGGCAGTTTGCTTTACTGGTGCCCCGACCAGCATCCCGGATATTCATTCACCCCAATCTGCACTGTACACCATCTAAAAAGGTGAGTTGTGGTTTACTTGCCTAAACAACTCAGAGATCACATTCCCAACTAACATCCCCTACCTTCAAGATGGAGAATGGTGGCAGGATCATGGGAACTCCACCAAAATAAGATACTCTTCTAAGTCATACATTTTCCTGACTCAGAAATATATCCCGGATAATTTATTATCTTAGAACCTAAATCCAGGAAGTACTTTCTTTCCCCGACAGCATTACACTTTCACTAGAAGAACTGCAGTAGCTCTAGCAGATGGCTCAGCACCTGAGGGTAATTAGAGAAGGGAATGAATGCCAGTCTTTCCGGTGATATCAATAGTCCACCAAAAAATTCACAGATTAGAAACCTGCAAATATTTTCATTTTTTAATAACTATAAGTGAATTATCTCTAATGCAATCGATAATTTAGAACTGCTGCTCAGATTTACAAATAACTAATTTTTTTATCCGATATCTATCTTTTTTTCATTTATTGCTTGAATCATTTCCAATAAATACATTACTATTGAAGTTAAGGTGCTACAGGTGCTTTAAGAGTAATAATTGGAAATTCATCTGTTTGTATTTGCAGAGAATTGTGATTGACAGTTTAATGGTAGGCTGCTCAAGCTCATTTTGTTTTATAAAGTAAAATTACTTAATTTTGAGATATAGTGCAGAACAGGCCCTTCCAGCCCACCCAGCAGTCCACTAGTTTAACCCTAGCCTAATCACAGGACAACTTATAATGACCAATTAGCCTACTAACCGGTAAAATTTGGAGTGTGGATGGAAACCGGAGGAAACTCACTTCCTTCATGTGGGGAGGGGTGCACAAATTCTGTTACAAAAGACACCAAAATTGAATGCTGAATTCTGACGCACCAAGCTGTAATAGTGCCGCACTAGTCACTACGCTACCATGGCGCCTAATGTAAAGATTAGAAAGAGCTGTGGATATGGTGCACTGTATTAGGACTACTGATTACTGGCTAGTAAGATAGTCCTGGATATTCAATCACTATTCGGTGTCTTCAGTTTGCAACATGTACCATTAGGTGACAAATGTAAGGAGGAGACCGGAACCAAGCTGAAAATCCCATCAATAATATCCTCTGAGAATTTCACTGCTGTCTTTTTGATCATTTTCTGCTCATTTGCCTAATTCAGTGCCACTCTTTACATAAAGAGAGCTCCTTTTATTTCTGACTTCATGTGGTATTTTATATTCAGAAAAATAATTTAAATACTTCCTTCTGGGTGCATACGGTGAATGGAGCCACTACTATATTGCACATTTCACATGAACAACTAAGGATGGATTTCTTCCTCCGGATTTCAGTCAGGTTGAATAACTATAAGTAGCCGTAAGGTCAAATGTAAAATGACTGATTTTCTGGACAGTGAGTGTAAGGAATTTTGTAATATCCAATAATGCTCATGAACTTCATTAGAATTTTTTCTTCCTAAAGATTAACTTTATTTGTCACATATATATCAAAACATGCAGTGAAGTACGTTATTTTCATCAATGGCCATCTCAATCCGAGGATGTGCTAGGGGCAGACCTAAGTGTTGCCGCACTTCCGTAACCAATATAGCATTTCCACAACTTACAAACACTAATCTCTAAGTCTTTGGAATGTGGGAGGAAACCAGAGCACCTGGAGGAAACCCACATGGTTGTGGGGAGCATATAGAAACTTCTTACGGACAGGGGTGGGAACTGTACCCTGGTTGTGGCACTGTAAAGCATTACAGGAGCTTCTAAGGTATCATACCATTATCAGCTGAGGATCTTCTCATGTAGCAATTTGCAAAAGGCATTGCCCATGACATTCAGAAAGCTGCAATGTTGGCCCGAAAGGTATTAAAATGTTAATGTATTTATTTATTGAGATGCAGCACAGATTAGGCCCTTCTGGCCCTTTGAGTGGCATCTCCTATCAGTCTCTGATTTAACCCTAGTCAAGTTGTGGCACAATTTACAATAACCAATTAAGCCGCCAACTGGTACATCTTTGGACTGTGGGAGGAAATCAGAGCACCCAGAGAAAACGCAAGCAGTCACAGGGAGAACAGACAAACTCCTTACAGGCAGCAGCGAGAATTAAACTCAGTTAGTTAGTACTGCAGAACCACTACACTACCATGCCAATGAACTCAAAAGAGTCAAGGGCGGTGGAAACAGAAAAACCAATTGTCTCTGTAGTTGCCACATGGTTGAATGAATGGAGACTGTTGCTTTGTGAAACTGCTCTGTAACTTCCATTTTGTGAGCTGTTTTGTGGACTGGTTTTGCTCAGGAATAGATGCATCAAAGAGATTTAAAATGGACACAATAAATCTTCTGAGCTAGAGATCATTTCCACATAAGAAGGTATTTGTGAGGTGTTCTTTAGTATGATACCACATGCATGTTTAAGAGTACGGGACTCTGTGTATGACTAGAATAACTCGAGCCCAGGAAACAGGCTGTTCTGCTCTGACTCAGAACTCAGGGACATTGATTACAAGTAATTAGTTCCAAAAAGGGGAATAAAATGATACTAGCTTGGACCAGTGACAATGGGAAGCATACACATGTTAGCCAGACAGTTCAGAGTCAAAGAGATCAAAACAGAAATCTTGAAATGATAAGCACAGAGTGTAAGAGTGCTGTGCTTTGAATGCGAAGCAGTGAGAACTACACTTGCAAGGAGGACCTCTATGCCAGGGTCTGGGAGGAGAAGGACCAATCACCTGACTAAAGGAAGATCCCCAATTTCATTGTTATAAATTGGAGGAGTGGGCTGAGTGAGTATTGCTACAGAGGGAATGGTAGAATTCATGTCTTAGCAACACACACAAAATGCTGGAGGAACTCCGCAGGCTAGGCAGCATCTATGGAAAATAGCTTTTTTCTCCAGTCCTGCCAAAGGGTCTCAGCCCGAGATGTCAACTGTTCTCCTTTCCATAGATGCTGCCTGGCCTGCTGAGCTCCTCCAGCATTTTGTGTGTGTTGTATGGATTTTCAGTATCTGCAGATTTTCTCTTGTCTGTGATTGAATTTATGTTTTAAGTTGTTGGCCCGGGGTCAACAGAGTTGTGTTGCTATTTGTGCAGAGACGATAAAGTATGAGCTTTGATTAATTAAGAGTTGTGCAGTGAATTGCCTAACCTCGATCAGTTGATGATAGTCAACAGATTTTGGCATCCCTCTGTTGGCTCAAAAAGAAAAAAATTATAGAGTCTGGGACCCTAGTTTCGACTTGAACCAACCACTAGTTTAGAATAATAAAATGAAAAAAAATGAAAGAAGGACAAGAAGAACCCAGGGGTTCAGATGATTGGAGAGATTACTTTCTTAATTATATATTAAGAAAATGGCTGGATTAGGAGGAATAGATAGGAAAGGTTGAGAGTGGAGTGTCAGGAACCCTGTGGGAAACAGTTGGTGAAAAGAAATCAAAGATAGTACAAGGGATTAAAAATCTGTTCTAATGGGATGTATGCAGGAAGATATGATTGAAGTGAAGAGAGAAAAGCAGAATCTGGCAGAGGAAGTGTGTAAGTGTAGAGAAGAGTTAGAGGGAGAGAGAAAAGAGCTGGAGAGAAAGAGAGGAAAGGAAATGAAATTCTGAGGGAGCAGGGTCAGGCAAATTTGATCCACATTAATCAGTTTGAGGCTCAGAGTGAACGTGTCACAAGAGAAAAGGAGAAATATGAAGAGGAGTGGAAACAGGTGAATGCAAAGGTACAGAAGTGGACAAGTCAGTGTCAGGATTTGTGGATGGCTACGAATGTCGTGTACAAATCAGCAGCTCAGAACAAAGGCAGCACCAATCGCATCTAGTGTTTAAAATGGATTGAAAATCTACAAAGTCAGCTCTCAATAGACAATAGACAGTAGGTGCAGGAGTAGGCCATTTGGCCCTTCCAGCCAGCACCACCATTCACTGTGAGAGTTGTGATATGTGCAGCTGGAGCGAGGACTGACAGTGATGTGATATAAATCAGGGTGATTTGGTGTATGAGGTGTCACACTTTAATAGTGAGGATGATTGGGAAGTGCCCTGCCTCCCTGTGGACTTTTTCACAAGGGTGGAGGGAGTGCATCTTTCAGCACCCCCTGCTTCAATGGCGCCTTGTGGTAATGGAGAGAGTTCAGAGGAGTTCAGAGCCAAAGGAGCCAGTTATGACATGATACTCTACCCCATCTGACATGGCCCAATTGAATGCTAAAGCTGCGAATGTGTGGGCTGGGAGACAACACTCGAACTTTTCCAGAGCATTCTGAAGCACTGGAGAATTCACAGTTTGGATAAAGCAGAGAAGCAAAAGCTAACCCTTCTGTGTCTAACATCAGTGTTATACTCAGCCCTGGCAGAGGTACAGGCAAAAGGCCAGAGGTCACTGGATGATTTGCAGGAAGCTATATTAGAAGCTGCAGGGACAAATCAAGGTGACCTAGTGGAAGCTCTGCATAACTGCAGACAGCAGAAAGGGAAGCATCTCACTGCATTTGCGACAAGGTTGTGGCTGGTCTTCCTGAGTGCTTATAGTCCCATTTTTAGTTGGTGAATTTGACTCAATATCAGTGTAGTAACTGGCTTAGTGCCCTGGTATCACATAGTTTTGAGGAGAACAGAAGAATGTGTGACATGTTGGATCTCACAAATCCCAGAGATACTCAGGAGCAGGATGACAGGAGAATGGGAAAAGCAAGTAAGGGAGAAAGGTGCTAAGAAGAATAAGGAGAAGCAGTTTTCAAGGTGTGCAGTGGAAGAATGGGGTTGGGGTGCCTATCGGAGTATGCCACAGTCTTGCTCGACAGCACCACCTAGTAGAGTGGGTGGTCAAGGATGCAGCCAGAACGACTACATTCCCCCTGCTATGAATACCAGATCCATATGGAAGAGCTTCAGTTGCAGACATGAAGGCCATTTGGCTTGGGATTGCCCACAACTCAGACAGGTTGGGAATGGTCAGGATGTAACGAATGCTCCGTTGTCCCTGGAAGATCCACCACATTACCCCCAATGTAATGTCCAGGGTGCAGAGAAGAAGCCAGGACCGTATCCAGAGTTACCAATGGGAATTCCGAGTGCACAATGATGATGTCAGGCCTTGGGTACGTGGGAATGCGCCACAAGATGGGATGGTGCAGAGGTTCCTTGTAGAAGCTAGGGTAGGAGACTGCCCTATGAAACTTCTTTGGGATACAGGAGACTCTCGAACCATGCTAAACACATCTACATTCAATGCACCATGTTGGGAAATATAAGATACTAATATTTTAACTGGATTTACGGGACATTCACAAGTATGGGAGGTGACTATGCCACTGAACATACAGTTGGGACAATTTGATGTGTTCCAGTCGGTTGTTCTCATCAACTTTCAAACTACTCAAGAATATATTTTAGGAAATTATTTCATTTGGAAAGCAGGTTTGAGTTTTGATCTAATTAATTGTATGATTTGGCAGTTTAATATTGACAGACGGCAGGTCCCTATTGACATTCCAGTAGAATGATATGAGGACAGGAGATGTACGGTTGGGGAGATATCGGCGAAGGCAGAAGATATGACTGAGAACTCATGGATCAGACAAATTATTTTAGATTGCCAGGCAATATTTGCCAAACATAAACACAACTGTGGCAGGATGCAAGGAGAAGTGTTTATACAGGGCCCTGATCCAAAACCCCAAAAGCAATACGGATTTCTGAAACAAGCAGAAGCAGTCATGGAGAAAATTATTCAGAGTTTAAAAACACAGGGAGGGAATTTTGTGAGAAATAATATCTACAAATAATTCACACATATGGCCAGTTCAAAAATGCAATGGAAGTTAGAGACTCACCAGAGATTATCAAGAACTGAATGAAGTTACCCCTTTAACTTAGGGGTAAAAGCAATAAGTAGTAAGGTGAAAAGTAAAAGTGGCAGGCAGGCAAATCCAGGGCAAAAAGCAAAAAGAGCCACTTTTCAACATAATTGTATAAGGGCTCAGAGTGTTATAAAAACAAGCCTGAAGGCCTTGTGTGTCAATGCGAGGAGCATTCGTAACAAGGTGAATGAATTGAATGTGCAGATAGTTATTAATGAATATGATATTGTTGGGATCACAGAGATATGGCTCCAGGGTGACCAAGGATGGGAGCTCAACATCCAGGGATATTCAATATTCAGGAGGGATAGACAGGAAAGAAAAGGAGGTGGGGTAGCATTGCTGGTTAGAGAGGAGATTAACGCAATAGAAAGGAAGGACATTAGCCTGGAGGATGTGGAATCGATATGGGTAGAGTTGCATAACACTAAGGGGCAGAAAGTGCTGGTGGGAGTTGTGTATAGGCCACCCAACAGTAGTAGTGCAGTTGGGGATGGCATTAAACAGGAAATTAGAAATGCGTGCAATAAAGGAACAATAGTTATAATGGGTGACTTCAATCTACATATAGATTGAGTGAACCAAATTGGTAAGGGTGCTGAGGAAGAGGATTTCTTGGAATGTATGCGGGATGGTTTTCTGAACCAACATGTCGAGAAACCAACTAGAGAGCAGGCCTTTCTAGATTGGGTATTGAGCAATGAGGAAGGGTTAGTTAGCAATCTTGTTGTGCGAGGCCCCTTGGGTAAGAGTGACCATAATATGGTGGAATTCTTCATTAAGATGGAGAGTGACATAGTTAATTCAGAAACAAAGGTTCTGAACTTAAAGAGGGGTGACTTTGAAGGTATGAGACGTGAATTAGCTAAGATAGACTGGCAAATGATACTTAAAGGGTTGATGGTGGATATGCAATGGCAAGCATTTAAAGATCGCATGGATGAACTACAACAATTGTTCATCCCAGTTTGGCAAAAAAATAAACCAGGGAAGGTAGTGCACCCGTGGCTGACAAGGGAAATTAGCTATAGTATCAAGTCCAAAGAAGAAACATATAAATTAGCAAAAAAAAGCGGCACACCTGAGGACTGGGAGAAATTCAGAGAGCAGCAGAGGAGGACAAAGGGCTTAATTAGGAAAGGGAAAAAAGATTATGAGAGAAAGCTGGCAGGGAACATAAAAACTGACTGTAAAAGCTTTTATAGATACGTGAAAAGAAAAAGATTGGTCAAGACAAATGTAGGTCCTTTACAGTCAGAAACAGGTGAAGAGATCATAGGGAACAAAGACATGGTAGACCAACTGAATAACTACTTGGGTTCTGTCTTCACTAAGGAAGACATAAATAATCTTCGGAAATAGTAAGGGACCGAGGATCTAGTGAGATGGAGGAACTGAGGGAAATACATGTTAGTAGGGAAGTGGTGTTAGGTAAATTGAAGGGATTAAAGGCAGATAAATCCCCAGGGTCAGATGGTCTGCATCCCAGAGTGCTTAAGGAAGTAGCCCAAGAAATAGTGGATGCATTAGTGATAATTTTTCAAAACTCCTTAGATCCTGGATTAGTTCCTGAGGATTGGAGGGTGGCTAATGTAACCCCACTTTTTAAAAAAGGAGGGAGAGAGAAACCAGAGAATTATAGACCGGTTAGTCTGACATCGGTGGTGGGGAAAATGCTAGAGTTGGTTATCAAAGATGTGATAACAGCACATTTGGAAAGAGGTGAAATCATCGGACAAGGTCAGCATGGATTTGTGAAAGGAAAATCATGTCTGACGAATCTTATAGAATTTTTTGAAGATGTAACTAGTAGAGTGGATGGGGGAGAGCCAGTGGATGTGGCAGATTTAGATTTTCAAAAGGCTTTTGACAAGGTCCCACACAGGAGATTAGTGTGCAAACTTAAAGCACACAGTATTGGGGGTATGTGGATGTGGATGTGGATAGAGAATTGGTTGGCAGACAGGAAGCCAAGTGTGGGAGTAAACGGGACCTTTTCAGTGACTAGTGGGGTACCACAAGTCTCAGTGCTGGGACCCCAGTTGTTTACAATATATATTAATGATTTAGACAAGGGAATTAAATGCAGCATCTCCAAGTTTGCGGATGACACGAAGCTGGACGGCAGTGTTAGCTGTGAGGAGGATGCTAAAAGGATGCAGGGTGACTTGGATAGGTTAGGTGAGTGGGCAAATTCATGGCAGATGCAATTTAATGTGGATAAATGTGAGGTAATCCACTTTGGTTGCAGGAACAGGAAAACAAATTATTATCTGAATGGTGGCCAATTAGGAAAAGGGGAGGTGCAACAAGATCTGGGGGTCATTGTACACTAGTCATTGAAGGTGGGCATGCAGGTACAGCAGGCGGTGAAAAAGGAAAATGGTATGTTGGCATTCATAGCAAAAGGATTTGAATATAGGAGCAGGGAGGTTCTAATGCAGTTGTACAAGGCTTTGGTGAGACCGCACCTAGAATATTGTGTGCAGTTTTGGTCCCCTAATCTGAGGAAAGACATTCTTGCCATAGAGGGAGTACAGAGAAGGTTCCTGGGATGGCAGAACTTTCATATGAAGAAAGACTGGATCAACTAGGCTTATACTCAGTGGAATTCAGAAGATTGAGGGGGGATCTTATTGAAACGTATAAAATTCTAAAGGCTAGATGCAGGAAGATTGTTTCTGATGTTGGGGAAGTCCAGGACCAGGGGTCACAGTTTAAGGATAATGGGGAAGCCTTTTAGGACCGAGATGAGGAAAAACTTCTTCACACAGAGAATGGTGAATCTGTGGAATGCTCTACCACAGGAAACAGCTGAGGCCGGTTCATTGGGTATATTTAAGAGGAAGTTAGATATGGCCCTTGTGGCTAAAGGGATCAGGGGGTATGGAGAGAAAGCAAGCACAGGGTTCTGAGTTGGATGATCAGCCATCATCATACTGAATGGTGGTGTAGGCTTGAAGGGATGAATGGCCTACTCCTGCACCTATTTTCTATGTTTCTATGTTTCTAACTGCCTCTACTGTAGCCATGAGACCCAACTATGACTAAGTGGAATACTGTAGCAAAGTGGTTCACTCTACTGGATATAAGTAATGGATTTTGGTCTGTTTCATAGTAAAAAGAGTATCACTATAAATTTGCTTTCATTTGTAAGGGGTAAGAGTATACATGGACATTTTTGACACAAGGGTTTCGTAGTTCATCCTCCATTTTCCATCATGGTTGGCAAATGGCCTGAAAGCTCTTTCAGCTCCCCAATGTTTAATTCATTATGTAGATGACCTACTGTTACAGACAGAGACTGGAGTTCTTTAAAGAACTACTGCAACTGTTAGAGAAGATGGGTTTGAAGGTGAACCCTAAAAATGCTTTCCTCAAGGATCTCTCTCTGTTTGGCTGATAACAAAAGCTATAGCAGCAAGCTCTGCCGCTTGTGCACTCATTGTTTTAGGTAACTTGATCACATAACGCAGCAGGTTAGTTACTTGGAGGTGGTTGTAACCCCTGGAAGATGAGAGACTGATAAACAGCATGTAGATGTTGTGGCTTAACTACCTCTTCCCACTGATGTGTGGGGATTAAGGTTATTTCTCACCTGGCGGGGTATTGTAGAGACTATATAGATGGGTTTGCCACCAAAGCTTATCTACTTATGAAACTTTTGAAGAAAGGTGTTCCATGGAAATGGAAGCCAGAACACATTAAGGCAGTATCAGATCTTAAAAGAAGTTTTGCAGAAGCACAGCTCCTAAGACTCCAAACCCTTCCAAGCCATTCTCTTTTGAGGTCACTGCCAAGAGTAATGTGATATCAGCTGTGTTCCTTCAGGAGGCAACTGGTTGACGGAAACCAGTGATATATGCATCTCAAGTGCTTACTCCAGTAGATCAAGGACTTACAATGTGTGAAATTCATTTATTAGCAGTATTTTGGGCAGTTAAACATTTCCTTTATTTTGTGGGTTTAATCCACTAACTATTTTAATAGAGCATATTCAAATTGAGCTGTTAGGGAATGGTTGCATTACAGATGGAACAATCTGTCATATTAAACCAGTCCAACAGACATTGCTGTTATAGGGTCATAATGTCTCAGTTAAAAGAGTTAACAGTACAACTATGCTTGCTGATAATTTAACTTATTGGGGTGACTCTCACAAGCGTCAGGTGATGGTAGAACAAGAACAGAAAGGACCATCCATTCCATCATAAAATCAGGAGAGGAAAATTAAAGTCATGTGACGAGAAAGTTCCTTTTTTAAGGATCTTTGTTAATGGATCATCATCAGTTCATGATGGAGAGAAGCTTACAGGATGTGGTATATATGTAGAGGACAAGAAGGGAGTGGAGATCAAAAGGGTTGTGATCAAGTTACCTGACACAATGAATGCACAAGCAGCAGAATTTGCTGTTTTCTGCTTTTGTTGTCAGTCAAACAGATAGATATCCTTCAGGAGCAACCATATACTCAAACAGCATGTATGTTTGTAATAGCTTGATGGAACATTTACCGTTACGGGAAATTAGAAGTTACGTTTCAGCAGACGACAAACCTTTACCATCAGAACCCTTGTTTAAGGATAAGTTTGAGAGGGTGATAGGAAACACTTATGGAGAAAAAAAGCTCACTTAAAGACATCCCCAGAAGTGAACAGGACGGCAGATGAGTTAGCCAAACCAGGAGCAAGGTGCGAGGTGAAATGGAATACAGACGTAGAGGGAGAGATGAGACTTAAGCCAGTAAAGAGTATACATATAGACTTAGTCAAGGTACAGTGACTGGATCAGGAGTTAGCAAAAGTACAAAGAGAGTTCTGAACAGTATGGGAAGTATCCAGAAATGCAGGTACAGAATGTGATTGTAGATAATAATGGGTAATTTATGGTGCCAGAGGGTGAAAGGAACTATGATATTTTTGCAGGTAGAATATGCACAGTTGAAGAATTTGTGTGGTGTCCAAAAACATGAGGGTACGTAGAACATTATTGTAAGAATTGTTTGAGTTGTGCTCTATGCAACCCAGATAAATCAGTTAGAAAAAGTTTTAATACACACACTTAGAAGGGCCATGAGATAACCTCAAATTGATTTTGTGGGGCTTCTACTTCCATTCTCTGGAGGACTGAAGTATATCCTAGTGACAAGGAATACTTGTACCATGTGAATGGAAGCTTTCCCAACTAGAAATAACACTGCCAATGTTACAGCTAGGTTTGTGTTCAAGAGTTTATACCTGTTGGGTAGTGCCAAGGAGCTTAGAATGAGATCAAGGTCCTCATTTCACCACATAGGTGTTGGAAAATCAGGTAAAGCTCTATGGGCTAAAGAAAAGGTTCCACATCCCTTATTGACCCCAGTCCACTGGAATTGTTGAAAAGATGAACATGAATTTAATGACAATGTTACAGTAGCTAAAGTGGCTTAACACTGCCTTGCTTTTGATGCAGGTCTTCCAGTTCCTCCACCAAAGTTGCCCTCACCTATATCTCTTCCATTTCATGCACATCTGCCCTCACCCCATCCTCCTACTGCCACACCAGGCATAAGGTTCTTCTTGTCCTCACCTATCACCCCACTAGTCTCTGCATGCATGCATTCTCTGTAACTTCTGCCAACTCCAACAGGATCCCACCACCAAGTACATCTTTCCCTCCCCCCCCCAACTTTCATCTTTCCACTGGGAGCACTCCCTATGTGATTCCCTTGTCCATTCATACCTCCCCATTGATCTCCCTCCTGGCACTTATCCTTGCAAGCGAAACAAGTGCTACACCTGCCCCTATACCTCCACCCTCACTACTATTCAGAGCTCCAAACAGTCCTTCCAGTTAAGGTGACACTTCACCTGCAAATCTGTTGGGGTCACCTACTGTACCCGGTGCTTCCAGCGTGGCTTCCGGTACATTGGTGAGAAACAACGTAAATTGGGAGACTACTTAATTGTGCACCTCCACTCCATTCACCACAAAAAGCAGGATTTCCTGCTGGCCACCCACTTCAATTCTACTTCCCATTTCCCATTCCGACATGTTAGTCCATGCCCTCCTCTGTTGCCCGGATGAGGCCACACTCAGGTTGGAGGAGGAACACCTTAAATTCCATCTGGGTGGCCTCCAACTTGATGGCATCAACATTGATTTCTCAAGCTTCCAGTAATTGCCCCCTTTCACTATTCCCCATTCCTACTTCCCTCCCTCACCTTATCTCCTTACCTGCCCAACACCATCCTCTGGTGTTCCTCCCCCTTCCCTTTCTTTTAGGGTCTTCTGTCCTCTCTGACCAGACTTGCCCTTCTCCAGCCCTTTATCTTCCTCACCAATCAATTTCTCAGCTCTTTACTTCACCTCCTCCCCACCCATCACCTGCCATCTTATACTTCTTCCTCCTCTCGCCCCACCTTCCACCTTCCCCCTTCCTTTCCAATTTCCCTAATCCAATTTACTACCTCATCTTGAATGTCAAGCAACTGAAACTTCTTGACCAACCTCCCATGCAGGACCTTGTCAAAGGCCTTGCTGAAGTCATGTAGACAACATCCAGTGCCTAGTTGTCATCAACTTTCCTGGTAACTTTGTGGAAAAACTTAGTTGGACATGACTTTTCACGTGCGAAGCCATGTTGACTGTTGCTAATCAATCCCTGTTTATCCAAATGCTTATATATATTCAGTCCATTCCAATAACTTTCCCACTACCGATGTCAGGCTCACCGGCCTATAATTTTCTGGCTTATTCTTAGAGCCTTATTTAAAAAATGGAACAACTTGAGCTATCCTCCAATCCTCTGGAACCTCAACTGTGGCTAAGCATGTTTTAAATATCTCTGCACGGGCCCCTGCAATTTCTGCACTAGCCTCTCACAGGGTCTGAGTGAACACCTTGTCAGTCTTTTATGTATTTGCCTAATTTTTTGCTTTTTGTACCTACATTGTTTGCTTGTCCATCCTGTTGGGTGCAGTCTTTCATTGATTCTGTTGTGTTTCTTGTTATTTAATTGTGTTTCTTGAATTTCAGGTTTGTATATGGTGAAATATTGTATTATGATAACAAATTTACTTTGAATTTTGAAATTTCAAAATCAATATTTTCAATATCAATATCAGAATCCATCCCCATTTATCTGAAGATGAATCGAGCCCTAAAGATAGGCTGCACCTGGAAAAGTCAGCGAGCTTTGTTGATGACATCATTGAATCACATTAGTTGATCATTGGTAATAAAGCCAAGTGCAACACCATTAGGCAGTAGTATCACACAGTATTACCCCAATGTGAAAGCAGCTTAATGCTTTGCAGCAGTGTGAAATACTACTATAATATCTGCTAATTGCTTCCAATAATTACTCAAACACCTTCTTGCTGAGTGCTTGAGTCATCAGCTTTATCTACCTTTCATGTCCCATGAGACCTGATGTGCCAGCTTGGTCCACGGCTAATGTCGTTATCAGCTCCCAGGCGACAGCATATGGAGGAGCTGAGCAGCCATGCTGTCTGCCTGCTGTTGTGACCAACAGAGACAGCTCTAATCATTGAGTTCAACACTACAGCGCAATGGCCAGGAAAGCTATTTTTTTCCCCTTCTTTCTTACTGTAGCTTTCTAATTTGTGAAGGTTGGAAATGGTGCTACGTCTCTGCCCTGGAACAAGATTTTCTTCAGTCCTTATTTTGTAATCCATCTAATAAAATCTGACTTAAATGACATGAGCATAAAGAACAATTAATGCGTTTATTTGCGTGAAGGTACTTCCTTCCCTACTGGAAGTTGGTTAACAGCGGATTAAAGCAGTGGGTTAAAAAAGTGTTATGTAACCACAATAATTGCTTCAACAACTCCATTGTATTAATAGATTTTGAGACATTCGGGTTTATTTTTCAGTATTCAAAAAAAAATTATCTGCCCTGAAAGTGGGTCAGCCGCATTCAATATTACAGTCTTCGAGTAAAAGCTCAAGGCGAGGCATGTTGAAACTGAGTAATTATAGTTATGGCAGGAAATGCTAAGGCAAATATAAGGGAAAGCTCCATTTATCTTCCAACAAGCTGCCTTAGGTTTGAAGTTAGTCTAGGGAAAGATGAAAAAAACCTGATTAACAGTCTAATTATTTGATTCCTGATTTGTTTTGTTACTTATTTAGAATTACAGCGTGGTAATCACCCCTTCCAGCTCAACGAGCCCACGCTGCCCAATTACAACCATGTAACCAATTAACTTACCAGCCCATACATCTCTTTACAGTTGTACCCAGAGGAAAGCCATGTGGTCCTAGGGACCACAAAGTCGCTGCAGACAGCATTGGAATTGAATCTCGGTAGCTGTCGTTGTAATGGCACCATGCTAACCACTACAGTACCGCACCAGGACAAATGATTATCTTTGAACAATGGAAAGTAAAATCATCAATGATGTTTAACAGACTCTTGATTCATTATTTTCATTTTATGTTACTTCCAAAACACAAGTTAATTTCCCTCAATTCTGAACTTGGAGATATATTATTTCAAGCAAAAAAAAAATTGCTGTTGCTCAGGCAAGCCTTTGAATTCATAGAACATTGAAAAAAGTAGCCAATTATTTCCCTGTAAAGATATCTATAATTAATTACATTGAGACTGCCCAAACAATTTATTGTGTATTGCCCTTAGTTGCAAAGGACAGCCAGTGTCAGAATTCAAGTTGCAAACACGAGGAAATCTGCAGATGCTGGAAATTCAAAATGCTGGTGGAACACAGCAGGCCTGGCAGCATCTATAGGGAGAAGCACTGTCCACGTTTCAGGCCTTCATCAGGGTCTCAGCCAGAAAGGTCAACGGTGCTTCTCCCTATAGATGCTGCCTGGCCTGCTGTGTTCCACCAGCATTTTGTGTGTGTTGTCAGAATTCAAGTTGCCGGGAGTAGCTCATCAAATGTTCATACCTGCACCCCAACAATAATTAAAATCTAAAAGATGGGATCAACTCACTTTTATAATGATAAATATGCAGATATAATAGTGTCAGCCTTGAAGAGTCCAAGGATCTTACATGAGGATTTGTGCTGAACATGTACAACCAGAAAACAAACAAGAGAAATTCTGCAGATGCTGGAAACACCATCCCCTTCCCTCAATTCCTCTGTCTCCACTGCATCTGCTCTCAAGATGAGTGTTTTCATTCCAGAATGAAGGAGATACCCTCTTCCTTCAAAGAAAAGGGCTTCCCTTCCTCCGGCATCAACACTTACCACAGTTGCCTCGCTTCCATTTCACACACATCTGCTCTCATCCCATCCTCCCGCCACCCTACCAGAGAGGGTTCCTCATGTTCTCACCTACCACCCCACCAGCCGCCGCGTCTAGCACATAATTCTCCACAGCTTCCACCATCTCTGATGAGATCCCACCACCAAGCACATCTTTACCCCCCCCCCCCACTTTCTGCAGGGATTACTCCCTATGCAAATCCCTTGTCCA
The DNA here is from genome assembly GCF_030144855.1 of Hypanus sabinus. Classification (NCBI taxonomy): domain Eukaryota; kingdom Metazoa; phylum Chordata; class Chondrichthyes; order Myliobatiformes; family Dasyatidae; genus Hypanus; species Hypanus sabinus. The sequence continues at coordinate 59,241,572 of NC_082713.1, read as the reverse complement.
TTTGTCCCTCCCCACTGATCTGCCTCCTGGCCCTTACCCTTGCAAGTGGGACAAGTGCTACACCTGCCCCTACACCTCCTCCATCACTACCATTCAAGGCCCTAAACGGTCTTTCCTGGTGAGGTGAAACTTCACCTGTGAACCTGTTGGGGTCATATACTATGTCAGGTGCTCCTGGTGTGGCCTCCTGTATATCGGTGAGACCTGACGTAGATTGGGAGACCACTTTGCCAAGCATCTACCCTCCATCTGCCAGAAAAAGCATGATCTCCCAGAGGCCACCTATTTTAATTCCACTTACCATTCCCATTCCGATATGTCTATCCATGGCCTCCATGAGGCCACACTTAGGCTGGACAAAAAACACCTTGTATTCTGCCTGGGTAGCCTTGAATCTGATTGTATAAACATCAATTTCTCTAACTTCCAGTAATGCCCCCCTTTACTATTCCCCATCCCCCTTTTCCTTGCCTGCACATTGCCTCCCTCTGGTGCTCCTCGCCCTTTTCTTTCTTCCAGGGCCTTCTATCTTCTTCTATCAGACTCCCCCTTCTCCAGCTCTGTATCTCTTTCATCAATCAATTTCCCAGCACTTTACTTCATTCCTCCACATTCAGGCTTCACCTATCACCTTGTGTTTCTCTTCGCACTTCAGCTTTTTTTCTCTAGTCCTGCTGAAGGATCTCAGCTTGAAACATCAACTTTACTCTTCCATAGATGCTGTTTGGCCTGCTGAGTTCCTCCAGCATTTTGTGTATATTTCATATATAACCAGAATCTACAAAAGCATTCCACAGAGGCGAGGACAGGGCACTGTCAATCCCAGGGAAAATGATAGCTGGCAGAGGAAAAAAACGGTATTAGTCCTTCTTTATGCTGTTCCATTCTCATCTACTACCATTCCAGTCCCCTTTCCATTATCTCTCCAGGTTACAGGATACAACCTTATGGACCATTCCCTTGCCCATACCTTTTGTCCTTTCACATCCCAGGTATGCAACACTGACTTGTACATGTGCCAACAGACAGAATCTTAATGCTGAAAGGGAAGTTCAGCTCCAACATCACATGAAGCATGGACCCAGCATTTTAAGAATGAACATGGTGACGAGATCCATCACCTTTGCAGAGCCAACTTCCATTATAAAGTAAACAACAGTTATATTTACTGAGCACTGTGACGGAAGTTCTGACATCTGCTCTCCAGCATCAGGCAATCAACATTGGGCATTTCTGGGCATTAAAGAGGGAGTCTTGACGTGAACAATATTTCAATGACCTAGAGCAGTGAGCAATAACTCCGAGTAGATGAGGTTGACTTGGCCTGAATGTGTAGAATATAGAATGGTACTGCACAAGAACAAGCTCTTTAGCCCATAATGTTGTGCCAAACCTAATTAAATCAGTAATCAAATACTCAACTAAATTAACCCCTTCTGCCTAAGCCATGTCTATATTCTTTCATTTCCTACACATTCATATGCCTTCCTCAGAACCTCTATCATATTTGCTTCCACCACCACCCCAAGCAGAGGAATCCAGGCATCTACCACACCTTGCGTATTAAAAAAAAACGTGCTCCACACATCTCCTTTAAGCTTCCTCTCACCTTAAATGCATACCCTCTGGTATTAGACATTTCAACTCTTGGAGAAAGATGTTGGTTATCTACTCTATCTATTCCAGTCATACTTTTAAACTATCAGATTTTTGAGTTCCACCCATATAGAACTAGGAGTTCTTTTGAATTACTTTCACTGCAATCTGAAGCATGTAACTTTTCTCTTAACAAATCACCTCAATAATATTCAGTTCTGATGACTGACTGAAAAACCTGACCAGTCAGGCACGGCTTTTCTCAGGCTCATTGCTAAGGCTAAAAGCATGGCAGGAGAGGGGGATTCAGGCTGAACACAGCCAGGTTGAACACAGAGCAATGAGGCCTCCTCTACCCAACATCATATTGGCAAATGTGCTGTCACTGGAAGATAAAATTGAGGATCCGAGGACAAGACTGCTGAATCAGAGGCAGATGAGAAACATCTCAATTGTTTGCTGCATTGAAACAGTTATCTGCAGACATGCCAAATGCAACAGTCAGTCCAGAAGGATTCAAGATTTATGGAATAGACTGAACTGCAGACTCAGGTAAGGCAAAGATAGGAGGTGAGTGTTTTACGGCTAAGTCCCATTGGTGTTCCAACATGGCGGTTAGATCATACTTGTATTCCCTGAATTGGAACCTAACGATCTAATGCAGACCATTCTATTTACCTCGAGAGTTCTCATTGTGATCCCAAAGATGGCTTATATACCACCAGTGGCTGACTATAAGTAAGCACTCATGACACTGCTTGATGTTGTCTGTAGACAAGAAACAGCCCCTCCGAACGCATTTCAAATTATAGCCCAAGAGCTCAACCAGGCTATCTGAAGAAAGCCCTACCCAATTAGCACCAGCATATAACCTGTGGCACCAGAGGTCCCCAACATACTAGACCACGGCTATACTAAGATAAGGAATGGCTACCGTTCCTTGCCAGGACCACATTTTGGTAAGTCAGATCACTTAGTTATCCTCCACTTGCCTACATACAGGCAGAGTCTAAAAAACAAAGGCTCCAGAGATTAGGACAATGGAAAGGTAGTAGCGGAAGGGGGAGGAAAAATTACAGGATGGCTTTGAGTCAGTGGACTGGGCCATGTTCAAGCTCTCATCTAGAGATCTGAATGAAGACACCATGGCCATAAAGGACTTTGGTAAAACAGCTGTAGATGAGTTTGTCCCCACTAGATCACTTAGGTTCTTACCCAGTCAGAAGACCTGAATCAGATCCAAAATCTGCTGAGGGCTAGATCAGAGGCATTCAAGTCTGGAGACCAAGAAAGCTACAAGACGTACAGGTGTCAACGGCAGATGCAATTTCAATGGCTCTCCACACAGCTTTGGACAATCTGGACAACACAAACCCTTATGCCAGGATGCTGTTCATCAACTATAGCTCAGTATTTAATACCATCATTTCCACAACCCTGATTGAGAAGCTGCAGAAACTAGGCCTCTGTACCTCCTACTGCAATTGCATGCTCGACTTCCTAACCAGAAGACCATAATCAGAGCGGATTCGTGATCCTTGCTGGTAGGTTTGCTAGCATGGTTGGGAAGGGTTTAAACTAATTTGCAAGGGGGATGGGACCCGGAGCGATAGAGCAGTAAAAGAAGTCCATGGAGTAAAGCCAGATCTAACATATAGAGAGGCTTTGAGGAAAGAGCAGCAGAATGAAGGGTATAAAGGTAATAAGGTAGAAGGACTAAAGTGTGTGTACTTCAATGCAAGAAGAATCAGGAACAAAGGTGATGAACTGAGAGCTTGGAATTATGATGTAGTGGCCATTACGGAGACTTGGCTGGCACCAGGGAAGGAATGGATTCTCAATATTCCTGGATTTCAGTGCTTTAAAAGGTATAGATAGGGGGGAAAATGGGAGGAGGGGTGGCATTACTGGTCAGGGATACTATTACAGCTGCAGAAAGGGTGGGTAATGTAGCAGGATCCTCTTTTGAGTCAGTATGGGTGGAAGTCAGGAATGGAAAGGGAGCAGTTACTCTACTGGGGGTATTCTATAGGCCCCCTGGTAGCAGCAGAGATACCGAGGAGCAGATTGGGAGGCAGGTTTTGGAAAGGTGTAAAAATAACAGGGTTGTTAACATGGGTGACTTTAATTTCCCTAATATTGATTGGCACTTGATTAGTTCCAAGGGTTTAGATGGGGCAGAGTTTGTTAAGTGTGTCCAGGATGGATTCCTGTCACAATATGTTGACAGGCCGACTAGGGGGAATGCCATACTAGATCTAGTATTAGGTAATGAACCAGATCAGGTCACAGATCTGTCAGTGGGTGAGCATCGGGGGGGGGGGGGGGGCAGTGATCACTGCTCCCTGACCTTTAGCATTATCATGAAAAAAGATAGAATCAGAGAGGACAGGAAAATTTTTAATTGGGGAAGGGCAAATTATGAGGCTATAAGGCTAGAACTTGCGGGTGTGAACTGGGATGATGTTTTTTCAGGGAAATGTACTATGGACATGTGGTCGATGTTTAAGGATCTCTTGCAGGATGTTAGGGATAAATTTGTCCCAGTGAGGAAGATAAAGAATGGTAGGGTGAAGGAACCATGGGTGACAAGTGAAGTGGAAAATCTAGTCAGGTGAAAGAAGGCAGCATATTTGAGGTTTAGGAAGCAAGGATCAGATGGGTCTATTGAGGAATATGGGGCAACAAGAAAGAAGCTTAAGAAGGGTCTGAGAAGAGCAAGAAGGGGGCATGAGAAGGACTTGGCGAGTAGGGTAAAGGAAAACCCCAAGGCATTCTTCAATTATGTGAAGAACAAAAGGATGACAGGAGTGAAGGTAGAACCGATTGGAGATAAAAGTGGGAAGATGTGCCTGGAGGCTGTGGAAGTGAGCGAGGTCCTCAATTAATACTTCTCTTCAGTATTCACCACTGAGAGGGAATTTGATGACGGTGAGGACAATATGAGTGAGGTTGATATTCTGGGGCATGTTGATATTAAGGGAGAGGAGGTGTTGGAGTTGTTAAAATACATTAGGACAGATAAGTCCCCAGGGCCTGATGGAATATTCCCCAGTCTGCTCCACAAGGCAAGGGAAGAGATTGCTGAACCTCTGGCTAGGATCTTTATGTCCTCGTTGTCTACAGGAATGGTACCGGAAGATTGCAGGGAGGCGAATGTTGTCCCCTTATTCAAAAAAGATAGTAGGGATAGTCTAGGTAATTACAGACCAGTGAGCCTTACGTCTGTGGTGGAAAAGCTGTTGGAAAAGATTCTTAGAGATAGGATCTATGGGCATTTAGAAAATCTGTAATGTGCCGTACTATTCTATGTTCTATGTTCTGTTAACATCTCTTTGCTGACAATCAACACTGGTGCACCTCAGGGGTGTGTGCTTAGCCCACTGTTCTACTCTCTATGTACACATGACTGTGTGGCTAGGCATAGCTCAAATACCATCTATAGATTTGCTAACAATACAACCATTGTTGGTAGAATCTCAGGTGGTGACGAGAGGGCGTACAAGAGTGAGATATGCCAACTAGTGGAGTGGTGCCACAGCAACAAACTGACACTCAACGTCAGTAAGATGAAAGAGCTGATTGTGGACTTCAGGAAGGGTAAGATGAAGGAACACATACCAATCCTCATAGAGGGATCAGAAGTGGAGAGAGTGAGCAGCTTCCAGTTCCTGTGTGTCAAGATCTAACCTGGTCCCAACATATTGATGCAGTATAAAGAAGGCAAGACAGCGGCTATACTTCATTAGGAGTTTGAAGAACTTTGGCATGTCAACAAATATACTCAAAAACTTCTATAGATGTACCATGGAGAGCATTCTGACAGGCATTCTGTTTGGTATGGAGGGGCTACTTCACAGGACCAAAATAAACTGCAGAGGGTTGTAAATCTGGTCAGCTCCATTTTGGGTACTAGCCTACAAAGTACCCAGGACATCTTTAGGTAGCGATGTCTCAGAAAGGCAGCGTCCATTATTAAGGACCTCCAGCACCCAGGACATGCCTTGTTCTCACTATTACCATCAGGTACGAGGTACAGAAGCCTGAAGGCACATACTCAGCGATTCAGGAACAGCTTCTTCCCCCTTCTTCCAATTCCTAAAAGGACGTTGAACCCTTGGACACTACCTCACTTTTTTAAAAATATACAGTATCTGTTTTTGTATGATTTTTAATCTATTCAATATATGTATACTGTAATTGCTTTACTTATTTATTATTTTTTTCTATATTATCTATTGTATTGAACTGCTGCATCTAAATTAACAAATTTCACATCACATGCCAATGATAATAAACCTGATTCTGATATGATCTCTGGAAAGCCATATAATGAGTGAAGTGGCAATTAAGGACCCAAGTTGGATCAATGACAGCTGTGGCAAGGCTTGGATGCCATCACCTCCTACAAAGCTAAATCCAGAGGCATCGAAGACTGCAGGGCTTCACCTCAAGATGAGCTCGATGCTTTCTGTGCTCACTTTAACTATCATAACATGGAAGAACCATCACAAACCCCCACAGATCCTGATGATTCTTAGATCTCAGTATCTGCTTAGGAGGATGGATCTATGGAAAGCAACTGGGGTACCCGTCCACAAGCTAAAGACCTGTGCTGACCAACTAGCAGGTGTGTTCGCTGAGATCTTTAACCTCTCGCTTGAGCAGTGTGTGGTACCTACCTGTTTCAAGCAGGCTTTAAAGGTAACGGTGCCCAAAAAGAGCATGATGACCTACGTCAATGACTATCACACAGTTACACTTACAGCCACAGTGATGAAGTGCTTTGAGAGGCTAGTGATGAAACATATCAGCTTCTGCCTGAGAGGCAACTTGCATCTGCCCCAGATTACTTTACTAGAGCAACAGACACATAGAAGATGCCATATATCCTGGGACATCTGGACAGCAAAGTTTCATACTCCAGGATGCTCTTTATCAACTACAGTTCATCATTCAATACCATCATTCCCTCAAAACTAATCAATAGTTGCTTCTCCTCAATACCTCCTTGTGCAATTGGATTCTGAATTTCCTTACTTGTAGATCCCAGTCAGTTTGGATTGGTAACAACATCTTCTCCAGGATCTCCACCAGCACAGGTGCACCACAAGCCTATGTGCTTAGCACCCTGCACGATTCACTTTACACCAATTACTGTGTGACAAAGCACATCTTCAACACCATATTCAAGTTTGCTGATGACACCACTGTTGTGAGCTGAATCAAAGGTGGTGATGAATCAGTGTACAGGAGGGATTTTGAAAATTTGGCTCAGTGGTGTCATAAGAACAACCTCTCAGTCAATGTCAGCAAGACCAAGGAATTGACTGTAGACTTCATGAAAGGGAAACCAGAGGTTCATGTGCGAATCCTCATTGGAGGTTCAGAGTTGGAGAGGGGAAGCAACTTTAAGTTCCTGGGTGTTGTTATTTCAGAGGACTTGTCCTGGACATCCAGTAGAAGAAACAAGAGCCTCAGGACTTGCACCACCAGGTTCAAGAACAGTAACTTCCCCTCAACCATCAAGCTCTTGAACAAAAGGGGATAACTACACTCAATTGCATAACCATTGAGATTTTCCCACATCCAATGATCTAACTGTAAGGACTCTTTATCTCACATTTTTATTACTTATTGCTATTTATTAATATTTGCATAGTTTGTCATCTTCTGCAATCTGGTTAATCCTTCACTAATCCTGTCATAGTTACTATTCTATAGATCTGCTGAGTATGCCTGTGGGAAAATAAATCTCAAGGTTGTATGTGGTGATATATATGAACTTCCTGTGCACCTCCATCACTGTGTGGTTTGGAGCCGCCACCAAGCAGGATAGAACCAGACTACAGCGCGCAGTGAGGACTGTCGAGCGCATCATTGGAGCCTCCCTGCCCTCTATTGTGGACCTGTACTCTTCCAGGTTGAAGAAGAGGGCAGGGAACATCATAAAGGACTCCTTCCATCCTGCGCACGGACTGTTTGAACTGCTTCCGTCTGGTAGGTGCTTCAGATCCCTCCAGACTAAGACTAATAGGCACTGGAGAAGTTTTTTCCCTACTGCGGTCACTTTGCTGAACAGTTAACTGTCGGCTAACTATTACTTGGATTGCACTACCTGTATGTATACTCTATATTTTCATTTTTATTTATCATTATTATTGTTATGAGCAGAGAGACAACATCTGCCGGAAGTAAATTCCTTGTATGTGCACAGGTACTTGGCGATTAAAGTCTGATTCTGATTCTTTATAATAAAACTTACTTTGAACTTTGAAGTCCCATTCCCTACTTTTACCTCCCTCTCTATCTTTTCTAAACATCAAAACCCTGGAACAAGAATCCATTCCTGGATCTCTCTCAATCACATTTCTGCTAAGGCCACAACATCATTGTTGCATGTACTGATCCATGCTCTATTTTCATCCCCCTTGTCTATTATACTCCTGGCGATAAAATATACACACTTCAAAACATCTGTGCCATTGTGTTTGTTACCTTGCTCCTGCCTGATTTTACTGCTCATGGCATCCACCTTCCTCTCAATTCCTCCACTTCTAACCTAACACTCTGGTTCCTACCACCCTGCCAAATTAGTTTAAACCCTCCTGCGTGGCACTTGAATTCCTCCATGCCAAAATAGTGGTTCCCCTCCAGTAAAGATGCAATTTCTCCCTCCTATGCAGGTTGCTCTTGCCCCAGAAGAGATCCCAGTGATCCAAGCAGCTGGAACTGCGGCACCAGTTTCTCAGCTACTCGTTCCTCTATTGTATATTTCTATTCCTGCCCTGACTAGCATGTGACACTGGGAGTAATGCAGAGACGACTGTCTTTGAGAGCCTTTTCTAACTCCCTATAGTCCCTGCAGAACCTCTTCAAGGTAGACTATAATCTATTACTTCCTGTCCATCGGCCGCTACCTGAGAAATTCTGAAACCACTTGTTGTCAACAGCTCTCTGAAGGAAAAAAGGGTGAATTCCTTTCTCCATGAGTGCGGAGTCCGCATTATCTCATAAATATAGCCATGTTTTTTAAACTGAGAGTCCAAGCACATATCAGCCACTACTAAGCAGAATGGCCTGTAGGTTAATCCATACATGGTGACTGTGACCTATTGTGGCTCAGTTCTCAACAATTAGGTTTTTTGAAAATCATCTCTTTAGGTACATTGCAATAGGGCCAATGTTCCTCCTAAACTCTCAGAAGTTAGACACTTCCGACCAGATCCCTTCTGCCTTCCTCTTTGACTTTTTGCCAAGGTGAGTTAGGCTTTGAGTCCCCTTTTCTGCTCCTAATCCAGCTGTAGGTCCAGTAGAATCACTACAGAAGCTCCCATATTGTAGATGAGGCAAAGGCTCCTCTACATGGATTGACAATATTGTTGGCTAACTGTCAAAAAAAATGAGCATCTAATGCAATTTTACAAGTAGTGTGGGGCTCACGACAATGCTACTATCATGATTTTCGTCCCAATTGTACACAGTCGAGTGACATAATGTTTTAAAGCATATTCCAATTACAAATAAAAGAAATAGGAGCTGAGATAGACTTTACAGTCTTTCAAACATGTGCCACATTTCAATAAGATCACCTCTGGCTCTATTTCCCTTTTTGATTCCGAAAACACCTACTTCTCTCATTGTCTAGAAATCAGCAAAAATGAAGTTTTACCCCGTTGGGTTTTGATCTGGAAAATAAAAAGATTTGTTTTCTGTTCACTTCACTAAAATATTGTTATTCACTTAAGTAGAATGAATTCTAATAGCCCAAGATAATAAACAGATGACTGGCAGGGTTAGTGCATGGAGAATATTTTCCATCAAAAGGCCATTTACATCAATGAAAGCTGTTGTTGCAAAGGTAATTGGCTTAATGTCTAAATGAATTAGAGAAACTGCTTATTCTGCAGTGTGCCCAGTGATAACCGAGAGAGACAGATCAATATTAGACTTCTCTTCCTCCCACATAACATTTCCCTCAACACTTACTGCTGGAAATTAAACAGAAGCAAAACACAGAGCAAATGCCAAGAAGATCTGAAGTAGAGTATCAACAACACAATATATAATTTAGATTTGACAACAGTGGAGTTTTGTTGGATAAACACTGCTGAATCAATCTACTGACATATTGATTAGAAATATGAGACATTTAGTATGTTCTGTGATGATATTCGATTTGCTGACCACAAAGTTCGAAATTCAGAGATATTAAGCCCTCTCAGATATACAGTAAATAGCCATGAGAACACACAATAAAGGGAGAATTTTACTATTATTACCCAATCTTCAAAGTCTGGTTTCCTTCCCTATTTATTCCCCGCAGTGCTTTTGGCTGTCAATACCCACTATTAGGGTGGTAGGTTCCCTCGCCCAACCATGGCAAAGATTCTTCCAGCTATCATAGTAGATTAAAAACACAAATATGAGAAAATCTGCAGATGCTGGAAATACAAGTAATACAAACTCAAAATGCTGAAGGTTCTCAGCAGGCCAGGCAGTATCAATGGAAAAGAGTAAACAGTTGATGGCTTGGGCTAATTCCCTTCATTAGGTCACTTCATCCTGGCCTGCTGAGTTGCTCCACCATTTTGTGTATGTTGCTTAGGTTAAAACACAGTTCCTTTATTTTCAATGATACAAGCTTAAGTGCAAAAAATACTGCTAGAATACATTTAGAACTCAAAGGATTTCTACCTTATAAAACATTTCCAAATTACAAACTATTTATAAAACATAAAGAATTCGCAAAACACAAAGGACAAATGATTAAAGATTTCTACATAAAGAGTTGCAGATGCACAAATGATCCATTACAGAAACAAAAGCTGGAGGAATGGATTCTAAATCAATCCGTGTTTCTTCTACATTTCTTGATGTTCCTTACCTTATTTCTAATAAGCCTAATCTGCTCGCTACATGTACAGTTTCTCTTCCATTTGGGTGACTTTGCAAGCATATGATATTTCAATAGATATCCTTTTAACACAAATGGACTAAAAGCATCTTAGAGATGTTGTTCTCAATTAAGCTGTGAAGCTAACTTCTTTGAGTACATCAATCTTCCAAATGTAAACCCGTTATTGATAATGTGAAGTGACATTATCCACCTGCTCTGCAAGCTTCCCTAAACAAAGCAACTTAAGCGTCAGTTTGTTTGTTTGAAACAATGCAAATTAAACAACGTATTGTTTAATATTACATCTTGAGCAGATGCTGTGAGCTAGCATCTGCTGCTCATAGAAAGAATGTCTGGCAAAGTGCAGAGCTCGTTTCCAAAGCTGTTCTAAGAAGAATGTTCTTTTTTAACCTTCAAATTGATTATAGCTTTCCATTCACAATTTAGAAATTGAAGCCTGACTCCTATTTATGAACAGAAGTTAAACAAAGCATATTAGTTTCAGGTTTACTTTCAACTGTTTCATCCTACATATGGCAACTACTGTGTTTGGAAAGCTGAGATTAGACAATAAACAAGTGACTATCCGTCAGAATTAGAATGGGGTGAGTTTATATTCTGATCTTTCTAACAACTGGAACAGTAGATATTCTGCAACTGATCACAATGAGAACTCCATATGTAATTTTCTTAGATATTTCATAATAACTATTTATAACTGATTTATGTTTGTTTTATGTTCTGATGATTGTTTAAACACTAAAAATCTTTCCCCATGTAACTTCAATTTGATATGCTCAACTTTACTCATGTCTTTGTCATACATGCTTTGGCTTTTATAGGGCAAACTTTTCAACAGGACAAGGAAAAGTAAGCTTTCAATTCAACTTTGTCTTTGACCTGGCTTGAGGTACAAGCAATTAAAATGGGAAAAGTGGCTTAACACCTTAATATATAGATCAGGTCAACGCCGGTTTAAATCTGCACAGGTCATGAACGCCCACCTGACAAGATAAACACGCTCTTTAAGCAAGTAGATTAATCTCCAAGGCTTTTATTCTATTTTGCAATAGGCCCTTCTAGCCCTTTGAGCCACGCAGCCCCAAAAACCCCACAACCGGAATTAACCTTAACCCAATCACAGGATGTTTTACAATGACTAATTAATCTCTACAGTATGTCTTTGGGCTCTGGGAGGAAACCAGACGACCAGGAGAGGCTCCTTACAGAATGGCACCAGAATTGGACTCCGAACTCTGGAATGTCCTGAGCTGTAATAGTGATGCGCTAACCACTACGCTACCGTGGCACCCAAAATGGCAGTGGAGCCCAGATAAACAAAGAAAAACAATTCTCTCCCATCAGGGAAAATCTGGGGAAAACAGTAAAGATCAGTGAAGTTATTTTGTATCATTTCTGATTCTCTTTTAAGACAGGAGGAGCAAAAATGATCATCGATAGCCTATAGTGGAGTCTTGGTCTGCAGCTGTTTTGGGTTTCGTCAGCCTCTTTCCATCTGGGAATCAGCCAATCAGCCAGTAATTTCTGACTGGTTTCAAGCAGGAGTCTAATTTATTATGAATAAGACAATCTCAAGTGCAAAAATCTCTGCAGATCTTGTCATGCAAACTTTTCTCTTGTCCTGACAACTCCCACATCCTTTTCCACCCACACATCAAATCTATTAAAATCAGTGCCGTGCTGACTGAAAAATTCATGTGTAGGAATCAAAATGGGAATTTTTCTTATTTATATAAAACTGAAAAAAGAAAATATAATTAAATTTTAATTTTACTGTATAAAAAGAATAACATTTTATTTTAAACTAACAAATCTCAGAAAGTCAGGCAACATCTGTGGAAAGATGTGGAGACGACCTACAATGGGGTGCGACCAACCCACCACATTTGAAAATACAGTAGATTCCAGTGAATTGGGCCATCAGTTAATTGGGGCAACCACTTACTCGGAACAACTCTTAAAGAACAAACACTAATCAAGAAAATTGCTGAGATTTCCTTTGTTTATTTTGGATATTTGCTGCTTAATTGGGCAGGAGACTGTTGCTGAACAGTTTCTAACTAGCATCAGACACATATACTTGTGTGGCTGTTAGACACACTCCACCATGAACAGTTTTTAAACAGCATCTGTTGTGTGTGCTTCTCTTTAAAAAGCTGTAAGACAACTCACAACTGTTTTGGTCACCATGGCTTCAAGCATTCAGACTTGGAAATAGCAGAAAGAGCCAAGAGAGAAAATGAAATGATTTCACAACTTCAACAGGTTAGGAACTATGAAGAATTTGAAGGTATTGACAATCGTTGTGAATGTTACAATGTAGATGAAGACTTGGAGGATGCAATCATGAAAAGTTATATGAAGGCATTCCATAATCTACAGCAGGTGTCAGCACTGACCTTGATCATTTACAGACTATCAAAAGAACATGGTAGCATACACGCAGCTCTCACCTGTGGCTTGAAGTGACAATGAGCACACCCCAGTGCACTGCTTCAACAGGTGGGCTAAACCAGGTGAGGGTAGCCAGCGGGCCTTATACTGCAGTGATTTTGGAATGTACCTGTCATAACACGCAAAGTCAGCATTGGCAAACTGGGTGGATAAGATTGACAGCGAGATCCAATGGCCAGAAAGTAGGTTCTGTGGAGAGTGAAGGGCATGACAAGGCACAGAAGTCATCATGGTCATCCACTGTAACCAAGTAAGACCCCAGTTGTGATGACTTTCGTACCAGTGGACCTGGAATTCCAAGGTTGAGAGAGTGACACTGTCCCAGTGCAACAACTTTTCCACTTTAAAAACTTTCCTATATGGTTTCCTGTTATTGTCAGGTATGATGGACAAAAACCAAACTAACTATTAGGAACTAATACAGCTTTATTGTATTGTAATAGTATTGATAGAGTTCTAATTTATTCTGCATTTCATTTAAATCATAATTTATTAATCAGTTAAACAGCAGTTTGTCTTTTTTTCTACCTTTCTAACTATTTTCATGAACCTTGGGCTAATTGCACCAGCTGCTTAAATGGGACAAAATTGCTGATGGAATTGCCTCTCACGTAATGATGTTGAACTTCCACACGTGTTCCGTGAGATGTTCAAGTCCAAGATTTCCTGATGATCAGATAGCATCATATTGAATTGCCTGTACCATCACTGGACTCAGCTTTAAACCCCAGCCACATAGGATGGCCTCCATAACATGAGAGTCTGTTTGCAACTTACAATCAGCCTTTAGCTTTGTACCAATATATCCAGTGTAATGCAGTATATTATGTAAGGTATATTCCACATGAAACAGCATTCACAAAGTCATGTTTACTGTTAAAGTAGAAGCCCTTTTAACCATATAACCATATAACAATTACAGGACGGAAACAGGCCATCTCAGCCCTTCTAGTCCGTGCCGAATGCTTACTCTCACCTCGTCCCACTGACCTGCACTCAGCCCATAACCCTCCATTTCTTTCCTGTCCATATACCTATCCAATTTTACTTTAAATGACAATACAGAACCTGCCTCTACCACTTCTATTGGAAGCTCGTTCCACACAGCTACCATTCTCTGAGTAGAGAAATTCCCCCTCGTGTTACCCTTAAACTTTTGCCCCCTAACCCTCAACTCATGTCTTCTTGTTTGAATCTCCCCTACTCTCAAAGGAAAAAGCCTATCCACGTCAACTCTTAACTATCCCCCTCATCATTTTAAATACCTCTATCAAGTCCCCCCTCAACCTTCTACACTCCAAAGAATAAAGACCTAACTTGTTCAACCTTTCCCTGTAACTTAGGTGCTGAAACCCAGGTAACATTCTAGTAAATCTTCGCTGTACTCTTTCTATTTTGTTGACATCTTTCCTATAATTCGGTGACCAGAACTGTACACAACACTCCAAATTTGGCCTTACCAATGCCTTGTACAATTTTAACATTACATCCCAACTCCTATACTCAATGCTCTGATTTATAAAGGTCAACATACCAAAAGCTCTCTTCACCACCGTATCCACATGAGATTCCACCTTCAGGGAACTATGCACCATTATTCCTAGATCACTCTGTTCTACTGCATTCTTCAATGCCCTACCATTTACCACGTATGTCCTAAATGGATCTGGATTATTCTTAGCAAAATTTTCTACATCCAGCACTGATCATTGCTGGAATGAAGTCACCAACCTCTGGAGTTAATAATTTTTTTACATGCCTAAATATAAAACAGTTATTAAAAAAGCATGTTTAAGTGTTGCATTGCCACAAGCCAAGACCTCTCAGTACAACACATAGAATCTATGCACAGAATGGACCCTTTTCCACATCACCAGTGGCTGTAGGACAGGAGTCATAGCAAGTTGATGATTAGCATGTTTATCCCTCCTTGTGCAAAAGCAAAAATCACGGGCAGGTGGAGACCAGAATAGTGAGTCTGGAGACTGGATAAGACTGCATGGCCATCCTGTCCAGTATGGCTGGAATCCCAGAGTACCACACAGGTAAATTCTCAGCCTCGTGTTTCATTCGCACCCCCCCACCTTCTTCCTTGGTCAGTAGACAGTATTTTGCTCCACTCACACCATACAGCTTCTTTGCTTGACTGACCCTCTTTCACACTTTCACCTTGCTCTCCTAAATCTCTGATCTGGAGTCTGACTTGCTTCAGAAAAAGCAAAATGTTACTGATCCCCAAAACCTGAAGCATCCCGATTCCAGATCAACATCACTGTTAATACTGGTTCTCCTTATCACTTACTGCTATTTTCATGTTTTTAATATAGTTTCCTTCATTAAATATTCTTAAGTTTTCTGATCCACCATGTGATTCTGAAAATCTAGTGGAACGAAAGCAAGATGGTACTGAAATTATGCCTAACTTGGGGTAATATTCAAACAACATTATTATGTTTGTAATGAATATTGGGTGGCTGCCAAAACATAATTCAGTTAAGGGCTTTGGAGAAAGTGTGTCATTAGAAATCACAGTACAGAAGATTAAGCTATGCATTTTCATTATTCAGAACTTTGAAAGTCATCCCATGCAACTGGAAGTATTTGATAATTCAATTATCTATTATTAGCAGTAGTCTGAGTAGTTAATACCATGAGTATCATTATATATATGTTCCACTACATAATGTTATTGTTCAGTCAATGTGAATCTCAATCAGTGTAGCATTTACGGATGTAAGATGTAAGAAAACCAATATTCAACATCATTCATATGAATCAAGTAGGTTACCTGTACATTTGCCCCTACCTACTTGAGCCAACAAAAGAATAGTGACCGGGCTTTGAAAGTTACTAATTTATTGTACTGGGATTGGAGAGACAGTCACACTGTCCCAGATCAAGTGGAGACAAAAATGGCCGTTTTCCTCATGATGGACATCCCACCAACAAAACAGTCTCAGGGATCCAGTTACTAGTTAAAGGGATTTTTGGTGTTTGAAATAAAGACAGAAAGTATTTAGATTTTCAGTTGAGAGCTAAGGAGGACTGATAAGAGTTATCCATGGGAGAAAGGCTAACTTGAAGGGGCATAACGTTAGGGTTTTGGAGAAAAGTATAGAGGGGATGTTAGAGTAGTAGGTGCAAGGAAGGTCCTGCCAGGGGTTTTGGTAGAGGCATTTAAGAGGCACAAGGATGAAAACAAAATGGAGAGCTACGTGGGAGGGAGAGGTTAGATTGGTCTTAAAGTAGGTTAAAAGGTCGGCATAACATGATGGGCCATAGTGCCTGTACTGTGTTGTACTATTCTACAGTCTAGGAAACAGGACACACTGATGTGAGAAGAATACATACTTCAAATGAACTAAATATCTGTACTATTCTAAAAGGTCATGTTATCTTTCAAATGTCAAGCAATGGTAAAGGGAATGAAAATTGCAACATGCACAAAGCTGTAGATTAACATATGATCCTTATGGTGAATGCAAATTCCTTCAGTTCTCCCATAGATAACTCATGTTACCCCTCAGCTGTCAATCTAAGTACTGTTTCTTTTCATTTCAAATGCCAAAACTTCCCATTAACTAGTGCTATTAATGAAACAATCAGGTTGGATTAGATAGAGGCTGTATCAATCAGTTAGTAACTTAAAATACCATTACATTCTCTTGAGGCCCTTCCATCATTTCACATTCTGCTGTTTTCAAAGTTCAATGAGTAAAATAAATTTAGTATCAAAGTATGCATGTTACATTGAAAATAATTTTCTTGGAATTTACAGGAAAAAGATATACAATAAAATTTATGAAAAAATATACATAAACAAAGACTGACAAACAACCAATGTGCAAAAGACAAACTGCAGATTTTTAAAAATATTACTGAAAACATGATTCAATGAAAGTGTGCTTGTTGGTCTTAGAATCAGTTCAGAGTAGAGCTGATTGACTAGCTGTATCAAGCCTGAAAACAACTCTTCATTACAAATTCACCGTGCATTAACACATGCTAGTTCCTCTTTATATAACTAATATTTGCACATTGCCATTTTACTATCAGGCTATAGGAATCACCTGATACAATTTATCCTCCAGTTTCAAGGCAATCTTCCCAAAAAAAAAATCAGATTGTTTCTGGACATTTTGTTTTTCTCAATTCAATTGTTCTAATGTGTAAGATAGTGATCAGTTATCCACTACAGTTCACTTTGAAACAAAATGTTGATAGGTAATAATTCAGCATTCCCAAAAGAAATGTGTCTAGTAATTATTTATAATTACACGTCCTTGGTTCTTCTTAGAATGCATCTGTATGTGCACCCACACATCTTTCAATCAGCCAGGTAATCATCCTTTTCATGAGTTTGTTCCAGCCTCCTGTTTAAAATAACCACTTCACACTGTACGTATATTTTCAAGGGACATGGGGGTGATTTACTATCTAGCACAGCATTTTTAATAAGCAGTGTTCTATAGAATGAACAGAAATCTCTCCTCAATTAGCTCTGCAGCCTGTTCTCTCGGCTTCTACAAATTGCCTACCTTGAGTATTTTATATTGCAAAAGCCTGTTAACGCACACTTGTCAAGATTGTACACACACCTATTTGGTCAATCACTGTTCTTTTTACTGTCGATATGTCAGGAACAATGACATACAAACAGACACTGCCTCCCACACTGATGTGAAAAGAAATCCCAAAATGTGGACGAAAAGCCTAAGCAATATATGCAAATGATTTCTCAACACATTTTCTACATTAAACACTATGTGAAGTTTACAAGGTATCTAAGTACAACACACACAAAATGCTGGTGGAACACAGCAGGCCAGGCAGTTTCTATAGGGAGAAGCAATGTCGACGTTTTGGGCCGAGACCCTTCGTCAGGACCGAAGGTATCTTAGTGATCATTTAATTGTAAAACACCATAATCCTTTACAAACACACACTGCACCACTAACAATTCTTAAATTTAGTTGAACACAAGAGATTAGAGCTTAAAAATTCTCCCCAGCAGAACCTGCACAACTAAAGCACTTGCTCTGAAGAAAAGTCAACAGTCTGAAGTGTAAGTTCAACTTTTACCTCTATAAACACTCAGTGGCCACTTTATTAGCTACCTGAACACCCGTACTTTGGCTCATTAATGCAAATATCCAATCAGCAAATCTATGCATAAAAACATGTAAATATGGTCAAAAGGTTCAGTTGTTGTTCAGACCTAAAATTGGAATGTGGTAGAAATGAGATCTAAGTGTTTGGGTCCGGTCCAGAGCCCATCTTCTGGGTCTTGCTCCAGTCTGCAGACTCCAGGCCTTGCAGCCAGCCTTCCTGTCACATGGAGCCATTGGATCATCTTGGCTTAAGGAGGTACACCTGTTGCCTATTAGGGGGCAGGTGTTTATAAGGGGCTCAGGGACTGCGCCTAGTGGTGGGGTTGTCCTGCTCTGAAGCTGGTTTAACACGCATGGATGCCCTGGTCTGTATAGGCATGATCTGGTTGATCTTGTTCCCCTGTTTCTTTCCTGTGTGCTGGTCCTGCTATTCTGCCTTATTCTTCTTGCTTGTGCTACCATGCTGTTGGTTGCCTTTCCCAAATTACCTGTGTATCATGGTAGTCCTGCTGTTCACCCTGGACACAGCTTCCTTCTGATCCCTTGCCTCTGTTGGGCAGGTCTGGCTGGACTGCTGCTGCCCATTAGGGGTTTCTGCCCTTTCCACCTATTGTTCCCTAAGGGTTGTGCCCTGCACCTGCTCAGGTGTCTGTGACTAGTCCAGGCCTCTCTTTTCTGCCTGGGAGGTGGGCCTGAGTAGGATTCATGCTGCCTGCCATGAGGGATCCTCCTGCCTGCCTTGTTGGAACTCTGGGATCCCCATCCTGTCCTACCCCTAGTACTTTACTGTCTGTGTCCTGCATTTGGGTCCAATCCTGCCCCTGTTCCTGACACCATGCATGGCCATTTGAGTTAGTCACCTGGTCAGCTTGAACTAGTTTGGTCATTCTCCTCAGACTTCTCTCATTAACAAAGCATTTTTGCCCACAGAACTGCCAGTCATGGGATTTTTTTTTTTTCATTTTTGCATGATTCTCTATAACATCCAGAGTCATTTGTGCATGAAAATCCCAGGAGATCAGCAGTTTCTGAGCTACTCAGACCACACCATTTGGCTGCAACAATTATTCCACAGTCGAAGTCACTTAGTGTCAGGAATGGGGGCAGGATTGGACCCAAGTGCAGGAAGCACATCTCTAAATAAACAACACGTCGAACCTTCAAGTGGATGGGCTACAGCAGCAGAAGACTACACTGGGTTCTATTCCTGTACCTAATAAAGTGGCCACAGAGTAATATTTTCAGCATCTGGGTCATTTTGCTTTTGTAAACTGATTAGTAAATGTTGGAAACACAATACTATCAATAAATTTAACCCAAATGTCTGTCTCCAGTCCAGTGCTTTATTGATCATCAAGACCTGCATTGTAAAGTAGGTTTCCTAATCTGTACAAGTACTATCTACTAACCATGCTAGACATGCTGACCTATGCTGCCTCAATTTTTAAATTTCTCACCCTTCAATGTACCCAATCTCCATAGTCTTCTCCATACCTATAACTCTCTGAGGAATAGTCATCAAGTCACCCAGCACCAAAACAGGTCCTTTGATCCATCAGGGACATGCTGACCATTATGCAAATATCTATTAATTGCATTTATCAACATTATATCTACTCTAGGTTTCTACACATCCCTGAGTTTACCCATTCCAGCACTAGTGGGCAAGCCTTCAGATCCAAGAACCAAATTCCCAAAACATAGTCCTCCCAATACTACCTACTTATCCTTTAACAAATGCCTTGAAACCTGTCCCTTTGCCTAAACCTTTGAGGTTCACACCTAATTTCTTTTGATGTTACTCAGCAACTTTTATTTTTGGGTTTTAATGGTCCTGTGATGTACCTACATGCTGTTTATGGGATTAAATGTGATACATATTCATGAAAGCTGTTATCATTTTCTTATTGTGGAATGGACCTCATCATTTGAAGGTGTCATAATTAAATAGAGCTGTAATGTCAAGAGTGCTGTTTTTCATTGATTCTATTATGGTTATTTTTCAATTATGGATTTTTGAATATGTTCACAAGAAGATGAATCTCAGGGTTGTATATGATGACATATATGTACTTTGATAATAAACTTACCTTGAACTTTTGAGCCTTTGAAATTTGACTCCAAGAGTAACTCCATGCAGAAGTAATATAGAAGTAGAACGATTTGTGCATGTTGATGGACAGATACAATATTGTCAGTGTTCAATTGTATGTGACCATGGAAGGAAAAAATTAACTGCAGGAAGAACTCAACAAGTTGAGGACCATGTGCAGATGCTGAGGAATCTCAACATTTTGGATTGAGACCCTGTAACAAGAGTGACAGTGTAGAGGGGCGACAGACAGTACAAGAAGGTGAGTGGGAAGGGTGGGGCAGGGGCTGGCAGGTGATAAGTGACGTTGGAGATGATGGTCCAATGGGATTAGAAGAGAGTGGGGAGGGGAGGGCTGAGAACCAGTGGCTGGTGGGTGATTGAAAGAAAAAGAATGGAAAAGAGGAAAATTACAAAATGCTGTGAGGAGATGGAGCCAGGTAGAGACAAGGCTGGAAGATGATGTGCAGATGCTGGGTAAGTAAAGTAGGTGATGAGAGGAACCAGAAAAGGGAGTGATAAAGGGCAGATGGAATCAGTTGGGAGAGAGAAGCAAAAATAGATATGTGGAAGGAGGGGGCTGTGTGGGGTTTGAAGAGAAGGGAGTTGAGAGCCCTGGGTGATCTGGTGGGATTGGGAAAGGAATATTTGGCAACTAGGTTACTTAAAAAAAAAATTAAAATAATTCTTCATGCCATTGGCCAGTAGGCTATCAAAGCAGAAAGTGTGGTGATTGTACCTGCCTCAACCATTTACTCTGGGAACTTGTTTTATATACTCATCATTATCTGCATGATAAGATAGCCCTTTGAGTTCCTTTTAAACTTTACTGTCTCACCCCTATCCTGGGAAAAGGGCTGCTACCATCCACCTTATCTATGCCGTTCATGATTTATTAAATGTCTGTTGTCACCCCTCAGTCTCCAAGGAACAGAGACCTAGCCTGGACAACATCTCTCTGCAGGTCAGGCCTCTAGTCCTGATGACATCCTCATAGGCCCTTCTGCACTCTTTCCAGTTCAACTATGTCTTTCCTATAATAGGGTAGCCAAAATTTTGCAGAGTACTCCAAGCGTTGCCTCACCCATTTCAACAAAATATCCAAACTCCTACGCTCAGGTGAAGGCCAACAAAATAAACACTTGTTTTTACCACCCTGAATACCTGGGTTACCACCGTTAATGACAAATGCACTTGTATTTATAGATCCCTTTGTTCCATTAGACACCCTAGAGCCCTACTATTAAAAGTAAATATTCCTTACTAGTTTGACTTTCCAAAATGCATTACCTCATATTGAAATCCATTTGCCATTTCATGGCCCACTCCCCTAACTAATCAAGCCCCCCCCCCCCAAAAGCTACAATGATTTTTCTCATTATGCAAATCATTTATCAATGTCTCACACCAGCCAATGTGACCTAAGCTTTCCATGTTTTAAGTTCACCCTAACAAGAATATGTTGTTCCTGGACACTTGCTATTCCACTCTGAAAAGCTCTTTCCCCCTACAGGAGGTACTTAAAAAGAGGTATCTAAATTTTTTCACAAACAAGAGAAAATCTGCAGATGCAGAGAATCCAAGGAACACACACAAAATGCCAGGCAGCATCGAGGAAAAGAGTACAGTCAAAGTTTTGGGCCAAAATCCTTCAGCAGAAGAAAATTACAAGGAATGCTTATCAAACATGGTTCTCCTTGTTCATAATGATAGTCCGTGCAAGTACATGGAAGATAGGAACATGAAATCCAAACATTTTGTATCTTACGTGCTCAGAAACAATAAGAGCAATATTTCGAGTTAAGATGGAGCCAGCAAACATCAATTCCTTAGGCGACATCTTCTAGATAGTTATTCATTTCAGTTTTTCTCTGTCTTCTACTTAATATTTTTATTTTAATTTTGTTTTTGAAACAGTTCGAGCCTGTGACATACACTCTGTAGTTTGATCGAGTACCCTGCTGTCCCCAAGAAAACTACAAGAGAGAAATGTAAACTCGAGTTACCACGAAGAGAAACTCAGACACAAGACAAGGGGCCATGATTGACTACACTTCTTGCTGATTAAAATGTCGAGGTAGATCGAAACATCAAGGCAAATGCAGAGGAGAGTGAATGGTTCTCAGGGAGGCCACTGGTTCATGCCGCTTTCCTCAGATGGGCCACTGGTTTGAGTTGCTTTCTTTGGAGAGGCTGGTGATTCAAGTCACTGCCCTCAGTCTGACTCACTTCTCTTAGAGAGGCCTCTGGTTTGTGTTGCTGCCATTGGAGGGGCTGTTGATTCAACTCACTGCTATCGGAGGAGCTGCTGGTTTCAAGTTGCCACTGCTGGGTCCCAGTGTTCTCGGAGATGTCAATGAAATACTGAGATTCATGGATTACACTGTAATTCCAAATAACTTTAATTCATATTGCCCTCTTTCAGTTCTGTTTCTTGTTCCGCGTTCTCACCTGTTCTTTTTTGGTGCAGATTGGTGGGCTAGGGGTTTGAACAATCTGTTAGTTTTTGTGTGAGGGAGGGGTTGGGGAAGTTGGAGGTTTATGAGTTTTTGTTTCTTTTTCTTTTCATTTGGGGGTGGGGTTGATTGTTGCCTTTCTTTCAACTGCTTATACGGTTTCCTGTATTCTATGTGCTATCTGGAGAAGACAAATCTCAGAGCTGTATTCTGCATACATACTTTGGCAACAAAATGAACGATTGAACCTTTAAAAAAATGAACCTTTACTCAGAAATAACAAGACCAATTATAGGGAAATCGAAGGATTTAGGAAATACCATTTAATTAGACAGATCCCTCCCATATTGACAAATTACTATTGATGATATTACATCCCAAAGTGGCAATACCAACTATGAGACCATCAAACATGCAAAGTTCTCTATTGCAGTAGGACCATGTACAGGAATAATATGCACAAAACCATGGTTTACTCTCTCATTACGATCAGATGAGAATTAGGATGTTAAAAAGTGAAAACATTACCTATGCTTTAAAAGTAGAATAATTCCCCCAAATTACATTTAAGACCCAATGTTAGAAGGAGTGAGTCATTAAAAAGAGACCAAATTCAATCAACTTAAATATGAGGAAATGAAACTGTCAAGTAGTACCTACTATTTTAGGGAAAAGACTTTCAGACCACAATAGTCAGAATGCAATCGATAGCAGGAAAACTTGTTTGCTAATCTTGTCTAGACAGTGTCTGCAAATCAGTAGTAAGTAAATGAAACATTGCTAAAGTTGCAGTAAAATGCCAACAAAATTCTGGGAATTAAAGAACAGTGAGTCTTACATCAGTGATAGTGATGCACCATCAATAACTCACACTGAGACGTAAGGCGAGATATCGGCTTTTATTGACTGGAAGAAGGAACCAGGAGTGAGTGTCTATCATACAATGTGTTGGAGACTGAGGCCGAGCATCAGGCCGCAGATCTCCTTTATACAGGGGCCTGTGGGAGGAGCCACAGGAGCAGTCAGCAGGGGCGTGTCCCGACAGGCACATAGTTCACCACAGATAGTCAAGCTATTGGAAAGGATTCTGAGAGACAGTATTCCCGAGCATTTGAAACCATAAGACATTGGAGCAGAATTAGTCCATTTAGCCCATTGTGCCTACTCTGCCATGATTGATTTATTAACCCTCTCAACCCCATTCTGTTATCTTCTCCCAATAACCTTTGATGCCTTTACTCAGCAATAGCCTATCAACTTCCATTTTAAATATATTCAATGACTTGACCTGCACATCCATCTGTGGCAAGCAATGCCACAGTCTGACCACTTCCTGGCTAAAGAAATTTCTCCTCGTCTCTGTGCCCTTTGGTTCTGGAATCCATCACTATGGGAAACATCCTCTCCGTATCCATTCTCTATAAACCATTCAATGTTCAACAGGTTTCAATGAGATCCCACTCATTCTTCTAAACTCTAGCCAGTACAGGCCCAGAGCCATCAAATACTCCTAATATATTAACTCTTTCACCCCCGGGATCATTCTCATGAACTCCCTCTTGACCTTCTCCAACAGCAGCACATACTTTCTTCAATTAGGGGTCCAAAACTGCTCCTAATACTCCAAGTATGGTCTTACCAATGCCTTATAAAAACTCACCATTATATCGCTGCTTTTATATTCTAGTCCTCTTGAAATTAATGTTAACATTACACTTGCTTCCCCACACCAACCACTCACTCAACCTGTAGGTTAACTTTTGGGGAATCTTACACGAGGACACCTAAGTACACTTTCACTTCTGATTTGTGAATTTTCTCCACATTTAGAAAATAGACTATGCTTTTATTCCGTCTACTAAAGTGCATGACTATATACTTCCCTAGACTGCACTACATCTGCCACTACTTTGCCCTTTCCCCTATCTTTTCCAAGTCCTTCTGCAGACACCCTACTTCCTTAACACTATCTTTATCTCATGAGCAAACTTGACAACAAAAATATCAGATTCATCATTCTAATCACTGACATACTGTATAATGTGAAAACAAGTGGTCCCAACACTATCCCCTGTGGAACACCACTAGTCATCAGCAGCCAACCAGAAAAGGCTCCCTTTATTCCCACAATTTACCTGCTGCCAACTAGCAAATTCTCTATCCATGCTAGTTTCTCACCTGTAATACCATGGGCTCTGATATTGTTTAGCAGCCTCATGTGCAACACCTGGTCAAAAGCCTTCTGAAAATCAGAGCAAACAACATTCACTGACTCTCCTTTGTCTATCTTGCTGTTGTTTCATCAAATATTCTCATGTAATAGTTCCTCTTAAGCAAACCATGCTGACTTCAGCCTATTTTGTCATGTTCCTCAGGTACCCCAAAACCTCATCCATAATAATGGACTCCAACACTTCTCCGACCACTGAAATCAGGTTAACTGGCCTATAATTTATTTTCTTCTGCCTGAGTGGAGTGACATTTGCAATTTTCCAGTCCATCGGAACCACTCCAGAATCTAGTGAATCCTGAACGATTACAACTTCAGCTCACACTTTCAGAACTTTGTGGTAAAGTCCATCTGGTCTAGGTGCCTTACTTACCTTCAGACCATTCAGCTTCCCAAGCATTTATGGTTGTGTTTTATAACTACAGAAATTAAACAAAAGATAAACTGCTACTTGAATTGTCTCAGCACACTGTGTAATCCTTGTGTGTTGATGGTGTGATCACAGTAATTTCAGTTTGGTTTGAAGAATTCCTACATATTGTGTCATGCTCTGAGCCCATGATTTCAGTGAGCCCACTGTCTTGAGATTTTGCAGGTGTTCCTTCTCATCCTCATCCTCAAACATGTCATGCAGGTAACACCGCATGTCTGAACAGCCTTGCAGTACCTGATCCATAGCTTTCTGCCAGAGTGCAGGTGCAGATGCTACTCCAGAAATGAGCCTATTATAGTGTTAAAGCCCTTATGAGTGTTTATGGTGAGAAACACTTTGGTCTCTTCTTCCAACTCCATTTGTAGGTAGGCCTCCCCTAAGTCCACCTTGCTGAAGTATTACCCTCCAGAAAGTTTTGCAAAAATGTCCTCTATCCTAGGCAGAAGGTATTGATCTACTTTCAGTATTGGGTTGATGGTGACCTTAAACTCACTACAGATCATGACAGACCCATCCTTCTTGGCTAATGGGACCACTGGCATTGCCCACTGTCTCAGTTCAATCTTGGAAATAATTCAGTGAACCTCCATGCGATCTAACTCATTGGCTACAATATTACAGATAGTATAAGGAAGCTTAGTAAAACTTGGATGTGGCATTTTCATCTAACATTATTTTACACTTGATATGTTTGAGTTTTCCAATGCCATCCATGAACACTATTGTGGCATCATCCAGTACCTTTGTTAATTCACTTTCAGTTGGTTTCATTTTAGAGAATGCAAATGTTGGATGGATCTCCAATCAATCAAAGTGGCTTGTTGGTTGTATTCCACTGTTAAAAATGACATTCCCACAGGAGTTATCTTTTCTCCAGTCTAAGTTCTTACATGGATATCTACAGGCTTCTGTTCAGTACCTCTGAAATGCCATTAAACTCAGTTTGGATAATGACTGAAACAGCAGAGCCAGTGTCCAATTCCATTTTTATTAATTTGCCATTCTCTTCTGGTATAGACCAGATTGCTTGTTTGTAGTTCATTTTCACATTGTAAATCTCAAAGTTACACAGTATTCCATCACTCATACCATATTTTTCATTAACAACATGCAGATTAGTGCTCTATTTAAAACTGCAACTTGACTTTTTATCTTTTTCTCTTCCTGTGCAGTTAATTTATTTTTGTCTGCCTGACGTGCACATTGTATGTGTCCTACTTTGTTTCAATTTCTGCAAGTTTCGCTTTTATACCTGCATTGGTTTGGTGTAGGTAAGTCTCTGCCACAACAATAACACAATCTGCTTGGCAGGGCAGGTTTCTGCTTGGACATTGCAATTCTGTTCATGCTCACTTTCATTCCTGACTGCAACTCAATTGCATCTCTGGGTGCTATTTCCTTTGATACAGCAATTTCAACTGCTCTTTTAAATGTGAGTTGTGCTTCAGTTAGGAGCTTTTTTGAATGCTTTCTTGTGAGATTCCACAAACTAATGATCTCTCAGTGCATCATTAAGCCCATCACTGAATGGACAACACTCAGAGAATTCCTTCAATTCTGTCATGTAAGAAGAAATGGATTCCCCTTCATTTTTATTCCGCTTTTGAAACTTAAGGAATTCTGCAATCAACAATCATTTTGGTTCTAAGTGTTCCTGCATCACTTTCACAATATCAGCAAAGCTCATTCCCGACTGGTTCGTTGGGAGTAATCAAAGTTCTAAGCAAACTGTGTGCTTCTCCACCTATAACCCTCAACAAAACTGACTTTTGCATTTCATTAGCTATTTAACTTGCTTCAAAACACTGCTCAGTTTTTTCAGCAAATATCACCCAGTTATCTGTTGTGCAGTCAAACATGTCTATCTTTCCAACGTAGCCAGCCTTTTCTGCTTTTTTAACATTTATTATTATTATCACCCAGTACTCACTGTTCATGAACCCATGAACCTTGTCCATTTTCTGCCTTCTTTAACTCAACCATCTTTCTCCCCTTACTAAGAAACAACTGCTGTGCCTTAGTTTTTAACTTGAATACCCCTCTCTCTCCTCTTGTAAAGAAGAAAACATGCTGTGCTTCAAAGACAGTTAGTCATCTCAGGTTCAATTTAAAACTTACCCTTCGTCATTATTACATTTTGTAACTCTAGAAATAAATTGAAAGAAAAACATGGAAGCCTGAGAAAACGTGTCTACTTAGTTTCACTTTAGTGAGCTCACTTATGAATAGTTGCATAATGATGTATGCCTTTCATGTACTTCTTATATATTATCCAGAATGAATAAATCAAACAATATATTTAGAATATTACTCAAATATTAAATACACTACATTTTCTCCTTAGGAAAAGCAACTTCACTTCTGCCACTTCACACTCACAAATTTCTGGCATACTGCTTAAGTCTTCTGCAGCCAAGAATGATACAAAATACCTACTAAATTCATCTACCATTTCTATGTCCCCCTTTACTACCTCTCTAGCATTATTTTCCAGCAGTCTGATGTCCACTCATGCCTCTCTTTTACTCTTTATACACTCAGTGGCCACTTTATTAGGTATAGAGGTAAATAATAAAATGGCCACTGCATGTATTTCTATGGTCTTCTGCTGCTGCCGCCAAGCCACTTCAAGGTTTAACGTCTTGTGCACTCTGCGATGCTCTTCTGCACACCATGGTTATTGGAGTTACTGTCACCTTCCTGTCAGCTTGAACTAGTCTGGCCATTCTCCTCTGACCTCTCTCATTAACAAAGTGCTTTTGCCCACAAAATAGTCACACTCCATTATCTGTAAACTCCAGAGACTGTTATGTGTGAAAATCCCAGCAGTTTCTGAGACAGACGAAACATCCTATCTGGCGGCAACCATCATTCCATGATCAAAGTCACTTAGATCATATTTCTTCCCCATTTTGATGTTTGAAATGAATAAAAACTGTGCTTCTTGACTGTCTAAATGCTTTTGAGTTGCAGCTATATGATTGACTGATTAGACATATACCTTAAAAAGCAGGTGTACAGGTGTATCTAATAAAGTGGCCACTGAGTGTATATCTGGGAAAAACCCCTAAATACCCCCTTTTATACTACCTTTATGTTTCATTTTTTCTCCTTATTGCTTTTATTGGTGCCTTCTATTGTTTATTAGAAGCTTCCCACTAATTTTCACAATATTATATGCCTTCTCTTTTGTTTTAAGCTGTTTTTGATTTCCCTTCTCATCCATGCTTGCCCCATCCATCCGTTCTGTCCTGTGCCTTCCGAATTATTCCCAGAAACTCCAACCATTGCTGATCTGCTGTCATCCCTGCTCGTGTCCCCTTCCAATCAACTTTGATCAACTCAACTCTCATGACTCTATAATTCCCGTTACTCTACTCTAATACTGATACATATGATTTTAGTTTCTCACTCTCAAATGGCAAGCTGAATTCTATCATATTATGATCACTGCCTCCTAAAGGGTCCTTCAACTTGAGCTCCCTAATCAAATTAGATTCATTACACAACACCCAACCCAGAATTGTCTTTTTCTCTAGTGGACTCAACCATAAACTGCTCTAAATAGCCATCTCATAGGCATTCTACAAATTACTTCTCTTGACATACAACACTAACCTGATTTTCCCAACCTACCTGATATTGAAATCCCCATCACTATTGTAACATCGACCTTTTTACTTACCTTTTTGATTTTTCATTGTAATTTGTACTGCACATGCTCGCTACTGTTCAGAGGGCTGCATATAACTCGAATCAGGATCTTTTTATCCTTGCAGTTCCTTAACTCCACACACAAGGATCCTACATCTTCCAATCCCTTTCAAAGGATTTGATTTCATTTTTTTACCAACAGAGCCACCCCATCCCTTATGCCTACTTGCCCATTCATTTACTACAATGTGTATTCTTAGATGTCATCTCTCAACTATAATCTTCCTTCTGTCAAAACTCAGAAACACCCACAACGAACTTGATAGAGATGTATCACATGATAAAATGCATAGACAGAGTGGACAAACTTCTCTCTCTGACTTCAAATGGAAAAGCCAAGACAGTGGTTAGTTTAGTTAAGGAAGATCTCCAGAATAAAGTTCCAGAGGTAGAGCTCAATCAAGTTCTAGCTTATGTACCAAATCCACAGAATACCGTCTGATATACATCTACAGAACTCTTAGAATAATAGAGTGATACAGCACAGAAGCAGGCCATTCAGCCCGACTTGTTCATGCTGACTAAGACACCTACCTGAGAGAGTCACACTTGCCAGAATTTGGCCCATACCTTTCTGAACTTATCCACATTTTTGCCCAAATGTCTTTTAAATATTGTCATTGTACCCTCCTCTATCACATCCTCTTACAGCTTGTTCAAAGAGCTCCTACCTTCTGTATAGAGGAAAAACTGGCTCTTTGAATCTTTCACATCTTGCCCTGACCTCTGCCCTCTGGCTAGAGAGCACTCTATGACAACCGGACTCACACATAATACTCCATGTGTAGTCTGTGTTCAAAAGAACTGTAACATGAAGTCCGAGTTCTCAGTGCCCCAGCTGATGAAGGGAAGCATGCCATACCCCTTTTCACTCTCCTGATTGTCTGTGTTGCCACTTTCATGGAGTGATGTACTTGTACCCCAAAATGCCTCTGTTCTACAACACTTCCCAGGGCCTTGCAACCGATTGTGTATTAAGTTACAAAACGGCATCACTTTGCCTGAGTCCATCTGCAATTTCCCTGCCTACTTTCTCACTTAATCTACATTCTGCTTAACCTGAGGCAAACTTATTTATTCATAAACACAAAGTACACTGCAGATGCTGTGGTCAAATCAACACATACAAACAAGCTGGAGGAACTCAGCAGGTCGGGCAGCATCCATTGAAACGAGCAGTCAACATTTTGGGCCAAGACCCTTCATCAGGACTGAAGAAGGAGGGGGCAGGGGCCCCATAAAGAGGGTGGGGGGAGGGGGGAAGGTGCCAGGTGAAAAACCATTCAGAAAGATCAAGGGGTGGGGGAGGGGATAGACAGGAAAGGTGAAGAAGGAATGTAAGGGGAAAGCACTAAAAGATGGCAGAATCATGAGAGAGGTGATAAGCAGCTGGAAGGGGAGGCAAAGTGAAAGTGGGATGGGGGAAGGGGGAGGGAGGGAATTACTGGAAGTTGGAGAATTCGATGTTCATACCAAGGGGCTGGAGACTACCCAGATGGTGTATGAGGTGTTGCTCTTCCATCCTGAGTTTGGCCTCATCATGGCAGTAGAGGAGGTCATGTATGGACATGGTGCTGCGTCCTGCACCTATGCTGAGTCAATTTCATCGACTTTGCCTCTAACTTTCACCCAGCCCTCAAATTCACTTGGTCCATCTCAGACACTTCTCTCCCCTTTCTCGACCTCTCGGTCTCCATCTCTGGAGACAGACACTGGCATCTTCTATAAACCCACTGTCTCTCATAATTACCTCAACTATACCTCTTCCCACCCTGCCAAATGCAAAAATGCTATTCCCTATTCCCAGTTCCTCCATCTTCACCGCATTTGCTCCCAGGATGAGGCTTTCCATTCAAATGTCCTCTTTTTATCAATTTTATCAATCATGGTTTCCCTTCTGTGGTCAAAAAACGATGCCCTCACCCGCATCTCCTCCATTTCCTGCACTTCGGCCCTCACCCCATCCTCCCGTCATCACACCAGGGACCGAGTTCCCCTTGTCCTCACCTATCACCCCACCAGCCTCCGGATCCAGCATATTATCCTCCGCAACTTCCGCCACCTTCAACAGGACCCCACCACTAAGCACATCTTTCCCTCTCTACCCCTCTCTGCTTTTCGCAGGGATCATTTCCTCTGTGACTGCCTGGTCCACACGTCCCTCCCCACAGATCTCCCACCTGGCACTTATCCCTGCAAGCGTAAGTGCTACACCTGTCCCTACACCTCATCTCTTACCACCATTCAGGGCCACAAACAGTCCTTCCAGGTGAGGCAACACTTCACTTGTGAATCTGTTGGGGTCGTCTATTGCATCCGGTGCTCCCAGTGCGGCCTCCTCGACATCAGCGAGACCCGACGCAGATTGGGGGGGACCGCTTCATTGAGCACCTCCGCTCCGTTTGCCACAACAGACAGGATCTCCCGTTTGCCACCCACTTATACTCTGCTTCACATTCCCATTCAAATATGTCCATTTGAGGGTGTAACAAGGATGTTAGACGAGGGTAAGCCAGTGGATGTTGTGTACCTAGATTTTCAGAAGGCATTCGATAAGGTGCCACATAGGAGATTGGTGAGTAAAATCAGAGCTCATGGCATTGGGGGCAGGGTTTCAACATGGATAGAAAACTGGTTGGCAGATAGAAAGCAAAGGGTAGCAGTGAATGGGTGTTTCTTGGACTGGCTGGAGGTGACTAGTGGGGTACCACAGGGCTCTGTATTGGGACCACAGCTCTTTACGATTTATGTCAACGATTTAGATGAGGGCATTGAAAACTATATCAGCAAGTTTGCTGACGATACTAAACTGGGTGGCAGTGTGACATGCGAAGAGGACGTTAGGAGAATACAGGGAGACTTGGATAGGCTGGGTGAGTGGGCAGATACTTGGCAGATGTCATTCAATGTGAATAAATGTGAAGTTATCCACTTTGGAAGCAGGAACAAGAGGGCAGAGTATTGTCTGAATGGTGTAGAGTTAGGTAAGGGAGAAATGCAAAGAGACCTAGGAGTCCTAGTTCACCAGTCAATGAAGGTGAATGAGCAAGTGCAACAGGCAGTGAAGAGGGCAAATGGAATGTTGGCCTTTGTTACAAGGGGAATTGAGTAGAAGAGCAAGGATGTCCTTTTGCATTTGTACAGGGCCCTGGTGAGACCACACCTGGAATATTGTGTACAGTTTTGGTCTCCAGGTTTAAGGAAGGACATTCTGGCAATTGAGGAAGTGCAGCGTAGATTCACTAGGTTGATTCCTGGGATGGCAGGGCTGTCTTACGCAGAGAGATTGGAGAGATTGGTCTTGTACACGCTGGAATTGAGGAGATTGAGAGGGGATCTGATTGAAACGTTTAAGATAATTAAAGGATTTGATAGGATTGAGGTGGGAAATATGTTCCAGATGTTGGGAGAGTCCAGTACCAGAGGGCATGGATTGAGAATAAGAGGTCAGTTATTTAAAACAGAGTTGAGGAAGAGCTTCTTCTCCCAGAGAGTTGTGGAGGTGTGGAATGCACTGCCTCGGAAGACGGTGGAGGCCAATTCTCTGGATGCTTTCAAGAAGGAGCTAGATAGATAGGGGAATCAAGGGATATGGGGACAAGGCAGGGACTGGGTATTGATAGTGAATGATCAGCCATGATCTCAGAATGGCGGTGCAGACTCGAGGGGCCGAATGGTCTACTTCTGCACCTATTGTCTATTGTCTATTGTCTACTGCCATGATGAGGCCAAACTCAGGTTGGAGGAGCAATACCTCATATACCGTCTGGGTAGCCTCCAGCCCCTTGGTATGAACATCGAATTCTCCAACTTCCGGTAATTCCCTCCCTCCCCCTTCCCCCATCCCACTTTCACTCTGCCTCCTCTTCCAGCTGCATATCACCTCTCTCATGATTCTGCCTTCTTCTACTACCCATACCCTTACATTCCTTCTTCACCTTTCCTGCCTATCCCCTCCCTGCTTCCCCTCTCCCACCCCTTGATCGTTCCTCTGATTGGTTTTCCACCTGGCACCTTCCCCCCTCCTCCCACCTTCTTTAGAAGGGCCCCTGCCCCCTCCTTCTTCAGTCCTGACTAAGGGTCTCGGCCCAAAATGTTGACTGCTCGTTTCAACGGATGCTGCCCGACCTGCTGAGTTCCTGCAGCTTGTTTGTACGTGTTGATTATTTATTCACGATACCTATTTTGATATAATCCATAAATTTACCAATCACATTGCCTACATTTGCAGAAAAATTGATAAAGTATGTGATAAACAACAGTACACCCATCACCATTCCCTCTGGCACATCACTGGTCAAAGGCTCCCTGGATCCTATGAGATCTCAGCTTCCAAACCAGCCTACCATGCAGGATCTTGCTAAAATCCAGATGGACAATTTCCACCATTGTGCTCTCCTCAATCATGTTGATCACCTCAAAAAACCTCAATCAAACTTACAAGACATGATTTCCCACACACAAAGTCATGCTGGCTATTGCTAATAAGTCCTTGACAAAGACAAGATTGCAAACACACTTCTGCTTTACTCAAGTGGAAAATGGTTTGAATTTAAGCATTAAATCAAAGGCGTCACAATGACATGATAATCAAAAGGAACACATCTATAAGCAAGACAGGCACACTTGTGTCCTTACCTCTGTCAAGTTGAGCTCACAAGTAAAGCAGGTAAGAAAAATAGGAGAACTTAGTGTAACCAAGAGATATTTGCTTGAAATTGTTGATTTGAAATTTTGCTTGAAATTTGTTCCCAATGTCCTTGTACAGATTAAATTGACTTTTTCAAGGTGGTCAAAATCAGGATAGTCAACGATTTGATTTTATGCTGTGTCTGACATGGAAGTAGTGCAAACTTGGGAGAGGGAAGAACAAAATCCAAGCACGTCTGACAAATTGACAGAAGCTTCAATGAGTTCAGATCCAACAGTTCAAATGTAGAATCAGTGCCAAATCTGCAAGGAAATGATGAAAATTCTGCAGCCAGCTGCAACATTATATTTGTCTTTCATTTGAAAGAGGAAGCTAGTGGTAATTACATGAAATATGAATCATGTTACATTATTTTACCATGCTGGTGAAGCATAAGTAAGGTATAGACATATATTGGAGAACATGCAAATACATGACTTGTATGTATGGTTTCAGAAGTGAGTTAGGGTCAAGAAGGTAAATGTGCTCCAGCAATTCTTCACATCTCTTCCTGGTCCCTAGTATTACTCAAGTGTAAAAAAAAGTAGACATTAGAATATTTTTTATATAAAAATAAATAGTGTAGTACAGCTGAGTACTTCTATGTGTGCAGGCATACTGTAGTTCTGTTGGACATAGTGTCGTTGTTATGCCAACTTTATAACAATAGAACACTAACTTGAACACTAAGTCTGGTGAAAGAGCTTCAGATTCTCCATGCATATAGGTTAAGCCTTCTGCTTTGTAAATAAAATGTTTTTTTTTGGTGTATATATGTATATAGTGTGCCTTAATGCATTGAAATTGATAACCATGAATTTTACCCTGACAGAACGTGCTGTGCTGGACCCAAAGAGCTAATTCTTTCATATTCACAGCAGCGAATTTAAAAAAAAAATGTCAACACATAATTCTGGCTAAGTTGGGTTCCACTTCAAAGCATGGTGTTTCCAGGGAGGTACATATGATTTTTAAATTATGAATACTGACTGTGCAAACAACAGTGCTTTGAGGGCCAAGTAGTTACACAACAGCTTGCAGGTATGGATATTAACATCAAACTAGAAAAGGAGGCTGTTCATTTTTATTAACGGCAAATTTCTGCAGGGAAGAATTATCAAAAACCACCTGGGTGATATTCAATAGAGAAATCCTGAATGGATGAAGTGTCATAACTTGTCTTGCTGCACACAAGTCAACATTATAAATGTCAAAATCTGCGCATGATGATGCCCCATAAAGACAAATATCCCCGCACAACCCAAAGGTCAACCATTCACCTTCCAATCTTAAATGGCTAGGTTGCTTACAAAGTGTTATATTCACACTTTGGCTTATGAGATGGATACATATAAATAGTCACATCAGAAATTTTAACAATTTTTAATAATACTTTTTGGGATTTTTTTTTCTCCTTTTTTCTTTCTCTTAGTCCCACGTTTCTGTATCCCACCCCCTTTTACCTGCTGAAGTCAGTTTGGATGTTCTGGCTTAAACTTTCCTCAGAGGTCCTTCAAAATGACTGATGGAAGAGCCTTCCTGCTGTTTTCTGTTCCAGTAGTTGCTAATTCATATGGAAGTGTGCTACTCTGCATTAGATGCCTGATGACACCAATGGTAATGCAGTCAGCCATTGTCAATAAATTCCTTTCACTCAGCACTTAGAACCAAACCTAAGCTGCTATTCAAAGTCAAAGTAAAAGTTATTATCAAAGTACTTAAGTTACCATGTATTGGATTACCTTGATATTCATTTTCTTGCAGACATTTACAGAAAATGAAGAAATACAACCAAATTTATGAAAATCTATACATAAATGAAGAGTAACAAACAACTATAGAGTCAAAAAAAAACACCAAATGCTGGCAGAACTCTGCAGGCCAGACAGCATTCATGGGAGGAGGTAATAATGACGTTTCAGGCCGAAACCCTTCATCAGGAGTGAAGTAACATGGGATGGTCGAGGGGGGATAAGAAGTGGGGGGAGGGATAAACTAGAGAGCTGGGAAGTGATAGGCTGGAGGGAAATGGGCTAGGGGGAAGGTGGAGAATTATGGGAAATAAAAGAGAAAGAAAGGTAGGGCTGGGGGGAGAGATTATAGTGAGGGGGGAAAAGAGGGAGAAAGAGAACCAGACTAAAATAATAGATAGGGATGGGGGTAAGGGTGGGGGGCAGGGGTATCAACGGAGGTCAGTGAGTTGGATGTTCATGCCGGCAGGAAGGAGACTACCGAGGCGGGAGATAAGGTATTGCTCCATTGACCTCATCTTGACAGTAGAGGAGGTCATGGACAGACATGTTGGAGTGGGAGTGGTCTGTGGAATTGAAGTGTGTGGCCACAGGGACATCCCTCCCCCCAGCCCTACTTTTCTTTCTCTTTTATTTCCCATAATTCTCTACCTTCCCCCCAGCCCATTTCCCTCCAGCCTATCACTTCCCAGCTCTCTACTTTATCCCTCCCCCCACTTCTTATCCCCCCTTGACCATCCCATGTTACTTCACTCCTGATGAAGGGTTTTGGCCCGAAATATCGTTATTACCTCCTCCCATAGATGCTGTCAGGCCTGCTGAGTTCTGCCAGCATTTTGTGTTTTTTATTTATTTCCAGCATCTGCAGATTCACTCGTGTTAACTATAGAGTCATAGCACACTACAGCACAAAACCTGGCCTTTTGGCCCATCTAGTCTGTCAAACTATTAATCTGCCTATTCCCATCGACTGTACGTGGACCATAGCCCTTCATACCCTTCTCATCCATGTATCTATCGAAATTTCATTTAAATATTGAAATCAAACCCACATCTACCACTTGCACAGGCAGCTCATTCCACCCTCACGCCATCCTCTGCATGGTTCCCCCTCAATTTCCCCTTAAACACCTCACCTTACACCCTTAACTCATGAACTGTAGTTGTAGTCTCACTCAACTTCAGTGAAAAAAGCTTTCTTGCATTTACTGTAACTATACCCCTCATAGCTTTATCAAATCTCCCCTCAATCTTCTACATTCTAGGGAATAAATTCCTAACCTATTCAACCTCGCCCTCTGACTCAGGTCCTCAGGTTCTGGCAACATCCTTGCAAATTTTCTCTGCATTCTTTCAATCTTATTTATCTTTCCTGTAGGTAGGTGATCAAAGCTGCACTTAATACTCCAAATCAGGCCTCACCAATGCCTTATACAATTTCAAATTAACATCCCAACTCCTGTACTCATTGCACTGTTTAATGAAGACGAATGTGCCAGAAGTTTTCTTTCTGACCCTATGTACCTGTGATGCCATTTTCAAGAAGTTATGGATCTGTATTCCCAGATCCCTCTGTTCTACAACACTCCAACATGCACTACCACTCACCATGTAAGATTTACCCTGGTTGGTCCTCATAAAGTGCAACACATCACACTTGTCTGCATTAAGTTCAATTTGCCACTATTCAGTCCATTTTTTCAGCTGGCCCAGATCCAGCTGCAAGTTTTAATAGTCTTCCTCACTGTCCACTACACCCACAGTTTTGATTTCATTCTAAATTTGTTGATCCAGTTTACCACATTATCATCCAGATCATTGATTTAGATGAGAAACAACAATGGACCCTGCACCAATTCCTCAGCATACCACTAGTCACAGGCCTCTAGTCAGAGAGGCA
Source organism: Hypanus sabinus (assembly GCF_030144855.1). Lineage (NCBI taxonomy): Eukaryota > Metazoa > Chordata > Chondrichthyes > Myliobatiformes > Dasyatidae > Hypanus > Hypanus sabinus. Next base: position 59,204,225 of record NC_082713.1, on the reverse strand, counting down.
ACCATCTACAACCACCCCTTGACTTCTTCCACGAAGCCAATGTGTAGTCCAATTTCTGACCTCATCTTGAATGCCAAGTAACTGAACCTTCTTGACCAAAGTCACATGCAGGGCTTTGACAAAGGTCTTACTAAAGTACATGTAGACAACATCCACTACCTTGTGGTCATCAGCATTTCTATAAAATGGGTCTGACACAGCCAACCACACACAAAACCATGTTGACTATCCCTAATTAGTCCCTCTCTATCCAAATACTTATATGTCTGGTCCCTTAGAATACATATCAAAAATCAACCCATTACTGATGTTTGGCTTAATAGCCTATAATTTCCTAGTTTATTTTTAGAGCCTTTCTTAAACAACAGAACAACATTAGTTATCCTCCAATCCTCCCACACCTCAACTGTGTTTTAAATATCTCTGTTAGGGCCCCTGCAATTTCTGCACTAGAACTCCTACAGAGTCCAAGGAATCACCTTGTCTGGCCCTGAGGACTTATCCATCCTAATTCGCCTCAAGACTGAAAACAGCTCCTCCTTTGTGATCTGTATAGGATCCATGACCTCGCTGTTGCATTGCCTCACATCTATGGACTCTGAGTCCATCTCCTAAGTACAGATGTAAGTAATCCACTTAAGGGATGCCCATCCCTTTTGGCTCCATGCATATATTATCAATCTGATCTTCCAGAAAATTAATTTTGTCTCATGCTATTCTTTTGCTCTTCATATATCTATAGAATTCTCTTTCATCTTGTCTGCAGAAGCAACCTCAGGCCTTCTTTTAGCCCTCCTGATTTCCTTTATAAGTGTTCTGTTTTGCATTTCTTACACTCCTCAACTACCTCTTTTGTTCCTGCCTGCTATATGTGCTATACACCTCCTACTTTTCATTAGTGTCTCAACATCTCTTGAAAACCAAGGTTCCATTAACCTGTTATCCTTAGCTTTTCCACTGACAAGAACACATAAAGTCTGTATTCTCAGGATTTCACTTTTGAAAGTCTCCCACTTACCAAGTATGTCTTTGTCAGAAAAGAACCTATCCCAATCCACAAACAAGAGAAAATCTACAGATGCTTGAAATCCAAGCAAAATGGAACTCAGCAGGCCTGGGAGCATCTATGGAAAAAAAGTACAGTCGACATTTCAGGCTGAAAACCTTTGGCAGGACTGGAGAAAAAAAGCTGAGGAGTAGATTTGAAAGGTGGGGGGGGGGAGGGAAATGGCAGGGGATAGATGAAATTTAAAGGGGGAAGGATGAAGCAAAGAGCTAGGAAGTTGATTGGTGAAGGAGACAGAAGGCCATGGAAGAAAGAAGAAACCGGGGAGGAGGAGCATCGAAGGGAGGCAATGGGTGGGAAAGGAGATAACATGAGAGAGAGACAAGGGAATGGAAAATGGTGAAGGGAATTGTGGGGGGGGGGGTGCAGTGAAGGTATTATTGGAAGTTTGAGAAAGCAATGTTCATGTCATCAGGTTGGAGCCTACCCAATCGGAATATAAGATGTTGTGGCCTTATATTGACAGTGGAGGAGGCATGAATGGACATATCAGAATGGGAATGGGAGGTAGAATTAAAATGGGTAGCCACTGGGAGATCTTGCTTGTTCTGGTGGACGGAGCATGGACGCTCGGCGAAGTGGTCTCCCAATCTATGTCGGGACTCACCGATATACAAGGGGCCACAGCGGGAACACCGAACACAGTATACAACCCCGACAGACTCACAGGTGAAGTGTTGCTTCACCTAGAAGGACCGTTTGAGGACCTGAGTGGTAGTGAGAGAGGTGATGAAGGGGCAGGTGAAGCGCTTGTTCCACATGGAAGGATAAATGCCAGGAGGGAGAGCAGTGGGGAGGGATGAATGGACAAGGAAGTCACATAGGGAGTGATCTATAGAGAAAGCAGAAAGTGGAGGGGGAGGAAAGATGTGTTTGGTGGTGTGTTCAGCTGGAGGTGGCAGAAGTTTTGAAGAATTATATGCTGGACATGGGGGCTGATGGGGTAGAAGGCGAGGACAAGAGGAGCCATACCCCTGTTAGCATGGCAAGAGGATGGGGTAAGAGCAGACGTGTGTGAAATGGAAGAGCGGCTTCCCTTCCTCCACCAACAATGCTGCCCTCAACCGCATCTCTTCCATTTCACACAGGTCTGCTCTTACCCCATCCTCTCGCCATGCTAACAGGGGTAGGGCTCCTCTTGTCCTCGCCTCCACGCCCAGCACATAACTCTTCGAAACTACTGCCACCTCCAACTGGTACCCGCCACCAAACACACCTTTCCCTCCCCTCCATTTCCTGCTTTCCGCAGGGATCACTCCCTATGCAACTCCCTTGTCCATTCATCCCTTCCCTTCCCCTTCTCCCCCCTGGCACTTATCATTGCAAGTGGAACAAGTGTTTCACCTGCCCCTACACCTCCTCCCTCACTACCATTCAGGGACCCAAACTGTCCTTCCAGGTGAGGCAACACTTCACCTGTGAGTCTGTCGGGGTTGTATACTGTGTTCGGTGTTCCCGCGGTGGCTGCTTGTATATCGCTGAGACCCGATGTAGATTGGGAGACCACTTCGCTGAGCATCCAAGCCCCGTCCACCAGAACAAGCTGGATCTCCCAGTGGCCACCCATTTTAATTCCACTTCCCATTCCCATTCGAATGCGTCCATCTATGGCCTCCTGCACTGTCGGATAAGGCCACTGTTAGGTTGGAGGAACAGCACCTTATATTCCGATTGGTTAGCCTCCAACCTGATGGCATGAACATCGATTTCTCAAACTTCCAGTAATGCCTCTCCCCCCATCACCATTTCTCACCCCTTGTCCCCCTCTCATGTTAACTCCTTGCCCGCCAATTGCCTCCCTCTGGTTTTCCTTCCTCCCCCTTTTCTTCATTCTTCCATGGCCTTCTGTCTCTTTCACCAATCAGCTTCCTAGCTCTTTGCTTCATCCCTACCCCTCCAAGTTTCACTATCGCCTGATGTTTCTCTCTCCCCTCTCTCCACCTTTAACAATCTACTCCTCAGTGTTTTTTCTCCAGTCCTGCGAAGGGTTTCAGTCCAAAACGTTGACTGTACTTTTTTCCAGAGATGCTGCCTGGCCGGCTGAGTTCTGCCACCATTTTGTGTGTGTAATCCCCATCCACACTTGCCATATCCTTTCTGCTGCCATCAGAATTGGCCTTTCTCAAATTTGGAATCTCAACCTGAAGACTAGACCTATTGTTTTTCATAATTAGCTTGAAAACGAATGGAATTATGATCACTAAATCTAAAGTGTTCCCCTACAACTGCCCTGTCTCATTCCCCAATAGGAGATCTAGTATCACACTCTCCTTAGTTGTGACTTCTGTGTAATGATTAAGGTAACTATCCTGAACACAACTGACAAACTCTTTCCCATCCAGTCCTCTTACAGTATGTGAGTCCCAGTCAAATTGCAAAAAGATAAAATCACTTGCTATCACAATCTTACATTCCTTGCCACAGTCTGCAAACCCTACAAATTTGATCCTCTAAATCCTGCGGGCGGGTGGATGGTCAATAATATAATCCCTTTACATGATTATACCTTGCTTATTCCTTAGTTCTACGCACAAAGTCTCACTACAAGAACTCTCCAGTCCGCTTTGACTGAACACTGCTGTGACATTTTAATACCACTTCCTCCCCTTTAATCAATCCTGTTCAATCACATGTAGAAAAATTTAACCTTGAGCTACCAGTCCTGCCCACCCCCCCTGCAATCAAGTCTCACTAATGGCTACAATATCATAATTCCATATGCTGACCCATGCCTTCAGCTCATTCACCTTTCCTATCACATTCCTTACATTAAAGTATATGCAATTCATAACATTAGTCCCACCATGCTCAACTTTTTAATTCTTTACCTAGTATGTAGGCTTAACAATGTCTTCTCCAGAACCACTCCACTATCTGTTCTACTGCTCTCGTTCCCATCCCCCTACAACTCTAGTTTAACCTCCCTCCCCACTCCCCCTGCAGCAGTAACAAACCTTCCCTCTAGGACAGGTGTCTCCATTAACCATGGGGTCTGTGGACCACAGGTTGGGAATCCCTGCTCTAGGATATTAGTTCCCCTCCAGTTCAGCTGCAAATTCTCCCTCTGTACATGTCCATCCTTCTCTGGAGGGGAGCCCAATGATCCAAAAATCTAAAGCTTTCCCTCATGCACCAACTCCTTAGCCATGTGTTAAACTGTATGATATTCCTATTTCTGCCCTCACTAGCACGTGGCATGGGTAACATTTCGGAGATCACAACCCTGGAGGTCCTGTCCTTTAACTTAGGGCTGAGCCCACTTCTCTGCTTTCTCTTCACACGTGACTGCACCCCTGCTCAAGTTACAGGCTCAATCATCAAATGTGCAGATGACACAACTGTGATTGGCCGAATCACAAACAATAGTGAATCTGCATATAGGGAGGAGGTGGCAAGACATCCTGAACAAGTCCTGCTATTCATAAATGGTGAGGTAGTGGAAACAATAACTAGTTTCAAGTTATTGGGGACGGACATCCCCAGGGGGCTCTCTTGGTCTTTTCCCATCCTGGACACTGTCTGTTCAATCTCCTGCCATTTTAGCCAAGACGGAAAAAACAGCTTCTTCCTAAGGGCTGTTGTGCAGTGGAATAACACTACTCCCTGGTTTGCCAAAGGCCTTTGAGTACCACTTGTTGCATGTAATTATGGGAATATTTTTTTCAATTAAGCTGTAACACATGCATGGTAAATCTGTTGTACCTCAATCTCATTGTCTTGAGCAATGACAACAGATTTATATTCTGTTCTATTCTAACTCTCTGAGCTCACTTTGCAGGACCTCATCGCCCATCCTACCCATGTTATTGGTAGAGACATGGACCATGAACTCTGGCTGCTCATGATCCCAATTAAGAATCCTGTGGACTCTATCCAAGATATCCCTGACCCTGGCACCCTGGAGGCAACAACCCATCTGGGAATCTTCTTCTCATCCACTGAACCTCCTTTCTGTTCCCCCTAACCAACAAATCCCCTATCACTACAGCTCATCTCTTCTACACACTTCCCTAATGAGTCACATAGCCAGACTCAGTGCCAGAGACCTGCTCACAGCAGCCTGGTAGGTCATTCCCTCGCCCCAAGCGTATCCAAAGTTGTGTATTTATTATTGAGGGGAATGACTACAGGAGTACTCTGCACTGGCTGCCTATTCCCTTGCCCTCTCCTGGCAGTTCCCCAGGGACCTGCCTCCTGCAACTTAGGAGGGACAACCTTCCTGTAGCTCCTTTCTATCACCTCCTCATTCTCCAGTATGAGCAGAAGGTCATCAAGCTACATTTCCAGTTCCTTAACACAGTCTCTAAGGAGCTGCAGCTCCTTATGCAACCCAGTGTGCAATAAAATAATACCAAGCACAAGTTGTAAAGATTCCTTGAAAATGAGTTTGTAGGTTGTAGAATTAGTAGGAAGTTGTAATGAGTGAAGTTATCCATGCTGGTTCAGGGCCTGATGGTTGTATGGTAACAACTGTTACTAAACCTGGTGGTGTAGGACCTAAGGCTGAGAGTCCTGCCTGAGAGTAGTATTGAGAAGAGAGCATGGCCTGGATGTGGGTGGCCCATGGTGTTGGATGCTGCTTTCTTGTTGCAGCAGTCGATGTAAATGTGCTAAACAGTGGGACGAACTCTGCTCTGATGGTCTGTGCTGTACCTACCACTTTCTGTACATTTTTTTCTATTCCTGGGCATTGGTGTTTCCACGCCAGACAGTACTTCATCAAAATGCATTGCACTTAATTTATGGATGTCATTTTCCAGGAATGGGAAGTTTTCTCAATATAATTTTCACTTAGGAAGCAGAAAATTGAGAAATTTGACCATAATGTTATTGGGGATACCAGAATTTTGCCTCAGAGAAGAAGCAGATCATTTAATGTTAATATAAGTCAAATGTCAAAGCAACATTTGATCTATGATCAAAATAACGCCAAAGTTCATTCCATAAACTCTAAATTAAGGAATAATACAATCAACTGTGTTAAATCAGACAGGGCTGGCTTAATGCTCACAAATACAGCAGGCCAGGAAGTATCCACAGAAAAAAAGCACAGTCGGGCTGAAACGTTATGGCAGGACTGGAGAAAAAGCTGAGAGATAGATTTGAAACATGAAGGGAGAGAGGAACACCAGGCAATAGATGACACTTGGAGGGGGAGGGATGAAGCAAAGAGCTAAAAAGTTGATTAGTGAAAGAGACAGAAGGCCATTGAAGAAAGAAAAGGTGGGGAGGAGCACCAGGGGGAGGCGATGGGGAGGCAAGGAGATAACATGACAGAGGGAAAGGGGGATGGGAAATGGTGAAGGGGGAGGGGGAAGTCATTACTGGAAGTTTGAGAAATCAATGTTCATACCATTAAGTTAGTGGCTACCCAAACAGAATATAAGGTGTTATTCCTCCAACTTAACGGTGGCCTTATCACGACAGTGGAGGAGGCCATGGATGGACGTATCAGAATGGGAATGGGAGGTGAAATTAAAATGGGTGGCCACTGGGAGATGCCACTTGTTCTGGCAGATAGGAGCGTAGATGCTCGGCAAAGCAGTCTCCCAGTCTATGTCAGGTCTCACCGATATACAGGAGGCCACACCAGAAGCACCAAACACGGTATACGACTCCAACATACTCATGAAGTATCACCTCATCTAGAAGGCCTGTTTGAGGCCCTGAATGGTAGTGAGGGAGGAGGTATAGGGGCAGGTGTAGCACTTGCTCCATTTGCAAGGATAAGTGCCAGGATGAAGATCAGTGTGGAGGGACGAATGGACAAGGGAGTCACTTGGGTAGCGATCCCTGTGGAAAGCAGAAAGTTGAGGAAGGGAAAGTTGAGTACTTCTGTCATCTCCAGCTGATTGTCACCACCAAACATAGTCTCCAGTCCTGCCAAAGGGTTTCAGCCTGAAATGTTAACTGTGCTTTTTCCATGGAATCTGCCTGGCCTGCTGAGTTCTTACAGCATTTTGTGTGAGCTGCTCTGATTTCCAGCATCTGCAGATTTTCTCCTGTTTGTGAATTGATTCATCCTCACAAACGTGCCTTTTTAGAGAAAAGGGCTTCTCACAGGACCATATTTCCTGGCTCTTTCAAGGCAAATGAGAAAGGAATTTACTAAAAGTAACCTTTTTTTTCCTGGTCCTAACCACTTCCAAGTATCATTTTTGCATTTTCCCGGAGATTGTCATACAGCAGTTCACAATTATATGTATTTCAATTTCCTTTGTGAAGTGATTGAGAAAGAAATAGCACATGTGGTATTTGCTTCAAGCTCTTAGTTGCATCACCACCACCCTTTGCCTTCTTCCTTTCTTATCAGAAATCTCATGAAATACTGAAATAAGTTTCAGCCACTTCAAAATGACATAGCACGCTCCGGATTGAATCAAAATGACATAGCACGTTCCAGATTGAATCAGAAACACGTGAAAATCTGTAGGTGCTGGAAATCCAAGTAACACACACAAAACGCTGGAGGAGCTCAGCAGCTCAGGCAGCATCTATGGAAACGAGTAAGCAATCAACGTTTCGGGCTGAGACCCTTCATCGGGTCTCAGGATTGAATCAGAACTTGGGCTGTACAGTTTCTAATTTATGTTCAAGTTCTTCTGCCAAGTTCCAGTTATAATGTCAGGGTAGGACTTGACTACAACAACTACCTGGAACTGAAAGGGAATCCCTGTCTTCAGTGGAGAGGCCAGTTCACAAAATTAACCTGATTAATTCACCTTCAGGAAGAGCTGATTAGTCTTTGTTGCTGCTTGTGCCTGCTTTCCATAACTAATTAGATCAGTGTTTGCATAGAATTTGAGCAGAATCTCTTACAAATGGAAACACAGATGAATTTGCAGACTGGAGGGGAACAACTGAGTTCATTATTCATAATGGCCAACCTTCAAAGAAGAGTTTGAAAGGGAAAAAAAAATCTAATGTCTCTTTCCATGAGCTGATGCTCGGAGGACCATCTGTAAAAATCAACTCATTAAGTTACATCTGGCACAGACTGGCTCATTGTGCCTTTGTATTTAATTAATTGAACATACTTTGAATGAGGAAACCTTTGGACTGAGATTAATAGTACTCTAAATTTCTCCTCTGTCCTATAATTTAATTCATCTGAATTGATAATATTTTCTGAAGTCCAAAATATTATAAGTTCCATAATGATATTCTACAAAATGCCTTACTGAACTACATAATGACAAAAAACTTAAACATAAACATAAAGGCTATGACGTTCTAAGCAGATACTAAAGAACACTATCAGCTTTTTGGCTATTCTGGCGTGTTGCAACAATGTCAATTTTGGCTCACATAAGTTTCATCATGCCAATTTAATCTTTCATGGTTTCCATTCACAAAAAACACCAGGATCTGTATCAGAGAATATCATGTACAGTATTCTTCCCCTTTCATATACATTAGAGAAGTATGCCAGTAAACAGGATTGAATAATAGATCTAACTTGAAACTGTCTCTGACAAACTACCTATCTGTCACCTGCAGAAAAAGAGAATTTTGGCAGACTCGATCACTTTAACAGTAGAAATGACAATGATGTTTTACTCTCCAATAAGCTCAATACCTTTTATTTGCACTTTGAAAGGGAGAAGCATCCTACACCAAGGCAAATTTCAACAGCAGCTGGTAACCCTATGAATTCTGCATCAGAGGCCAATGTCAGAACACCCTTCAAGAGGATGAGCCCTTGCAAGGCATCAAGCCCTGATGGATGAACTGGCCAGGTACTGAAAACTTATGCCAACCACCCGGTTAAAGAGTTCAAGGACATCTGCAGTCTTTCACTGCTGCTGGCTGACATTCAAAAAGGCAGCAATCATACAGATGCCCAAGCAGAGCGAAGTGAGCTGTCTCAATGACTATCAATTGATTGCACTCACTTCTGCCATAGCAACAGGCTTCAAGAGGTTGGTTAAAGCCAGAATTAACTATGCTTCAGCAAGGACTCAAATCTACTGCGATTTGCCTATTGCCACAACTGAGGACGCAATATTACTGACTTTCCACTTGGCTTTGAAACAACTTGACAACAGCAAAACATGCCTGGCAGCTGTTTATTGATTTCAGCTCAATGCTCAGTGCCATCATTCCCTCAAAGTTTATTATTAACCTTTTAAACCTGGGCCTCTGTAGCTCCCTCTGCAACTGGATCCTTGACTTTATCACAGAGAGATCATGCTCTGTACAGGTCAGTGATAACATCTCCTCCTCATTGATAATCAACACACCTTAAGAATGCATGCATAGCCCACTGCACTGTTTGGTATACCCTCATGGCTGTGGCTGGGCACAGCTAAAATGACATCTATAAATTCATAGCTGCACCACTGTTGTTGGCAACAAGGAGGTAATATTTAGATCAACTGGTTGAGTGCTGTCAATCTTGCACTCAGCATCAGCAAGACCAAGGAATTGATGGTGGACCTCAGGATGGGGAAGTCGAGGGAACACAATCCCTTCCTAATCGAGTGGAAAGGGTGAGCAATTTCAAATTCCTGGGCGTCAATTAAGGAACCAAGACATTGATGCAATCATGAAGAACACATGCCAGTGGTTCTATTTTATTAGGAGTTTGAGGCAATTTGATTTGTCACCAAAGACTTTGTAAATTTCTATGGATGTATGGTGGAGAGTGTACAGACCAATTGTATCACAGCCTGGTATGGAGGTTCCAATGCACAGTGTCAGAAAAGGTGGCACAGGGTTATATTCAGCCCACTCCATTGTGGCCAGAATCCTCTTACTATCTATGATGGATGCTCTCTTGTTCAGTTACCACCTACAGAAGAGGGCATCTTCAAGATTCTAAGGCAACACGAGTGAATCTGCAGATGCTGGAAATAAATAAAAAACACAAAATGCTGGCAGAACTCAGCAGACCAGATGGCATCTATGGGAGGAGGTAGTGACGACGTTTCGGGCCAAAACCCTTTATCAGGATTTTGTTAATCAGGAGCCGCTCCTGATGAAGGGTTCAGCCCGAAATGTCGTCACTACCTCCTCCCAGAGATGCTGTCTGGCCTACTGAGTTCTGCCAACATTTTGTGTTTTTTATCTTCAAGATTCTATTCCTCAAGAAGGCAGCATCCATCTTTAAGGAACCTCACCATTCAGAACCATGGCCTCTATTTGTTATTACCATTCAGATGTATTTAACACATCTACAACAAAACATTCTGTGAAATGCATCATTTGCACTTACAACCAATGCATCCAAGAATGTGCTGAGGGCAGCCCGCAAATGGTCACACACATTCCAGCGCCAGAACTGCATGCCCACAATGTTCTGCAGATCAGCACATTCAGCAAAAACAACAACAATCTCCTCCTGAGACAGAAACAATAATTCAGAAACTCCTCTGCCATCATTTTTCTGAATGGTCCATTAATATCCCATTATTCTAATCTGAAATGGGGAGATTCATCTTAATCTAGAACTATGATCAAAGACTTGTGGTCACAAAGTCACCTTTGTTATCCTAACAATATTTCCACAGCAGGGACATTGTTTCCTGTGGGCTATTGCAAGGACATACAGACCACATTCATAGAATAATAGAAAATGCACAACATAGAATAAGGCTATTTGCACCATTGCCCATGTCCAAACCGGAACATAGCCACTCAACCTAAGAGCACCTTTCTGGACCTACAGTCCTTCAAAGACACACCCAGGCATTTTTTGTTAATGTGATGATTACTTCTGTTTATCTTTTCAGGCAGTGAGTTCAAAACACTTAGTAACTCCAGATGAAATAAAATCTCCATTTACTTTCAAGTTTACATTAAATCAATATCTCCTTCTTTTTCAAACCTCTTTGGTGAGAGGGAAAATTGAGGTCACCACTGAGAATATAGGGGGCAAGCAAATATTTGGGATCATTTGCAGCAGAAATGGGTGGCAAGGATTTCAAGAAGTTTTTTATCAGATACTTAGGTCTTCCAACTTGTTTCGCATAGTTAAGAACAGATTTCTCGGAGGTGCCATATGTTACAACAATGTTTATTTGGCCATAGCTTGTATGTAGTGCATAGATGTCACCATATTAGAGGAGAGATGTGATTATACTGAGAAGATTTCAGGGAAAATTTGTATAACCAGGACAGGGAGATTTTACCAATAGGAGAAAACTGCAAAGCAAGACCTAAACAATGGAAAATCTGCAGATGCTGGGAATCCAAACAACACACCTGAAATGCTAGTGGAACTCATCAGGTCAGGCAGCATCTATGGAAAAAAGAGCAGTTGACATCTTGTGACAAGATCTTTCCGCAGGACTGGAGAAAAAAAATGAGGAATAGATTTGAAGGTGGGGAGGAGGAGAGAGAAAAACACAAGGTGACAGGTGAAATTGAGAGGGTAAGGGTGAAGTAAAGAGCTGGGAGGTTGTTTGGTGAAAGAGATACAGAGATGGAGAAGGAGGAGCCTGATAGGTGAGGACAGAAAGCTATGGAAGAAAGAAAAGAGGGAAGGAACACCAGAGGGAGGTTTTCGGAAGGCACAGGATAAGGTGAGAGAATAATGAAGGAGAGGGGTACGGACAATACTGGAAGTTTGGGAAGTTGGTGTTCATGCCATCAGGTTGGAGGTTACCCAGACAGAACATAAAGTGTTGTTCCTCCAACCAGAGTGTGGCCTCATCCCAACAGTAGAGGAGGCCGTGGATTGACATATCAGAATGGGACGGGAAGTGGAATTAATTAAATTGGTTAAATTAATTAAATTGATCCCACCTCTTCTGTCTACATTTCTTCCCTCACTACCATTCAGGGCCCCAAACAGTCCTTCCAGGAGAGGCGACACTTCACTTGTCAGTCTGTTGGGATCATATACTGTGTCCGCTGCTTCTTGCGTGGCCTCCTGAATATCGGTGAGACCTGATGTAGACTGGAAGACCGTTTTGACGAGCACCAGAATAAGTGGGATCTTCCAGTGGACACCCATTTTAATTCCTATTCCAATATGTCAATCCATGGCCTCCTCCACTGCCGTAATGAGGCCACACTTAGGTTGGAGGAACAACACTTTCTGTTCCATCTGTGTAGCCTCCAACCTGCTGGCATGAACATGGATTTCTCGAACTTCCAGTAATGCTCGCATCCCCACCCCCCCCAACCTCCTTCACCATTCTCTCACCTTATCTCCTTGCCTGCCCCTTGCTGTTATTCCTCCCTTTTGTTTCTTCCGTGGCCTTCTGTCCTCTCCTATCAGACTCCCTCTTCTCCAGCCCTGTATCTCTTTCACCAAATCAACTTCCCAGCTCTATTTCATCTCCCTCCCCACTTCCAGGTTTCATCTATCACCTTGTGGTTCTCCCTCCCCCACCCTCACCTTTTAGATCTACTCTTTGTCATTTTTTCTCCGGTCCAGCCCAAAATGTTGACTGTGCTTTTCACCATAGAGGCTGCCTCACCTGCTGAGTTCCTCCAGCATTTTGTGTAAGTCACTTGGAAAGCAAGCATTGTTTATTTTGGAATAGGAATAGCTGAGAGCAGATTTAATTGAAGTTTATGAAATTATATGAGAAGTCTAGGTTGAATAAATATAAGTGATCTGTTTCATTCAAAAGAGGTATCAAAAACTGATGGACAAATACTTGTTTGCTAGAAGAATTAAAAGTCCAATAGGGGCAGATGTTTTACGCAGGAAATGCAATCTCCATCTCTCATATCACCTTGATCTTCCTGCATCTCCATACGTAATACTAACCTCCCTGGCAATGTCTCTCCTGACACAACAACCAGCCTCTGCATACAATGACGACAGAATAAGGTAGGGGAAGAGGGTTGTTACAAATGTGAAGTTTCAGGGGTGATCACGAAATTAGGATGCTGGGCGATGATTAAGTGGTTGCTCAGGCAGCAGTATTACAATGCACAGGGGACATGGCTCTTATGATCCATTAATGTCTGTCTATCTAGCAACACCAAAGATATACAGCCTTCACCAGTTGCCTTCTCTGTGAATATTCATCTAGCTATTACATCTACGCTGTTACAACTAAAGGTGGGGAAGGGCGAAGTCTTAGTTTTTGCCATGTTTCAGAGAATACAATTCCAGCAAAATAATTTGAATGACTGATAATTAAAATGTGTAAAGGAACTGCAAAAGTTCAGAAAAAGCTGGTAACACTTAATTTCCATCGTATCCGATGTGAATTCCAATTTAAGTTTCATTTTAATTAACTCAATTTTTTGGTATATGTGTGTCACTGACAGGACCGGTAAGTATCGTCCTTTTTGTTTTGAACAGAGTCAATGGACCAAATACTCTTCAGTGTTGGGTGTTTTCTTTATTCTATGAACGTTGTCCGTGTACCCTTGGACGTAGATAGGGTTAATGCAAGCAGGCTTTTTCCACTGAGGTTGAGTGAGACTAGAACTAGAGGTCGTAAGTTAAGGGGGTAAGATGAAATAATTAAAGGAAAACTGAAGGGGAACTTCACTCAGAAGGTGGAACGAGTGTGGAATGAACTGCGAGCAGAGGTGGTGGATTCAGATTTGACTGCGGCCTTTAAGAGAGGTTTGGATAAGTACTGTACATGGGGGAAGGGCTATGGTCCAGGCGCATATTGATGGGATTCATGCAGTATAGACTAGATGCCAAATGGCTTGTTTCTGTTCTGTAGTGCACTAAGATTCTATGACTCTATGACCTCTCAAAGGTGCTGCAGAGCTTCATTCCTAAATGGCAGTAAGCTTTCTGGAAAAGGTACTCCCAAAGTGGAATGAGGTAGGTAGATCCAGGACTTAGACTCAGTGAAAGAGTGATGATGTGTTTCCACATAAGGGCAATGTGTTACTTTGAATGGAAACTGCTGGAGAATGTCTTACTCCTGATGTCATTCTCCTTCTTGCAGTTAGAGGACATAGGTTTGGGAAGTACGATTGGAATCACTTTGGTAAGTAACTGCATTTTGTTGATGATGTTCACTGGTGGTGGTGAAAGGAATGAAACTTTAGGGTGAACAATAGCTTGGCAGTCAAGCAACTTAAGCGCAGTTGGATCTGCATTCAGACATATGGAAAATATTTCATCAGTCTTCTGATTTGCGCAATGTGGTTGATGAAAGAGTTTCAGGAAATGAGTCACTGGTCTGCCTACTTTGACTTACTATTTTAACAATTATATCTATGCGGTAGGTCCACATGAGTTCTGGTCAGTAGTAACACACAGGATATTGACATATCACTAAATGTCAGGGATTGGTGCTAAGACTACTTCTTGATGGAAGTCATCATTTCCTAGCAAGTATGGTATCTATCACTTAGCAGTCCATACCAGAGTGGTACTGGTTCATAGATCTTGCTTCATACAGACATGAACTTCATTAGCTGAGGAATTTTGAATAAAATTGAGTAGTGAATTTCCTTGTTTCTGTTCTTCTAAAGCGAAAGGTCTATAAATGAAGCAGCTAATGGGGATAAGCCATGGATACCTCCCTGAGGAGCCTCAACAAAAACATGAGAAATTCTGCAGATGCTGGAAATTCAAGCAACACAAACAAAATACTGGAGGAACTTAGCTGGTTAGACAGCATCTTTGGAAAAGAGTAAACAGTCAACGTTTTGGGCTGAGACCCTTCATTAGGACTGGGAAAAAAAGATGAGAAGTCAGAGCTAGGAGGTTAGGGGAAGGGAGGAAGAAGTACAAGGTGGTAAGTGATAGGTGAAACTGGGAGGGTGTGGAGTGAAGTAAAGAGTTGGGAAGTTGATTGGTGAAAGAGATAAAGGGCTAGAGAAGGGAGAATCTGATAGGGGAGGGTAGAAGACCATGGAAAAAAGGAAAGAAGGGGGAGGAGCACCAGAGAGAGGTGATGGGTAGTAATCATCTACCACCGCACTACCCTCCACATCTAACACATAATTCTCTGTAACTTCCGCCATCTCCAATGGGATCCCACTACCAAGCACATCTTTCAGTCCCCCATCCAACCTTCTGCTTTCTGCAGGGATCAAACCCAACAGGGCTCCCTTGTCCATTCATCCCTCTCCACTGATTGCCCTCCTGGTATTTATGCTTGCAAGCAAAACAAGTGCCTTACCTACACCCTTCTCTTCTTCCCTCACTAGCATTCAGGGCACAAGCAGTCTGTCCAGGTAAAGCAACACCAGTGAGTCTGTGGGTTCATCTACTGTATCTGGTGCTCCCACTGTGCCCTGTTGTATATTGGTGAGACCTGATGTAGACTAAGAGACATCTTCGCCAAGCCACCTGAAAAAGTGGGATCTGGCAGTGGCCACACATTCCAATTCTACCTCCCATTCCCACTCTGACACACCAGTCCATGGCCTATTCTACTGCTGCAATGAGGCCTCATTCAAGTTGGAGGAGCAACACCTTATATTCTATCTGGGTAGCCTCCAACATCGATTTCTCGAACTTCTGGAATTTGCCCCCCCCCCTTCCCCCACCACACTTCACCATTCCCCCATTCCCATTTCCCTCTCTCACCTTATCTCTTTACTTGCCCATCACCTCCCACTGATGCTCCTCCCCTTCCCTTTTTCCCAAGGTCTTCTACCCTCTTCTGTCAGCTTCCCCCTTCTCCAGCCACTTATCTTTTTCACCAATCGACTTTCCAGCTCTTTACTTCACCTACCACCTTGTACTTCTTCCTCCCTTCCTTCCACCTTCTTGCCCTAAACTCATCTTTTCCTCCAGTTCTGATGAAGGACCTTGGGCTGAAATGTCGACTGTTTACTCGTTTCCACAGGCGCTGCCTAGTCTGCTGAGTTCCTCCAGCATTTTGTGTATCTCCTGCAATAAAGTCCAAGGGTTGCTGGATAAATCTCTTATATAAACAGCCTCATGACTTCATACAAAAATGGACTTCAACTATCGGAGTGTTTTGCTCATTGACTTTGGTAATGCAAGGTTTCCTTGATGCAGGACTTTGTCAAATACTGTACTGGTATCAAGGACTATCACTTACAGCTTCCCTCTGGAATTTAGCTCTTCTGTCCATGTTAGGACCAAACTGTTGCTGGCATTTGAAACTAGACGATCCTGGTGATGAAACCCAAGCTGGATATTGAGAATTACAGTTAATAGCAGCCAATTGCCCTGCTGCATGTGGATAAGATGTACCTGGATATCTTCCACATTATCAGGCAGCTATCACTGTTACCCCTGAAACAGAACAGCTTGGCTAGAAAATAGCTGTTCCAACAGCACAGTCCTCAATTATGCAGCCAGATTAACTGTGATGATGGGGTCCTCTGAGGAAGTCAAGATGGTTCACCCAACCAGAAATTCTATGGACTTAATTTGGAAACTGCAATTTTTAAAGTAAGTTCAAAGGCTTTATGCATGGATTAGGTGGGGCATTAGGTGTTGCACCCTAATGTAGCAGCTCTGAAGATGGGCAGTTACAAATTAAGAGATCTATGGCTAATTCATAATCAAGTGCCAATTATGTTAAGAATAATGACGGAGTTGAGATTTCTGAACAGTTCAGGCACCAGGCATAATATTAAGGTAAATAAAATGATGAAAATATTTTAGTTGCTGCATTGATTCACTGTCCTCTCCTCTATAATAAATATATGAGCTAAATATTTATTTTATTGTGTGTTACTTTTGGCAATGCATGACAAGGGAGTCTATTGTTCTTGATAGTCCCTATCCTTCCTTCATCAACAGATGACCTTGCTGGAATTTATAGTAAAAACTTGATGACATTCAGAAATACCTCCACCAGAGTTTCAGCATTCACCTACATTTTCTTGAATTTGCTTCCATGACATAGCTGTTTCAGCTATGAGTTTTAATTGCTCAATTTTCAGTTTTTTGGCACTCAGTAATCCGTTGAACATATATCACTGTATGACATTTTTTGCACACTCTAATAGTTTCAGTAAAAGTACTTCAATAACTAATGAAATAGAAGTAATTACCCTTCTGCTTTGCCTACTAATCCTTTGTCCTTCAATCCCAATGGAATCAGTGGTGTCCTCAAATCTTGCACCAGGTCTGACCTGGCATACGATCTGTGAGCTATCAAATTCCCATTGTTACAAATGATAGCTGTTTTCTCCAAAAAGGAGTAATTCAACAAAGAGAAATGACAGATTTTCATCCCTTGTCAGACCTGGTGCCCATGTTCCAGACCTAGTATCATGTGAATGGCCAAACACTAGTTCCAAGAGACCAATGCAATAGCTAGGGAATTCTAGCCCATTGTAGTTGCTGAGTATCTAATTTATTTTAGAGGAAGATACTTTAAAGTATAAAGATGTTTCATATAAATCTCTACTTTGAAAGGATGGTGCTCTCAGCTGCCTGTACCTATTCAGCAGCTTCAGCAGCAATCATTAGATGGAATATTGATGTGTAAGTCTAGAGGATAGATTGAGCCTGGGAAATCAAGAAGCAGAATGAGGAACCATCCTGATGGAAAGTTCTTACAGTCAGTAGACCAGGCAACTGAGAAAAATAGAATGGCAGTGATAAGTGTTCAGCATGTTCGTCCACTCTATCGTTGATCCGATCCAGTTTGGCTTCCAGCTGTTTGAAAGCGGTTCTAAATTCCTTTAAAATATCGTCTCGGTGTTGTTCCAGCGCAGCGAGGGTCTCAAAAGGCAGAGCTGGAACTTCCTTTCTCCCGGTTTTAGAACTCTTGCTAGACATTGTAAGGTAGATGTGTTCACAGGCAGGTAAAAGAAACCAAATAAAGTTCCTAATTAAGGTTTAAAAAATGGAGACATTTAGTGCAAAGATAGCGACAGTAACGGAACAAAAGTTCGGAGCAGCTAAGCAATCGCCATCTTACCGGAAGTCAAGAATGGCAGTGATTAACACAAGTCATTCTATACATGCTGAAAATCCAGAGTAACACACGCAGAATGATGGAGATGGAGGCACTCAGCAGGTCAGGCAGCGTCAATGGAGAGGAATAAAGAGATGACATTTCAGGCCAGGACCCTTCATCAGGACTGGAAGAAGCCAGAGTAAGAAGACGGGTGGGGGTGGTAGGGGAAGGAGTACCAGCCCCCTTTTGTGTCCCACCTTCTTCCCTTTCCCCCATGATTCACTCTTCTCTCCTATCAAAATCTATTTTCTTCACCCCTTTACCTTTTCCATTCACCACCTCCCAGCCTCTCACTTCATCCTCCCTTCACATCCACCTACCTTTCTTCTTACCTGGCTTCATCTATCACCTTTCAGCTTCCCATCACTCCACCGTCTTATTCTGGCTTCTTCCCCCCCACCCCCCGCTGGCCCTTTCCAGTCCTGATGAAGGGTCCCAGCCTAAAATATCAACTCTTTATTCCTCTCCATAGATGCTGCCAGTCTTGCTGAGCTCCTCCAGCATTTTGTGTGTGTTACAATGGCAATAGTTACATTTTAATCATGGAATAGAGAAACTCAGATTCTCCTTATAAAATTATTTCTCAAAATCAGAGAGATTACATCAGCAGTAATTATGAACTGATAAAACCATTAAATGTTCTGCTAACAAGTTCACATATAGTGCAAGATTTTGAAATGTACATTGAATGGCTTATTGTCTAAGGATTTCATCTATAAATCTGATAGTTTGCAGAAGAGTAGTGTATCACTGACATCAACTTCCAGGTTCTGCATCTTGCTGCGCATGTGCACAAGCAGCTATTAAGTTTAAACAATAATGATTGTGGACACTGACAGTTCCACTGCCATTACAATTGCAAATTCAAAGTTGACACGCTTTCCTTTTGACTCCTGACTCAAGGAAGACAATATTCAGAAGATATTTTTGAATGTGTTAGCACAAATCCTTGCACACCAAAAAGGGGCATAGGTTGTTATAACTGCAGCGTTCTCTGATAATGCACATAGCTTCCTTCAGGATAATTCAGTGAATATTTATATCTAAAGAAATACAGTTATTAAGAAAAGTTTGTTTGTAATCAAAGATCAGTAAAACAGCTGTTGCCAGATATACTGAACTGTTAAAAGTCATCTACAATTTCATCATCCAAACACATTAGTATTACTGGGGTCTTGAACAAAAATCTAAAGGCCACCCAATTAGAACTAATGTGTTAAGTAAATCTAGTCAGCTCCATCTTGGGTAATAGCCTACAAAGTACCCAGGACATCTTCAAGGAGCGGTGTCTCAGAAAGGCATCATCCATTATTAAGGACATCCAGCACTCAGGGCATGCCCTTTTCTCACTGTTACCATCAGGTAGGAGATACAGAAGCCTGAAGGCACACACTCAGTGATTCAGGAACAGCTTCTTCCCCTCTGCCATCCAATTCCTAAATGGACATTGAACCCAAGAACACTGATTTTTTAAATATATATTATTTCTGTTTTTACATGATTTTTAATCTACTCAGTATACATATACTGTAATTGATTTACTTATTTATTTTTACTTTTTTCCTTCTATATTATATATTGCATTGAACTGCTGCTGCTAAGTTAACAAATTTCATGACACATGCCAGTGATAATAAACTTGATTCTGATTCTGATTAAAAAGCATCAGTATATAAAAACATTAAGTGTTTTACTCATCCACTGATTTGACCTTTGATCTTTTTGTACTTGTTCTCCCCTACTGTGTACAGCAGGATAATCAAAGGTATTTGGATATAGGTTGTCAGGAAGGCTAGCGGTAAATGAGGGTATTGTGGCGACCCACTTCCTAGCGCACTCGAACCGGCTCACAAATAGCCAGTGTGCCGGCATAAAGGCCAGTCCCAAAAGGACACCAGGTCTGCTTCACTAACAAAGGGATACGTTCCTCCTACAGCATCCACACCCGGGGAGGGCGGGATCAGGGAGGCTTTAAAGCGAAGCCGCGAAGTTCGAATAAAATCTTCTTTAACTGCAGTTTACTGTTGTTATTTCAACGCTGCATGTAGCACACCGCTAAAATTGGTGACCCCGACGGTCCAAACGATATTTGCACCAGAGATGAACAACGCCGCATCTGCTCATGCAGTTTCGTTGAAACTGCCAAGCTTCTGGATGCTGCGACCTCACCTATGGTTCCAGCAAGCAGAAGCCCAATTCCACGTTCGCCAGATAAGCTCAGAGGACACATGTTACTACTATGTGGTGAGCTCCCTCAACCAGGACACAGCGGCCCAGGTTGAGGAGTTTGTACAGTCTCCCCCAGCGGATGGCAAATACATGGAATTCAAAGCCCTGCTCATAAGGATATTCGGACTCTCATGGCGCGAGCGGGCTGCCCATTTACTGCACCTGGATGGTTTGGGGGACAGACCTCCATCGGCTTTAATGAATGAGATGCTGTCTCTGGCCGGAGGACACAAGCCCTCCCTCATGTTTGAGCAGGCATTCCTGGAGCAGATGCCCGAGGACATACGCCTGCTGCTGTCTGACGCAGATTTCAGCGACCCCCGGAATGTGGTGGCCTGGGTGGACATGCTGTGGAAAGCCAAGAAGGTGAGTGGAGCGTCTGTCGTACAGATCACCAGGCCACGCTCCCAGCAGCAGACCAGACCCGGCCTGGCCACAGAGCCCGCTAACCCCAGAGGCAGGGGTGGGGAGCCCAACGAACAATGGTGCTTCTACCACCAGCGGTGGGGCGCAGAAGCCCGCCGCTGTAGCCCACCCTGCAAGTTCCCGGGAAACGCCAGGGCCAGCTGCCACTGATGGCTACGGTGGCTGGCCATCGGGATAGTCTCCTGTATGTGTGGGACCAGCGGTCGGGACGCCATTTTTTGGTCGACACTGGTGCCGAGATCAGCGTCTTACCTCCGAGTTACGACACCCGCAATAGGGCACCGGGTCCCCCCCTGAGGGCCATGAACGGCAGCACAGTAAGGACCTATGGCACCCGTACGGTGCAGCTACAGTTCGGCTCCAGCCGGTTCACGTGGAACTTCACACTGGCCGCCGTAGCCCAACCGCTCCTGGGGGCGGATTTTTTGCGGTCTCACAGCCTACTGGTCGACCTGCCCAGGAAGAGACTGGTACACGCCAAGACCTTTCAGACGTTTGCAGCCCAGTTGCCAGCCCCTCACCTCGACTCCATCACGCTGTCCGACAACGACTTCACCAGGGTCCTGGCGGATTTCCCATTGGTTCTGGCACCGCAGTTCACAGCAGCCATGTCCCGACACGGCGTAGAGCACCACATCCCGACCCAGGGACCACCCCTCCACGCCCGTGCTCGAAGGCTTCCCCCGGACAAGATCCGACTGGCGAAGGAGGAGTTCGAGGATAGAGGAATTGGGGATCATATGGAGGTCCAACAGCCCATGGGCCTCCCCCCTGCACATGGTGCCCAAAGAAACAGGGGGCTGGAGACCATGCGGCGACTACCGCAGGCTGAACGAGGCTACCACACCGGACCGCTACCCTGTGCTGCACATTCAGGATTTTGCAGCAAACTTGCACGGCGCACGGATCTTCTCCAAGGTAGACCTCGTCCGGGGATACCATCAAATCCCGAAGCATCCGGACAACATCCCCAAAATGGCACTCATCACCCTGTTCGGCCTTTTCGAGTTCCTCCGCATGCCGATCAGCCTGAAGAATGCCGCACAGACGTTCCAGCGGTTAATGGACGCGATGGGACACGACCTGGACTTCACTTTCATTCTATTTGGACGACATCCTCATAGCCAACAGCAGTCGTCAGGAGCATCTGTCCCACCTCCATCAACTCTACGCCCAAATGAGTGAACACGGTCTAACAATCAACCCGGCCAAATGCCAGTTCGGGCTCAACACCATCGACTTCCTGGGCTACAGGATTACTAAAGACGGGGCAACCCTTCTGCCCGCTAAGGTAGACGCAGTCCGCCATTTCCCCCAGCCCAACACAATCAAAGGCCTTCAGGAATTCATGGGTATGGTAAATTTCTACCACCGCTTCCTCCCTTCAGCTGCCCGATTCATGTACCCCCTGTTCGCCCTGATGTCGGGTCCGGGCAAGGACATTACCTGGGACGAGGAGACCGCCGCCGCTTTCATTAAAATGAAAGAAGCCTTGGCAAATGCCGCGATGCTCGTGCACCCCAGAATGGACGTCCCTACCGCCCTCACAGTGGACGCATCTAACACGGCAGTCGGTGGGGTACTGGAGCAACTCATCGCGGGTCGCTGGGAACCCCTGGCGTTTTTCAGCAAACAGCTGCGACCACCCGAGCTCAAATACAGTGCTTTTGACCGGGAACTGTTGGCGCTATACCTGGCAATCTGGCATTTCAGGTACTTCTTGGAAAGTAGGCCCTTCATCGCATTCACGGACCACAAGCCGCTTA
This sequence comes from Hypanus sabinus, assembly GCF_030144855.1. Taxonomy (NCBI): domain Eukaryota; kingdom Metazoa; phylum Chordata; class Chondrichthyes; order Myliobatiformes; family Dasyatidae; genus Hypanus; species Hypanus sabinus. The sequence continues at coordinate 59,181,909 of NC_082713.1, read as the reverse complement.
CCTTTACGTTCACAAAGGTGCCCGACCCCTGGTCGTCCCGCCAGCAACGCCATCTGTCCTACATCTCTGAATACACGACGGATGTCCGGCACGTCTCGGGTAAGGACAATGTCGTGGCGGATGCGCTCTCTTGCCCTAACATTCATGCCCTTTCCCAGGGGGTAGACTTTGAGGCACTGGCAGAGGCGCAGCAGGCGGATGAGGAGATTCCGAGTTACAGAACCGCAGTCTCCGGTTTGCAGCTCCAGGACCTCCCCGTAGGCCCAGGTGAGAGGACCCTACTCTGTGACGTCACCACCGGCCAACCCCACCCCGTCGTCCTGGCAACCTGGCGGCACCGTGTTTTCGACTCCATTCATAACTTAGCGCACCCCTCCATCACGACAACCGTCCGGATAGTCTCCAGCAGGTTCGTTCGGCACGGTCTCCGCAAGCAGGTCAGTGAATGGGCCAAAACGTGCATGCACTGCCAGATGGCCAAGGTGCAGCGGCACACCAAAACTCTGCTGCAGCAGTTCCACCCCACCCACCGGCGTTTCGACCACACTCATGTGGATATCGTGGGCCCCCTGCCAGTGTCACGTGGAGTGTGGCACCTCCTCACTATCGTGGACCGGTTCACCAGATGGCCAGAGGCGATCCCGCTCACCGACACCACCTCCGAACCTTGCGCCCGGGCACTGATCACCACCTGGGTGTCTCGCTTTGGTGTACCTGCCCACATTACCTCCGACAGAGGCGCCCAGTTCACCTCCAGCCTGTGTTCAGCTATGGCCAGCCTTTTGGGGACACAGCTGCACCACACCACTGCCTACCACCCACAGTCGAACAGCCTGGTGGAGCATTTCCACCGTCACCTAAAGTCGGCTCTCATGGCCTACCTGAGAGGAGCTAACTGGGTGGATGAGCTTCCCTGGGTCCTATTCGGCATCCGCACGGCACCCAAGGACGACCTGCACACCTCGTCGGCTGAGTTGATGTATGGCGCACCCCTGGTCATCCCCGGGGAGTTCATACCAGCCCCAAGGGGGCAAGAGGAAGAACCCGCAGCAGTCCTGGGCAAACTACGCGAGAGGCTCAGTCACCTGGCCCCCATACCCACTTTGCAGCATGGGCAGACCCCAACTTGCGTACCCAAAGACCTGCAGAACTGTAAGTTTGTGTTTGTACGAAGGGGCGGGCATCGGCCACCACTGCAACGGCCCTACGAGGGGCCGTTTACGGTGCTCAGGAACAACGGGTCCAGGTTCGTGCTGAACGTTGGGGGTAGAGAGGAGGTTTTCACGGTGGACCGACTCAAACCGGCCCATGTGGACGTGGCACAACCAGTCGAGTTCCCGGCACCGCGGCGCAGGGGCCAACCTCCCAAACAGGGTCTGGCCCAGACTGTGGACACTGGGGGGTGTATCACCGGTTCTGGGGGGGGGGGGTTGTGGCGACCCACTTCCTAGCGCACTCGAACTGGCTCACAAATAGCCAGCGCGCCAGCATAAAGGCCAGTCCCAAAAGGGCGCCAGGTCTGCTTCACTGACAAAGGGAAAAGCTCGCGTGGGACTGTAAATACGTGCCCCCTACAGCATCCGCGCCCGGGGAGGATGGGATCAGGGAGGCTTTAAAGCGAAGCCGCAAAATTTGAGTAAAATCTTCTTTAACTGCGGTTTACTGACTCCATGTCGTTATTTCAGCGCTGCGTGTAACACACCACTAGAGTATAAAGTTAAAGCACATTCTGAATGCACCCCATCGACAGCCAGTCCAAAAGCTTGTAATTGTACATTCTTCAAAGGTGACCTGACTCAAACCCAAAATATATAGACAGATCTCCTTATGCTTCAGGGTAGCAGCAAGCTCTATGAAAAATGCTGCCAACTAAACAAATTTAATCTCTTTGATCCCTGCACCGTTTCCATTCCAGTTGTACACCCATGCCATGTAATCCACTTTCCTTGGTAATGCGTTAAAGTTCCCTGGAACTAATAGGAGGACGCAGACACAGTGACTGGCATTTAAAAGTAGGAAGGAAATGGGGCTAGATCTTGTCACTAATTGTAGTAAATAATGGAAATAATTCGGAAAATGTGTTCAGGTGGCTGATGCTTGGGTTGAGTTGTTCTCCGATCCTGGCAATTTGCTTGCAAATGTTTTCTCACCATACGAGGAGGTGCCATCAGTATGCTGTTAATTATGATGCCCTCTGAATACGTGGCTTTTATATATTTATCATTCAACTGATTCACCTTAATTACAGAAACTTTGTTGTGACACAGGGAGGAGGTCTCGTCATCGATTGGTTATGTGGCGAACTCCATGTGTTGTGGTCTGGAATTTTGCCTGCATCAGCTCATAAATAAAATCAAGTTCTACACGTCTGTTTATAGAATTGTTTGGGGAAAACCATGCTTCTAGGAAATCTTTGTTTGCTTACGCCAGGACTTTCACTGATGCCCAGTCGAGTCTGTGCCCTCTTGATCTTCATGGGTAGAGAGTAGGGAGAGTTGGTCAAGTGCTCGACAGCTAGTTGATGTTCAGAGATTTTGCGGATAGCTTTCTCCCAGTTTGGCAGACGTAATATTTGCTGCAGTCCCTGCATCGGGATTCGTAAACCAAATTCAAGCAATTGGTCTAACTGTTTCAAGCTGAGGAAGATGAATGCATCAGCTTCAAAAAGTTGGGCCAATTTTAAATTGTGGTCTTTATCAGGGTCCTAATCAAGTGAATAACCTGGATGAACTTTTATACTATTATGAATCATTATTATTGCTACAGCTTGATTGATTAGTGATTTTCAAATAACACATCCTCAACCCAATCACTTTTATTTCCTCCTTTTGAATTACGTGTCATGAGTGGAAACAAAAGCATAGAACCAAAGCTGTGTGTTGTCTGCATCTTGTTGTTCCTATCAAGAGACTCATTAAACTAATAAACTCAACCCTGAAAGTTTTCTATCCATTGATGCTAATCTGTGCTTTTTGTTTCTTTAATCAGAGAATACACTACGTTCAGAGGCTATATTAATATTTACAATTGGAAGTGAAAATCAAATGGGAAAGTCACAGCATCAATCATTGCCAAATGTCAGTTGAGGTAACTGTCCGTCTTGCATTTAAAGCTGACAATAAGAATTTGTTTTTTGTGAAGTTTTAATTAAACAAATAGAGAAGAACTCATGTAATAACTCATCACATAATTAAAATAGCTAGCTATCATGAAGAAGTCTAATTCTGCCCTTTGGCAACTGCCAACTAAATGGTCTGGTGCAAGAGTTCTTCCAATTTGAGGAAACTAATTATCATTGAAAAACCACAACAAGACACACTACAGCTAAGGGTTGCTTTGAACTACTCATATGGATGCACATTGTTGGGTTGATATCATGGTAAGGGCAAATTAGCAGCCAAGGAACTCTTGACTTTAGATTTTGAAAATATTATGATTCTTATCATGTTGATTGACACAGTAGCATGTCATTCAATGTTTAAAAGTAATTGTGTTTTAAGGCCAAAGAAAATAATGTGAACCCTCTGTGCAGCTGACAGCTGTGAAAATAAACTCTCAGAATGTATGCCAAAATATTAATGAAACTTAGAAGTAAGTGACAGCATTGCAAATAAACAGAAGTAGCAACAATGGCTGATGAATAATTGCCAATGCTTTATATTATGCTTCAACTAGTTTCTCTTGCAAAACTAGTTAAACTAATCTGTGGAAGACATTATTGTTGCTATTAAGGGTCATCTGTGTGTTGTATTATTGTTGTAGGGTACTGAGGAGTACTGGGGAGTCATTTGGTTATTATCTGCTTTTCACATGCTATAAGAAAGGGCTGGTACCTCTTTGACTCCTGTCTAGTAGATCATGAGGTCATGGTGCACTGAAAATTCACATCGCTATTAATATGTTACAGAGACTGCTGATTTATCCCAAGCTTCAACTTTGATTCTGCAGCTCATAAACGCCATTTCTTTTCTTGATAAGTTGCATGGCATGTGTAACACGGATTATCAGCCTATGAGCCATGCTTGCTACTGTAAGAAAGCCACAAATGCTTTAACATGTGGCAAATTCAGTACTATCTGTGCAGATCAACGTTATTCATATTTTAGATCAATGATTTTTCATTAAAGTTGTTGGTCCAGTGAACAAGGGAGTATTTTGCCTGAGGTTGCAACAGGATCTAGATCAAATGGAAAACTGGGCAAGGGAATAGCCGATGGAATTTTACTCAGATAAGTGCAAAGTGATACATTTTGGGAAGCTAAAACAGGGCAAGGCATACATAAAAAATGTCAGGGCCCTTGGGAATGTTATTGAACAATGAGGGAAGACCTCAGAGATTTATAACATTATTGGGGGTATAGATGGAGTAGATAATCACAGATTTTTTTCACAAGGTAGGGAAGTTTAGACCAGCCTCACCATAACAAGCTGAAGAAGTTATCCACAATCAGTTTGCACCAGAGTCATAGTGTAGTTAGAGATGCTAATAACTACAGAAACAAAATAATGGAGGAGCTTATATTGAATTATTTGGGCAAGGTTAACATGAATGCAATTTCCCTAATGGCCCAGCATTAACAAGGATATACCCAGCAAGTGCACAACCTGGTGGGATCACATCAAAATACGGAAGAAATCCATCAGGCCATTCTCTTCTCCCCATATAGTTAACTCTGAATGAGAACATCTTTCAGAAATTTCACAGCGTGCTGATGAGGCCTCCCTTGGAGTATTTTGTGGAAGGCTCATCATCCTGGAAAAAGGCAATGATTCACAATGCTGACCTATGAAGACGTACTAAGTAGATTAGCTCAAAGGGCTTCTTGAGTTGGAAAGAATGTGATGTGATATCATTGAAACAAAGTTCTTCTGATGTTCAACAGTATAAATGCAGCAATGGTTTTTCTCCTGGTTGAGATGTCAAAAAGCAAATGTCACAGTATCAAAATAAGGATGATCTGAGAAGAAATTTCTTTTCTAAGAGAGTTATTGGTATACTGAAGACAGAGTGCAGAGGCCTTTTCGTTGACTATATTCAAGAGAGCGGCCAACAGACTTTTGAGTATTAAGGGCATTGTGGGATATGTATAAACTGAACACTGAAGTAAAGGATCAGCCAAGATTTTATCAAATGCAGGAAAAGGTGCAAGAGGCACGTGATCTGCTTTCTGCTTATTTTCAGATGTTTTCATGTTGAAACATACTATAAAGGAAATGTTATCAGATTATATGATAAATTTATGAATTGACATCCTCAGGGAAGTCCAAGCTGAGAAAATAGAATACTGGAGAGATTATAAAGATGGACAATTACAAGAATTATTTCATAGCAGTAGATGAGAAGTTCTGATCTAGGTAAAATACCTGAGAGTATAGTGAGAAAGATTCTGAATTTGTTTATATATTTGAATTGAGTTCTGAAGCAGAGTTAGCACAGGAATTAACAGAAGAGAGTTCAGGAGCTCAGAGACAGGTACATCAACAAAATCATCTAAGATATTAAAATCAACAGAGGCAACACCAGTGTATTCAGAAAGATCAAAAAGATTGAACACCCAATAGAGGTAATTGGATTAAACTTTTACATTTATTATTATTATTAGTTTCATTTTCTTTTCTCTGTAAGTTGGAGAACAATGTAGTATATGTAACTACTTGTGGCGTACCTGAATGATGTGTCTGATCACGTGTATATTCTGTGTAGACGTGTAGTAGAAGGAGAAAGTGACCACCTGTGGTTAAAGAATAGCCAGATAATGAGTCATGAACTACCAAAATCAGCCTTAGGTTATGCACCAAATTGCGAGCATCCTTGATTTTCTGTATTCCAGAATTTGCATTACCCTCAGTTAGATGTTCCAAAAGATTATTTTAACAGAAGTTGCCAATTTTTCTAAAACATGAAACAAAACTCAAAATAATGAATGAAGCAAAGTATGAAGCTTAGGTATCAAGTGTTCATTGAGCGAACAGTGCAATTATGTTTTGTAACTCTAAAACATCTAACTTTATGTTTACTTTAAGTGAGGCATGCATATATCATGTGGTAGCATCACGCCGTATGCAATTCACTTATTTTTACATATTACCAGAAATGAATTATTGAAACAGCAAAGAATGCTCAATCAAACAATACATTTTAAATATCACTCAAATGTTTCTGAAATATTAAATACACAACACTCTTTCCTGCTCAGCTATAAACTCCAATTCAATATAGAATACATCTCAACTTATACAAACAGAGATATAGATATGTAGATAGATAGATACAGGATACTATATAATACAACTACTATAGACATCCCCAGTATAGTAAACTTTAAAATGTACCATTCAGAACAAAACAATTGCTGTGGAGGCTTTCTTACTCACAAGGGGGATCACTCTGTTTGGCAGGTGAGACTTCTAGCTGTGAAACAGTCTCATGTTCTAGGAACTACTCTCTGGTGGTTGTAGGAGTTGACTTTGACAACTATAGATACGTTTTTTCTCCTTTTCTCAACTTTTCTTTGATCCTTGCTTCTCTCCCAGTCAGGGCTTCTTTCTCTCTCTTTATCTGGCTCTTAGTCTTTCTCACGTTCCTTCTCTCTTTCATGCCTTTCTCTTTCTCACTCATGTTTTTTATCTCTATCTCTTCTCTCCCTTTCAATGCCTTACCTTTTACTCAGCTTCCTTTTCCTTCTTTCTAGGTTGTGCATCTTAATCTTAATCTTTGGAAGGTACTTTTAGATCACTTGAGAATTCTCTTATTAACTCTTTTATTGCTCCCTTTACCACCTGATCTCTCCTCTTGGTTTCCTCATCCACATCATCAGCTTTCATATCTCCATTGACTCTTTTCATTTTGGTCTTTCAGTCTGGGCTTTGATCTTTACATATATTTTTACAAGCAGCTTTTTGTCTCCCACTCACTTTCATGATTCCTCTGAGCAGTGTGTTCCTTTCTTGGTCCAATATGTTTTCCAAGCAGAGGCACAGAGATTAATACCAACACAAGCTTGCCCTCTGTTAGGTAACAGTTCATGGTGTGCAGCATAGAGACTGCTGTGGCATCATCCAATACCTTTCTTAATTCAGTTTTAGTTGACCCTGACATGCAAATAGTGGATGGATAGATCTCCAAAGAAGTTGTAGTTGTCTTATTTGTCCTCCTGTCATTATCACATACAACGTTTTACTGTTACAAATGTCATTCCCATAGGAGTTATTTTTTTCTCCAGTACGAGATCTTAGTTGGATATCTGCAGGCTTCAGTTCAGTATCTTTGGAATTCCATTCAAACTCCTATTGTGGGTTGACTGAAACAGTTGAGCCAGTGTCCAATTCCATTTTACTTAATTTGTTGTTCATTCCTGGTGTATGCCATATTGCTTGCATGTTGTTAGTTTTTACATTGTAAATCTCAAGGCTACTCAGTATACTGTCACTCACATCATTGTCAGATTTTCCATCAACAGCATGTAGACTAGTGCTCTTTTTAACTTCTTGCCTTTTTCTCTTCCTGACACAGTCCATTTATTTTCCTCTGCTCGACATGCGCCTAGCATGTGTCCAACTTTGATGCATTTTCTGCAAGTTTCCCCTTTAAACCTGCATTGGATTGGTGTATGTAAACCCCTACCACAGCAGTTACACAGTTTGTTTGGCCAGGCAGCTTTCTGTTTAGACCTTTTAATTTTGCTTGTGCCCACTTTCATTCCTGACTGCACCTCATTTGTGTCTCTTCCTGCCATTTCCATTGATACAGCAATTTCAAATGTTCTTTTAAATATTCATTGTGGCTCAGTTAGGAGCTGTTTTTGAATGTTTTCTTATAAGATTCCACAAGCTAAACGATCACTGAGTGCATCATTAAGACCATTACCAAACTGACAATGCTCAGACAATCTCTTGCATTCAACCATGTATGCTGAAATGAGCTCGCCTTCTTTTTGATTCTGCCTAAGATGGCTAATGTGTTCTGCAACCAACAACAATTTTAGTTTTAAATGTTCCTGCATTACTTTCACGATATCAGCAAAGCTCAGTTCTGCTGGTTTGGTTGGAGCAGTCATAAAAACATAAGCAGCTTGCTTTTCATCGAATACACTCAGTAAAAGTAGCACTCACTTTTCATTGGCTATTTGAGTTGCTTTATAATGCTGTTCCATCCATTCAGTATACAAAGTCCTGTTACTTATTGTGTATTGGAACACATCAAACCTTCAGATGTAGCCAGCCATTGCTGCTCTTTTTTTAATTTATTATTATCACCCAGAAATCACTGTTTATGAATTCAAGAATTCTTCCAATTTCTGCCGTTTTTACGAAAAGGCAATCATGCAGTGCTGTTTTCTTTAACTCAAACATCATGCTGTGCTTTTTCTTACTTGTATCTCTTGCTGCGGTTCAACAGATAGCTTACTGTCTTGGATTCATTTTTAAAAATACCTTGTTGCCTAGTTATGTTTTATAACTCCAAAACATTAAACTAATTGCGAGAAAAAAACAGGAGTCTAAAATGCAAATCTAACTTTGTGTTTACTTTAAACAAGGCAGTTGCAGTGTCATGATGTACTGTATGCAATCAGCTTATTTTAAATATAATCCTTAATGAATTATTTAAACAAATAATGCTTAATCAAACAATATATTTACAACATTACTCAAATATTACATATTAAATACACAAGTGGAAATAAATTCCTATAGAAAAAAATGCATTCAGATATTTTACCAATACCAGCTGAACAAATTCCATTTAATCTTCTTTTTACTATTTATCAGCAGCTACCATTTTATTACATTGTGGAACTTAACTGATTTTATTTAAAGTATTATATATCTAGTATATTTTGTCAGAGCTGCAGAGTTGTATCAGCAAGTATGTGTCTGTAAGTTAACTACAGCCTGAATCACACTTCAGCAAGTTAAAAACTAGATCCATAGATTGACCAAGCTGCATTGAAATATTTGATATTTCACTATAAATTAAAACCAGATACTGTGATCGTAGTGCAAAGCACAAACTGCTGGAGAAAGTGAGCAGGATCTGTGATGGCCATGGAATAGTGGACGTTTCAGCTTGTGATCTGACATGTGGACCAAGAGTGGAAAAGAACAATAAACAGTAAAAAGAGTTGGGGGCAAGGAGTGAGGTAGGGGCTTGTAGGAGGTAGGTGAAGGCAGGTGAAATGGAGAATTGTGGGTAGACAGAGCCAAGTGTGGGATGGGCAGAGTGGGATTTAGAGGCAGAAGCAGGAGGGTGGTAGGTGGAAACAGGTAAGGGGAAAAATAAGGCAGATGGAACCTGGGAGGGGAGGGAGAAGGTAGTGACAGAAACTGGAAGTGAGAATTGAAATCAGATTAGGAAAGGATGAGTAGATAGAAGTAGTGGGATTGGAACGGTGGGCCAACGGAAAAAAACCCGGATGGTTGGTCGTGTGGTGATGGGGAGCTGAACCAGGTCATGGGAGGGGGAGGATCATCATTAGCTGGGGATGGATGGGTGGAAAAAATAAACAAAGGCAGAGAGAACCTAGGTGGAGCCGTGGAATTGGAGGGATATGTGAAAATGGAGAATTTAGCATTTGTACCTATACTTCAGGGACTGCAGCGGTACAAGAGGACAGCTCATCACCTCCTTCTCAAGGGCATCTAGGGATGGGCAATAAATGCTGTCTTAGCTGACGATACTCACATACCATAAATGAATTTAAAAATCCAAAAATTTGTATGCTACCCAAGTGGAGTGTTATTTTAAAGATTTTGTTACTGTTAGAAACCAGTCTTGTATTTTTGGTTGAAATGATCGGGATCAACCATGGATCCTAACTGTCTCTATGATACCCAAGCCTGGGCAGTATGATATGGGGAGCAAGCCGTTGCCCTCTCCACACAACTGATGGATCCAAAGGAATGGCAGAGACTGGTAAGAGTTTGGCATCAGCGGCATCGCAAGAGCTGCCAGTCAGGGTTGTACTCAACGTAGGGTTGCCTTAGGGACTCCAGCTCCAGATTTCTCCTCAAGGTTTAATTCTGAAGTCTTTCCCATCAGTGAGTATAGCCATATGGACATTTATAATTATCTAATATGTAAACCTATGTTTCATTCAAAAATAAACCGAGAAAAATACTCATTGTCCCTACAGATACTGTTTGAGACACAGATAATCCTGGATGAACTGCCAACCTCAGCTGATGAGCCACATCAGTCTGAAGCAACTGCTTTTAAGGCTCCTGTAACCTGTCTTTGCCCCTTCTCCTGTCAGTAAGAATATTCCACTAGGTTTAGTAACTAAGCCGCATGTAAAGACCAGGAGCTGGACTTGGTAGTCAGAGGCTCTTTGAGACACATGCCTTTGGGAGCATTTAGTAGGTAGTGGGGATAAGCTGTCCCAGCTGTGACAATCTTAAGGAACCATAAATAAAACATGAGTCAGAAAAACTGATCAACTCCAATGAGTAGAAATTTGCAACAAAGCTCTTTTCCTATTGAAATGGAGCTTTCAAAGAGGACCTAGAAAGCAAACCTCAGAGTTCTAAGGTACAGAACAGTCACAGAGACTACTTTATTTTTATTGGAAAAAAGGTTGAAGAAGAAAGTTAACCCAGCTCTTCAACATGCTGATCAGCACAGATGAGCTGGTCATAGCAGGCTACTTCATTTCAGTTGTATATACAGGTCAAAAGTGGGACTGGTCAGATTTGAGTGGGTTGGCTTTAATAGAACAGCAGAATATCGATTACATCTTTGTGAATGCAGAGTTCTTTCCCAAATGACTGTTTTATTTCATATTCTCTGGATGTTTTTGAATATAGGATATATTAACAAAGATTAGAGCTTGTTTTTTAATCATTTTGCCTTTGCCTCATTCTAGTTTGCTCCTACATGTCATTTATTTGGTAGGAATAAAGCAGAGTCAAAGTTGATGCCATCAGTGGTATTTTGCAAGAAAGTTAATAAAAATGTGTTAATATCCCCTTCAATTTACTTGGCTTCATTACAGTGGCATAGAATTAGTAATGGGTATCATTAATAGCTACTTCCATGTCATAGAATATGACCCAGCTTTTTCCTACATTCTAATGGTGCATTAAACTGCAAGTATCTGACTCTGAAATAAAAGTCTCAAATTGGATGAAACTCGTTCATTACTTCAATGACATTATCTGTTATCTAAATAAGATCAATTAAAATTAATGGGTGGCTTGCTTAACATACATAGGTATACCAATCAAACAGATCTGATATATAAAAAGTCACTTCCACAATCCTATTATCACATATAGGATTGTGGCAGCCTACGGGCTGTTCTGAAACATAGATTTCCACATATGGACATTTATAATATCTAATATGTACTTAACCTATGTTTCATTCAAAAATAAACCGAGAAAAATACTGTCAACTGACAATTGTGCAGACATTTTGTTAAACTATGGGCCCCGTGGTGGAGGGCCTGAAGGAAACATATGATGAGATGTATGTTGTTAACTGATAGGACCTTCACTTGCAGCCAATTACAAACCCCAACAAGGCCTGTTATCTACTCCATCATAGTAGCTGATTTTGCTGAAGTACTGTATGAACAAGTCCAAAGCATTCACATATAGCTCAACTCCTGTAAAAATGCCATTCCCTCTGCTGCGTTCTTTCATCTCCGTTGCAGCTTCTGGAAAATCAGATCACTCTTCAATTCTGCTTTCACATAAGTACAGGCAGAAGCTGAAACAAGAGGCGGCCATTGTTAAAACTGTCCACTGTTGGTCCAACCAATCGGCCTCCATGCTGCAGGACTGCTTCGACGATGTCGACTGGAATGTCTTCCATGATGAGGATGTCTCTGAGTTCAATGATGGAATCACATTCTTATTCTAAAAGTGCATCGACAACGTTGTCCCCCCACAAGTTGGTCAGGGTCTTCCAGAACCAGAAACCCCGGATCAATAGTTCCATGCAAGCAGCAGTTACAGCGCAACATAGAGCTTACATCACTACGATCAGCTAGAGCTCAAGAAAATCGGCAATGATCGATGCAAATCTATCAAGGCTGTGAAACAACAATACAGGGACAAGACTGAGTCAAGATACAGAATGAAAAGCACATGCGACTTGTGGCGAGGGGCATACCATCAATGTCTTCAAAGCCAAATGTTGTGGTGCGGACACCATTGCGGCCTCTCTCCCAGATGAGCTCAATCGCTTTTACGCTCGGTTTGATGTCGCTAACTCTGAGCCTCTGAGGAGAGCCACCGCTACAACCTGCAACCTCTGAGGCTGAGGTACGCAGATGTTTCCAACAAATTGCAAGGCTGCAGGTCTGGATGGCATCCCAGGGCAAGTACTCAGGATGTGCGCAGCACAACTGGCAGGTGTGTTTACAGACATTTTTAATTTCTTCCTCTCCCAGTGTAGAGTGCCCTCCTGCTTCAAATTATCCAGCATTGTCCCTGGACCAAAAAAGAGCAAGGTAACATGCCCGAACGACTGGACTCCTGTTTCACTCACCTCAATAATAAGCAAATGCTTTGAGAGGCTGCTCAAGGATTACATCTGAAGCTTGCTACCACCCAAACTATACCCCCTACAATTCACCTACCGACACAACTGATTGACAGACATTGCAATAGCCAATGCTCTACATACTGTCCTTACTCATCTGGAGAAGACGGATGCTTATGTGCGAATGCTGTTCTTGGACTACAGTTCAGCATTCAACACCATAATTCCCTCCAGGCTCAACAAGAAACTCAGAGACCTCGGCCTTGACCCTGCCTTGTGCAGCTGGATCCTGGACTTCCTGTCAGATCGCCAGCAGGTGGTAAGTATGGGCTCCCTCACCTCCAACCCTCTGGCTCTCAGTACAGGAGCCCCTCAAGGCTATGTACTGCCACCTCCTTTACTCCCTGTATACCCATGACTGTGTTGCCACCCACAGCTCTAATCTGCTAATTAAATTTGCCAACCACACTACATTGATTGGCCTTATCTCAAACAATAACAAGGTGGCCTACAGGGAAGAAGTTATCTCTCTGGCACAGTGGTGTCAAGAAAACAACCTCTCCCACAATGTCACAAAAACAAAGGAGCTGGTTGTGGATTACAGGAGGAATGGAGATGGGCTAACCCCTATTGACATCAATGGATCTGGGGTTGAGAGGGTGAACAGTTTCAAGTTCCTTGGCATACACATCACTGAGGACCTCACGTGGTCTGTGCACATTAACTGTGCAGTGAAAAAGGCACAGCAGCACCCCTTTCACCTCAGACGGTTGAGGAAGTTTGGTATGTGCCCCAAAATCCTAAATACTTTCTACAGGGGCACAACTGAGAGCATCCTTACTGGCTGCAACAGTGCCTAGTATGGGAAGTGTACCTCCCTGAATCGCAGGACTCTGCAAAGAGTGATGTGGACATCCCAGCATACAGTATCTGTAGTTGTGAACTTCCCATGATTCAGGACATTTACAAGGGCAGGTGTGTAAAAATGATGCATAGGATCATTGGGGACCCGAGTCACCCCAACCACAATCTATTCCAGCTGCTACATCCTGGGAAATGGTACCACAGCATAAAAGCCAGGACCAACGGGCTCAGGGACAGCTTCTTCCACCAGGCCATCTGACTCATTAGCTCACACAGATTTGAGTGTACTCTATGTTACATGACTCCTCTATTTAATATAAATTATTATAAATTATTATGATTGCACATTGCACATTTAGACAGAGACATAACGTAAAGAATTTTACTCCTCATGTATGTGAAGGATGTAAGAAATAAAGTCAATTCCATTCAATCTGTTCCCAGGGTGAGGTCTCTATTTTCTCCAGGATATCAGAGATGACCTCCTTCTTCAATGAAAAGTGTTTCCCTTACTCCACCATTATTGCTGCCCTTACCTGCATCTCCTTTATTTCCCAAACATCCTCCCTCAACCTATCTTCCCACTGACTTGATGGGGATCACATTTCTCTTGTCCTCACCTCCCACTCTGTGAGCCTTCACATCCAGCTCATTATTCTCTACAAATTAAGCCATCTTCAACAGGAACCTACTACCAAACACAACTTTACTCCTAACCCACTCTGCTTTCCATAGAGTTCACTCTCTCTGCGATTCCCTTGTCCATTCGTCCTTCCTATCTAATCTCCCTCCTAGCAATTATCCCTTCAAGAGGAAGAAGTGCTACACCTGCCTATTCACCTCCTCCTTCACCTCCATTCGTAATTTTGTTTCATTTTTTGTCCACCATTTTAATAAAGCCCATAGGATATTTATTGATTTCATCCCTAGCTATCACCTGAGTTTCATTGCTTGTCTCAATGCAAGTGCATTTTCATAGCACTGAACAAAGCCAATTAAGCCAAGAATAAATCAATTTATGTTGTGAAATGAAACCATTTTGTCTTAAAATTTTCTAAAATGGACATCCACATGAATACAGAAAGTGTACAGATAGCTCCTTTGAAATTTAATGCTACAAATTTCAAAACAAATTCAAATATACCGAGACAAGAGTCCTTGATGAGGATATTTAGGACCAAAATGCTGGAGTATCCAAGGCTAGGATTAAGGCATGGAAAAACTCTGGATTGAGAACTAAGCACAAAACAGAATGCTAGACGATTTCTCTGGCTGGGCTTATGATTGAGACCTGAGGCTTCACTCAGGTGCCCGTTAAATACTCAATTCTTGGTGCCCAAAACATGGTAGCCAATTAGTGGGACGATCCTGAATCTTTAAAGGAGCTGGGCCAGCTATCCATATTCCGGAGAGTTAGAGCATATGAACCCCGCAAGCTTGTGCAGATGGGTGCATTTCATAACAGGACCCACTCCCCATAGCTGACTCCTGATGGCTCTAGCTGCTCAGTAAGATGATGATGGTGGTGTTATGAAACTGTAACGTTTTAGAAATGAACTAGCAGCAAGAGATTTCACTCTGAGTCAGGTTATAATGTTAAAACCACTTTCTTTATTAGTATCTATTCAGTATATAGAAACTTAAATGAGATAAACAAAAGTTAACAGTGTTATGTATGTGTGTCCCATGTGTTATGTGTGTGTATGTGTGTCCCAGACCATCAAGTTTAAGAACAATTGTTAAAGTCTTCAAATGGTAAAGTAGAAAAGTTCAGTGATCCATGAAATAAGTGAGTGAGGAGAGAGATTTGTAATCCAGGATATAATGTTGATTATGAAGAGTCACAAATTCCCGGCTGGGTAAATGAAATAACAATCGTCAAAGATCCTGTCCGTTAAGTCGTTCCGAAATCCACTTGACATATCACTATGTGACAGTCACAGGAATATCGTCTTCAAGTGGTTACCACAGAACATCCCGATTCCAGGCAAAGGGCCAACAAAAGTGGTACCACAGGATACTCAAGCAAATCCACACTTATGGATTATACAAAGTGACAGTCACGTATCAATTGTGCACTGTGTGCTGATAATCAACCCAATCTTTTGGTCTTCGAAGAGTTCCAAACTATAGCAGTGACAAGCTGAAGTTTCAGAAGCCTGTTCAGTCTCTCTCTCTCTTTAAGTCAACCACAAGCTGCTACAGCCTGCGACTGATATCATAGTCCCGCCTCGCTCAGGCGCTCTTAAAGTGACAGTCACAGTACGACCGCAAGCTCATAACAGTAGTCGTGGATGAGAGCAGGATCCAAAATGTCCCTTTCAGGAATGCAGCAACTTTTCTTGGGTCCGAATCCTTCCCAATTCATGAGGCACTGACGAACATCCCAAACAGTTCACAAATCAAAAATTCTTCTCACAGTGAAAACCACCAACAAACCTAGGTGGTGGCAGGACTGATGGTGATGGGCTAAAGGGCTGGTGTTCACAGGTTTCAATTTGGAAAATGGTAAAGTGGGATTGATCTTAAGGGTCTTGAGGAGCTGTAAGATGTAAGCCACCAGGTTTATTTTCCTGAGAATTTTGAAGGGTCCAGTGAACTTGGGAGCCAATTTCCTAGACTCCACTCAGAGAGGCAAATCTTGAGTCGACAACCAAACCTGTTGCCTAGGCTGCAAAACTGGTTCCTGTCTTCTCTTGCAGTTAGCCTTTACTTCAACCTTCCAGGTAGAAACTAACAAAATCTCCCTTGCCCTAGTCCATTTCTCCTTGCAGCATCAAACAAGATCTTTGGCCCAATTGGTCTCCTGCTCAGGGAAGTGACAGAGAATACCCAAACTGGCATTTGAAAGGGGCTATCCCATACAGCAAATTCTGTAAAGCTTTGTTGGTGACCTCTGCCCACATCAAATGGTTGCACCATTTATCCGGTCCTTCAGAGTCCAGGCATCTTGGGGTTCATTCCAAATCTTAGTTCACCTGTTGTGTCTGGCCATTGGACTGCGGGTGAAACACAGAGGAAAGACCCGCTGTTGCCCCAGTCAGCTTACAGAAAGCCAACCAAAAACATGACACAAATTGTTGGCAGTGATCTGACACAATTTCCAACAGAAAACCATGGATCTTGAAAACCTGGTGCAGGAAAATTTCGGTCTTCTCTGCCACAGATGGTAGTCTGTCCTATGCGATGATTTTGCAGGCCTTTAAAAGACGATCCACAATTATCAATGGTCTCTTCCTTGGAAGGTGGAACATATGTGACCATTCCATGGAGATGTGCACCCATGGTCTTTCTGGAACAGGCAGAGGATGAAGGAGTTGGGTGCTGGGCCCCTTGTTCCAGGTGTGCACCCTGTAAGCCAGCACATATTGACAAACATCCCTCACCATTTCAGGCCACCAAGTTCTTCTCCTAATGAAGTCCAGGGTCCTGGCAATCTCTGGGTGAGGTGTCATTCTCAATGCCTGTACCCATTGAAGAACCTGAGAGCAGATTGGACTAGGAATGAACAGCCGACCCAGAGCATCATTCTGAGGAATCCCCCCCTTGCGCCTGGGCCTTGCAAACAAGTGTGTCAATTCCCCAATGAATTGGTGCTATCACCCTGGTTTGGGTGCTCCCTCGTTTGGGTTTGTCAAATTGACAAGACAAGACATCTGGCTTCTGATTTTTTTGATCCCAGTCAATAGGTCAGGACAAAATTAAAGCAGTTAAAGTAAAAAGACCACCTGGCCTGCCTGGAATTCAGTCTCTGGCTTCTTGAATATAAGCCAAGTTCTTGTAGTCTGTCCATATGATAAAAGGGTTCTTAACCCGCTTAAGCCACTAATGCCATTCCTCCAGAGCCCACTTCACCACATGCAACTCTCTATTTCCAATGTCATAGTTCACCTCTGCTGGGCATAGCTGCCTGGAAAAGAGCGCACACTGGCTCAGTTTATTGTCCGAAGGTGCCAGTTGAAACAACAGTGCACCCACTCCAATGTTCTAAGTGTCCACCTCCACGATAAAGGGAAGGTCTGGGTTAGACGCAACCAGAATAGGAGCTGTTGTGAACTACTGTTTGAGCTCTGTGAAAGCAGCCTCCGCTTCGGTAGTCCAAACAAAAGGGCCCATGGATCTCTTGCTTAGCGCTGTCAGCAGAGCCGCCACTGAGCTGAAGTTTCTGATGAACTTTTGGTAAAAGTTGGTAAATCCCAAGATCATTGGACCTGGTTCATACTGGATGGACGTGGTCAGTCTCCAACTGCCTATACCTCACTAGGGTCCATCTTGAGAATGCCATTAGAGATGAAAACCAAAAATGAATTGGTGGTTACATGAAATTCAGACTTCACCAGCTTGAAGTGAAGTCCATGATCAAGAAGCCTCATTAGAATACCTCAGACATGAGCAACGTGCTCCTCCATGGACTTCAAGAAAGTTAGGATGCTGTCCAAGTAGATGAAGTCCTTTATCTACACTTCCATAGTGCTTCTTTCCTGGCCTGAGAGTGCATATAATCAACCTTGTGGAGGGCAAGTAACAGACAGTATATCTATTGTGCAGTTTGGGTCCCCTAATCTGAGGAAAGACATTCTTGCCATAGAGGGAGTACAGAGAAGGTTCACTAGATTGATTCCTGGGATGGCAGGACTTTCATATGAAGAAAGTCTGGATCGACTAGGCTTATACTCACTGGAATTTAGAGGATTGAGGGGGGATCTTATTGAAACGTATAAAATTCTAAAGGGATTGGACAGACTAGATGCAGGAAGATTGTTTCCGATGTTGGGGAAGTCCAGAACGAGGGGTCACAGTTTAAGAATAAAGGGGAAGCCTTTTAGGACCGAGATGAGGAAAAACTTCTTCACACAGAGAGTGGTGAATCTGTGGAATTCTCTGCCACAGGAAACAGTTGAGGCCGGTTCATTGGCTATATTTAAGAGGAAGTTAGATATGGCCCTTGTGGCTAAAGGGATCAGGGGGTATGGAGAGAAAGCAGGTACAGGGTTCTGAGTTGGATGATCAGCCATGATCATACTGAATGGCGGTGCAGGCTCGAAGGGCTGAATGGCCTACTCCTGCACCTATTTTCTATGTTTCTATGTTTCTATTGCAAAGTTGTAGGGCCAGTGTGGTGAAAGATATAAGGCCTTTTCCTTGCTGAAGACTTCTTCCAAATCCTTGTATACAGAAGGGATTTCTACCAGCTTGGATGTTGCAATTACCCCCGAACCTTCCTCAGAAGATGACTCCTGAGACTCCGTAAGTAGCAGGGGCGATTCTGCAGACTCCATTTCCACCATAGGTTCACAAGAGTCTTCAGTGAAAACAGAGGCCAAATGACAGTCCAAATCATTATCAGTATCCTCAGACATTGGCAGCAAGGTGCAACAAATGGTCCTTGTGCTCCTGGGACCAGGCTCCAACAGTTTCCATTTTGGAGCCTTCCTCATAGAGTCCTAGTTCCAGCACACCGCAGACTGGATAGGGTCAGGACTCCCACAGGCCTGTTGGCTGGAGCTGTTTTGTCTGCCCTTGATGGCAGGACTGGTTTCCTGCAGACTCCAGGTTGCCCTGAACAGAGGTTTGCACCTTCATTAGCCGCTGGTCTCAGAAGAATCAGCGAGTTGGAACACCAGGTTAACACACCTGACCATGCAATGATCAACCCTTCCTTCCAGTTAATCGAAGGGTTATGCTGGGACAATGAGAGGTGCCCGAGGATCACGGTGATGTGAGGTGACTCGATGATATAGAAACTAATGCCCTTCCATAATCCTTGATCCTCAGCCACAGGACCAATGTCTGCTGCTGGATCTGCCTGGAACCAAGCAGACAGCTGTGGCATGGGCTGGCTCAACTCCTGCAGCGGTATGTTGAGCCGACGGGTGGTCCCCAAGTGCAGGAAATTTCCAGCTGCTCCTGAGTCCAAAGAAGCATTCACCCCTCGTCAGTTCATACCCCAAGAGATCTCCTCCCTCAGCGTGACACCAAAATCCATGAGATTGGGGCAATTGGCTGTTACCACCATAGTCCTCCCAACACTGGATGGTCTTAAGAGTTGTCCTGACAAGTGCAACTCCAGACATTCGGCCTGCAGGTGACCTGCTTCCCCACAGTAATAGCGGCAACTACAACTCCAACATCAGAACCTCTCATCAGTGGGGATTCTTTTGCAGCCGATTTGCATGGGCTTGACTGCATCCTGAGCAGGAGATGGGCCGGTCATGGTCTGAGATTGGGGAGTGGAGCTACGATGCATTGAGGCTGGGCTCAGGCTAGCCCCCTTCAAACTTATGCTGGAGTCCCACGTCAGGACATAGAAATCCACAGCACATTACAGGGCCTTTGGTGTCCAAGGTTGTAACCTAACTAGAAACTGCCTAGATCTTCCCTACTGCATAGCCCTCCATTTTCCTAAGCATGTACCTATCGTAGTCTCTTAAAAGACCCTATTGTGACAGCCTCTACAACTTCCGTTGGCAGTGCATTCTACGCACCCTCCACTCTCTGAATGAAAAACTTACCCCTGTCATCACTCTTGCACCTATTTCCAAGCACCTTAAAACTATGCCCCCCTCGTGTTAGCAATTTCAGCCCTGGGAAAAAGCCTCTGGCTATCCACACGATCAATGTCTTTCATCATCTTATTTACCTCTATCAGGTTCCAAATCAAATTAGACAAATTTTTGCTCCAAGGAGAAAAGGCCAAATTCACTCAATCTATTCTCATAAGGCACCCTCTCCAATCTAGGAAACATCCTTGCGAATCTCCTCTGCACTCTCTCTATAGTATCCACATCCTTCCTGTAGTGAGGTGACCAGAAGTGAACACAGCACTTCAAGTGGGGTCTAACTAAGGTCTTATATATATTACCTCACTTCAGCTCTGCCAGATGATTATCAAGACAAATGGTTTGGTCAATCAGAATCTCTAAGTCCTCCGCTAGCTCTCCCAAGGCAAGGCCATCCTTCAGTCCATCTTGGAGTCCGTGGCGGTATAGAGTGGCCATCCTCCCTATTCCAGCCACTCTTTGGGGTCAAGGTCTGAAACTTGGTAGTGAAGTCAGCCGCTGACTATCCAGTCTGTCAGTTCTTCATCAGACAGTCTGAGGCTCAGCTGGCTCTGGCAGGGTGATAGAATACATTCTTCATGGTGGCCATGCATTCCTTTGAATCCAAGCAACCCTGAGACCTTTATTCCCAATGCACAATGGCCCCTGACTGGACTCATCCAGTCAGAAGAGAGATAATGAAGGCCACCTTTCTGAGCTGTGAAAGGAACTGGGATGGCTGAAGTTTAAACACTAATGAGCATTGAATGAGGAAGCTGTGTCAAGAGCCCAGGTCACCATTGAATCTCTTTGGGGCTGGAAAATGTCCTGGCTCTGAGCGACTCTGGCTTCCTCCTTGCGAAAATTTCAAACGGCTACCTGGAGGTCATGTATCTCCAGGTTCTGTCTGGAATTCTCCTTGTTACGGCTGGTTACAGTGGATGAAAGACTCTGATACACCTCTGCGTCCATACCGGCTCAATCATACTGTGACAAGGGTCTTTGAGGAGAATGGTTTGGACCCAATGGTGGAGTATCCGAAGCTAGGATCAAGATACGGAATCAAACTAGATTAAGAACAGAGGACAAAACAAAATGCTAGACGATATCTCTGATTGGGCTTACAATTGTGCACTGAGATTCGGTTCAGGTGTTCCTTAGATACTTAACTCTTAGTGCCCAAAACAGAATTGCCAATTAGCAGGACAGTCCTGAATCTTCAAAGGGCCCGCACCGGCTATCCATATTCTGGAGAGTCAGAGCATCTAAATCCTGGAAGCTGGCATGGTTGGCTGTGTTTCATAACATATACGAGCTAAAATACTGTAAATATCTGTGTATAATTAAAATCGCATTTTTAGAAGCTGTGGGACTTCATTTCATTAAGAGAATGAGAGATATTGATACTACACATAGCTATCATTTGCCTCCAATAATTTATCTCTATCATTAATCAAACATATTATTTATTATACAGACAGATAAGAACTTCTCCAAATGCTCAATGCATATTTAATAAAATTACACTATCAATGACATAAATTTTACTGGCATCTGTGGCCTTAATTAAGTATGCAGTGTAATTTCATCACAGAAAAATATTTCACATAAACTTAACATGCTATAAACTTTCAAATCTTCTGATCTGCTTAAGTGGAATTTTACAAGTGAAACATGAGTAACGGTTTGTTTAGATCATTACAGTGGAATAATAGTTTGGCATGAGTATTTCTTATCATCTGTAAGAAAAGCAGGGAAGTCATAGAGTCATGAAAAAATACAGTACAGAAACAGACTCTTTGGCCCATCTAGTCCATGCCAAAGCTATTTAAACTACCTACTCCCAGCAACCTGATCTGGGACCATATCCCTCCATACACCTACCATCCACATACCTATCCAAACTTCACTTCAACATTGAAATCGAGCTCAAATGCACCACTTGTGCTAACAGCTCATTCCACACTCTCACAACCCCCTGACTGAAGAAGTTTCCCTTCATTTTCCCCTTAAACTTCTCATCTTTCACCCTTAGCCCATGAACTCTGGTTGTAGTCCCACCCAACCTCAGTGGAAAAATCCTATTTGCATTTACTCTACCTATATCCCTCATAAATCTATTACCTTGATCAAGTCTCCTCTCAGCCTTCTATGTTCTAAGGAATAAGGTCCTATCCTATTTATTCTTTCCTTATAACTCAGGTCCTACAGGCAACATCCTTTGAAATTTTCACCATGCTCTTTCAACCTTATTTAGATCTTTCCTGTAGGTAGGTGACCAAAACCGCACACAATACTCCAAATTAGTCCTCAGCAAATGTCTTATATAACTTCAACATAACATCTGATCTCCTGTATTTAGTACTTTAATTTATGAAGGCCAATGTGCAAAAAGCTTTCTTAACCTCATCTGCCTACGACGCCACTTTCAAGGAATTATGGACCTGTATTCCCAGATCCCTTTGTTGCACCACACTCCTCAGTGCCTGACTGTGTAAGACCTATCCCAGTTGATCGTACCAATGTTCAATTCCTCACACCTGGCCGCATCAAATTCCATCTCCCATCTTTCAGCCCATTTTTCCAGCTGATTCAGATCCTCCAGCAAGCCGTGATAGCCTTTCTCACTGTCCACTACACCTCCAATCTTAGGTCATCCACAAATTTGCTGATCCAGTTAACCACATTATGATCCAGATTGTGTTTTTTTTTAAACTTTTTTTATTGCATTTTTAAATGATTACAAAGTATGAAAAAACAATGTATATAACCCATACCCCCTCCCCTTAACCCCTCCCCCTATAGATTCTTGGAAGAAAGAAATCTATGGTTGTATTCCATTAGAAAAAATTACTTATAATTTAAGAGATAAAT
Source organism: Hypanus sabinus (assembly GCF_030144855.1). NCBI lineage: Eukaryota > Metazoa > Chordata > Chondrichthyes > Myliobatiformes > Dasyatidae > Hypanus > Hypanus sabinus. The sequence continues at coordinate 59,159,145 of NC_082713.1, read as the reverse complement.
ATGAAACATTTTTGAAAATTTGGAGCCCTTATTTACAAAAGACAGGATTAAATATATAGATGCTTTGAAGATGAAACAATTGGTTATTAGGGGAAAGAAATAAATATACATATTAAAATTATTACGAATTCCATGGAGCATGTGGAGATCTTCCAACCACCAGGCATTCTTTCTTTATTTCTTTCTTTCTTTTTTTTTCTATGATCCAGATTGTTGATGTAGATGACAAACAACAGGAGAATCTGCACAATCTTGCGGCACACCACTTGTGCATCAGACATAAACGTTACCAATTTGTTTTCCAGATCCCATTGGGTGGTTTAGTGTTCTCATCGATAACTTTAGTTTTATATTCTGCTATAATAAATATAACCACATCCGATTTGATTGTACAGTTGTATCTGAACTGCTAACCATTCTTGAAATACAATTTCCTAAAGAGAAATTAGTAAAACATAGATAAGCTATTTGACACTATATTACTCTTTTTGCATTCCTAAGCATCAAATTTCCTTTTGCCGTTCTTGTATATGTAAAGCACGAGACAGTCACTTGCACCTACTCTAGCATATAGTTTCATCATGCCTAACCTATACAAGTTTTGCAACCTGGAATGTTTCCCTCAGAAGAAAATTGTTAAAGATCGAGAGAAAATGATCAATATGTTATATACTTCTCATCCTCTTTTATGACTTTAATAATAGTACACATATGTTCCAATTACTTTTTCTGCTTCCATTTCAAAGATTTAAATGTTTATATTTCCACTTTTTTTATTAAATTTTTGTCTTGCAATGTGAGGATTTCTCAATTTGATTGAAGAGTCCCTTTGTTGTATTTATTGAATAACAGAACACTTGTAGAGGATTCTAAATTCTTACAGATATTGCTTTTTGAAGACAATAACAAACTGTATATGGACAACTACACATAGTATGAATAGCAAGAGACACTCATAGAAACATTGTTCATATATGTTTTGAGGCTGAGTTTACCCTGTAATTTCCAAATCAAATTAAACAAACACTTGTTGTACATTTATCTTTTCTTCACTTACTCGATGGTAGAGAGAAGCTGGACTTAACTGGGAGGGAAATCTAGTGCATGGAACATGACCAGTTAAACTAAGCAAGCACAGATATTGTACCGTTGCTCCCTATGCATTTTAATCATTGTTCAGGATTATTGATGCTAATGCTGGAAAAAATCTTTCCTTACATAAATTTTAGTCTTATCCAAAAATCCCAAGCATTTTGGAAAAAAATGAAGATATTTGTAGCAGTAACTATTGCAGGATATTCCACATAGAATATCATGTCATTCTTGTCATTCACAAATGTGCAAGTGAATGAGAGTCACAGAGTTACCTCAAATATGCCTGGCATAATCACAACATGGTAATGTCTCTAAGTCATTAGTAGTTTGGATGCACAATATCATTATGTATTTATTTTCACAATACATTTAATTACTTTATTTAATACTTAATTCATCTCTGAAAACATATGACACATACAAGTCCCACAGCGACTGCCAAATTCTGAGTTCTTTATACTGAAGGTGTTGCCACACTGCTGTTTGGTAGGGTACTCAATGACTCTGACCCATTGGCATTTTTTTCCCAATTAGGATTAGGAAGAAAATCTGACGGTGAATATTGTACAATGCATCTGTTGTCCTTAACTATGTATTGATGGAGCTCCTGGTTTTAGGAGGTACTGTTGAAGAAGCCTAAGCTGTTGATGCAGATCATCTTGACGAATCATATGCACTGCAGCCAGGGTATACTTATACTGAGGGTGGAGTGTGTAGTTAGTGAATTGGTTTGAACTGGTGGTTAGTGAAATTCTTGCATTCATTCAGTCAAGAGAGGATTCCATTGTGGAAGTTGTGGAAGGTAAGGGTTAAGATAATGTCCAAGCAAAGATAGTTTACAGATCATAAGCACAAGTGATTTTGCAGATGCTGGAAATCCAGAGTAATGTGTACAAAATGCTGGAGGAAATCAGCAAGTCGGACAGCAGCTATGGAAATGAAAAGCTGATGTTACGGGCCGAGACTCCGGATCAGGACTGGAAAGGAATTAGGAAGAAGCCAGAATAAGAAGGTAGTGGGGGGTAGGGGAGGGTGAACAAGCTAGAAGGTGATAGATGAAGCCAGGCAGGTGGGGGAGGAAGATTAAATAAGAATCTGAGAGGTGATAGGTGGAAAAGGTAAAGGGTAAGGAATCTGATAGGCAAGGAGAGTGAACCAAGGGGGAAGGGAAAGAGGAGGGTCACCAAGAGGAGGTGGTAAACAGGTAAGGAGAAGAGAAGAGGTAAGAGGGGAGCCAGAGTGGGGAAAGAAAGAAGAGGGACGGGGGAAGGGAAAATTTTACCAGAAGTTAGAGAAATTGATGTTGTTGCCATCAGGCTAGAGGCTGCCCAGACAAAATATAAGGTGTTGTTCTTCCAACCTGAGAGTGGCCTCATGTGGCAATAGAGGAGGCCATGAACTGAAATGTCAGAATGGAAATGGGGACTGGAATTAAAATGACTGGCCACTGGGAAATCCTGATTTTTGTGGTGGGTGCAAGCCATACACCATCTAGGGGACAACTATTTTACTAACTTCAGAGTATCATTGGATGTTATTTTGTAGTTTCTATAGACTTTAACAACTGTATTATAGAAGGATCATGCAAATAAGAAATTTGAAAATAGTTTAACTCATGATTAGCATTTAGTTAATCTATAACTGCGAGTTAATTCTGTATAAAAATGGCATTTCTCTGTTCAGGAGCAGTGAAAAATAAGTGTGACAGTGGCCATGCTGTTCTTCTTATACACAAATAAATGAAGTATGATGAGGAATGACTGTAAACTTTCAAAGTTCAGTTAGTCAGCAATGACACCATCATAAACCCAAAAAACAGTGTAGATGGGGAAAAGACTTTGGATAATCACAAAAATTGTCAATGGACAGTGAATATCCAGACTTGGACCTGCTTTAGTTCTCTAGGGAATCCATTGGTCTGAGCAGGCCATGGATGTTGTGTCCTAGCTATCTAGATATGTAAGCCAGAACAGTACAATATGGAGACCAAACGCTTGTCCCTGCATCAATCTCCCCCTCTCCATGCAAAAGGAACTGCAGAGACTGATACAGTTTGGCACCAACAGCATCATTGGTGTTTCCAGTCAGCATTAAACTCAGTGTAGGACTACCTTAAGGACTCCAGCTCTAGATTTTTCCCTCAGGGTTTACTCCTGAAGCCTTCCCATGAGTGGGTACAGCTGCAAGGCAACTGAGGTTTGAAATCAGAGTTTTCCTTCTCCTAGATGAGCTACCAACCATGGCTGATAAGCCCCACTGGCTGAAGCAACTGGTTTTAAGGTGCCAGTAAACTGCCTGTGCCCCTTCTCCTGTCCGTAGAAACAGTTCTGCCAGCCACAGTAGCTAAGCCACACGTGAAGGCCAGGAGCTGGACTGGTTGTCAGAGGTTATCTGAGGCACATGCCATTGGGAGTGTTTAATTGGTACTGGGAGCTTCTCCCCATTACCACCTCCAGCTACAATAACCTTAAGGAACAGATTATTTATGTATAATCTACATGTGCATGTTTCATTGAAAGTGACTGGCCAGGTTAAGAAAGGAATTCTTTTCAAAGAAAGATGGCATCCTGGGAGGCAGGACATAATAAATCTTGATACAACATTGGTTAGGCCACAGTGAAGTTTTCTGACCAGTTTTTTGAACTACGGTTTAGGTAATGGTGAATGCCTAGGGGAGCAAGCATTAGAGATTTAGCATGCAGTGTTATGAGGAGATGATGACAGTGTGGACCAGCTGGATTGCTCTTTCACACAGCCTGTGTGAAATAGTCAAGCGAATACCCTTACCAGTGTTCTAACCTTTCTGCTACGCTATAACTCTTTTGATCATGGAATAAAGATTTGAAGGGTGTGTGAAAATAGTTATACTTTGTTTAATAACCTCTGGAATGCTGCTCAGATGCAACAGTTAATAACTCTGTTGACGTTTTGAATGCTCAGCATTTCAAGAATAGATTTAGTCCTTTATTAATCAGATAGCAATTTGAAAATGGGTGTGGGGAAGGGAAGGATGATAGAAAGATGTGCAAATCCACCATAAAGGTGGATAGAATATAAACCTGGCCATTATGTAACACGTATTATATATTTAATTTACATTTGTTTTCTGTAATTTTCTATTATAAAAGGATGTGCAATATAATTATATTTTTCAGCCTTTCCATCTGCTGTTCCTGCTGAAGTTGCAGTATGTTTTGGCTGATCAGCCTATTGGTATTGAGCTCAGAGTGGTTCATCTGGACAATCAAATTTAATAGAATCTTTATTATCTAAATTACTCTGTAAAATGAAAGAAGACTATGAACCTCAAGGTAAAAGTGGGATGATATTAATTACGGTGTTAAGTTGCAGTGTGCATTTTATAATGGTAATTAAAGATTAAGATGAGTTGCAGCAAAACACTTTTTTTTCTCTGTCTATTGAAAGGAGGCTGACCTAGCTATTTAAAAAAATTAAAACTCACCTTACTTTGGAGAATGCGAAGTGATAGCAAACAAAAGTATTGGAAGTTCTATATCAGAAATGATTTAAGCAGTTATAAAGGTGGTTGACCTGAAAGCTTTCAGCTGTTAAAAATGCAGCCCCTGTTGGAAGCTATTAAATTATTGTAATAAAGGGAAAATATTAAATATAAAAGTATAATACATCTCAAAAGTAGCATATACAGAAGGTAACGAAACGATTACAGTGCCAAATAACAACTTGAATAATAGGTTATGAATCATCATTAACTTTAATGCATCCAAAGTAAGTACTGCATGTCTTAGGACTGGCATACATAATGGTGACATTTGTAAAAATTAGCATTAAGATTAATATGTTTGGAGTACTATTTTGTTAGGCCATGTAACCAATGAAATCCATCATGGTAATAGATTGACAAAGGCAAAGCAATTAACTTGAATGGCATCCTTTCCACCATCATAAATGTTTACTGGCTCTGGCTTTTGGACATCATGTGTGATATTTCCACCAGCAGCAGTTTCCGTTACAAGAGCTCAAGCTTTTTTTCAGCAAGGCAAGGAACCTCATCACAAACAATTTCCTAAAATTAAGCACAAAATTACATCAATACTTAATTGAAAGAGAAATAGGGTTAACACATCAGGTCAGAAACATTAACTCTGTTTCACTATCCCCAAATTCTGCCTGCCCTGCTCAACATTTACAGATATTTCTGTTCTTCTTTTAGATTTACATCATCTGTATTGTTCATTTAAAATTTTCCTTTACAATACCTTTTGTTCATTGTCACTGAATTAAAGCAGTGGAACTTGCTGCACCCTGGGAGTAGCTACACCAAAGTGACTGCAGGAGATTAAGATGGTAGCTCACCACCATTGTTTTGAAGACAATTGAGGATGCATATCAAAAAGCAGAGATACGTGAGACTGTAGATGCTGGAATCTGGAACAACAAGAAAACTACTGGTGGAACTCTGTGAGTCAGGTGGTATTTGTAGTGGCAAAGGAATTATTAATGTTTCGTTCAGGGCAGGACTATTACTGGTATTAAACCCAAACCTTAGGGTTATGCCAATATCCCATGCCTAGAAATTGGACTGAAAAATTGAACAAGGCATTTCTGTTTGTGCATTGCGGAAGCACACCTGATTTTTTTTCCCCTGATGTCAGGCAGTTTCCTAATTATACCATTGATCACGTAAAGCCCATTTCCAACTGTATCAACATAGCTTCAATTAAAAGCTTCAACCAAAATCATTATGGAACATTTTCAGTAGAATATTACACTTCTTTAATGCTTTTCTTGTTATTTAAATGGTCGCCGTTGACATCTGGGGACGTTAATGGAAACTTACAGACTTACTGTATGTAGGACAATGTAAACCTGATAATGTCCACAAACTGTATTGCAACCATCACTGCATATTTTCTCCAGGATTTAAAATCCTAGGTATGTATAGGAGGTAACATTCATCATCAAAGACTTCTATATCCAAGCCATGTCCTTTTCTCACAGCAACCATCACATAAGTGGTTTGGAAGCCTGAACTCCCACACCACCAGTTTCAAGAACAGCTACTTCCTCTTCCCTTGAATCAAAGGCGCAAGCTCAATCACTACTGTTTAACAACACTATGATGACTTTGACCATTTGCACTAAAAGACACTGAGTTGTTTACTTAGTTTTTTCCTTGTGTGTGTGCTTTCTTTGAAACAATTCTGCTTAGCAAAGTTCACGTCACATGCCGGTGATAATATGATTGATTCTGATTCTGATTAATTTATTTTTTCGGTCTGAATGCTACTTATATCATGCTTTGTGCTATTTTTGTAACTCCAAAATGTAAAGACTAATTGGAAGAAAAAGACAAGAATCTGAAACGTAAGTCTAATTTTGCTTTTACTTGAAGTGAGATGCACAAGTACGGTGTGGTGACATAATGTCGCATGCCATTCAATAACTTTTGGAATAATTACTTAAACAACAAAGATGGTTCATCAAGCCATATATTTACAATATTACTCAAATATTACTAATATATTAAATACACAACATTCCTCCCTGCTTAACTATAAACTCCAACTCAATATAGAATGTATCTCAACTTACATATACTAATTTTACATACTATACTATGAACATAACTACTATATAGACATCCAAGGCTTAGTATATTTTATACTATCTCATTCAGGCCTAAAGTTTTAATTGCTATGGAGGATTTCCTACTCTTGTGGGATAATATCTTTCCTGACAAGGGAGATGAGACGTGTGGCTGTGAAAACAATCTCAGGTTCCGGGGGTTGTAGGAGTTAACTCTGAGACTCCAGGAGGTGGTCTGACAACTCTGGCACCTTTTTTCTCCTTTTCTCAGCTTTTCTCTCTGAATCTTCTTCAATCCTTGCTTCCCTCTCAGTGACACTTCTTTCTCTCTCTTTATCCTGCACTTTTTCTTTCTCATGTTCCATATCTCTTTCATGCCTTTCTCTTTCTCACTCATGTTCTTCCCCTCAATCTCTTCTCTCATTTTCACTTCTTGTCTTTCTTTTCCTCACCTTAGTTTTTCTTCTACCTAGTTTCTTGTGTGTGTCTTTGAATTTGCTAATTTCTTGAAAAATTAGGTCTCATTTATACTCTTCCATTTCCATAGCACGTGTCACCCTCCTCATTCTTTTGCTTTTTCTTCTTTCTAGTTTGTGCATCTTTATCGTGGGAAGCTGCATTCAGTTCACTGGAGTATTCACTTATTAATCCTTCTATCGACCCCTTTACGACCTGATCTCTCCTCTTGGTTTCCTCTTCCACAACAGCATCTGATGAATCCTCTATTTTCATATCTCCATTGTCTCCTTTCTTTTTGCCCTTCCATTCATCCACTAGGCTTTGGTCTTTGCAACTACTTTTACAAGCAGCTTTTGTCTCCCACTTGAAGTTCATTCAATAATCTTAATGTATGCAGAATAGGTTTTGGTTCTTTATGTTCACAGAAGCCAACTTTCTTGAAGCTCTTTATATTGTCTTCCAGTTTAAAACCAAACCACATTTCACAAGTAACTGCCTAATTAGCAGATCAGAAGTTTCTTCAGGTGTTTGCCTCCAAAAACTGTTGTATTCAGACCACTGCTTTCGTCACTTTTACTATTCCTCTGGGCAGAATGGGCCTTCCGGCTATGGTTCATGGTGTACAACATGGAGACAGTTATGGTATCATCCAGTACATTTCTGAACTCACTTTCTTGTAGCAGATGTGGCATGAAAGTGGAGAATGGATCTCCAATCAAGCTGTAGTTGTCTCAGTCTATTACATCCCACAATGCTGCCCCTCTCCCCTCTTTTACCACATACTGGACCAACGTAGCTTGTTTGTTGTTATATTTCACTGTTATGAATGTCATTCCTACAGGAATTACCTTTTCTCCAGTATAAAATTCTAATTGGATACCTACAGGCTTCCGATCAGTATCTTTGAAATGCCATTCGAGCTCATTTTGTGGAATTACTGAAACAGCTGAGCCAATGTCCAAACCCATTTTAACTAATTTACTGTTCACTCCTGGTGTAAGCTATATTGCTTGCCTCTTATCATGATCAGATTGTTCATCACCTGCATGCAAGTTAGTGCAATTTAACTTTATAACCTTTTCCCTTCCTTGTGCAATACATTTACTTTTGTCTGCTCAACATGCTCTTTGTAATGTCCTACTTTGTTGCACTTTTTTCAAGTTTTGCCTTAAAACTTGCATTGCTCTGCCACAGTGGAAATACAATTTGTTTGACCAGGTCAGTTTCTGTTCAGACATTGCAATTTTGTTTGTGCATACTTTCATTCCTGACTGCAGCTCAATTGCATCTATGTCTGCTGTTGTCATTAATACAGCTATTTCAATTGCTTTTTTAAACATAAGTTGTGCTTCACTTAGGAGCCATTTTTAAATGCTTCCTTGTAAGACTAAACAAACTAAATGATCTCTCAGTGCATCAATAGGCCCTGTGCTGTCTTTACGACAGTTATTTAGTTTATAATATTTTTGCTTAGTAATTCATTCAATAGTATTTTCTAGTTAGAATTAGAAGTGTTTAAAGTATATTCATTGCATGTAAAATATATTGGCATGCGATGATGTCACATCCGGTTTCGCCGCGTCTTGTGGGAAAATACCGGTTTGAAATTAGCGCGAGGGTGGGGGCTTACCACGAGGCTCACCTGAGCAGAAGTTGTTTTGCAGGCATGAGAAATCACAGTGAGAGCAACGCTGTAAGTTAATAGATAATCGATATGTTGAACTAAGATGTTAATGCCGATCCTGTTAGAAGTAACGACGGTAGATAATGTTTATGCTTTCGTTAGTTAAAGAGTCGCGGATAGTTTGCATGGAAGTGTATTTAAAGTAGTCAATGGAGCAGGTAAACTCTCCCTGTATACTGCACCTTAGTGTAATGTAGTTATAGTCACCTTTGCAAGTATTTACACTTGAAATGTGATATTAAGGAAGGAACAAATACTGTATCAATCTTGTATTGTTTTATCAACAGTTTTCACCATATGTTAATGTGAAGAGTGAACAGTAAATGGTTAATCTTGCTGCGATCTGGTTCTTATTAACTGTGGTTTATCTTGACGTTAAATTCGGCGTTCGTGACACGTGAAGGAGAACGTGACAGTGAAAAAGCGGCATTATCAGGTGTTTCAAGTGCTGCAATGTCAGCTCGATCCAGCATCAAGTCGATGGCGCCCAGCGACAAGGGCAGTAAACCGACATCAAGTAAGTCCACCCAGGCAAGAGCCAAGGCAGAAGCCGAAGCCGAAAGGGCTGCCAGAGAAGCCGAAAGGGCCGCCAGAAAGGCAGAAGCCGCCAAGGTGCGACTGCGTTACACCAGACAAGAAGCAGTTTTGAAAATGAAACTGGCCACCAGAGAAGCCGAAATCCAGAGAGAAGAGGCTGCCAGAGAAGCCGAAATCCAGAAAGAAAGGGCCGCCAGACAAAGAGAAGAGGCTGCCAGAGAAGCCGAAATCCAGAAGGAAAGGGCCGCCAGTCAAAGAGAAGAGGCTGCCAGAGAAGCCGAAATCCAGAAAGAAATGGCAAAAATATCGACAGAGTTGCAAGTGCTGCAGCTAGAAAGAGAAGAAGAAGCTGCCATGGCGGAAGCAAAGTACATAGAAGAAGCTGAAGGGTCGCGTGATCTGACCGCAGTAAGATCTACTTTAGAAAGGACCAGACTGGAACGCACAAGCGACTATGTACAATCTCAAATAGACAGGCAGGCTCGTCTCCCCTCTCCATACGTATTCGATAACTTCCCCAGCTACGAGGAACCTCAGAGAGTCACGATTGCATCATATCCATACGAGGAAGAAAATTTACCCTCGCGGCTCCGTGATGAAGTCAAGAATGAAAGAACCGACAACGCTCCTTCACCCCCACAACAGGACGGCGGGGAGGGAGAGGTTCACTCCAGGACGACAATTGTCAGCTCGAACTGTACAGAAGTTTGCAGTCAAACTCAGTCAAGCCGTTCTTGTTCCAAGATCTGCCTCACTGAGGTGTACCCTAAAGAAGCACAACAAGACATTACCAAGCGTAAAGTAACCGACGAGACGCTAGGTCAGTCAGTCTTCGTTCAAACCGAGCACGGAAACAAACTTGCACAATCAGCTCAAGATACCATTTCTTTAAAACCCAAAGACACCAAGGTCTTCAGAGATTAAGCAAATAATGGGGTTGCCCCATTGCCTTTCAGAGAACCACGCCAGCGCTCACCAGATAACAAAGAGCAGGCAGTCAAACGGTTCACGTCCTTACGGAAAACCCGGAAAAGGAAACCTGAGATGCAGCAACGCACCCGATTGGCCCACGAGGTACTGTGCACCCTAATGGCAGAGGTCACAGCCATTATAAACGCACAATCATTCCTACCTGTGTCTTCTGACCCAGAAAACCCCTTTATACTTTCGCCATCAACGCTCCTTACGCAGAAGGCAGGAGCACCTCCTCCACCAGGAGACTTCTCAGACAAGGATTTGTACACAAAGCAATGGAGACAAGTCCAGGCTCTGGCAAATCAGTTCTGGCCTCGCTGGAGACAAAAATATCTACCTTTGTTGCAACAGAGACAAAAGTGGACAGAACCCCGAAGGAATCTTCAAGTTGGAGACTTAGTCCTGCTCAGGGACAAGCAAATCGCCCGCAACAGCTGGCCAACGGCCAGAATCACTGCTACATTCCTTAGCGAGGATGGACACGTCAGGAAGATCGAATTGAAGACTACCGACCAAGGCGATGTGAAAATTTACCAAAGGCCAGTTACAGAAGTTATTCTACTTCTACCCAATGACTGATTAAGAGACTAAGTTTGTACTCTGCTCATTGTGACCTTACGAAGGTCAAGCGGGGAGTGTGCTGTCTTTACGACAGTTATTTAGTTTATAATATTTTTGCTTAGTAATTCATTCAATAGTATTTTCTAGTTAGAATTAGAAGTGTTTAAAGTATATTCATTGCATGTAAAATATATCGGCATGCGATGACATCACATCCGGTTTCGCCGCGTCTTGTGGGAAAATACCGGTTTGAAATTAGCGCGAGGGTGGGGGCTTACCACGAGGCTCACCTGAGCAGAAGTTGTTTTGCAGGCATGAGAAATCACAGTGAGAGCAACGCTGTAAGTTAATAGATAATCGATATGTTGAACTAAGATGTTAATGCCGATCCTGTTAGAAGTAACGACGGTAGATAATGTTTATGCTTTCGTTAGTTAAAGAGTCGCGGATAGTTTGCATGGAAGTGTATTTAAAGTAGTCAATGGAGCAGGTAAACTCTCCCTGTATACTGCACCTTAGTGTAATGTAGTTATAGTCACCTTTGCAAGTATTTACACTTGAAATGTGATATTAAGGAAGGAACAAATACTGTATCAATTTTGTATTGTTTTATCAACAGTTTTCACCATATGTTAATGTGAAGAGTGAACAGTAAATGGTTAATCTTGCTGCGATCTGGTTCTTATTAACTGGTTTATCTCGACGTTAAATTCGGCGTTCGTGACACACGAAGGAGAACGTTACAGGCCCATTACAAAACTGACAATGCTCAGACCTCTTCAATTCAGCCACATGCGCTAAAATGGACTTCCCTTCCTTTTAATTATACTTATGAAGCGTAAAACATTTGACAATCAAAAATGGTTTTGGTTCTATATGTACCTGCATTATTTTCATGATATCAGCAAAGCTTACTTCATCTGGTTTGGTTGGAGAAGTTAAATTACATGGCAAACTGCATGCCTTTAAATCTAATCCACTCAACAAAACTGGCACTTGCTTCTTATTGGTTATTTCATTTGCTTTAAAATAATGTTTAATTAGCTCTGTGTATATGAGCCAGTTGTCCATTGAGCAATCAAATGTGTCAATCTTTCTTTTTTAATTATTTATTTAATACATTTTAGAAATTACAAAGAATAAATGTGATGATAAAATAGTAAGAAAAATAATATTAACCCCCCCTCCCCTTAACCCTGCCCCCCTTAACCCTTATCTAAAGAAAGAAAAAAAGAGGAAAGAAGAGAAAGATTGCCTGGATATCAGAGGATCCCCACATGCTCCATGGAGTTCAAAATAATTTTGGTATTTATTTTTACTTTCCCCAATTACTTTATAGTTTTATCTTCAGAGGACCTATGTATTTAATCCTATCTTTTGTAAGTATGGGAACCAAATTTTCAAAAATATATCATATTCATTTCTTAGATTATACGTAATTTTTTCAAGTGGAATACAACTATGTATTTCATTATTCCAACAATCCATAGTTAAATATAAATCAGATTTCCAAGTAACTGCGATAACTTTTTGGCTACTGCCAATGCAATTTTTATAAATTTTTTCTGATACTTAGTCAATTTAAGTTTTGGTATTATCCCTTCAATGTCTCCTAATAAAAATAATAGTGAACTATGTGGGAGTTGTACTCCAGCAATTTGTTCCAATAAAAGTCTTAAATTTATCCAAAATAGTTGAATTTTAAAACAAGACCAAGTAGAATGTAAAAAAGTATCAATTTCTTGATTACATTGAAAACATTGGTCAGACATATTTGAATTCAATCTATTTATTTTCTGTGGTGTTATATATAATTGATGTAAAAAATTATATTTTATTAATCTAAGTCAAACATTTATTGTATTTCTCATACTATCAGAACATAATCTTGACCAATTTTTTCCATCAATTTTAACATTCAAATCAGATTCCCATTTTTGTCTTGATTTATGAATTCCTGATTAAATTGTCTGATTTTGAATCAAATTATACATACAGGATATAAATTTTTATATTTTTCCTTTCTGAATTAATATTTCTATTTCACTAGGTTTTGGTATCAACATTATCAGGGTATAAAGTAAATTGGGATAAAAGTGAAATTTTACCCCTTTTACCAAAGGAAATTATAATCAATGTGGATGAGTAACTCAATTTCGATGGTCAATAAATGGGATAAAATATTTAGGTATTAGAGTTGATAATGATATAAAAAATTTATATAAACAAAATTACTTGCCATTATTAAAAAAAATAAAAGAGGATCTTGATAAATGGAAGATGTTACCAATAACATTAATAGGTAGAGTTAATGCTGTAAAAATGAATATATTTCCTAGATTGCAATATTTATTTCAAACTTTACCAATATAATTACCTCAGAAGTTTTTTCAAGAACTGAATAAATATGTAAGGAAATTTCTTTGTAAAGGAAAGATGTCAAGAATATCATTGGAAAAATTGACATATAAATTTGATTTAGGAGGGTTACAACTTCCAAATTTTAAGAATTATTTTAAAGCAAATCAACTTAGATTTATTGCGTCTTTTTTTGATGAAGAAAAACTGGCATGGATTAGAATAGAATTAGATAAGATAGGAGAAAATGTACCAGAAGATTTTATATATAAATGGGAATCCAAATGGATACGGGAAAAAAAAGAATCTCCTATATTAAGACACTTGATTGATTTATGGAATAAGGTAAATATGGATGATGAGATAAAGAAATCCTTATTAGCAAAAAGAACTTTAATTCAAAATAGGCTTATTCCTTTTACAATGGATAATAAACTTTTACATAATTGGTTCCAAAAAGGGATTAAATATATAGGTGATTGTTTTGAAACAGGTATATTGATGTCATTTGATAAATTAAAAAATAAATATAAAATATCAAATAACACTCTTTTCTGTTATTTTCAATTAAAAGCCTAATTACGAGAAAATCTGGATCAAACAATGTTGATACCAAAACCTAGTGTCAATCTTTCTGATGTATTTCTGCTTCCCCCCCCCCCCCCCCATTTCTTCTCTTTTTTATGATTATTGTCACCTGATATCACTGTTGGTTCCTAAGGTAGTCATGGCCAGGGTGGTATAGGGATGAGCTCCCACTACCTATGATTTGCTCCAAATGACAGACGTCTCTAACAGCCTCTGACAACCAAGTCCAACCCTCAGCCATCACGTGTGGCTTAGCTAATAGGCCTGGTGGACCTGTTTCTACTGACAAGAGAAGGGGCAAAGGTGGACCACTGACACCTCAAAACCAGTTGCTTCAGGCAGGTGGGGCTCATCAGACTTGGACCGCAGCCCACCGGGGAGAAGGAAAACTCAGAATTTAAACCTCCCCTGCCTTGCAGCCATACCCACCCATGGAAGAAGCTTTGGGAGTAAACCCCGAGGAAGTAATCCGCAGCTGAGGTCCCTAAGGCAGCTGATGTTGTTTACAACTTCACTCTGGCAAACTCTGCAACAACACTGATGCCAAGTTGTATCAGCACTTGCCCTTGCCTTGGACTATATCAATGATGTGGAGAGGGGGAACCCACTGCATGGGCAACAACCAGTCCTTCAAATCTACCCACCCGGGCTTGTGCCCTGGAGAGGACATAGTCCAAAAAAGGCACAAACCCATGATTCCCTGGGATCGACAGCTACCTACTACTCACTGTTTATGAACTCTTCTGTTTTCTCCCTTATTTAAGGTTTTGACATTGACTTTTGAATCATAGAAATATGAAGCACAGACTCAGACTATTTTGACTCATCCCTTCTTTGTCTCTTTAATCCCATTTGATACCATTAGTCCAATATTCTTCGATAATTTTCCTTTTCAAGTACCTGTCCAGCTGTCTTTTATACATAATTTAGCACCCAACACAGATAGGTAATAGGCCCATAGTTGTTCTTTCAATTTCTTGAAAGGACTTGAGTGATACAGTCAGTGGCCACTTTATTAGGCACAGGAGTGGAACCTGGCATGGTCTTCAGCTGCTGTAACCCATCCACTCCAAGGTTTGACATGTTGTGCATTCAGAGATGCTCTACTGTGCACCACTGTTGTAACTGTAACGTGGTTATTTGTTGCATTTCTGTCAGCTGACCTTTCTTCACTAACCTCTCTTATTAATAAGGAATTTTTACCCAGTAACTGCTGCTCACCAGATGCTTTCTGGGGGTTATTTTTGCACCATTCTCTGTAAACTCTAGTGAATGATGTGTGTGAAAATCCCTGAAGGTCAGCAGTTTCTGAAATACTGAAACCACGCCATCGAGCACCAACAATCATTCCACTGTCAAAGTCACTTAGCTTACAATTCTTCCCCTTCCTGATGTTTGGTTTAAAAACAACTGAACCTCTTGGCCATATCTGTATACTTTTATACATTGATTTGCTGCCACTTGATTGGCTGATTAGGTATTTGCATTAATCAGCAGTTGTATCTAATAAAGTGGTCACAGAGTGTATAGCTGCACTGCTCTTTTGAAGACCATAGGTATGTGAGCCTTTTCTGGTATACCATGGCTGATTTATTATCAATCTCAACCCAATTCTCCTGCCTGCTTTCCGCAACCAATGGTGCCCTGATTCATCAAGAAACTATTAACATCCACCTTAAATAAACACAATAAATCTCCCTGCACAGCTCTCTGTGTCAATGAATTACACAGATTCCCCAACCTGTGGCTCAGATGCTGTGCTATCTGATCCTAAGCTCCCCCACTACAGTAAAAATCCTCTCCAAATCTACTCTATTTATGCCTTTCAATATTCCAATCGGGTTTCAATGAGATTCCCCCCCCCCCCCCACCACCACCCCGCCTCACACTTTTAAACTCCAGCGAGCACAGGCTGATAGCAATCAGTTGTTCCTTATATATTAACCTTTCCATTCCTGGGATCATCTTAGTAAACCTCCTCTGGATCTTCTCCAATGCCAGCACAGCTTTGCTTAAATAAGGGACCCAAATCTGCTCACAATATTCCAAGTGCAATGTGACCAACAGCCTATAAAGCATTAACGTTATATTTGCCTCTGTATTCTAGTGTTCAGGAAATGAATGCCAACATTGTATCTGCCTTCGTTACCACTCAATCAACCTGCAAGTTAACCTTCAGGGAATTCTGCACAAGGACTCGTAAGTCCCTTCGTACCTCAGATTTTGGAATTTTCTCTCCATTTAGAAAATAGTCTGTGCTTTTATTTCTTGTACCAAAGTGCATGACCATTCACTTCCCAACTCTGTATTCCACCTGCTACATCTTTGCCCATTCTCCTAAATTAGGAGTCCTAATCTGTCGAAGTCCTTGTGCAGCCTCTCTACTTCCTCAAAACTACTTGCCATATGCCTCCATGTACCCCAAAACTCAACCTTAATAATAGACTTCAACATCTTTCCAACCACTGAAGTCAGGCTAACTGGCCTATGATTTCCCTTATTAAAAAGTTCAGAGACATTTGCAATTTTCTAGTCCTTCAGAGCCATTGCAGAATCTAGTGATTCTTGAAAGACTATTACTAATGTCTCCATAATCTCTTCAGCTACCTCTTTCAGAACACTGGTGTGTAGTCCATCTGGTCCAGGTGACTTATCTACTTTCAGACTTTTCAGCTTCCCAAGCACCTTCTCCTGACAGTAATTTCTGCCCACTGACACTCTTGCATTTTTAGAATTCTGCTCGTGTCTTCTACAGTGAAGACTAATGCAAAATACTTTTTTCCGTTCCTCTGCTATTTCTTTGTCCCCTATTGCTATCCTCCAGTGTTATCTTCCAGTAGGTCAATATTCCACTCTCACTTTTTTTACTTTTTATATCTGGAAAAAAAAACTTTTTGTATCCTCTTTTATATTGTTGGCTAGCTTACTTCCGTATTTCATCATTTCTCCCTTTATGGCTTTTTTAGTTTCTTTCTGTTGGTTTTTAAAATCTTCCCAATCCTCTAACCTCCCACTAATTTTTGCAGTATTATATCCCCTCTCTTTTGGTTTTATGTTGTCTTTGAGTTACATTGTCAGCTACGGTTGCCTCATCCTCCCTTCAGAATACTTTATCATCTTTGGTACATATCTTTCCTGTGCCTTCCGTATTGCTCCCAGAAACTCCTGCCATTGCGGTTCTCCTGTCATCCCTGCCAGTGTCCCCTTTCAATCAGCTTTTGCCAGTTCCTCTCTTATTCCTCTCTCATTTTCTTTACTCCCCTGTCATATTGATACACCCAATTTTAGCTTCCCCTTCTCAAACTGCAGGGTGATTACTGTCATATTATGATCACTGTCTCCAAAGGATTCTTTTATTTTAAGCTCACTAATCAATCTGAATCATTACATAATCCAGAATTGGTATTCCCCTAGTGGGCTCAACTACAAGTTGTCCAGAAAACCATCTCGTAGACAATCTACAATTTCCCTCTCAACACGAATATAATTTTCCCAATCTACTTGCATATTGAAATCCCCCATGACTATCACAAATTGCCCTTTTAACATGCCTTTTCTGTCTCCTGTTGTAATTTATAGCCCACATATTGGCTACTGTTTGGAGGCCTGTATATAACTCCCATCAGTGTCTTTTTACTCTTGAACATTCTTAACTCTTCCCAAAAGCATTCTACATCTTCCAATCCTATGTCATTTCTTTCAAAAGATTTGATTTCATTTTTTTACCCACAGAGGCATCCTTCTGATATCTCAAGGTATGAATGAGGATTCTCATACCTTGAAATGACAGCCATTCTCTTCATACAGTGATCTTGGAAAGCCTCCTGGTCCTCTTGTGGCATCAATCTGGCTGACCAGTTCTTCCACATCCCTTTAAATGAATCCGAGTCTACTCTTCCTCTCACCTACAATCTCTCCCTTCTCCTCGGCAGACATGGCTGGTGTCACCAGAGTCTAGTTGCCATGGGGAATCTGACCTTCACAGACCGCTGTGCAGCTAACTATCAGAGACTGCACTGAACTGAGCCCAGTCACTTTGGGAAATGAAAAGGTCATATGTCTGTGTGTCTTTCCAGATGTAAGCCACTCAAATGCTTCAAACACTTTTTTGACCTACTTTAAAACTATTTGAGGGGGACCTGATTTGGCATTAACACTGAGCACTACTGTGCGATTTGTGCATTAGAAAGAAGTGAAAACCCAATATGAAGCTGTAGCGGTGTGCTACACGCAGCGCTAAAATTACGACACGGAGTCGGTAACTGCAGTCGAAGGAAAAAACTTTATTCGAAAACTTCAGCCTCACTTTTAAGCCTCTGTCAACCGGCCCCCCATGGCGAAGAGGCTCCAAAGCTCTGTGCTCGCAAACCCCCGTAGGCTATCTAATTGTGAGTCGGTTCGAATACGCTAGGAAATGAGCCGCCACATAACCCCCCCCCAGAACCGGCGATACACCCCCCAATGTCCACAGCCTGGGCCAGAACCTGCTTGGGAGGTCGGCCTCTGCGCCGAGGCGCCGGAAACTCGGTCGGTTGCGCCAGGTCCACATGGGCCGGCTTGAGGCGGTCCACCGTGAAAACCTCCTCCTTCCCCCCAACGTCCAGCACGAACGTGGACCCGTTGTTCCGGAGCACCGTAAACGGCCCCTCGTATGGCCGCTGCAGTGGTGGCCGATGCCCGCCCCTTCGTACAAACACAAACTTACAGTTCCGTAGGTCTTTGGGTACGCAGGTCGGGTGCCGCCCATGCTGTGAAGTGGGTATGGGGGCCAGGTTACCGAGCTTCTCGCGAAGTCTGCCCAGGACTGCAGCGGGTTCTTCCTCTTGCCCCCTCGGGGCTGGTAGGAACTCCCCGGGGACGGCCAGGGGCGCGCCGTATACCAACTCGGCCGACGAGGCGTGCAGGTCGTCCTTGGGCGCTGTGCGGATGCCGAGAAGGACCCAGGGAAGCTCGTCCGCCCAGTTGGCTCCTCGCAGGCGAGCCATGAGGGCCGACTTCAGGTGACGGTGGAAACGCTCCACTAGCCCGTTCGACTGTGGGTGGTAGGCAGTGGTGTGGTGCAGCTGAGTCCCCAAAAGGCTGGCCATAGCTGACCACAGGCTGGAGGTGAACTGGGCGCCTCTGTCGGAGGTAATGTGGGCTGGTACACCAAAGCGGGATATCCAGGTGGCGATCAGGGCTCGGGCGCAAGATTCGGAGGTGGTGTCGGTGAGCGGGACCGCCTCTGGCCATCTTGTGAACCGGTCCACGATAGTCAGGAGGTAACGCGCTCCGCGCGACACTGGCAGGGGGCCCACGATATCCACATGAATGTGGTCGAAACGCCGGTGGGCGGGATGGAACTGCTGCGGTGGGGCTTTGGTGTGCCGCTGCACCTTGGCCGTCTGGCAGTGCATGCACGTTCTGGCCCATTCACTGACCTGTTTGCGGAGTCCGTGCCAAACGAACCTGCTGGAAACCATCCGGACAGTTGTCCGGATGGAGGGATGCGCCAAGTTATGAATGGAGTCGAAAACACGTCGCCGCCAGGCTGCGGGGACGACCGGACGGGGCCGGCCGGTGGCGACGTCACAGAGTAGGGTCCTCTCACCTGGGCCCACGGGGAGGTCCTGGAGCTGCAAACCAGAGACTGCAGTCCTGTAACTCGGAATCTCCTCATCTACCTGCTGTGCCTCTGCCAGTGCCTCAAAGTCTACCCCTTGGGAAAGGGCATGAACGGTAGGGCGAGAGAGCGCATCCGCCACGACATTGTCCTTACCCGAGACGTGCCGGACATCCGTTGTGTATTCAGAGATGTAGGACAGGTGGCGTTGCTGGCGGGATGACCAGGGGTCGGATGCTTTCGTAAACGCAAAGGTAAGCGGTTTGTGGTCCGTGAACGCGGTGAAGGGCCGACCTTCTAGGAAGTACCTGAAATGCCGGATTGCCAGGTAGAGCGCCAACAGTTCCCGGTCAAAAGCACTGTACTTGAGCTCGGGTGGCCGCAGGTGTTTGCTGAAAAACGCCAGGGGTTGCCAGCGACCTGCGATGAGCTGCTCCAGCACCCCACCGACTGCCGTGTTTGATGCGTCCACTGTGAGGGCGGTAGGGGTGTCCATTCTGGGATGTACTAGCATTGCGGCGTCAGCCAAAGCTTCCTTCGTTTGAACGAAAGCGGCGGCGGACTCCTCGTCCCAGGTAATGTCCTTGCTCGGACCCGACATCAGGGCGAACAGGGGGCGCATGATCCGGGCAGCTGAAGGGAGGAAGCGGCGGTAGAAATTGACCATACCTACGAATTCCTGAAGGCCTTTGATCGTGGTGGGTCGGGGGAAGTGGCGGACCGCATCTACCTTAGCGGGCAGAGGGGTTGCCCCGTCTTTAGTAATCCTGTGGCCCAGGAAGTCAATGGTATCAAGTCCGAACTGGCATTTGGCAGGGTTGATTGTAAGACCGTACTCACTCAGTCGGGCGCAGAGTTGACGGAGGTGGGACAGATGCTCCTGACGACTGCCGCTGGCTATGAGGATGTCATCCAAATAGATGAACGCGAAGTCCAGGTCCCGTCCCACCGCGTCCATTAACCGCTGGAACGTCTGTGCGGCATTCTTCAGGCCGAACGGCATGCGGAGGAACTCGAAGAGGCCAAACGGGGTGATGAGAGCCGTTTTGGGGACGTCGTCAGGATGCATCGGGATTTGATGGTACCCTCGGACAAGGTCGACCTTGGAGAAGATCCGGGCGCCGTGCAGGTTTGCCGCAAAGTCCTGAATGTGCGGCACAGGGTAGCGGTCCGGTGTGGTAGCCTCGTTCAGCCTGCGGTAGTCGCCGCACGGTCTCCAGCCCCCCGTCGCTTTGGGCACCATGTGCAGGGGGGAAGCCCAGGGGCTGTCGGACCGCCGGATGATCCCCAATTCCTCCATTCTCTGGAACTCCTCCTTCGCCAGTCGGAGCTTGTCCGGGGGAAGCCGCCGAGCACGGGCATGGAGGGGTGGTCCCTGTGTTGGGATGTGGTGCTGTACGCCGTGCCTGGGCATGGCTGCTGTGAACTGCGGTGCCAGAACCGATGGGAACTCCGCCAGGACCCTGGTGAAGTCGTTGTCGGACAGCGTGATGGAGCCGAGGTGAGGGGCTGGCAACTGGGCCGCGCCCAGGGAGAACGTCTGAAAGGTCTTGGCGTGTACCAGTCTCTTCCTGGGCAGGTCAACCAGCAGGCTGTGAGCTCGCAAAAAATCCGCACCCAGAAGCGGTTGGGCTACGGCGGCCAGTGTGAAGTCCCACGTGAACTGGCTGGGGCCGAACAGTAGCTGCACCTGACGGGTGCCATAGGTCCTTACTGTGCTGCCATTCACGGCCCTCAGGGGGGGACCCGGTGCCCTGCTGCGGGTGTTGTAACTCGTCGGAGGTAAAACGCTGATCTCAGCCCCAGTATCGACCAAAAACCGGCGTCCCGACCTTCTATCCCACACATACAGGAGGCTATCCCGATGGCCAGCCGCCGTAGCCATCAGCGGCGGCTGGCCCTGGCGTTTCCCGGGAACTTGCAGGGCGGGCGGCAACGGCGGGCTTCTGCGCCCCACCGCTGGTGGTAGAAGCACCAGTGTTCATTGGGCCGGGGGTTAGCGGGCTCTGCGGCCGGGCCTGGACTGGTTTGCTGCCGGGAGCGTGGCTGGGAGATCTGCGCGATGGACGCCCCGCTCACCTTTTTGGCGTTCCACAGCAAGTCCGCCCGGGCTGCCACCTTCCGGGGGTCACTGAAATCCGCGTCGGACAGCAGCAGGCGTATGTCCTCGGGCAGCTGCTCCAGGAATGCCTGCTCAAACATGAGGCCTGTGTGTCCCTCGGCCAGAGACAACATCTCATTCATTAAAGCCGATGGAGGTCTGTCGCCCAAGCCATCCAGGTGCAGTAAACGGGCAGCCCGCTCGCGCCGTGAGAGTCCGAAAGTCCTGAGGAGCAGGGCTTTGAATTCCGTGTACTTGCCGTCTGCCGGGGGCGACTGTACGAACTCCGCGACCTGGGCAGCTGTGTCCTGGTCGAGGGAGCCCACCACGTAGTAGTAGCGGGTGTCTTCTGAGGTGATCCGGCGAACGTGGAATTGGGCTTCGGCTTGCTGGAACCATAGGTCCGGGCGCTGTGTCCAGAAACCCGGCAGTTTCAACGAAACCGCATGAACAGAGGCGGCGTCGGTCATTTCTGGTCCAAAAATCGTTTGGACCGTCGGGGTCACCAATTGTAGCGGTGTGCTACACGCAGCGCTAAAATTACGACACGGAGTCGGTAACTGCAGTCGAAGGAAAAAACTTTATTCGAAAACTTCAGCCTCACTTTTAAGCCTCTGTCAACCGGCCCCCCATGGCGAAGAGGCTCCAAAGCTCTGTGCTCGCAAACCCCCGTAGGCTATCTAATTGTGAGTCGGTTCGAATACGCTAGGAAATGAGCCGCCACAAAGCCATAAATCTTTTAAATAAGGAGAACAGTGATCAGGAAAGAAGTAAATCTTGAAAGGTAAGATGTGGCAAGCCTCATTATTGAAATACTTTTGTTGCTGTAGTTAGAAACTGTAATAAGTCATAAAAAGCTTGAAGGTGGATTAAGATAAAAAGAAAAAGTCAATCAAAAGCAAAAAGATTCTCTTTGTTTTGCTGTCATATATATTTCCTTATGACATCGAAGGAGGTAACTTCTGCCCATCAAGTCCATATAGGCTCCCATTTCACCATTACTTTTCCATCTACCTTGTTCTTGTCTCCAATCCCACTAATTTTCCCAGGATCTAATCTCCTATTAATGACAATTTAGACTGGCTAATTAATATTTAGGATGCAGGAGGAAAATGGACCACCTGGAGAAAGCCCATGCAGTCACAGGAAAGTTTGAAAGTGACACACAGATAGCACTGGAGGTCACTAAAGCACTACCACCCTGCCACCATGCTAGCCACATTGGATAAAATTTGCTGAAATGATTTAGTTCAAGTTCAAAGTTATTGTCATTCAACCATTTACATGTACAGTATACTGCAAAATAAAATAATATTCTCTCAGATTAAAGTCCACAGTGCGGCGCATATAACTCACACACAACACATAAACTAATATCACCACAAATAATATAACAATAATAAAATATATTCCAGAAGATATTTAGCATAAGGTGCATTTATGGCACAAGTTAAAAGGTAAACAGTATAATGGTGGCAGGTAATTCAGTAATCTCACAACCTAGAGGACGGAAGCCACTTCACATCCTAATAACAACACACACAAAATGCTGGTGGAACACAGCAGGCCAGGCAGCATCTATAGGGAGAAGCGCAGTCAATGTTTCGGGCCGAGATCCTTCATCAGGATGATAGATGCTGCCTGGCCTGCTGTGTTCCACCAGCATTTTGTGTGTGTTGTTGTCTGAGTTTCCAGCATCTGCAGATTTTCTCGTGTTTGCTCCCATCCTAATGTTCCTTGTCTGAGTGCTACAGTACCCCTTGCCTGATATTAAGGGCTCAAGGATATTGTGGGATGGATGGGAGGATCATTGCAATGTCAATGGCCCTGTGTATGCGGCACTTCTGATGATTACGTCAGATGGTAGAGAGACACTGATAATCCTCTCAGCAACGCTCACAATCCTTTATAGAGTCAGGTGGTCAGATGCCTTGCAATTCCCATACCAGACAACAATGCAACTGGTCGGGACACTCTTAATGGTATTCCTGTAAAAATTGGTTAGAATAAGTGTGGGGGAGACTCACTCATTTCTATCTCCTCAGGAAGTGGAGACAATGTTGTGCTTTCTTGAGTAAAAGGATGGCATTGAAAGAGCAGGTGAAATTGTCCATGATGTGCAGTCCTAGAAACTAGATGATCCTCACTCTCTCCACAGAGTAGTCATTTATGTCCAGTAAGGAGAGGTGAACCTGCCACAATCCTAAAGTCCACAATCATTTCTTTAATCTTGTCCTCATTGGGACTCAATTTGTTGTTCTCAAGTCATTCTCCAAACTGCTCTACCTCCTCTCTTTATACTGTCCCATCGTCGTTGTTGATGAGACCAGCCACCGTTTTGTCGTCAGTGAACATGACGAATCAGTTTGAGCTGGATCTAGTACTGTGAACAGTAGCGGGGTGAACACGCAGACCTGAGGTCATCAATGATCAGCATGATTGAGATAGAGATGTTGCTACCAACACACACTGACTGTGGTCTTCCTGTCTAGAAGTCCAGGATCCAGTTACAACAATTCATTCAACAAAACGTGAAAATTACTTTTCTGAGTATGATCAGATGTCAAAAAAGATTCAAGTTGATCACATTAGGAACCGAAGAATAGCTATAGGGAGTCTCTCTATTAATTCCCATTCCAAAATAATTAAAAGTAACAGTCTTTTCTACACTTCCTTTTCATCATTCAGAACTGAGCATCTCTGGGATACACTCAGCTGTGGCTTTAAATTTGAAACAAGCAGCAAATGTTTGTCTGGTCTAGCTTGGCATAAACCCAGAGAATTATGACTGCTACTAATTTTTTATCATCTGTGAATATACATGTATAGCCACACCTTCAATTGCAACTTGTCTCTCTAATTTAAGCAATCTTGCCACACATAATTGAGATGATTAATGTCAGTAATTCCATAAGTCTTACACTCCACTTCATCAAAAATCTGGATTTCTTATCCCTATCATATTCATTGACACGGCACGTAACAAATGAATGAACTATATTTATCACAAGCAGGCAGTATCTATTTTTCTCCAGGAAGTTAACAAGAGACAGAACTGCTGTTATTTGTATTCTGCTTTGAATTTGGAAGGACTTGAAAACTGGTAACTCATTAGTGCAAAACGACCCTATTACAATCTTATTCAGTAAGCTGTCATCCCACATGTTCTCATTACATTTTCATACCAACAGTTCCACAAAAAAAAACTAAGCACAACTGCTGGTTCAGTTTGCTTTCATTAAAATATTGAGATTCTACAATCTTAACAAGGAAAGAATTAATGAGCAATGCATCAGTTGAGGTCTACACTTGCACTCATTCACATTATTTTTTTCACAATGTTTTCGTATTCAGATGTAGATGCATTTAAGACAAGTTAAATAAACCTATGAATGTTATAAGAATTTTAAATAACTTGAGTAAATTATTGCACCTGGTTGCACACCTGTTTAGTTGCAACACCATTATGCCAAGAGTGAAAGGAGCATTTTTGGGCATCCAAGTATATTTAGAGGCTAGTAGTCACTTGGCAAAAATTCTAATAAAATGTGCACAATATATTAGAAATAGATGGAAAACCAGCTAATCTTATTGCATTTCTTTTCATGTTAACATATTGATAATTGGTTGTTTAGCTGCAAAGTAAATAAGGCAACTATCAGATCAATGTTTACTCTCTCAACTTCACAATTACCACCACACGGTTTTTCCACCCACACCAGTGGTAAAACATTGCCACAATATGGCTGACTGAATCACTAAAGATAATGCACTGTAGTGTTTACTTGAAGTTGCCTGCTACTCCTTTTAAAGCCCTGGCAAGTTCTTGGAGGTGCACAACTAATAATATTCGGAATCAATGCATGTCCCATTGAGGGTTGGCAAGGTGAGAAGGAAGAGTTAAAGTTCTGCACTTATGCAACTGGACACTGCATTAAGTATTTCAGGCCAGAAATATTTGCTGTTTTACATTATTTCTATTAATCAAGGTGAAGATCAACACTGCTGTACACTGAAGATGAACTTTTATGTTATACTTTTATGTTATTTATTAGAATCCAATATCCTGAATGCTTTGGCAACCAATGAATTATGGTTTGTAGTGATCATTGTGCTCTAGTTGAATCCAACAGTCAGTTTATTCAGGAGGTGGTACAATAAATGGCAATGAGTTAACTTGTCTTTAAATTTGCTTTTGCAGCACATGTTACGGAATAAATGTTGGCCAGTTCTGTGAGGTATTTTATCGCCGAACAGGCAAATCTCATGTTCATCAATATTCCTTCGTTGTATTTTTTATGACAATTTATCTCATAACTCCATGGTCATTTGTGGAGTAGCTACTGATGATGCTATGACAACGTCTTTGATGGACAATGCATACCAGTAGAGAGCAATGAACTAATTGAACTTATTGAACAGGAAGAACTCTACAACTCATGTTCTCAGTATTATTTATTTATATTGTTATTACTATTGCTTGTTTCTTTTTGTACTTTTATAATTTGTCAGTCTGTCTGTAATTTTTCATTGATTTCATTGTACTTTGTTCCACTGTGAATGCCTGTAAGAAAATTAATCTCAGAGTAACATCTGGTGGAATATACATACTTTAATAATTATGCTGGACAACATTTTTTTTTCAAAAATACCACGGCTGCTGCAACATTGGTGAGACATTTTGCTATCACAAGTACTCCCAAAAATACAATTTTTTTTATAATGAGTACTTACAATATGCAATGTGTGTAGAGCATGTGCATCAGAGTGATTGCAAACTGATGCATGTGTAAACAGAACAGGGTGTGTATGTGTGCATATATAGCTTTTCTAAAACCTGTCCCACCGTGCAGCATCCACCAGGCCTAAGCAGGCCCAGGTATGTCCGGACCATGTAGAAAACTTCTCTGCTTACTTTGTGGGCAACATTTAATCGACTTGAATTATTAATTGAAATAACATATATAGGTGATTTTTGTTAACAAATGGTGCATCGTAGGGAAATTTCATGGTGACTTTCATAATCAGCAGAATCCATAAGATGCAAACAAAAGTATTCAGGAAGCAAAATCTTTGTTGTCCTGTGTAATATTTTTACTTTGGACTTTGAACTCTGAACTTAGTCATGGAGGGGAAGATCGTTTCAAATAGTTCACAGGTGTCAATGAAGTAGACTCTTTAGTCTCACATGCTTTCAAATTCCTAGAGCCTTGAACACTCTTTTAGATATGATTCTTAGTTAGTACTATTGTAGTGCAAATGGCCATGCCTAAATGTTTCTAGGCTTTGCTGCTTGTAGGTTTGGACTATTTCATTTGTTTGTCTGTTTGTGAGTGGAATGGCCTAACCATAAGCAAGCAGTTCCACTTCTGATATACAGTCGAAAGAAGGGCTTGGATAAAGCAGCCAATGATGTTGGAATTATTTGAATCTCTCTATTTCAAACATCAAGTTTAGACTATAAGGTAATACACTAGAAACATATCTGTTATTTTTAACCTAGGAAATATTACAGCTATTAAAATACATTGATAATACTCAATAGCATTTATTACTGCTAAAAAGCCTAAGGCTCTTTGACTGTGCATTCTTTCATCTACAGAACACATTAAGATCATGTAATATACCCCAGTAAACTGGAGATCAGTAGTGAGTATTCCAGTTACATTAGCCTAGATATCTGACAGATAGAGGAGATGTGTAGATGTGAACAGAGAGTTCAAGTGCATGCATTGGTTCACGGGAAAGAGCCAGTGAAATGAACCCAAGCAGTAAATTAAGACTGAAAACCTAAAGGCATAGCAGGAGCCTCCTGCAAGGAGCTAATTAAAAAGTTTTATCTTAATGTATTTTACAGTATTTCTTCAGAACAATTATATATGGTGAAGTGACATACTATTTCAAAAGCAAACACTGCAGTGAAAATTTCAACTTTCTGTCACGTACTTTCAGTTCATTCCTAGAGCTGACTAAAAGAGACCTAAAGCAGCATTCCATTATCCACTATAATCCCCCCCCACAGACATGACTGAGGCATTCAGCATATTGAATGTGACCAGTGTATATCACAATGTAGATATAAAAGCTAATATGAAATAAACATTCCAACCCGAACTACATTGCACAATAAGCTATGCATTCCTCTATTGTCTGTTTTTCTGATCCTTTGTCTGCCCTAGTTCTCCCACACGATGCTGTCCAGGTGGTTATTGGACAGCTGATAGTAGGTGCTGACTTGGAGCGGTGGAACATGCAGATGACACTGTAACAGCAAGGAGTCTGGCAGAATGGCAGTAATTAGATTCCACACGTAGGACTGCTTCAGCAATTGAAATCATTCACTGCAGGACTGGTTCTGGATGACTGTGATAAACTATACATCTTGTTTCAGGAATCAGACTGTCTGTGGTATGCAGGCATTGATTGTTTTTGCTTCTGCTACAGAGGAAGCTGAGATGTTGACCAGCAAATCTTACAACAGCTGCTCCCACAATTTCACGTTCAAGTAAATGAGCTCCGAGCTCTGCATTGAGTTCTCCACAAGTTTGGTGCTAAATTTCTTCAGGAACCTTGCCACTCCAATCACAGAATTGCTAGAAGACCTACAAACACACTAATGGTTTCATTCTGCTGTGGTATATTCCTCATGAGAATAGTGCACCTACAATGTGTCAGTAGAGTTCAGGAAATTGGTAAATTGGTTTATTATTGTCATCTTTATTTATTTATTTAGGGAACAGTGTGAAACAGGCCCTTTTTGTCCCTTCGAGCCATGCCACTGCCAGCAACCCCAAATTTATCACAAGACAATTTGCAATGACCAATTAACATACTAACTGGTACATTTTTGGACTGTGGGAGGAAACCAGAGCACCTGTCCAAAGCCCACAGGAAACACGGATGTACAGAGGACCATAAGTCCATAAGACATAGGAGCAGAATTAGACCATTCAGCCCATCGAGTCTGCTCCGCTATCCCATCATGGCTGATCCCAGATCCCACTCAACCCAATATACCTATCTTCTCGCCATATCCTTTGATGCCCTAACCACTCAGGAAACAATCAACTTCCACCTTAAATATACCCATGAACCGTGAACCTGGCCTCCACAGCAGTCTGTGGCAAAACTTTCCATAGATTCACTATTCCCTGGCTAAAAGAATTCCTCCTTACCTCTGTTCGCCCCTCAATTTTGAGCCTGTGCCCTCTAGTTCAGATACCCCCACGTAGGAAACATCCTCTACACAAGCACCCTATCTAGTCCTTTCAACATTTGATAGGTTTCAATGAGATCCCCCAAACATTCTCCCATATTCCAGTGAGCACAGGCCCAAAGCTGCCAAAGCCTCCTCAAATGTTAACTCCTTTATTCCTGGAATCATCCTCGTGAACCTCCTCTGGACTCTCTTCAATGCCAACACATCTTTTCTAGGATATGGGGCCCAAATCTGTTGACAGTACTCCAAGTGCGGCCTGACTAGTGTCTTACAAAGGCTCGGTGTTATCTCCTTACCTTCATATTCCATTCTGCTTGAAATAAATACCAACATTGCAGTTGCCTTCCTTACAACAGACAGCAGGATTGAACTCAGAACTTTGACATCCTGAGCTGCGAGAGTGTTGTGTTAACCACTATGCTACCCTAGGTCCTTCATATGTACTTTTGCCTTGCATGCTGTCTGTACAAATCAGTTCATTGCATCAGTGTGTTGAGGTAGTGCAAAGTAAACAATAACCGAGTGCAGAATGAAGTATTACAGAGAAAGTGCAGTGCTGGCAAACAATAAGTTGCAAAGCCATAACAACACAGATATTGAGATCAAAACTCTGCCTTATCATATTGGGGAGCTATTAAATATTCTTGTAACAATGGGATAGAAGCTGCCCTTGAGACTAAGGTTATGTAGTTTTAGGCTTTTGTATTTTCTGCAGAGTGGCAGAAAGGCAATGCCTAGGCTGGGTGGATACTTCGAATACGTTGGCAATTTTGCAAAGGCAGCGAGAAGTGTAGACAGAATCAATGGAGGGAAAGCTGACTCCTGTGACATGCTGAGCTGTGCCCTCGATTCTCTGCAGTTAGTTGCAGTTACAGGAAAAGCAGTTGCCATATCAAGCTGTGATATATCTGGATTCAATTCTTTCTACGGTGCATCGAGAAAAATTGGTGTGGGTTAAAGGGAGCATGCCAAATTTATTTTGCCTCCCGATGAAGTGGAGGCTCTGGTGAGATTTATTGTCAGTAGTGTTGAAATGGTTGGATCAGAATATTCACTCCTAGGAATCTGAAGTTCTCAATCTCAGGACCATTGTTATAAAGAAGGTTATATGCACCACCCACCCCTCTTTCTGAAATCAATGGCCTGTTCTTTAGTTTTTGCCAACATTGAGGGAAAGGCTGTTATCATGACACCATATTACTCTCTCCTTCCTGGACTCCGATTTATCATTCTTTGAGATTTGGCCCACTACAGTGGTACCATCCTCAAGTTTGTTGATGGTGTTACAGCAGAATCTGGCAACATTGTCATGCAGGTACAGAGAGAAGAGTAGGGGGGCAGAGGATGCAGCCTTGTGGGGCACCGGTGTTGAGACCAATCAAGGCAGAGATGTTGCTGCTCATCTGATTGCAAACTGTTGGAGAAGATATCAAGGATCCAGCTGCAAATGGAGGTGTTGAGTTCCAGGGTTTGGAGATGAGTTCTCTTGGAATTACAGCACTGAAGAGGAACTTGTGGTGAACTATGTGCCTGTCTGGACACGCCCCCTGCTGACTGCTCCTGTGGCTCCTCCCACAGGCCCCTGTATAAAGGCGATCTGAGGCCTGACGCTCGGCCTCAGTCTCCAGGACATAGTATGATGGACACTCACTCTTGGTTCCTTCTTCCAGTCAATAAAAGCCGATATCTCTCCTTACATCTCAGTGTGAGTTATTGATGGTGCATCAGAACTGTAATCAATAAACAATAGTGTAATATAGGTGTTTTTAGGTGTGATGGATTTTGACTCAGTATAGATGAAGAGGTGTATTTCCAAGTCCAAGTCAGAATGTTGTATAATTTGGAGTAAAACTGTTTCATCCTTCTTGGTGATGAAGGTTTGATGAATGGGATCTTCTGTAAAAGTGAGTTGTTCCCATGGAAACTAAAGGAGGATGTTGAGCTCATTGACATGGCAGCTTTTAAGGAGACGTGTATCCTGAATTGAAATTCAAATTATATGCACTTCTTAGCTTTGCTCAACCAGGTAAATATAAACAGTATCGAATTTCAGCCCTGACCAATATTAACAGTTGGATGGCTAGGGATTGAGATACTTTCCCATGGTGCCAAGTCTTTTTATTTTGAGGGAATTTATTAATACCACATGTCCTTTTGGACGGAAAGGAATACGGCACCCTAACCCAGAGTAAGCTCAGGAAATAAATCAGAAAATGCTGGGAATACACAACAGCATCAATGGAAAGAGGAAGCGAGGTAATCGGTGAGGTTCATAACCCTTCATCAGCAGAATCCAAATGGAATCACATCAAACTGAAACATTCAAATTTCCCACCCACCCATGCAGCCTGACCTTCTGAGGATATTTTCACTTAGAGTTTTTAACCTATATATTTCCAGCATCTGTGTTATCTTGGGAAATCTAAAATCACAATATCTATAAATGGCAAACATGAGAAAATCCAGATGCTGGAAATTCAAGCAACACACAA
This sequence comes from Hypanus sabinus, assembly GCF_030144855.1. Classification (NCBI taxonomy): domain Eukaryota; kingdom Metazoa; phylum Chordata; class Chondrichthyes; order Myliobatiformes; family Dasyatidae; genus Hypanus; species Hypanus sabinus. Next base: position 59,127,906 of record NC_082713.1, on the reverse strand, counting down.
ACAAAATGCTGGTGGAACGCAGCAGGCCAGGCAGCATCTATAGGAAAAAGTACAGTCAACATTTCAGGCCGAGACCCTTTGTCAGGACTAACTGAAAGAAGAGGTAGTAAGAGATTTGAAAGTGGGAGGGGGAGAGGGAAATCCAAAATGATAGGAGAAGACAGGAGGGGGAGGGATTAAGCTAAGAGCTGGAAAATTGATTGGCAGAAGAGATACACGGCTGGAGAAGGGAAAGGAACATGGGACAGGAGGCCTAGGGAGAAAGAAAGGGAGGGGGAGCACCAGAGGGAGATGGAGAACAGGCAAGGAGCGATTGTGAGAGGGGCAGAGAGAGAAAAAAAGGGGAACCCTATCCCGAGTGGGGTGGCAGGCAGATGGGGTGAGGGCAGATGTGCATGAAATAGGAGAGATGCGTTTGAGAGCAGAGTTGATGTTGGAGGAAGGGAAGCCCCTTTCTTTAAAAAAAGGAAGTCATCTCCTTCGTCCTGGAATGAAAAGCCTCATCCTGAGAGCAGATGCAGCAGAGACGGAGGAATTGTGAGAAGGGAATAGCATTTTTGCAAGAGACAGGGTGGGAAGAGGAATAATCCAGGTAGTTGTGAGAGTCCGTAGGTTTATAGTCGATATCAGTAGATAAGCCATCCCCAGAGATGGAGACAGAAAGATCAAGAAAGGGGAGGGAGGTGTCAGAAATGGATCAGGTAAATTTGAGGGCAGGGTGAAAGTTGAAGACAAAGTTAATGAAGTCAACGAATTCAGCATGTGTGCAGGAGGCAGCATAAATGCAGTCGTCGATGTAGCAAAGGAAAATCAGGGGACGGATACCTGTATAGGTATCCGCCAGAGAATGCAGGTTCTCCCAGTGGCCACACATTTTAATTCCACGTCCCATTCCCATTCTGATATGTCTATCCATGGCCTCCTCTACTGTCAAGATGAAGCCGCACTCGGGTTGGAGGAACAACACCTTATATTCCATCTATGTAGCCTCCAACCTGATGGCATGAACAGTTAATTCTCTAACTTCCGTTAATGCCCCTCCTCCCCTTCTTACCCCATCCCTTATTTATTTATCTATCTATTTATTTGTTTGTTTGTTTGATTATTTATTATTTCCCTCTCCCTTTTTTCCTCTCTTTTTTTCTCTCTCTGCCCCCCTCATAATCACTCCTTGCCTGTTCTCCTATGCCCGCCGGTGCTCCCCTCCCCCTTTCTTTCTCCCTAGGCCTCCCGTCCCATGATTCTTTCCCTTCTCCAGCTCTGTATCCCTTTTGCCAATCACCTTTCCAGCTCTCAGCTTCACCCCACCCCCTCCAGTCTTCTCCTATCATTTTGCATTTCCCCCTCCCCCCCACTACTTTCGAATCTCTTACTATCTTTTCTTTCAGTTAGTCCTGACGAAGGGTCTTGGCCTGAACCGTCGACTGTACTTCTTCCTATAGATGCTGCCTGGCCTGCTGTGTTCCACCAGCACTTTGTATCTATAAATGGTATACATTTTGTGTATGAGCTAATCCTATCTACTATATCTTACCTTTTCATTCAAACTGCTTACAACATATGCATAAATCAAACTATTAACACTTTACATCAATCTTTATTCTCTTCATTGAAAGAACATTTTTTTAACATTTCTGATAGGTAACTCATATTTCAATGTTCTAATCTACACTATTACTTTGATGTGTTGCAGTCAAAATGTGTTGCAATTTTCATGATAGATACTGAATTATTATAAAGCATTCTGTATAGTATTTTTATCAGAAGCAATCTACTTAAATCTAATAAATTTTGCTAATGACAAAATTGATAGAAAAACTTTATCAACGTTAACCTCTAGTGTTATCAGCACAGGCATGCAAACATGCAAAAAGATAGGTAACTGAAATGCTTATTTTCTTTAGATATATTCATGTTTGCATTAACATCCAGCTATATCCTTGATGCACCATCAATAACTCACACTGAGACGTAAGGCGAGATATCGGCTTTTATTGACTGGAAGAAGGAACTAGGAGTGAGTGTCCATCATACTATGTCCTGGAGACTGAGGCCGAGCGTCAGGCCTTGATCGCCTTTATACAGGGGCCTGTGGGAGGAGCCACAGGAGCAGTCAGCAGGGGGCGTGTCCAGACAGGCACATAGTTCACCACAATCCTTCAGTGAAATGACTGTCATTCTCTTTTTATTTCAGCATAAATACCTAGTTTGTGTATGTTGAACTGAAAAATCATGCACAGAATACATTTTCTAACAACCATGGAACCACTGGGTTGTTACAACATTGCTCTTGGTTTACCAATATTCTTCAGAAAACAAAATCTGTCCTTCTCACTCAGTCTGGCCGATGGAAGTGTGTGACTCTATTCACACCAATGTGATGGTCTCTACATTGCCTCTCGACATGCCAAGGAAGTCTACATCCCTGAATGAATGAATAACTGAAAGAAAATCATGTGCCCCATTGCAATAAACAAAAAGACGCTAATAAGTCACTAAATGTAATATTCCATAACTGTCAGCCAATTGCTTGATTACAATGTTTTTTAGATTTAAGTGACATTACAGTTTTAATGAAGAAAAGCAGGTCATGGCATCCTAGTTTACTTTGGATGGTAAGCTAGGCCTTTAACACAACCCAAACATTCAGTAATTTGCCAGACATAAAATCAATATTGTCACAACAGAATTTCCTGCCAAGAACTTGCACAGTGAAATATGATACAACAGGATTTTCTCCCTTTAATCTGTGAAGTGATACAAAAATCTCTTACTTCTCAAATAAAATATTGCTTGAAATATAACCCTGAAAAATAATGCTATGCATAATTAATTATAAGAGTGGAAACAAAATATTTCCAGAAAGGATGTAATTGAAAACTTAAATGAGTGTCCTAGTTCATTATAAAGGAGCACCAAATGGACAAATTGTCTGCCAAAAAGCAAGACCTGCAATCCTGACAATAAATGCTGGTCATGTTTCCAGCGGATGAGAAATAAAATTAACATATTTTAAATTTTTTATGAATATGTAAACTCATTTTGTAAAGAGTTGTTATGATTACTTCATCATAAAGTCATCAGCTGAAAATGCTACATAAATCTTCAAATTTCTTCCTTTTCCTAACAAATGTTTTTCTAAGTCTTTATTATGAAGATAGATAACAAATGGTGTAAAGATCAGATAAAATGGGAGCTGCATTGTCTAAATTTAATTCCAAGATTTTAAAGACTCCAAATGACCATTCTATGGAAAGTTTTTTATGTTTGCATTCTCTCGACATTAGTTCTTGCACTATTTATTTCATTGTTCATTGCATTATGTTAAAATTTCTGTGACTTAATTACTGAAAATTGATTATGATACTCAGCTGTTTGTTTGCTCCAAATGTTGGTAGTAAATTCAGACAAAGTACGTCTCATTTTATTTACATTCAAACAATGAATCTCAAATACATCTTTGATGCACAAGGATTCAAGGATAAAGTCTTCAATAAAGTGAGAATTATGATCTAAAATCAGCACAGCAATTCTAAACCCATTTAAATGTATAGAACCACATTTATAATGTTATTGTATGAGACATTGAATCACGTTAGTTTTTCAAAACTGAGAAAAGTGGATCTTATTCTAAATGGATGAATGCTGCCAGGATTGTTTTACTGTATATCCAAAATGTTGAAGAAGCACATAACAGATATATCACAGATGGTCAGGCAGCTGTGAAGAATAATCTTAAACCTATTTATTTTTCATATAAACTTACACATTTGGCAAGGGAATATTAGATCAGAATCAGAATCAGGTTTAGTATATTTACTGTAATTTACAGTTTATATTATGTACTGCGAAGTATTTTTGCCACGTAGCAACAGATTTTATATATATATATAAAATTAAATTAAATAATGTCTATTCAGTGACCCCACCGCATACTATTTGGTGATGCAGCCAATTAGAATGCTCAGAATGCTCTTCACAGTACATCTGTAGAAATTTAAGACTGTCTTTAGTGACGTAACAAATCTCCTCAAACTCTTAATGAAATATAACCAAATGTCATGCCTTCTTTGTAACTGCATCGACATGTTGGGCCCAGGATATGTCCTCAGAAATGTTGACACTCAGGAACTTAAACTTGTTCACACTCTCTACTTCTGATCCCTTAATGAAGACTGGTGTGTGTTCCTTTGTCTTACCCTTTTTGTTGTCCATAATCAATACTTTGGTCTTACTGTCATTGAGTGCAAGGTTGTTGCTGCAACACCCCTCACCAGCTGATCTATCTCACTCTTGTACACCTTCATGTCACCATCTGAAATTATGCCAACAATAGTTGTGTCGTCAACAAATTTATACATGGCATTTGAGGTCTGCCTATCCACACAGTCACGGGTGTAGAGAGAGTAGAGCAGTGGACTAAGAACACATCCTTGAGGTGCACCAGTGTTGATTATCAATGAGGTGGAGATGTTATTTCTGATCTGCAGAGTCTGTGGTTATCTGGTGAGGAAGTCAAGGATCCAGTTGCAGAGGGAGGTACAGAGGCCCAGGTTTTGGAGCTTTTTGATCAGAACTGTAGGAGTGATTGTGTTAGAAATTGAGCTGTAGTCAATGAACAGTGGCCTGATGTAAATATTAGTATTGTCCAGGTGATCCAAGGCTGTGTGAAGAGCCAATGAGATCACATCTGCTGTAGACCAATTGTGGTGATACGCAAATTGCACTGAGTGAGGTCCTTGCTTAAGCAGGAGTTGATTCTAGCCATAACCAATTCTCATCACCATAGATGTGGGTGCTACTGGATTATAGCTGTCAAGGTAGCTCACCTTGCTCTTCTGAGCATTGGCATGAGTTACATCTCATGAGGTGAGTCTATGGCTTTGAGTAAACAAATAAATTCATAGAGTTATTAATAAAAAAAGATAACCACAAGATTTTAAAATGATCTGTTGTATCTTCTGAAGAACTGAGCACTATTTCAAATGAGCAATGATGAAAAGCGCAGCAGTAAACTGGAAATATTCAATCAATGCCAGTTGTGCAAATTTCTGTCATAAACAACACTAGCAATGAAACTGTTAATGCCACCTTTGTTCACTGAATTGCCTCTTAAAAATGGCATTTTATTTTCAAAGTGCAGCTCTTTTTTCTCATGTTCTATTCTCATGTTCCATACTGTTTTACCTTGATCAACCAAAATATTTTCTAAGTAGAAATCAAAATTCCTTTTGTACTCCAGGAAAATAAAAGAAACGGGATAGAGTTGGAATATGAAGGTTACGATTTTTAAGATCTTGCCAACAAGAAGGATTATTGCATTTACATCCTATTCTACACTCGTTTATCCCAGGCCTGCTGGAGATGGAACTACTGAAATACATTTTCCCTTGCTGTAATAGCTCTAGGGAACTAAATGCTCTCTTCTTTGCTAAAGTCTAATCCAGTCCAACAATGCTAGTCAAATTTTACTGACTGGAGATAACCACATTTTCTTTCCAAATTCCACTGAAAGTGAATCAGGATCAAGTATCACATGCTGTTCCAAATCTATTTCAAGTTTGCCTTTAGATTGGAATACATTTGGGTATTTCTAATGCTCAGAAATATTCCTGAGAAAGATCTTCCTGTAACACTAGGAATTAACTGAGGCATCACCATGAAAATTTATACTATACCATTTGCAAAATGTTAACTTAGCACTGCAGTAGAAACATTTTTGTGGAGGTAGGGAAAAAAAGGTAAATGCAAACAAGAACGTGGGTAAGAAATAAGAGGTGAAAATGAAGATAAGTACAACACTGTTTAGGCCAGACGATAGATCAGATCGAAGTTCTGCCGTCGAAGCACATCTAAAAGTAAATATCACTAGGCAGAGAAAAAAACAGCTAATACAGGGAAGAGATTTCAAGAACATCCTCTCTTTGATGATAGCAGGTGCAGCAAATAAGTGTTATTGACAAGACAGAAACAATTGTAATCATGTTCACTCAAAAGTGTCAAATGGATGATCTACCTCAGCTCCTGCCTGAAATCACCACCATCACAGAAGCCAAATGCAGTCAGACAAACAACTATAAATAAATGGCTTGGAACACTGGATGCAGCGAAGTCTCTGGGATTAGATAACACCCCAGCTGTAGTTCCAAAGCACAGAGCTCCAGAACCAGCTGCTCTGGTATAATTCCTGGAAACTTATCATCAGTTCTTCATTCTTGCTTCACTTAAGTCCAATATTTCCCTACCTAACAGCACTGTGAAAGTCTTTTCATCAGGAGGGCTGCAGCGGTCTAAAAAGGTGGCTCGACACCATCTGGTTGAGGGCAATAAATTCTGGCTTGGTTAGCTATACCCAGGCCCAAAAATTAATACAAAAATTAAAAAAGAAAACCCATCAAACTATATGGTAAAAGTTTTGCTGTATTGACTTGACTAATAGTCTTGTCAAGGGAAGGAAATGTTGTGGAAGCTGATGGCCTAATTAAATGTTCAGCCGAGCATAAAAGGGAGGAATTCAGTAAAGGAAACGGCAAGTCCTAGAATTATGCAGAAGCAGCAAGTAATGTTTTTTTTTAAAATGGTCAGGTTGCAACGTTGCTTAAAGATGCAATTTATTTGGGTAGGATATGTGAGGGTATATATTTAAACCACTGATACCATGCCAAATTTGTGACCTATTTATTGATATTGTACTGATTTGACTTCACCGAATATCCTTTGAAAATAATGTTACATTATTTCTACCAAACGCAGCAAAAGATAAAGTAAACAAATAGAGAGATTATTGAAAGGAACATATAAATATGCCTCATCCGGCGCATAGTTTGCTGTGCTTGTGGCAATCCAGACAACTTCTTCAGCATCAGAAAACATAAATTCAACACTGTCAGGAGGCATTCCGTGATTTAAGTATCAGCAGTTGCTCTACATTACTGCCAATGGAAGGTAGAACACAAGCAAGAAGTACATAAATGAACAAACAAGCGAAAATCTGCAGATGCTGGAAATCCAGGCAACATACACAAAATGCTGGAGGAATTCAGCAGGCCAGGAAGCACCTATGGGAGAAAGTACATTTGATATTTCGGGCTGAGACCCTTCAGCAGGACCAAAATGTTGAGTGTACATAAATGAACAGAGTGTTTAATAAAAGGATGATGAAGGATCTAGAAAATGTGATGCAGACATGCACAAATTGAAGTTAAAATAGCAGGTTCACTTTTCAAATGCATCCAGTGGCCCTGTAGTAATGGTACTGGAATTATTGGCTTTTGCTGTGATTAGCTTATGAAGCTGACAGTAACTTCAAGATTTCCAGACATACTTAACTTAGCACAAATCCTGACATTGCTTTGGTGTTCAGCTCTTCTCCAGAGGCTGCACAGTCTCTAGTCTTGTCCAACAGAATCAAGAAAAATCAATAGAACATATTTAAATTAAGGCATTTATAAGCTAACCCCTAAAAGACTCATGTTTCCTCAAATGAGATCCAATTGGATTTTTATTGGAAGACTGAGCAATTAATCATAAATAAATGTTGCCTAACTGAATTGCAGCTCCTTCCTTTGATTATTTCAAAACTATAACAGACTCTATTATACCAAAAAGTTATTTTAATGTATTAGTAGCCAGGTTTAACTGTAATCATATGAGTTTGCTCCAATATTTATTTAAATTTTGAATCATTGTAAAATGTTAATTAACATTTCTGAATTTGCATCCATGTTTATTGTCTGTGAGAAATGATTGCTGTGGCTACCATGCCAACACAATAGCACTTCAACTGCTGGATGGCAGGGTGTCTTTCAAGCTGAAGTGTTTTTTCTACAGACTATAAATTCAGAATCAGGGTTGGTAAATATTAGAGGAAAAATGACACCAGGTTAAACACCTTTAAGATGACTGAGAAGTATACATAAAGTATATTAGGCATTAAGTTTAAAGGCCAGCATTATCAGATAATGGCAAACCAGAAAGTAAATGAGGCAAACTGAGCAGGTGTGAAAGCTGCAGGTTGTAATGACTGCTCTGAAACAAAGGCCTAACTAGGCCAAGAAGAGTGCAGTGCGCTGTGTGGGTGATGTTTATAAATAACTCAAATGTACAAGTACAGAACACATAAAATCAGCAGATTGCAGTTAATTGGAAAGGTATTAACTGGAAACACTGTTTTCAGTACCAGCATATATTATATTACACATATCACTGGAATTTGCAATTGCATTCTATCATGTTTCTCAAACTAATATTGCATTAAAATATAATCCAATTCCACAAATAACATTTTATGAATGTGCTATTATAGGACCAATAAAGTCAATTGAAATTTAAGAAAAAAAAACATTACTACCATCATGTTGATTTATTTTTGTGATCTGTTCTGAATTTACGCCAAAATATTTTCTCTGCATTTCCAAGCCAAAAATGAATATTGCGGTCACTTTCAAGATCTTCAGTATTTAACTGAAATGTTGACATGGATAATTATACGTGACCAAATTTAAATCTTTTTAGTTTATCTTGAAAGAAGATGTACAGAGATTTTGTTCTTCATAACAGATGCCTTCCTGACTGGTATGAAAAACGTCTGAACTGCCTTTAAAATACTAACATATCCTAAGTTGATTATCAGTTTGAACCTGATACTCATGAACGTGGACATTTCCTTTTTGTTCATGCTACAGTGATACCTTCCATATATTTCCAAACAAAATGACTGAAGGCCTTTTCAGCCCTGCAAATCTTTGCGGCTCACAGACCAATTCTATTACCCTAATAATATTCCCAGTATTCTATTCCCCTCCCTCTTCCATCAACTCCCCTAGGTTTTGCCACTCAGCTACTCACTAAGGGCAATTTACAGTAGCCAATTTATTTACCAACATGAATCCCTTTGAAAGAACACCTGAGCACCTGGGGGGGGGGGGGATGAGATACAGTCATGAAGAGAATAGGCACACTTCACAGAGAAAGCACCAGCAGCCAGAATCAAATCTGGGTCACTGGAGTTGAGAGGCAGCACTGTATTAGATACAACATTGTGCCACCTTGGAGGACCAAAGCAATGCCCCAGGAGTCCTCTGGGAAACAAGGCTGGGAAACTGGAGGAAAATAGAGAGAGAAACAGGCAATGATTTTCTTACTTGGATTTGTTAAATCTGGAATAGATCTGAAAAGGTAATGGAAAGATAATCAAAATTAATCACAGAAATAAATTTAGAAGAAGAGCTGGACCAAATATGAAGATGTGGACAAAAACCAGATGTGTGACTTTACACAACTGCTCTTCCAGATGCGCGGGGCAGATCCAAAGATCTGAATACCCACTTCCTGTGTGGTAACTTCTCATGATTCTTCATTCTAAAATCCAGCTGTACACCACAGATCTCCACTCGTTTTCAAAATGGTGTCTGATGAGCATATAAGTTTTTGTTGGCCACCATGTTGAGAAGGAAATTAACTGATGCTTTTCTAATGTCCTTCCCAGATACTGCAATCACAGCCAAGCACAATAAAGAGTCACAGGAAGGAACCAACCAGAACATCTTCAAGAGGTATCAGCAACTCGTGATGGTTAGTTGCTGATAGGTTTCTATTGAGTGTTCATCTCAACTAGTGTTTGATGTTTCTAGGCTTTCTTTGTAATGTCAATAGACTTGCAGGAAGTAATATTCCAGTTGCCAAGGAGCTTGGTTTTATTGAAAACGCCAAAAACAACTAGGTGTTCCTACACACTGGTATTTTAGTAGCCAACATCTGGAACTGTTGTGTAACAGGGGGAATGAGCAGAGGCCTAGCAGAGAAAAACACAGTATGAGGGAGAAAATGCTCTCAAATGAAAACTTCATCCAGCAAGGATCTTCCATGAGTAATTCTCCCATGTACATCTGAGAACAGAGTCTGAAAGACTTGCAATTCCTAAAAATCTTCATTAAAAACTGTTAGATTCTGCAGCCCTGTATCCAAATATGGAACTACTTAAGGACTGTCATAGTAATGGAGGTCATTATTTTCAATGTTTTGGCCTTGTTTCAAGATAGAGCAGAAGATAATCTGCAAAATATTCCAGTGCAGTTCAGGCTAAGTCATGGATACATGATCTTCCAAGAGAGCGGAATCCATTTCATTCTCTCTTGCAAAAGAGCAGCAGATGGAGCAAGACAGACTCCAGAATGTATATAATTTCAGACTGTTACTGACTGCACTCAGAGTGAGGGCACCAGATAACAATTCAAGGATCAATAAAAACCAGAAGAGCTTCCACTCTTCCATTACCTTGCAGATGTGAGACCACACAAGGAATGCAGTGATCATAATGTCTCTCTTGTTCATTCTCTGGAGTCTTTGATATATCAGGCAAGATGAGAATTGAAGGCTAATGCTCGCACTTATGGGCCCTTATCCACATTATGTTGTTTACATCAAAATGGAGATAGCTTGTACTGACCAGCAGAGTATGATTTGAGATTTGTAATGGCCTGCTGTGTACTACAAAACATGCTATAATGAGGTCTCATCCCTTATCACCAGCAGACAGAAAGAGACAGGAGGAAAAGAAGAATATGAAGTAACCATGCAGCCTTCTAGCCTTATAGCAAGTCTGGATGCCTCATCTAAATAAGCATTCCAAACTTAGCCATGTTATGCTGGAGGCCATAGAAACAGCTATGAACCCTCCACTCTTTCTGTGCCTGTATTCCTATGCATCTAATTGGCTTTGCTCTGTGGCTGAGGCATGGAGTCTGCCTTGCTGTGGAGGAGGGCTGGAAGTAACTTTTAATGATGGCCTTGAGCTGGCATCCTGACTGACAGCTCGAGAACAATTAACCTGAGGGAGATCAGGCAAACTGCCACTCCCATTCGGTGATACCCTACTAGCCCTTTTGAATATGGGTAGCCGGAGTCATCACGGCAGGAGGTTAAGCTTCCCTTGCAATACACAATCACTTAGTAACTTCTGCTTGCATATGTTAGCAGCTGAAACCGCAGCATCCAGTCTGGCTCTACGGGCATGCTAATGGAGTCTCTGAGCATGGCTAAATTTATGTTCCAAGCTTTGTGTATGTCCTTACATAAAGTTGTCTCTATTTCCCCATGCAGCTTAACATTTCTGTATACTTTCTGGCACCCTGTTGTCAACACACCCAATAGTTTATTGTGCATTGAGCACATTCTTTAGGATGTGTGAAGTTGTCCTCTGAGCCCTCTGTACCAATGTTCATTTCTCATCCTCTGTGGTAACTATCATCTGAGGTGTCCTCTCCCGGACAATACTTTCAATATCTGACACAGCATCTAGGAATCATTTTTCAAAGATGGTGTCTCTTTACGTTTTCCATTTCCATTTTTTTACTCTACTTGACCAAGGTGATTTTCTTTCTCTCTCCCTCTCTCTCACACATGCGCACACACGCACCCTACAAATTATAGACTACAGTGTCTCATGTGGGATTCGGTTTATCCAAAAGCATTTAAATGCCACCAGAGTAATACATATTCCTGGTAATTATCTGACCAGCAAAAGAAAGGGAGGTATGTCAGTAAATGTCTTTCAATCTTTTAATCAGGTCCTGTACCTGTCAGTAATGAATGCCTGACCGTGCGTCAGATGTGAAAAATGACCCATTTAGCAGTTTAGCTGAATAAGAATGTGGTGTATGAATACGAATGCAAGTCCTGTTGAGATAGATATTATTGCAGGGTTGCACTGAGCAGTTTTAAAAGCTGTCACAGTGGCATTTAAATTTGGCTGCTGACCTTGATTGCATATGTAAGGTCACCAAATGATTTACAAAACTCCACCCAGGGACTTGGCAACTGAGTCTATGTATTAGCTCCAGGGTGATCTCCAGCTGACACAACAGCTTAAGCCTTATGGACATCTTGGACCCCAACGAAAAGAGGACTCACTTTCTTCTTTGAGCCCCATCAACCAATGACTCCTGTCTATCTGTGGAGCTCATTCTTTCCCATGTTGTGCCATGATTGCCAGAACAAATCACATTTGCTTCTCTGTGTTTCTTCTCACAAATTCTTTAAGACCTCCCCATCTGGCTAATACCAGAACCTATCTATTTTCTGTTATTCCAAACCAGCAAACATTACTGGAGCATTTGATAGGTTAGCAACAAAAATGTGTTAAATACAGTGCTTGTTCACATATCTATAGCTATGGTGCCTGGCACTTTTGCACAGTACTGTAGTAATTTTATGCATTGCATTGCACATGTGTGAGTAATGATAATCCTGATTCTGATATGGATCTCGGACAGAGAGTGGGAAGGGGACAGTGAAAGGGTAATCATGGATGGGAAAAGGGAAAAGAAGAGGGCAGGGAGTGGGAAGCACCAGAGAAATATTCATTAAGGGTTAATAAACCAAATGTTTTGGAATCATTTGACCTTGCCTAGGATCTCAGGGCAGGCTGTGTCTGCACCCTCACCAACTCCCATCCTGGCACTCCTTCTCTGTCACCAGTCCCACAACCCTGTGGTGCTCCATCCTTGCCATTCCCCATATCCTTTGCCCCCACCAGATTTACAAGCTCACTCCCCACTTGCAAAACTCTTAGCGCATATGAGTGCGTGTCAGAAAGGCAATGTCATGATCATCGTTGGGGATTTTAACGAAAGAGAATTGGGAAAACCAGGTCAGTACTGGACCTCAAGAGAGAGAATTTGTAGAATATCTAAGGGGTGGCTTTTTAGAACAGCTTGTTGTTGAGCCCACTGGGGCATCGGCTGTGCTGGACTGGGTGTTGTGTAATGAACCAGAGGTGACAAGAGACCTTAAGATTAAGGAACCCTTAGGGAACAGTGATTAAATATGATCGAGTTCACATTGAAATTTGGAGGGAAAAATAAAATCCAATATGTCAGTATTTCAGTAGAACAAAGGAAATTAGAATAGAATGAGAGGGGAACTGGCTGAAGTTGACTGGAAAAGTGCATTTGCAGGGAAGACAGCCAAGCAGCAATGTCTGGAGATTCTCCGAAAAATGAGGGAAGTGCAAGGCAGATATATTCCAAGTAAGAAGAAATTTTCAAAGGGAAGATGGACACTACCGTGACTGACAAGTGAAGTCAGAGCCAAAGTAAAAGCAAAAGAGAGGGCATACAAGGAAATCAAAGCTAGTGGGAAGATAGAGGATTAGGGAGCTTTTAAAAGCTTGCAGAAGGAAACTAAGAAGGCCATTCAGAAGGAAAAGATAAATTATGAGAGGAAGCTGGCGACTAATGTCAAACAAGATACTGAAAGCTTTTTTAAGCATATTAAGGGTAAAAGAGAGTCGAGGGTAGATATAGGACCAATACAAAATGACGCTGGAGATATTGTAATGAGAGATGCAGAGATGACAGAGGAACTGAATGCATTTTTGCATCAGTCTTCACAGTGGAAGACGTCTGCAGTATACCAGGCATAATAAAGTGGTCACTGAGAGCTTGTTCATAGGCTTCTGCTGCGGTAGCCCATAAGCATCAAGGTTCAATATGCTGTTGTAATTCAGAGGTTCTATTCTGCACACTATTGTAGTAACGTGTGGTTATTTGAGTTACTATTACCCTCCTGTCAGTTTAAACCAGTCTGATCATTCACCTCTGACCTCTCTCATTTATCAGTGATCTGCTGCTCACTAGATGTTTTTGTCTGTTTTGTACCATTCTCTGTAAACTCTTGTGACTGCTGCATGTGAAAATCCCAGGAAATCAGTAGTTTCTGAGATAGTCAAATCACCCTTTCTGACATCAACAATCATTCCACAGTCAAAATCACTTGGATCACATTACTTCCCCATTGTAATGTTTGGTCTGAACAGTAACTGAACCTCTTGACCATGTCTATATGTTTTTATGCATTGAGTTACTGTCACGTGATTGGCTGATTAGATATTTTCATTAATGAGCAGATTTAAGATGTATCTGATAAACTTGTCACTGACTGTATTTTGGAGCCATGCCTGAAGCAGTTATCATTTCTCATGAGAAACTAAAGATTACAATGGCTATCCAAATTGTATGATTGGACCACAGCTATCTTTGTAGGAAAGACTATAACCAAAATAGATGAAACTCCAATTTGAGGGAACACCTCACTAAAAATGGCACTGTCTAATGGGCCAGTGTTAATTGGGTCAATAGGATGTCACTGTACTGATTTTAATTTCCTCAGATACTCCAACTCGGGATGTCCTGGCATCGAGGAATGGAGTTTACATTGTATGAGCATCAGTTCTTGTACATTAGCTGTTTTTTAATACTAGTTCCTGTATGATGAGTTTTTTTATTCAGATTTGACGTACACAGTAGAAGGGCATTCATCACCATCCACTCTTTATTTGCCCTTAAAACAGCAATATCTTTCCACAAGAAGAAGGAAAAAGAAATCTCATTTAAAACCCTGGAAGAAAGCTTCTCTATCGGGAGTCTTGTGAGGAGTTGTTTAACTCACTGTATAGCTGTGTCCACACACATAGTGTGAGCAGTAGACAGACCATCAAAATTCTGCAACCATTTGAACACGACCCTTTTGGGAAAGGAAATCAAGCACCTCTACCGGATAAACACCCAAAACTCAAGCATCAAACAACAAAAAAAAAATTGCTTGAAGTGAGAAAATGCACAAAATCCTCAAAGAATGTGCACACAGTAAAGTTAAAACTTCACACAAATTAAATAAGCCTTGGTAAAAAAAATAGAGAGTGAGAGTTGGAAGAGGGAAAATCACACAAAAATAATGTAGTAAGATCAATGCTGTAAGTAATGATCCATCGAACAACGCTGCACTTTTCTATGTGCAACATAAACTAATGAGCAGATGTGATTACCCATTCATAAGGGATGGTGTTAACATATCTGTTAGCGTTATCCCACTTAGGTTTTTATTCTTTTAAATTTCCTTCCTTTGTTGAGACCTTTTCACACCAAAGCCAATTTAACTACATTCTCATAAGTAAGTAGTTGCACCTAACTAATTCCAATTGAACATTCAGTAGTCTGATAGCTATGTATTCATTCATACTGAACTATAGGAAGGAAAAAGAAGATATTTTCTCTGATGAACCGAACAGCAAAATTGCCTTTGAAAAAAACCTTTACGTATTAACCACTTTTGGTACATTCATTATTGCACTCTTTATAGTGCATTCCTAAATGCAATTGTACATACTTCAGCCAAGTGTGACATCTAAATGTGAAGTTGAAACTTTCTAGAGTAAGGCTGGTACAATTTACTAGTTATATGCCTGCTGGAGTAAAATCCATGTTACTTCAAATTACAGCATTAGATCAAATATTTATTCGGTTATTCTGTACATATTAGTAGAAAGTAGTTAATTTTAGAACTGGTTATCACCAAAGTAAAAGTTATATTTTTGTTTTACAGTTCAGGACAAATTAGATTGTTTAATTCATAATGATAAAAAGGTAAGAGGATTGATTTTGTTTACTTGTGTATTGCAGGGAGGTAATCATATGAGCACATCACTCATTTGTTATCCTTCAACCCTCTGCTGCTTCTCCCTGAGGAGAACTGTGATGGTGAAATACTATTAATAATTTAGATCAGCTATATTCTTGAACTAAAATGGATATGAATAAGGAATCACCCAACATTTTCAACAGTTTAATATGTAAGGAGCTTTGCAGCCTTTAAATTTTATTATAACCATTCACTCCACTCATTCTCTGTTCTTGCATTCAGAAGTGTTCTATTAAAGCAATGTTCTTGATGAAGGGAGTGTTTGAAATGAGAGCAGACTAATTCACCCAATCATGTCACACACGGTATACAACTAGTGAAACTCTTATGGGAGAATACCCACCACAGGGAAACTGGCAAGAAAATAAAATACTATAATACTCTCATCTCTAAAAGCAAAATATCCAAATGTTTACACAGCTTTCCAAGATATTACTGGGCTCTAAACAATTGCTTCATACAGATGACTCATTTGTTGTTCCAGTAGCAGAGAGGCGATTATATTCCTTGGAGCATGTAACCAGTATCTGTTTATTCAGCTTTTAGCCAAGCAGAACCAGTGCTAGAATGCACTCATTGGTTGGATTAAAGTTGCTTGTCCTTCAATAATGCCACTAGCAAAAGGGGAATTATTACAAGGCACTATTGCAACAGCCTGTTGTGTGCATTTACAGTATAAAAAAGATGAAATGATCAGTAATCATATTCTGTACAGAGGCAATATAGTAACTGCAGATTTTACATCTTATCATCAAGCACAGCATTTTATTTTTTGTGTTCTCTTTGAAGAATTATTACTGGTTGATTTTAGCCCCATGATTAGCTATTCAATTAGAACCAAGAAGCATGATATTGTCCTTTTGGCATTGCCATAAGTTAGTTCTCTTTGGCATTCAAACATCAGTTCAACCCAAGAAATTAATAATAAAAGCGATCAAGTTTAAGATTCTATGTAAATGCTTATGTCAACAGCTTATATTCAATTAAAAGGAAAAACCGATCATTTAATCATTTAAAGTAATTGGATGAAAATCGCTGATTTGTAAAGAATACACAAGCTTTATTTGAAAGAAGAATGGTGAACTCCATCTGTCAGGTCTTGCTGTCTGGGAAGTGGATCTGTACCAGAAGCTGGAGATGTTTAGTATTCAGTCCATAGGGTTTTGTTATTTCACTCTGGTTTTGTTACATGTTCTTGCATAATTCTCTGTTTCTAGCTAAAACTTCTTCTTTTAAATTTAGTAGCCTTCATCTCAATCACTCAGTATAATAAAGCATTTCATGGGTCAAAAACATGTTAGATAAAGAAATTCCTATTTTCTCCCCTCTCTGTTTTTGTGGATGATTCTTATTGTGGTGTAGATGCTGCAGGTTACAATAACAGCATTTGATATTGAGATGTATTGCATTGTTGCCTGTGCTGGATGTTGCGGTGAAAACTGAAATTTCATGGCAGTGTAGAAGATGATGCATTTTTTGACCAAGGATTTAAGGCTTATTACAAGGCTGCTTTGAATCAGTTTTACTCTGATCTGACATGCTTTAACAAGTCTTGACGTGGGAACAAATTACTAGAAGTGTCAGTCCTTTTGAAGTTACATGATCAACTTTGATCACTTGTAAGGTAAATGACAAATTTGCCAAGTGTAAGAACAAATAGCAGTGGGAAAAGAGAGTGATAAGTGAGTAGAACAGAGCAAGAAAGGAAAAAACTGTTATGGCAATTATTGCAGGATCAGAATATTTAATTCATCACACTCTGAGACAATACTGAATGTGTCCAGAGGAAAGTCTATAGCATAGATGATTATAACCACATGATAATGTTGTAGCTCTATGAAAATCTGGTTAGAGAACACTTGGAGTATTGTAGTCAGTTCTAGTCCATGTGGTGAATCAGCATATAAGAGGGAAATAGAAAACCTGACTGAATACTGACACAACAACCACTCACTCAACGTCAGCAAAACCAAAGAGCTGATCAGGAACAGGAAACTAGAGGCCCATGAGGCAGTTTTCATCAGGAGATCAGAGGTGGAGAGGGTCGGTAACTTTGAGTTCCTCGGCATTATCATTTCGGAGAATCTGGCCTGGGACTAGCAGATAAGTGCAATTACAAAGAAGGCATAGCTGCACACCTACTTTCTTAGAAGACTGCGAAGGTTCAGTGCATCATTTAAAACTTCAAGAAACTTCTATAAATGCACAGTGGGGAGTACACTGACTGGTTGCATCACAGCCTGGTATGAACACCAATGCCCAGGAACAGGAAACCTTACATCAAGTAATGGGTACAGTCCAGTCCATCCCAGGAAAAGTCCTCCCCCACCATTGAGCATATCTAGAAGGAGCACTGTCACAGCACCTATCATCAAGAACCTCCACCATCTAGGACCCCACTCTCTTCTGAGTGCTTCATTGGGAAGAAGGTACAAGTGTCTTGGGTCTCTCAGCACCAGGTTCAGGAACAGTTAGTACCCTCAACTATCAGGCCCCTGAACCAGATTGGATAACTTCACTCACGCCAACACTGAAATGATTCCACAACCAATGGACTCACTTTCAAGGATTCATTAACTCATGTTCTCAATATTATTGATTACCTATTTACTTCTCACTGTTTTTTTTTTCTTTTTGTATTTGCATAATTTGTCATCTTTTGAACTTTGGTTGTGTGTAGTTCTTCATTAATTCTGTTATATTTCTTTGTTTCAACTGTGAATGCCCACAAGAAAATGAATCTCAGGGAATCTCAGGTGAAATATACTGTATGAACTTTGATATTACTTTAACTTTGACTTTGACTTTATAAGAATGATTGAAAGTTTTAGATAAGATGAAGAAGAGATACCAAGATGCTGCCTGGATTAGAAAAATTGCCCATAAGACCATAAGACATAAGAGCAGAATTTGGCCATTCAGCCCATTGAGTCTGCACTGCCATGCCATCATGGTTGATGCTAGATCCCACTCAACTCCATACACCTTTGCCATATCTTGCCATATCCTTTGATGCCCTGACTGATCATGAAACGATCAACTTCAGCCTTAAATATATCAAAAGACCATAAGACATAGGAGCAAAATCAGGCCATTCAGCCCATCAAGTCTGCTCTGCCATTCTATCATGGTTGATCATGGATACCACTCAAGGCCCTACACATACCTTCTCACCACAGCCTTTGATGCCCTGACCAATCAGGAAAGAATCAACTTCTGCCTTAAATATACCAACGGACTTGACCTCCCCCACAGTCTGTGGCAGAAAATTCCAGAGATTTACTACTTTCCGGCTAAAAAAAAATTTTTCTTTAACTCTGTTTTAAAGAGTCAGCCCCCAATTTTGAAGCTGTGCTCTCTAGTTCTGGATACCCCGACTATAGGAAACATCCTCTCCACATTCACCCTACTAGCAACAGAGGAGCTGAAGGCAGTGTGGACAGGGCCAACCAACTTAACCTGTTCTTCAACAGATTTGACACTGTGGGCCCCTGCCCACCCCCCACATGATTCATCTGTTGTCGGCCCCCAACCAACACATACTCCACTCTCCCCTCCTACCCCTCCTCACAGCCCCCCACCCTGCTCTCATGACTACACCCCTCCCCCACCTGGAACCACCACAGTGGGCTTCACAGCTGAACAGGTGAGAAGACAGCTGAAATGTCTCCACCCAAGCAAGGCTGCAGGCCCGGATGGTGTCAGCCCCAGGGTGCTCAAAGCCTGTGCCCCCCAGCTACGTGGAGTACTTCACCATGTCTTCAACCTGAGCCTGAGTCTCCAGAGGGTTCCTGTGCTGTGGAAGACATCCTGCCTCGTTCCTGTACTGAAGACATTGCGCCCCAGTGGCTCCAATGACTACAGACCGGTGGCATTGACCTCCCACATCATGAAGACCCTGGATAGACTTGTTCTAGAGCAGCTCCGGCCTATGGTTAGGTCACACTTAGACCCCTTCCAGTTCGCCTACCAGCCACAACTAGGAGTTGAGGATGCCATCGTCTACCTGCTGAACCGTGTCTACGCCCACCTGGACAAGCTGGCGAGCACTGTGAGGGTCATGTTTTTTGACTTCTCCAGTGTGTTCAACACCATTCAGCCTGCTCTACCATGGATTATTGATTACCTGACTGGCAGACCACAGTACGTGCGCTTGCAACACTATGTGTCAGACAGAGTGGTCAGCAGCACTGGGGCTCCACAGGGGACTGTCCTGTCTCCCTTTCTCTTCACCATCTACACCTCGGACTTCAACTACAACACAGAGTCTTGCCATCTTCAGAAGTTTTCTGATGACTCTGCCATAGTTGGATGCATCAGCAAGGGAGATGAGGCTGAGTACAGGGCTACGGTGGGAAACTCTGCTCACATGATGTGAGCAGAACCATCTGCAGCTTAATGTGAAAAAGACTAAGGAGCTGGTGGTGGACCTGAGAAGGGCTAAGGCACCGGTGAACCCTGTTTCCATCCAAGGGGTCAGTGTGGACATGGTGGAGGATTACAAATACCTGGGGATATGAATTGTCAATAAACTGGACTGGTCAAAGAACACTGAGGCTGTCTACAAGAAGGGTCAGAACTGTCTCTACTTACTGAGGAGACTGAGGTCCTTTAACATCTGCTGGATGATGCTGAGGGTGTTCTATGAGTCTGTGGTGGCCAGTGCCATCATGTTTGCTGTTGTGTGCTGGGGCAGCAGGCTGAGGGTAGCAGACACCAACAGAATCAACAAACTCATTCATAAGGCCAGTGGTGTTGTAGGGGTGGAACTGAACTCTCTGACGGTGGGATCTGAAAAGAAAATGCTGTCCAAGTTGCATGCCATCTTGGACAATGACTCCCATCCACTCCATAATGTACTGGTTAGGCACAGGAGTACATTCAGCCAGAGACTCATTCCACCGAGATGTAATGCTGAGCGTCATAGGAAGTCATTCCTACCTGTGGCCATCAAACTTTACAACTCCTCCCTTGGAGTGTCAGACACCCTGAGCCAATAGGCTGGTCCTGGACTTACTTCCACTTGGCATAAATTACCTATTATTATTTAATTATTTATGATTTTCTATTGCTGTATTTCTACACTGTTCTTGGTTGGTGCAACTGTAATAAAACCCAATTTCCCTTGGGATCAATAAAGTATGTCTGTCTGTCTGTCATCTAGTCCTTTCAACATTCGGTAGGTTTCACTGAGATCACCACACATTCTTCTAAATTCCAGTGAGCACAGGCCCAAAACTGCCAACCGCTTCTCATATGTTAACCCCTTCATTCCTGGAATCATCCTTATGAACTTCCTTTGGGCTCCCTCCAATGACAACACATCTGTTCTGAGATATTGGGCCCAACACTCTAACTGCGGCCTGGCTAGTATCTTATAAAGCCTCAGCACTATCTCTTTGCTTTTATGTTCTATTCGGCTTGAAATAAGTGCCAACATTGCATTTGCCTTTTTTACCACAGAGTCAACCTGTAAATTAGCCCTTTAAGAGTCTTGCACAAGGGCACCTAAGTCCTTCTGCCCCTCTGATGTTTGAACTTTCTCCCCGTTTAGATAATAGTCCACACTACTGTTCCTTTTACCAAAATGCATTATCATACATTTCCCAACACTGTATTCCATCTGCCATATTTTCGTCCATTTTTCCAGTTTAAATCCTGCTGCAGTCGCATTACTTCCTCAGCACTACCTACCCCTCCACCTATCTCTTTATTATCCACAAACATTGCCACAAACCCATCAATTCCATTATCTAAATCACTGATAAACAATGTGAAAAGCAGCAGTCCCGAGGCTGACCCCTGAGGAACACCACTAGTCACCGGCAGCCAACCAGAAAAGTCTGGCAATCTAGGGCTTTTTCTCTTTCGGGTGACAGAAGATGAGAGGTGACCTGTGAGAGGTGCATAATTTTATGAAAGGCATAGAGAGTGTGGACAACAAGCATCTTTTTCCCCAGAGCGGTAGTGGCTATTGCCAAAGGATACACTTTTAAGTTGAGTGGAGGAAAGTTTAAGGAAATTGTAAGGAAAGAGTTAAATTTGATTTATATTTTAGCAGACAAATTTGATTATATGCTAAAATATGTAACCTAAAATAGAAGTAAGCTAAAATGGTGTCATCTTAGAATGTGGTATTAGCCTGAAGATGTGCATGAGCACACATCTTGAGATTAGATACTGGTGAAGAATGTTTTTTTCTCTTGCAGACCTGCTGTCTCTGTTTCTAAGTTAAGTGCCCAGGCCAAAGATTGCAAAAGATAACAATTAACACAAACAAAATGGTAGAGGAACTCAAAAAGTCAGGCAGCTTTTATGGAGAGGAATAAACAGTTAATGTTTTAAGCCAAGGCCATCCATCAGATTAATGAAAAGAGGTAAGAAGGCACAGGCTGGTGCACTGGAGAATGGAAAGAACTGGTGTGAAGCAATTTAGATTTTTGAAGGGTATAAAAAGGGGCAAATTCTTTGCACAAGTAGGATCTGGGTCCTGACTAGTGGTAAAAGCTAGAGATAGGGCAAAGGACATTGAGAAGGAGAAAGAATGGAAAATCTATCAGACACTTGTGGTTCCCTCCCGCAGTTTATTGTATGATGTGGCTTAGTGATTGGTCGATAAATATTATTTTGTTGCTTTTACTACTTCATTAACCAGTTTCCTTTCTTTCTGTGGTTACTCATTATCTTAATCTAACAAAATAATTTCTTATCACCTTGAAAATGTGTACAGTGTCTTATTTGTTTGCAGATACCTCTTGCTGCTGAATCAGAAAAGAAAAAGGGATGAATTTAAAGATATTTTTGTTACAATATCAGAAATAGATCTTTTTACACTGAGAGTGGCGGGTGCCTAGAAAGCATTGCATAAAGTAGTGACACAGTAGGGGCATTGAAAAGATTCTTGGATAGGCAGGTAGATATAAGAAACACAGAGGGTATGGGCTATGTAGGAGGAAGGGAGATCACGGAGTAGGTTTATATATGGTAGGTCAGCACAACATCATGGTGCAAAGGGTGCACTTTCTGGTGTATTGTCCTAAGTTAATTCGGTTAGAAGAGTAGTAACCTACAGAAGCAAACAAAACACTTAAACAGTTTCTCTTTCTTTGCTTCACTTATGAAACGGACAACCTTTAAGTAAAGTTGCAGACATGACATGGAGAGTACTTTGCACTTGTTGGGGGGGTTGGAAGAGATTCACTGGCAAGGCCAGTGCATTCCTGACATCCAGGACTGCGCTTTGCAGCTAACCATGGAACACAGGTTAGAGAAGCATCTCATATTCTGTTAGGTATCTGAGTTTATGAGGCCTTGCAATAGTGTACTGAATCAGGAAATGGCTAACCTTCAGCATTCCCTGTCTCATTCATTCACCCCGTAACCTCTATATTCCTGCTTTTTGATAAAGGAGCCATGTAGCAGTTGCATTCTGGGCATATTCAGTTGACAATGGTGTGGTCAATTGTTGACAGGAAATGGGCAAAACAACAGAATATATCATTGCACATATGTTCAAGGCTTCAAAGCAGTATCCTCTTCAACTTGCCAAGCAATACTAACATCCTGGGAGGTGTTTTACATTCTTTGAATGATACAAGCTGTGTGTTATTCTGAATCATCATGTCTGCATTTAGTATATAATAATGGTGCAACTCATGAAACAATGCAAGTATCACAAGTCTTGGTAAATTTTATGATTATTAAATTTTCATTCATTTTCCTCAAGCAAATAATCCTGAATTTTCCTTATTTTCAGAAAAAATCCACTATAAATGTTTATATTGGAATTTTTTTCAAGCTTAGCTTAATTCTAAGAATGAGCTCAGATGAATTGCAAAAATTCCACTGGTACTGAAATTGTCTCTCTGTTTGATTTCTTGCCAGGTTTAAAGACAGTTAAAATATTTGGACTGCTCACCAAGCTGTTATATACAAACTGTAGATAAGGTTTAAAAATCCACCCCAATATTAGGCTGTACAGTTAAATCTGGATACCTGCAAGGCACTTAACAAGCGAAGTTAAAGATATAAGGAATAAGGAATCATTAACCATACAGAATACAGAATACAGAAGTAGTTATATGAAAATCAAATCCATTTTGCTCTCTCAGCTCTTTGTGAACGTTATAATTTTCAATGCGATACAAAGTTTTCTAGGAACTGACATAACAATTGAGAATTTCTCTTTCAGCACAGGTGTTTAATTCAAAACACTTCTCCCAGTATTTTAGCTCTAAAATCAAAAGAAAGTGTTGTTTTTGTTGCTCCTTGAACACAGTTACATTAAAATATTTTGATATGTTATTATTCTTTTAAGTAAAACCTGCACTTTCTACAGAAGTATACTTTTGATGTAAACCATCCTGATTAATTAACACTGGTTAACATTAATTAATTAATTAACAAAGGTTCTTACCTTTGAAGGTAAAAGAGCAGGAGATGCAGGTACTCTGTCAAATCAATTGTGTATCCAGAGGCTAAAGTCGTGTTTTCGTCCTTGTTATAACAGAAGTGTCTTTTCCCTAAGCTGTGACAATAAATCTGCTTTTTGTTTCAGTCGTTTTAATGACCAATTACTTTGGAGAATGAAATAGCAGCCTGTTTCCTCTTTCCACTGCCCTTCAAAGACTGATAAATGTTCACATTTTACCCCAAAACACTTTCCTTTCTGAGGGGAAGTTGCTGATAATTGTTTTCCGTTTCACTTCCCTCAGCATATACTCTGAATAATCCTGAGCTCAGACATCATATCCTTGTTTTCTCTAAGTATTAAAACAAAATTTGTGGTATTCAAGTGCAGGAGGATGTAGCTAGCTTCTAAACTTCCCTTATTCACTCACTGGAGTTTAGTCATTTAAAGTATAATTGCCTTGGACTGCCAAGTATAGGTAGTTGAGGATATTTCAATAAATCTTTGAAATTCTCATTGACTGGCAAAATATGTATGGACCTCAGAAATTATTTTTCCAAAATTGTTGTAAAACCATTTTGAAAATGCACAAGTGTGCAGAGATTTTTAATGAATTGTCTGCCAACTAGAAAAAAAACATTGAATTCCAGACGCCAGGTCAAAAAGTGAAAAAAGAACGAAACAGCCTGGAGGTTTAAATAACAACGGGGAATATTGGACACGTTCAGTAGTTCAGGGAGTGGCTGTGATGCAAGAGTGCATTGCTGTACATAAAAGAAACACGATCTGCTGGAGGAGCACAGTGGATCAGGCAGCATCTGTGCAGGCAAAAGGTTAATCGATGTTTCAAATCAAGACCCTGCATCAGAACAGGATGAAAAGTTTTGAACTAAAACACAGACTATTTCTTTGCCTCCACAGAGTCTGCCTGACTCTCTCTCTTACACACACACACACACACACACACACACACACACACACACACACACACACACACACACACACACACACACACACAGTAAATATACTTAAGCCTAGGTTGGATGGATTTTTGCTTAGTAGGGGAATTAAGAGTTATGGAGAAAATGCAGGTAAGTGGAGATGAATCTATGGCCAGATCTGCAATGATCTTGTTTAATGGCTGAGCAGGCTCGATGGGCCAGATGGCCTACTATTGCTCCTATTTCTGATGTTCTTATGATATTGAATGCTTTCCCACCACATCCCTGCTGATCTTAAAGATCTAAATGTACATTGAATATAGATATATATTAGCTATTCACCTTCATGCATGAGCCCTGACAGCATATAAAAAAAGAGTACCATAACAATTGTCAGGTGTCACCCTATTCTAATCTCTGGTTTTGATGATGATTGCAATTGAAATGAATTTGCATTCGCTAGTTGCCTGAACAAAGTCCAAATTTCAAAGTAAATTTATTATGAATGTCACCCTGGGATTCATTTTCTTGCAGGCATTCACAGTAAATACAAAGAAACAAAATACTTTAAAATGGGTCACCACAGTAGCGTAGTGGTTAGCCATGACATTATTACCATTCGGGGGCTTCAGGGTTCAGAGTTCAAATCCAGAATCCTCGATAAGAAAGTTTGCACATCCTTCCCATGTAGTGTAAAATGAAAGGAACAATGAGGTAATGTTCATCAACCATTCAGAAAACTGACAGTGAGGGAGAAGAAGCTGGTGCCAGTTTATTGAGTGTAGGTTTTCAGGCTGTAGTATCTCCTCTCCAGTGGTAGTAACAGCAGAGGGCCTCTTCTGGATCGTGAGGTTCCTTAATCTTCAGTTGAAAGTGGTGGACAGGATTTGTGTCCATTGATGGAGTCTAAAACCCTCTGTAATTGCTTATGGACCAGTAAACTGGAGCCTCAATACCAGGCTGTGATGCAACCAGTATGATAGTCACTTCCAACATTTATTATAATATAACCTATATCAGTCACATATAGGCCCAACTCTGTGTGCATCTACATTTTGAGTAATACACAGTAACCAACTAACTTCAAACATAGTAAATCTTTGGGATTGAAGAGCAAACTAGAGCACTTGGGGAAAATCCACCTGGCTCAGTGTAACAACTTCGCTGCCATGCATGCAGCACTAGAGCTCAAGGATCAAACCAGTTTTCCAGAGTAGTGAGGCAGCCACCTCAACTAGCTGGAAGTGACGGTGACCACTGAACCTATTTATGTTGTTTGCAACAACTGTCTATTTAAATATGACTTTTGACATTGATTTATTCTCCTACTTCTGGTGTCAAGCACACTCTATGGTGATTCACAATAAAGGAAGCGTACACTGGGAACATGGAGTCTTGGAGAGCACAATTTTATTTTTATCCTTATCTACTCCCACCCAAAATTATTCCCCACACAAGCCCGGTGTGCGGAGAGCACTGAGCTGTTGAGTGGGGCTGCTGTGAAGTTGACAGTTCCAAATTTTAGCCTAATTTGGAGATATAATGATATATCCCAAAGGGGCGGCAGAGAGTGATTCAATTTGGCACCAGTGGTGTGGCAAGAGTTACCAGTCAGTATTGAAGTCAACATCCAACTGCCTTAGAGACTCCAACTTCAGATATTTTTCTTCAGGAATTACTCCCGAAGTCTTCTCCATGAGTGGGCAGTGGAGGTTTGACATCAGAGATTTCCTTCTCCTAGATGAGCTGACAAGCCCCATCTGCCTGAAGCGACTAATTTTAAGGCGCCAGTAACCCGACTATGTCCCTTCTCCTGCCAATAGAAATGGTTCAGCCAGACCTAGTAGCTAAACACTCTTGAAGGCCAGGAGCTAGACTTGCTTTTCAGAGAGTATCTGATAGGTGCACCATTAGGAGCATTTAATAGGTAGTGGGAGCCTGTCCACATCTCTACCCCTCAGCTGTAACAACCTTAAGGAACCAGATTAAACTGTAAAATTAAGCATATTACCTTAAACTCATTTGTTTATCTGCTTTTGCAATTTTCACTGAGAATTCATCAAATGCTTTCTATAATTTCCGAGTTATTTTTCTTGATTTTGTTGTTGCCCTGATTTGGTAGCATCTACATACTTGTCTAATTTGCATTGAATTTATTAATCCAGGTCAATGCAGTAAAGCAGCGACTGTCAGAGTCTTGTTCCAAAGCTTTGGGCTACCAGTCATTTTTGACAAATGCCCTGATCCTCCGGTTTCCTCCCACAGTCCGAAGACGCACCGGGTAGATTAATTGGTCATTGTAAATTGTTCCATGATTAGGTCAGAATCAGGTTCATTATCACCGGCATGTGTCATGAAGCTTGTTAACTTAGCAGCAGCAGTTCAATACAATACATAATATCAAAGAAAAAAATAATAAATAAATAAATTACAGTATATGTATATTGAATAGATTAAAAATCATGCAAAAACAGAAGTAATATATATTTTAAAAAGTGAGGTAGTGTTCATGGGTTCAAAGTCCATTTAGGAATCGGATGGCAGAGGGGAAGAAGCTGTTCCTGAATCGCTGAGTGTGTACCTTCAGGCTTCTGTATCTCCTAGCTCAGGGGTCGGCAACGTTTACCGCTGAAAGAGCCAATATGGACCCATTTCCCACAGAAAAGAAAACACTGGGAGCCACAAAACCCGTTTGACATTTAAAATGAAATAACACTGCATACAATGGTTTTTTTTTGCCTTTATGCTATGTATAAACAAACTATAATGTGTTGCATTTATGAAATTGATGAACTCCTGCAGAGAAAACGAAATTACATTTCTGCATGCAACAAAAACATTTTGAACTCCGAAAAAAAGACGTTGGGTTGAAGGTTACTCCATAGGTAGCCTACCTTGGATCGAAGAATTAAAAGAAAGCGCGCACTGGCGGGTGTCAGGCATTGGCAGTGGTGATGTATATTAATAGCGATAAAAAACACGTTGTAGCGGTGTAGCGCTACACGCAGCGCTAAAATAAAGACACTGCAGTCAAAGGTAACTTTATTCGAACTAAACAGCCTTGATTTAAAGCCTCCCTCAGCCCGTCCCCGTGGGTGCGGATGCTCCAAAAGACACGTACTCACAAACCCCCGTAGGCTATCTCCCTCAGCCGGAATGGTGGCTAATTGTGAGCCAGTTCGGATGTGCCAGGAAATGGGGTCTCCACAACGTTTTTAGATTGTACAAGATCACCATAATCCTCAAATTTCGAATTACATTTCAAAAACTAACAAACTACGGGGAGCCGCAGCACAGAGATCAAAGAGCCGCGGGTTGCCGACCCTTGTCCTAGCTGATGGAGCTAGGAACAGTGAGAAAAGGGCATACCCTGGGTGCTGGAGGTCGTTAATAATGGACGCTGCCTTTCTGAGACACTGCTCCTTGGAGGTGTCCTGGGAACTTTGTAGGCTAGTACCCAAGATGGAGCCGACTAAATTTATAACCCTCTGCAGCTTCTTTCGGTCCTGTGCATTGCCCCCCCCCCCCACCATACCAAACAATGATGCAGTCTGCCAGAATATTCTCCATGGTAAATCTACAGAAGTTTTTGAGTGTTTTTGTTGATATACCGAATCTCCTCAAACTCCTACTGAAGTTTAGTTGCTGTCTTGCCTTCTTTATAGCTGCATCAATATGTTGGGACCAGGTTAGGTCCTCAGAGATCTTGACACCCAGGAATTTGAAGCTGTTCACTCTCTCCACTTCTGAACCCTCTATGAGGATTGTTATGTGTCCTTCATCTTACAATTCCTGAAGTCCACAATCAGCTCTTTCGTCTTATTGACGTTGAGCACAAGGTTGTTGCTGTGTCACCACCCTACTAGTTGGTATATCTCGCTCCTGTATGCCCACTCATCACCACCTGAGATTCTACCAACAATGTCTGTATAATCAGTAAATTTATAGATGGTATATGAGCTATGCCTAGCCACACAGTCATGTGTATATAAAGAGTAGAGCAGTGGGCTAAGCACACACCACTGAGGTGCGCCAGGGTTGATCATCAGCAAGGAGGAGATATTATCACCAAGGTTAGGATTAAACAGGTTTGATGGGAGGTGCTGGGGTGGCGTAGCTCAAAGTGCCATAGAGATATACTCAGAGCTATAAAATAAATAAATAAGTTGTCACAGTTCTGACCTTAATGCCGTTTGTGTACTAAGTTCGCCATGTTGTAAAGTTAACCACTATCCACTTCCTCAAATAAAACAGGGAAATTGACTGGGGAAAATCCTTCTCAATCTATGCAAAACTGACTCACACTAATTAAAGTCGAAATATCTTACAGTGAGATACAGAATGAAGCCTGAATTGATCATGTTCTGATAATATTAGTTTGAATTGTCCTTCTTCTGTATTTGTATACTTCTGCTGGAATTGAGTGTACACACACTAACACCCTGACTGTTAAGACATGCTAAACAACGTGCATCTCATTTTGGACTTCACATAGCAACTAAAAATTGTCCAGGAAATACACATTAAATCAGAGCTTGAAAATAAAATGCGCTAATGTTTACTGCATTGTTGATTTATTTCAAATTCTAACTTCATGAAGATTCATAAAAAATGAACACATAATTTTTTTATTAATGGATATTAATGTATAACTTGATTCTGCTTTTCACTTTAGTTCCCAACATTTGCACATCCCATCCTTTCCAAATTAGTACACTATTTAAAAGATATGAAATGTCTGGCAAACTAATAAATCCCATAAAATTATGCAATCCACAATCCCATTTTGCATAAGTAAAGCTATGGTTAATTCCTTGTGTCATAGTTGAAGTCTCATTCCTATTTTGTAGGTTTAGTAAATAACTTTATATCTTAATTGACTAAAGTTAGTTGAAGTAACATACAATAGTCATCTTTCCACTTACATGTAGCAAACAGGAACTTGAACTTATCATCACAGACCCTGTTAAGAGCCCACTTCCTTACACTTACACAAGTGGCTGGAGTATTGGCTGACAGGAAGACGATTCCTAGTTCTACTTTGACTGTTGTTCCTTTTTAAGCTTTACTCTCCACAAATTCTCTGTACCATGATGACATTGCGTGAGGAGTATCTTGTCTGTCACTTTCAAGCAAACTGATCAATCAGTTGCTAGTTGCTCATCCCAATAATTACCACACATCTGGTTCCCATTAGTGAACATAGGATAAAACTCGGGCATCACAGCCATGCTGTGCCAGTTTGTTGGTTGACTCTAGTGTGAGCCAGCCTCATTTCCTGATTCCTTAGGACTGTCAGTTCTAAGCTCTGCATCGTTTCCTGGATAGTCTATGTAAACCTTCTCTGTGTAAAGACTCTCCTGGATACCAGTTCCCTGTTCACGATGGTGCTAATGCCTCTCGACTCTGCCTCCGTGCCTGTGTCCTGCTCTTCAGTTCATCCTCGGCCTAGTCCTTGCAACAGTGTTCTGTTGTGTTATTTTTGTCTTGTGGCTTCCTGTATGGAGACAAATCTCAGAGTTGTATGTACTGTACATATCTTGATAATAAGGTCAGTTTGAACATTGAAATTTATGGTTCATCTTTCATACTTCATTCTCCCCATATTTCTAGATCTCTTAAGTAATCAAGCTGCAAATAACTTTTACTTGACTATATATAATAATTTAGTAGAGAATTTCAAAGGTTCACCATTCTGGATGAAGAAGTTTCTTCTCGTTGTGGTCCTAAATTGCTTGCCCAAAGTCCTTAGGCTGTGTACAATTGGCTCGAGACTTGCTCACCAGCAGGTTCTTCCTCTATGCCTCTAGTCTCTACAGTTCTGACTGAATTATACAAGTTTCCTCCAAGTCTTTCACTTCTAAACTTTAATGAAAATAAGCTCAATCTTCCCACTATTTCATCATCATTCAAAACAATATTCCTGAATAACTCCATTAAACCTGAAGTTCCTGAGTATCTCATTTCTAGCAACGTGAAGCAAGAAAATTCTCAATTATAGAAGGAAATTAGCAATATTCAGTTCAAATATTCTTGTTAGCAGTCTGTGTAAGTCTTTCTTGAAGTTGATGAATGGTGCTTAAAGCCTTCTTAAACTCCTGGAGAAATGAAGTATGGGGGGCGGTTAGATATTTGATTAAGCTTTGGGTAGGCTTTGATACCACACCTCATATCTATCATTCCTGAGCAAGTTAATGACTGTGAACAAAAACAAGAAATATCAATTCAACTTTGTCTACTTTTTCATCTGATGCTGTGCTAAATTACTAAGTTTCCTCTGGCTGTTTTTTCATACCATCATTATTCAGCATGCTTCTAGTGCTACCTTTTCTTATTGATCGATTCAACCAAATTGAACATGAAAGTTCATAAATTATACTGAATTCTAGATATCTGTGCTTCCAGCTGAACTCACTTTAGTTGCAAATGGACCTGAGTGCCACTGAGTAGCCAAAAGATGTGCAGTGGAGATTATACTGACTATAGCGAGAGTTAGGTGCAGCAAGTTTCTGTCAGTTCACATCACTGATGACTCCACCTGGTGTCTTAATATCACCTCTCTTAGCAAGATGACACAGCAGCGCCTCCACTTCCTGAGGCAATTGAGGCAGCCCGGCACCCCCCCCCCCCCACCCCCAATCTTATCTGCATTTTCCAGGAGCATTGAGTACATCTGGCATCCTGACAAGTTGCATCTCCACCTGAAACGGGAGCAGCCAAGCATTAGACTGGAAGTCCCTACAAAGTTCTGTGAGAACAGCGGAGAAAATCATAGGTGTCTCCCTACCATCCATCTGGGACATTTATCAGGAGCACTGCATACACGGGGCCCTCAGTATTATTAAGGATCCCACCGATCCATCCAGCATCCTCTTTGACTTTCTACCATCAGGCAGGAAACTATGATGCATAAAAACAAGAATGGTCAGGATGGGAAACAGTTTATTCTCTCAGGTCATTAGGCTTCTGCACTCCCTCCCACATTGCATTTGAAGTTTCACAGTTCCATACCTTACAATATTTAATTTATGCATGGCTCTACTGTAGGTTTTGTTCTTACCATCATAAGTTATTGTCCGTCACGTGCACTACTGTGCTTTACACCTTGGCTCAGAGACATGTGGTCTAGTTTCTACATACATAATATTGTTATACACATGTACATAGTTAAATGAAAATAAACTTGACTTGACTTGACCTAGTTGCAAACACCAACGCCCTTGAAGGCAAAATCCTATAAAAAGGTGAATACAATCCAGTCCATCACGAGTAAAACCCTCCCACCATTGAGCAAATCTACATGCAGAACTGCTGCAGAAAAAGAACATCCATCAAGGACCCCCACCATCCAGCCCGTGCTGTCTTCTTGCTACAGCCATCAGGACGGAGGTACAGGAGCCAATGATCCCACACCACTAGGTTCAGGAACAGTTATTTCCCCTCAAACGTCAGCCTCTTGAACCAACGGGAATAACTGCATTCAACTTCACTCTCTCAAAACTGAACTGACTCCACAACTTATGTTCAAAGACTCTGCAACTCAAGTTCTCGATATTTAATGCTTATTTATTTATTATTTTTTTCATTTTATATTTGCAAAGTTAGGTGCCTTTTGAACATTGGTTGTACATTAGTCTTTGTTGCATGCAAATTTTAGACCAAAAGACCATAAGACAAAGGAGCAGTATTAGGCCATTCAGCCCATTGAGTCTCCCTGTCATTTCCACATAGCTCATTTATTATATGCCTCAACCCCATTCTCCCGCCTTTTCCCTGGAGCCTTTG
Organism: Hypanus sabinus; assembly: GCF_030144855.1. NCBI lineage: Eukaryota > Metazoa > Chordata > Chondrichthyes > Myliobatiformes > Dasyatidae > Hypanus > Hypanus sabinus. The sequence goes on along the minus strand of NC_082713.1, from coordinate 59,095,293 downwards.
ACATTCTGATTAATGAAGAACTTATCAACCTCTGTCTTAAATATACACAATGACTCGGCCTGCACAGCTATCCGTGGCAATGGCTTCCACAGATTCACCACTCCCTGGCTAAAGAAAATTTCCCTCATCTCTGTTGTGAGTAGAATTTCCACTATTCTGAGGCTATAGACTCTGGTACTAGACACCCCAGTGTAGGAAACATCCTCTCCACATCCAGTCTATCTACACCATTCAATATTTGACAGGTTTCAATGAGATCCCTCATCATTTTTCTATACCAGAACAAATAAACACTCCTCATATGTTAACCCTTTCATTCCTGAGGTCATTTTCATGGACCTTCTGTAGATCCACTCCAATGTACACCTTTTCTTAGATAAGGGGCCCAGAACTGTTCATAATGTTCCAAGTACCATCCAACTCATGCCTTATATAGCCTGAACATTACATCCTTACTTTTTTTATTCCAGTCTTCTCAGAATGAATGCTAACATTGCATTTGCTTCCTTACCACCTGCAAGTTAATCTTTGGGAAATCCTTCAAGAGGGCTCCCAGGTGCCTGTGCAATTCTGATTTCTGTATTTTCTCCCCACTTAGAAAATAGTCCAACATTTATTCCTTCTGCCAATGTGTATGACCATACAATTCCCTACACTGTATTCCACCTACCACTTCTTTGCCTGCTCTTCCAATCGATTTAAGTTCTTCTGCAGACAATCTGCTTCCTCAATACTATGATCTGTCTGTCTTTATATCTTCTGCAAACTGGGAATCAGAATCATAATCAGGTTCATTATCATCGGCACGTGTCGTGAAATGTTAACTTAGCAGCAGCAGTTCAAAGCAATATATAATATAGAAGAAAAAAGTAATAATAATAAGTAAATAAATTAAATAAATAAATAAATCGATTAAGTTAATCTATTCAATTATATTGAATAGATTAAAAGTCATGCAAAAACAGAAATAATATATATTTAAAAAGTGAGGTAGTGTTCACAGGTTCAATGTCCATTTAGGAATCGGATGGCAGAGGGGAAGACTGTAGCAACGTACTACATACAGAGTTAGAGATGACACTAGTTTTTTCAAACTTTGCGGCGCTGGCATTTAATCCCTAGCGCCCGCCCTCTCCGGGCAGAAATGACATCAGAGGTGCATTACCAAAGTCTCCCCCCGTGCGCTGGCTATTTGTGAGCCGGTTCGCCTGCACAGAAAGTGGGTCGCCACATAACCCCGCACCCCCAAAACCAGCGATACACCCCCCCAATGTCCACAGTCTGGATCAGCCTCTGTTTGGGAGGTCTGCCTCTGCGTCACGGTGCCTGAACCTCGACCCGCTGCGCCTTCCACATGGGTTCGTTTGAGTTGGTCCACCGTGAAAACCTCCTCTTTCCCCCCAATGTCCAGAATGTACGTGGACCTATTGTTGTTGATCACCTTGAACAGCCCCTCGTACAGCTCCTGTAGCGGTGCCCGGTGTCCGTCCCTTTGTACAAACACAAACTTACAGTTCTGCAGGTTTTTGGGTACGTGGGTCAGGGTCCGTCCGTGCTGTGAAGTCGGTACGGGAGCCAGATTGCCAAGTCTTTCGCAAAGTCTGTCCAGGACTGTTGCGGGTTCTTCCTCTTGCCCCCTTGGGGCTGGTATGAACTCTCCCAGGACGGCCAGGGGTGCGCCGTACACCAACTCGGCTGACGAGGCGTGCAGATCCTCTTTGGGCACTGTGCAAATTCCAAGCAGGACCAAGGGAAGCTCGTCCACCCAGTTAGGACCTCTCAGGCGGGCCATGAGAGCCGACTTCCAGTGACAGTGGAAACGCTCCACTCGTCCGTTCGACTGTGGGTGGTAGGCAGTAGTGTGGTGTAGCTGTGTTCCCAACAGGCTGGCCACAGCCGACCACAGGCTGGAGGTGAACTGGGCGCCTCTGTCAGAGGTAATGTGGGCCGGTATCCCGAAACGTGCTACCCAGGTTGCAATCAGTGCTCGGGCGCAGGAATCGGCAGATGTGTCGGTGAGCGGGACCGCCTCTGGCCACCTCATGAACTGGTCTACCATAGTTAGGAGGTACTGCACTCCTCGGGACACTGGTAGGGGGCCCATGATATCCACATGAATGTGGTCGAACCTCCGGTGGGTGGGTTCGAACTGCTGCGGCAGGGCTTTAGTGTGCCGCTGCATTTTGGCTGTTTGGCACTGCGCGCACGTTCTGGCCCATTCACTGACCTGCTTGTGAAGTCTGTGCAACGTGAACTTGCTGGAGACCAGCCGGATAGTTATCCTGATAGATGGGTGCGCTAAACCATGTATGGAGTCAAAAACTCACCGCCTCCAGACTGCCGGGACGATGGGGCGGGGTTGGCCGGTAGCCACGTCGCACAGGAGGGCCCTCTCACCTGGGCCTACGAGAAAGTCCTGCAGCTGCAAACCCGAGACTGCGGTCCTGTAGCTGGGCATCTCGTTGTCTGCCTGCTGCGCCTCTGCCAGTGCTGCATAGTCCACCCCCAGGGACAGCGCCTGGATAGCTGGACTGGAGAGTGCATCCGCCACGATGTTGTCCTTTCCCGAGACATGCTGGATGTCCGTCGTGTACTCGGAGATGTAAGACAGATGTCGCTGCTGGCGAGCCGACCAGGGATCAGACACCTTCGTAAATGCGAAGGTCAACGGTTTGTGGTCCGTGAACACGGTGAATGGCCTGCCTTCTAAGAAGTACCTGAAATGCCGGATTGCCAGATTCAGTGCCAACAGCTCCCGGTCGAAAGCACTGTACGTGAGTTCAGGTGGTCGTAGGTGCTTGCTGAAGAATGCCAGGGGTTGCCAGCACCCCACCGACTGCTGTGTCGGATGCGTCCACCGTGAGGGCGATCAGAACGTCCATTCTGGGGTGCACCAGCATCGCAGAATCTGCCAAGGCTTCCTTGGCTTTAATTAAAGCAGCCGCGGCTTCCTTGTCCCAAGTAATGTCCTTGCCTTTACCCGACATCAGGGTGTACAAAGGGCGCATGATACGGGCTGCGGAGGGAGGAAACGGTGGTAGAATATCACAATACCAACGAACTCCTGCAGGCCTTTGACCGTGTTGGGCCGGGCAAAGTGGCAGATCGCGACTACCTTGGCGGGCAGAGGTGTTGCCCCATCTTTGGTTATCCTGGGACCCAGAAAGTCAATGGTATCAAGACTGAACTGGCATTTGGCGGGGTTGATCATGAGGCCGAAATCACTCAGGCAGGAGTAGAGCTGGCGGAGGTGGGACAGATGCTCCTGGCGACTACTGCTGGCTATAAGGATGTCGTCCAAATAGATGAACACAAAGTCCAGATCGAGTCCCACTGCATCCATTAGCCACTGGAACGTCTGTGCGGCATTCTTCAGGCTGAACGGCATTCAGAGGAACTCGAACAGGCCGAACGGGGTGATGAGTGCTGTTTTGGGAATGTCTTCAGGGTGCACCGGGATCTGATGGTATCCCCGGACAAGGTCTACTTTGGAAAAGATTCTTGCCCCGTGCAGGTATGCTGCAAAGTCCTGTATGTGAGGCACGGGGTACTGGTCTGGAGTTGTAGCTTCGTTCAGTCTGCGGTAGTCACCGCATGGTCTCCAACCCCCGGTTGCTTTGGGCACCATGTGCAGGGGAGAGGTCCAGGGGCTGTCAGACCTCTGTACAATCCCCAATTCCTCCATCCTCTTGAACAACTTCTTCACCAGGCGGAGATTTTCCGCGGGGAGCCTTCCTGCACGGGCATGGAGGGGTGGTCCCTGGGTCAGGATGTGGTGCTGTACCCCATGTCTGGGCATGGCTGCCATGAACTGCGGTGCCAGAATCGATGGAAAGTCCGCCAGGATTCTGGTGAATTCTGGTCCGACAGTGTGATGGTGTCCAGATGTGGGGCCGGCAACTTGGCTTCACCCAGGGAGAACGTCTGGAAAGTCTCAGCATGTACCAGTCTTTTCGCTTGCAAGTCGACCAGCAGGCTGTGAGCTCGCAAGAAGTCCACCCCCAGGAGTGGTTGGGCCACCGCGGCCAGTGTGAAGTCCCACGTGAACCGGCTGGTGCCAAATTGAAGCTGCACTGTGCGGGTGTCATAGGTCCGTATCGTGCTGCCATTTGAGGCCTTCAGGGTGGGTCCTGGCTTACTGTTGCAGGTGTCGTACCCCATTGGGGGCAAGACGCTGATCTCCGCTCCGACGCTGACCAGGAAGTGGCGTCCCGACTGTTTGTCCCAGACGAACAAGAGGCTATCCTGGCAGCCAGCCGCCATAGTCATTAGCAGCAGCTGGCCTTGGCCCTGGCCCTTGCAAGGCGGGCGACAACGGCGGGCTTCTGTGCCCCACTGCTGGTGGTAGAAACACCACTGTTCACTGTCCTCCTCACTCCTGCCTCTATGTTGTGTGTGCCCCCCTGCTGGGCCTGATCTGGTCCGCTGTTGGGCGTGTGGCTGGTAATCTGACCTACGGACGCCACGCTCTCCCTCTTGGCTTTCCACAGCACATCTGTCCAGGCTGCCACCTTCCAGGGGTCGCTGACATCTGCGTCGGCCTGCAGCAGATGTATGTCTTCGGGCAGTCGCTCTAGGAACACTTGCTTGAACATGAGGCAGGGCTTGTGTCCGTCAGCCAGGGACAGCATCTCATTCATCAATGCTGATGGCAGTCTGTCTCCCAAACCGTCCAGGTGAAGCAGGCGGGCACCCCGCTCACGCCGTGAGAGGCTAAAGGTCCCAATGAGCAGCGCTTTGAATGTTTCATATTTGCCTTCTTCTGGGGGCGACTGTATGAAATCCTCAACCTGGGCGGCCGTCTCCTGGTCAAGGGTGCTCGCCACGTGGTAACACGTGGAATCAGAGGATATCTACCAAATCTGGAACTGGGCTTCTGCTTGGCTAAACCACACGCGTGGTCACAGCGTCCAGAAAGTCGGCAGTTCTAGTGAAACTGCGTGAACAGTTGAAGAGTCGGTCATCTTTGGTCCAAATCCCATTTGGACCGTCGGGGTCACCAATGTAGCGATGTACTACATACAGAGGTAGAGACAACACACAGTTGGTAAGCCGTTTCGGGACTAGTTTTCTCAAACTTCGCGGCACTGGCATTTAATCCCTAGCGCCCGCTCTCTCCAGGCGGAAATTACATCAGAGGTGCATTAGCAAAGTCTCTCACCATACGTTGGCTATTTGTGAGCCGGTTTGCCTGCGCAGAAAGTGGGTCGCCACAAGACATCAATTTCTTCACCCAAATCATTGACATATAAAGTGAAAAGAAATAGTCCCAACTCCGACCCCTTGCGGAACACCACAAATCATCTGCAGCCAATCATAAAAGGCTCTCTATATTCCCTTTGTTTGCCTCCTGCTAGTGAGCCAATCTTCTATTCATGCTAATATTTTTTCACTGAAATACCATTTGCTCCACTGCTTCCTCTCAGCTGTGTGTATGTGTTGCTGCGCAGTAGCTGAAATGCTCCCATGCACATAGTCATTGATGCCACACAGCTGGAGTTTTCTTATATATAATGTTAATGTAATTTTGAAATTATGTTAGTATGATTTTGAAATTAATTTCATTATTTCAAAGGTTCAAAGGTACAATTTAATGTCAGAGAAATGAATACAATATACATCCTGAAATGCTTTTTCTTCACAACCACCCATGAAAACAGAGGAGTGCCTCAAAGATTGAATGACAGTTAAATGTTAGAGCCCCAAAGTATCCTCCCCCAGCTTCTCCCTCCCACGTGTAAGCAGCAGTGAGCAACATTCTGCCCTCCCCCCACCGGCACCAAGAAAGCATTGGCACTGCCAGCAAGCACTCAAGCATGAGCAAAGAAATTGCAAAGACTCAAATTTGCAGTTAACTCAAAGACTTTGTGTTTCATCCAGTATATAACATACCACAGGTTCTCTCTCTCCCTAATGAGGGAGGAAGAGATGTCTCCATTTTCTCAGTGAGCAGGGAGACATAGCAAACAACTCGCTGGTTTACGATGTTAAAGGTCCATTACATCACTTTTTTTGAGCTCTGTGCCTAAAGGTCACAAAGATCCCGGGTCTCCAGGTGGACAGTCGCAGATAACCCGATGACGCACGGGTCTCCCGTCGTGCCACCGACCCTCAATCCACCTGCCACCAGAGCCCCGAGATCCTAGGCTTCCGAATCTGAGCTGAACTCTTAGGCCGAGCTTTCGGCGTGCCGCACAACAGCTGATCGTGAAACCCCAAGAGCGGGTCCCAGTCCTGCAAAGAATCGTAGTCAGTGTGTAACTCCAGGTCAGGGTCTTCAAAAGAACCCTGAAAGGAAAAAATAGACATATTAAAGATGGTATTTGTGAAATACCATTCAATTAATTTTGTGCTAATGAATATAATCCATAAATATCTAAAGATAAATATGCATAAACCTGTGGCTGATTGGTTTAGTCCAGCAATAAATGAATATGGCATAGTTGGCACATAATTTGTAAGGACATGTGTGATTGAAAGTGTACCCACAAAAACACTCTGAGACTTCCTCAGTCCGCAGCTTTAGATAAATCAGTCATTTGTAATAAGCCAAGGCTAGGTTTTCATTGTACAGGGCCAGCAATCTACAAACATATAAGAAGTCTAGGTACAGCCTTTGGAAAGCCAGTGTGAGTGCTAAGAGGTAATTTTGGACTGAACTGCAATTACAGATACACTCTCGACAGTTCTTGTACAATGACCCATCAGCCCCAGATGACCTCATTGCCTTTAATACATGATTTGATAGGTACAACTATGACTCACCCAAACAAGCCCCCATATCTCTGGATGACCCTGCAATTTCAGTCTCTGAGACCAACATGCTTCAAGAGGCTGAATCCATGAAATCTGTCTATTTCAGATGGTATCACTAGCTGAGTACTAAAAACAACATGTGGACAATCTGGCTGGAGCATTTTGGACATATTCAGTCTCCCACCTGCTTGAAAAAGGTACCTATTGCATCAGTGTCTCAGAAAACCTGCTTCAATGACTCCTCATGAGGAAATCTGCAGATGCTGGAAATTCAAACAACACACACAAAATGCTGGTGGAAGGCAACAGGCCAGGCAGCATCGATAGGACGAAGTACAGAAGGGTCCTGACGAAGGGTCTCAGCACGAAACGTCGACTGTACTTCTTCCTATAGATGCTGCCTGGCCTGCTGCGTTCCACCAGCATTTTGTGTGTGTTGCTTCAATGACTCCTGTCCAGTACCGCTAACATCATCTGTAATGATGTGCTTCCAGAGGTCCTTTCTGGCAAAAATCAGCTCTTGCTTCAGATATGACTTAAATCTGCTTCACCACCATAACAGATAAACAGCAGAAGCAATTTCTCGGGCCCGTCACTATGCACAAGACCACCAGGACAACACAGTTATCCTATTTAAATTCACCATCAAGTTTTAAGACCTAGGCTTCACACCTCCCTCTGCAACTAAACACTTGATTTCCTCATCTGTGCACCTCGATCAGCGAGGTTTGATAACAACTCCCCCTCAATGTTCATCAACACAGGTGTACCTCAGGACCATGTGCTCATCTCCCTGCTCTACTTCCTATACACCCATGACTGTGTGGCTGAACATAACTCCAATGTCATTTTCACATTTGCCCACACTACTGCTGTAAGACAAATCTCAGGTGGTGCTGAGTCAGTTTACTGGAGTTACAGTCGGTAGGTCATATGGTTGAGAGGTGCTGCAACAAGAAGCAATGTAAAGATACAGAGAGTAGTGGATTCAGCCAAATATATCATGGACACATCCCTCCCCGTCACTAGCAGTATTTCCAGGAGGTATTGCCTCAAGAATGGAACATCCATCATCAAAGATCCTCATTATCTTAAGCCATGCCATCCCTTTGCAATTATCATTGACCAGGTGGTACAATAGCCTGAAGCCCCTCACCAGCAGATTAATGAACAGTTATTTTCACTGCTCTCTCTAAGCTGTGAGGGCGCACCGCCACTCAATAACTGAAATGCTCCCACGCACATAGCCTTTGTTACCACACAGCTGGAATTTTTAAATATAATGTTAATATAATTTTGAAATTATGCTAATATAATTTTAAAATCTACATTCATATAATTGTGAAATACCCTGCAATTAATTATGTGCTAATCAATTTAATCCATAAATTTTCTAAATAATAAATGCACCACAACCTTTACATTGAAACATTTTAGATCTCAAATATATTTATATTGTCTATGTTTCAAGTTACAACACTGTTACATATTGTAACAATAACACAGAACGAAGTTGGAAGGTTGTTAATAACCGTCAGCCTGCTGAATGCTAAGACAAAAACATTTTATTTTTGCCATTGTGCCTGTCAGTGATGACTGTCTGACATCGTTTACATGTGTTGTGAGTTGTAGTTTGTGTCAGTTTGTGTAAAAATTCTATATTTTGACTTGTTTTTGCAAGTAATTTTTTAAATCATAATATAAGAATTTTTAGTTAAAAATTGTCAGAACAAGGTAAAATGTGCTTCTATAAAATTATTTTCATGACTGATTATTTTATTAAAATTATAATTTTATTACCTGACTAAAGCTTTCAAAAATTAATAATTATTACCCCAATCAATGTAGAAGAGTTAAATGCTTTGAAGAACAAAGCTTGTACAAAATTTAAGGTAGGACGGCTTTTGTAACTCGCATATATTGAACTACTGTCCTCACATCAAAAACACAAAATAAAAATTGGCAATACTTTTATATATCATGATACTGGTGATGTTGTATACACCATTTGTGCAGAAGTGAATGCTGGGGGTGAGTTCAGTAGTGGAAAAATAGATGAATGGAAGTTAGAATCCTTAAAATGACATCTTAACCAGAAGATTTATATAGATGCAGTTTCCAAATTATGCAAGAAGAAGAAACAAGTAATTTTCTGCATGTTAACTGAAATTCCAATAGAAAGTGAAGCAAGAGTGAAACAAAATGGGTGAAAGAAGTCAAACTCTGATATAGTCGAAGTGGTAACTGATATCATTATCTTTGCAATCAAAATGAATTAATGCATGTGGCCAAGCATGCAAATATACCAGAGAGTTGTTGCAGCAAGAACTAAGTGCTTGAATTGTTGAGTGTGTCATTTTTGTGCTTCAGAAACACATAATGGAAAAATTGCAGAAATCTGCTTTCCATGCACTAATTCTTGACGAAAGTCCAGACAATTCTGTACAGAAAATGTTAATTTTGTATTTTAAGTTTCATACAGAAAATGAAACTTTCCATAAGACTGTGTTTATGGGTATTTTGAAATTAACTGCATGTGACTGTATCACTATTGTTGAAGCAATAAAAAAAGTGTATCAGCAATAATCTTGATATTCAAAAAATGGTGATGTTTACATCAGACAGGGCAAATGTAATGCTTGGAAAGAATAATGGTGTGGCAGCAGTTCTTCTACAAGAAATAAAGCATTTATCTGAGTAACTTCGTGCTGCACCCAGACAAGACCTGGGATTAGATGGCGGATAAAATAAGCATAATTTTTGCAAGATATAGAAACACTGCTACAATGTATATACCATGTTCAGTGGGGCATTGGTTAAAAAAGTAATGCAAAAAGAATTAGCTAATGTGTCAACTGCACGAATTATTCGATTCATTCAACGTGTGTGTAAATAATAGATTACCTGATGATGAGTTAAGATTAAGGCAAGCCTTTGACTCTGCTGCTATTACAAATGCAACCAGTGTTGAATTTGGAAACGAGAATGCTGTATGACTGGGCAAAAAATACTCAGCTAATATTATGAACTATGATGAAAGCATTGCCTCAAAGATATCGCAGTAACATTGTGATTTAATATTTATTGTTTCTGAGAAAGTTAAGACTGGCTTCATTAAGATGTTCACTGATATGTTAAACTATGTGCTTAGATTTGGAGAATGTGAAGAACTGTCAATTCTTGTTGACATTGTTGGAACACATCAAGCTTCTAGTGCTGACTGCAAACATGGATTCAATCTTACAAATTCATTCAAATGTAAATCTAGAAACAGACTAAGTGAAACATTTGGATGATCTAATGAAGATTAAGACATCTTTCATCTGGATGTGAGATTAAATTTGGACAGTGTTTAAGAGAACGGATTTGTAATAATTACAGAGACAAAAGTTATGAAATGGTAAGATTTTCTTTGTTGTAATGTATTTCATTATACCCTTCAATTAATAAATAAAAGTATGTGATTTTTTGTAGTAATTTTCAAGTATTCACAGTATGCATGTTACTAAAAAAAAACATTCTAAGTGCCATGCAGTTTTCAGGCCATGTGAAAATTTCCAGCTCAGTGCAATATTTGGTCCTTGCAGTTATAAACAAAAATTAGAGGGAAAGAAGATGGGTTCTTATTTGTTTGGCAGCTTCCTATGAGGCACTTTGTCAAAGGCTTTCCAAAATCCAAATGAATAACATCCACTGACTTTCCTGCCTGTTATTTCCTCAAATTATTCCGAGTTTGTCAAGCAAAATTTCCCCTTAAGGAAACCATGCTGACTTTGCCCTATTTTGTCATGCTGCATCATTTTGTAAAACATTTAATGAATGCTTGAACAGTTCAAAATGACAATTTAACTCTTTTTAACCCTTAGCATGTGGGTCTGTATGTCTGTTAGTGAGTAATCATTGCAGAGTTTTTGTACAAAGTAAACATTTAATGTCTAAAACATAGAACATAGAAAGCACAATATAGGCCCTTCGGCCCACAAGGCTGTGCCAAACATGTCCTCGCCTTAGAACTATCGAAGCTTACCCATAGCCCTCTATTTTTCTAAGCTCCATGTACCTATCAAGGAGCCTCTTAAAAAACCCTATTGTTTCTGCCTCCACCACCACCACCACCGGCAGCCCATTCCACTCACTCACCACTCTCTGTGTAAAAAACTTACCCCTGACATCTCCTCTGTACCTAATTCCAAGCACTATGCCCTCTTGGGCTAGCCATTTCAATCCTTGGAAAAAGCCACTGACTAGCCACACAATCAATGCCTCTCATTATCTTGTACACCTCTATCTAGTCACCTCCATTGCTCCAAGGAGAAAAGACTGAGTTCACTCAACCTATTCTCATAAGGCATACTCCCCAATCCAGGCTATATACTTGTAAATCTCCACCGCACCCTTTCTATGGTTTCCACATCCTTCCTGGAGTGAGGCGACTGGGACTGAGCACAGTACTCCAGGTGGGGTCTGACCAGGGTCCTATATAGCTGCAACATTACCTCTCGGAATGTTCTATAGAATGTTTGCTGAGAGCAGCTGGATTCTTTCTTCATCTCAAGCACCATTAAAATACAAATGTTTGTCAAATTGGCTTAACTGGTTAATTTTTGGATTCAGACTTATCACTTATATGTGATATTAATGTTATCTTGTAAGTCCAAGGAATGTTGTCTGCTAGAAGATAATGGCGAGTCTCCATTATAGTGTCTATAGACAATAGACAGTAGGTGCAGGAGTAGGCCATTAGTCCCTTCTATCCAGCACCACCATTCACTGTGATCATGGCTGATCATACACAATCAGTACCCTGTTCCTGCCCTCTCCCCATATCCCTTGACCCCGCTATCTATAAGAGCACTATCTAACTCTCTCTTGAATGCATCCAGAGACTTGGCCTCCACTGCCTTCTGGGGCAGAGCATTCCACATACCCACCACTCTCTGGGTGAAAAAGTTTTTCCACATCTCTGTTGCCTACCCCTTATTCTTAAACTGTGACCTCTAGTTCTGGACTCTCCCATCAGCGGGAACATGCTTCCTGCCTCCAGTGCGTCCAATCCCTTAATAATCTTATATGTTCAATCTAATTGATTTATGAAGACTATTTATGGACACAGAATGTGTCTGAAAAAAGGCAGGTTGTGCCTCAACAATCAGTGTCAAAGAGCACTTCTTTCAGTCTCAGAAAGGAAATGTTTCTGTCCCTGCTGAAGGTAGGGGTATATAAGGAAAACATTAATGGTATACTGACTGATACTCTTTATATGTTAAAGTTCAAAGTAAAATTGATTATCAGAATACATACAACCACATACAACCCTAAGATTCTTTATCTGTGGGCATACTTAGAAAATCTATGGAACAGTAACTATGAATAGGATCTGTAAACTGTAAATATCAGGAACTATAAACTGTAAACAAGCTGTGCAGATAATAAATAAATAGCAATAAATAACGAGCATGAAATAACGAGATAAAAGAGTCCTTAAATGAGTGTATAGTAGTTATGCCATTTTGTTCAAGAGCCTGATGGTTGAGGGATAGAAACTGATCTTGAAGCTGGTGGTGCAGATCCTGAGGAACCTGTTCCTTCTACCCAATGGCAGCAGTGAGAAAAGAGCATGGTCTGGGTGGTGAGGATCTTCCATGATAGATGCTGCTTTTCTATGGCAATGTTTTATGTGCTCAGTGGTTGGGCAGATTTTAGCCACGATGTACTGGGCCAAATCCACTACCTTTTGTAGGAATTTTCCACTTAATACCACCAGTTATTTTGACTCAAGTGTGTTGCATTTGATAGTCCAGACAAAGAGTCTCCCTTCTGGCCCTTACACCAGAATGTAATGTTAATCCCAAAAAGCAGGATGTCTCTGGTTATATCCAGACTTGAGTGAATTGGAACCTGGATGGCAGCTTACTCAGTCCATCGCCTAGTGGTATGGGCAGGATCACCATTGTTGCTATGGCAATTCATATTGCCAGCTCCCCAGAGGAAGAGCTGAGGACACACATACCTATTACCACGGCAACAAGCAGTTGCAAATTGCCCTGGTGGTCGTTGGGGCTGTGGTTACCTTAATAGATGGGTATTAGATTTCTCTACAGGAGAAAAAGTGGGGGATTGCTTATGGATGCTGTACGAATAGAGGTTTGTCTTGCTTTTGGTTGGGGCTCTCCTCAGTCTATCTCCACGCCCTTCTTCCTAGTATCTGAAAACATTTTCGGAATTGATTTGTTAATGGGATCCTCTATCATGACACCCTATTAGGATGGTGTCTATCCTGGTTAGAAAGGCCAAATGGAAACCTGCCTTTATACCCTTGCAGTCGCAATATCATATCCCAGGATGGCATAAGAAAATTGATGAGACAGTCGAGCCCCCTTTAAACCTGGGGGTTCTTGGCCCTGCCTTCTCCTCTTGTAATAGTCCTGTCTAGCCAGTTCAAAAGCCTGAGGTTTCTTGGCATATGACTACTGATTATCTCCAGTTAAATTGGATTGTCCCTCTACAGCTGCTCCAAATGTTGTGACACTGACCACAAAACTTTCAACCATGCTGTTATTGATTTGGTTAATGCTTTCTTCTCCATCCCTATTGCTGATCAGTCCCAAGATCTGTTTGCATTTGCATGTAATGGCCTGCAGTACTTCTTTACTGGGCTTCCACAGGGATATATCCATAGTCCTATTGCTTGCCATGAATGTGTCTATCCTCCAGCATAGAAGTAGCTCCCTATATAGATAATGTGTTATTGTGGGGTTTCCAAAGTGCTTAATACATTGATTGATCACATGTGATCAAGGAGATGGGAAATCAACCCCAATAATGTACAGGGCCCAGCTATGACTGTTCACTTTCTGGGAATACACTGGACTAAGGGTGATAGAATAATTCCAGATAAGGGTCAGAAATAAGATCCTAGACATAGCCCCCACTTCCCATGACAAAATAAGAATTTCAGTGCTTTGTTGGCCTTTTGGTATACCGGCCGTGCCACATACCCCATGTTCCACTGACCCCTGTATGATGTGAAATTTAGTTCTGTATGGGGTCCCAAGCAACAATCAGTTACAAAGCAGGCCATCATGGCAACCTTACCCTTGTCTCCTCATCAAGAAGGCCTCCCCTTTGAGCTGTAAGTTTCTGTTAAAGATGATGTGGCTCTCGGGAGCCTGTGGCATAAATAAGGAGGAAAGGATATGTGAATGGGTTTCTGCTCCCAAAAGCTTCTTGTGGTGCTGCTAGACACGCTGTGTTTGAGAGACAGCTTCTTTCCTAAAACTGGGCTTTGATAGATAGTGATTCTCTCGTCCCTCTCTGCCCTGACCTTCCCATTACGGGATGGGGGCTCTCTGAGACTCTCATCTAGAAGGTAAGGCATTCAATTGTTAAGTGGAAGTGGAAGTACATGAGCATCAAAAGGAATAAATAAAATACATGGACTGGTTGCCAAGTCCCCTCAGGTTATGTCACCCATGCTTGAAGCTGCTCTGGTCGAATTCTCACCTGTTGAATGAGCGTTTCCTTTCACTCCTGCTCAGCAACAACACAGCTGGTTAACCAATGGCTCTGCAATATGGAAGGATGGTGCCATTGTTGGAAAGCTACTGCTTTTAACCCTCACACCCAACAAGTTCTGAAGAGGGAAGGCTAAGATGGATCTAGTGAATATGCGGGGCTTGTGGCAGTGCATGCTGTCATTATGCATATGTCAGAACCTCCAGTTGAACTCCCTTTTTGTGTGCTTCCCTCCAGCTGTCAGTCTGCGGTTTTGTACTGCCCTGTGCTCCAGTCCCCACTCCTCCTCTACTCCGGCCCCTGTAATACTGAGTACTCTGTCTCTCATCTGTTTCTCATTATTACCTGTTTTGCTGCCACCTGTGCCTCACTGTGCTCCACCTATCATCTGCCTCTCTGTTTATTGCTCAGTGTATTTCAGTCCTGTGTTTTCATCTGTTTGCTACCAGATTGTGCCAGTGAATTTTCCTGAACCTTTCCAGCATTTGTATTGGAATATCAGCTCTGCCTGTTTCCTGATTCTGGTTTTTGGATTTCTCTGGATGTTTTGATCTCTGCCTGAACTTTGATGCTGATTTTGTTTGCACCTTGTGGATTGTTACTCAATTAATAGTACTGTGTGCTTAGTACTGGGTCTGCGATTGGATCCTTGCTCCAGCGTCCTAACAGCGTGAAATCGAAGAAGCTCATATTTGTACTGATTCTTGGGCTGTTGCTAATAGACTCTCTGTTTCACTGCCTCAATAGAAGCAGCAGTCTTGTAATGTTGTGGTCATCCTTTCTAGGGAGTGAATTTGTGGAAGGACATTTGGAGCCAATCATTGCATGCTACCGTTAGAGTTTATCATGTTGATGCCCATTTGAAAGATGATTCACTGATGACAAGACTTAACAGCATTGTTGACAAACACACCTATGTTGACACAGTGACATATACCCCCCAACCACAAGTATTGCTTTTGCTACTTGCTCGGTGGCCCAATGAATCTTCCAGTCATTTGGGGGAACAGGGTAGCATAGACTGGTCTAGGCAGTGAGGGCTAGTCCTTCCCATTGATGTAGCTCACACAGTGGTGGGGAATTGTGGGTTATGTTCAGAAATTAAGGACCAATAGCCATACCCCATGGGTGTATTTCCCCCCCCCCCCCACTCAGATTTGCAAATAGACTTTGCTGGTCCCTTTTCTTTACAGAAATGATTTTAGTATCTCCTCACTAAGGTGGACACTTATTGTGATCTTCTGGAGGCAATCCCAATTGTTAAAGCTAATCAGGATGGGATTAAACATCTTGTTTCACCATATGATGATCCAATAATGGTTCTGATACGAAACCCCGTAACTGGGTCACTTACTAGCAAAGATAGAGAGGTCTGCTGAAGTCTGATGGTACTATTTTTAAAAGTATTTATTGATAAAGGGGCACAAAAATAAGATTAATGCAAACATACAGATAATATACATCGTCAATACCAAATCTAAAAGCGCAGGTATAATTATAACCAATAAGAAATAGCTCTATCGTTGTCTAGGGGATAATGTATTGTCTGATGGAAATATAAAAGTCACTGTTAGTTCGTTCAAGCTGCAGTGTTTTGGGTTTAAGAGAGAGATGGTTTAACTTGCCCAGATCTTTTAGGATGCCAATCCTTTGAGTCGGGGAGTTGGTTTCCCCGTTGTTAGCTTAAAGCCGTTTTCCGTGTTACAAGCCTCCAGTCCCAGGCAACGGAACTGAACGCACGTGGCCTCCTTCAAATGGCTTCC
The DNA here is from genome assembly GCF_030144855.1 of Hypanus sabinus. NCBI lineage: Eukaryota > Metazoa > Chordata > Chondrichthyes > Myliobatiformes > Dasyatidae > Hypanus > Hypanus sabinus. The sequence goes on along the minus strand of NC_082713.1, from coordinate 59,079,259 downwards.
CGTTATCACGGGAGTGCTAGCGTTTCTTCTAGTGCATCTGAGGGGCTGTCCCCACAGACCCTCTTTTATCCTGACTCACAGGGTCGCAGATGTCAATCAGGTTGGGGGTGATGCAATCCCTCCCTCAACCAGCCCACTTTGCCTGAGGGCGTTCACGTAGCATAGTATCTCCAATCCACAAATTCACCTTCCGGAGGCAAGGGCCATGTCCCGTAGCTTTACATCGCCGGGAACGAGACATTCCGCACGTCTCTCTCTCTCATTTCCTGGGCCCCCTGACCCAACCCAACAGTGATCTTGAGATTCTCACAAAGGAGGGGGCTGCAGGCATAACAGTTCACACTGCTCAGGTTCCAGCATACAAGAGTAGACTGTCTCCAATGCTGTACAGTGGATCTTCTTTGTCCCCTATTATCCTTGGGTCAGTGGTCTAAATGAATGAATGCTTATTGAAACAGCAAATTTGCTTACTTACTCCTGCCCAGACATTATCAGGATGGTTACCTGTGCTTTGGATAATTTGAACAACCACCACTTGAGAGGAGGTACACCCTCTTTGTTAATGACAGGACAATTTATTCATTTTGTTCCTGATAGTACAACTGAATGCACTAGTAAAGAGCCATTTCAGTTCTGTAAGTGGGGTAAAGTGTTTGTGACCTGCCTATTTTCCCCTCCAGTGGAGAGTGAGATTACAGCTGACAGACAAGGGAATACCTACTGGGTAATGGTATGACAACAGGCCCATCCTATGTGGGTGGATAAGGGTAAACTGACCAAGAAAGAATGAAAAGATTTCTAACTATATCTCTGCTTTTGCTTTTAAAGGTTCCTGCCAGAATGTTGCTTTGTTGTGTTTTAATGCTCGTCCTGTTTTGCTGGATATCGGACTTCAGTTGAGATGCGATAAGCTGCTGATAACCTTGTGATTAGTGAAAATGGTATTGGTGTTTTGGGAAAAGATGAATATTATCTGATATGTGCTCACTGGGAGTATGGTGGGCCGATAAATTTGAGAGAATGTTGTAAACCTCGAGTGACTGTCCTCATATGACTTTTTCCTATGAAACAAGTGTCAAATTGATTGTAATTTGAATCTTGCATCCCTAATCATAAGGTATTGTTAGTAAATCTTATTCTGTTTGAATTGTCAACAAGATGTTGTTAACAGCCCCTAGCGATGAGAACATATATTTTAATGGGAATGCTGAGGTTAATCAATGGATCTGTATATATTTCTTATTTTAACAATTGTGATACATGTTATAATCATCCAAGGGATATTAATATGCATCCTTCATTTTAAGCAGAGGTAAAAGTTCTACGTTTCTTTCACCTGCCAGACATCTAAGAGGAAGCTGGCGTTATATTACATTCTGTAAAACAGCGAATGAATATCTGAACAGTTCAAAATGACAATTTAATTATTTCTGAACCCTTAGCATGTGGGGTCTGTATGTCTGTTGGTGAGTAATGTTTGTATTGTGTCTGTACAAGGTAAATACTGTTAATATGTGCAGAAGGATTGATTCTTTCTTGGTCTCAGCATCATTAAAATGTGAATGTCTGTCAAGTTGGCTTGGCAGATTCTTTTTAGCTTTCAGGCTTATCATTCTATGTAATATTAATGTTCTTTTGTAGGTCCAAAGAATGTTGTATGCTACAAGATAAAGTGGAGTGACCATTACAGGGTCTGATTTATGAGCACTGTGTTAATGGACACAGGAAGTTTTTGAAAAAAGACACCCTGTATTGAGACAAAAGGACAAATAATCTGTCTCTGTGTGTCTCCCTGCACTTGTTAAACCCATATTTATTGATCATCTTTCTTGGTGTGATTGAATTTTAACTGTGGGTCGGAAATTGTGATTAGTACCTGGGACCCAGGGGCAGTTTCACGAGTGAGTTGGAATTCAGTGTTCCTCTGACAGCAGCAACAATCAAGTGATGACTAAAAATCATGAGTCCTGAAATCTTTTGGAAATCTTTGTGACTTGTTACATAGTATTTTGTGTGGTTTACTTGTGCTTTCTATTTTATCACAATAAATGAGACTTTGTTCAGCTTGTATGCTTATTACTATCTCGCCTGGATGCTCAAAAGGTTTGGGTCTCATCAACCCAGACCATTACACATGTGCCCCCCAAGTAGCCTGAAACCACATCCTTAATAATAAACACCAACATCTTCCCAACCATTAAAGACTGGCTAATTGGCCTATAATTTTCTTTTTTCAGCCTTCTTTCCTTTTTAAAGAGTTGAGTGACATTTGCAATTTTCCAGTTCTCTAGAATCATTTCAGAATGCAGCAATTCTTGAAAGATCATTACTAATGCCTCCACAGTCTCTTCAGCTACATCATTCAGAATTCTGGGGTTTAATCCACCTGGTCCAGGTGACTTACCTACCTTCAGACTTCACAGCTTCCCAAGCACCTTCTCAGTAATAGCAATGACACTGACTTCTGCCCCATGATACTCTCCACTTTCTGGCATTCTGCTAGTGTCTTCTACAGTGAAGGCTGGCACAAAGTACATTAAATTTATCTGCATTTCTTTGCCTCCCATTACTGATCTGCCCTAGATGGTGCTGTGTACTATGGCCGTGTTGGGAGCTGTATTCCAACTTTACAGTATACTTTTAATTTCTGCAACTTCCTTAGCAATTCTTGTTCAAATAGCTGATAGTCATATCAGATACGATAGACTGACTCTCCTGAAAGTCAAGAAGACTACATTTACCCACTACATGTGGCCTTTTCTACACTGGGATCTCCTGCTTGCACAATGGGAGACACACCTACTACACTGCTACTACCTTGGAAGCGGCATTGAAGGCAAGTGAGAAGTGCCAGCGTCCCGGTGAAGTTGAGATGGCGTGCTAAATGGCCACTGCTCCCTAGCATACTCCTGGCTAATCTTCAGTTCCTGGACAATAAGCTGTGTGAATTGAGAGTCCGAATCTCCTACCAACAGGGAATAAAGGAATGCAATGTTTTGTGCTTCATGAAGACCTGGTTGACGGAGGAGAGACTGGATCATGCCATCGAGCTCTCTGAGTTCTCACTGTTCCAGGTGTTTTTTAAAAAAAAACCTCTTGGGGAAGAGTAAAGGAGTGGGATATGCTTCATGATCGATAATGCCCGGTGTGACCCCTGGAACATTGTGCCTCAGATTTTTTTTGTTTCCCGGATCTGGAGTACCTGGCGCTTCTATATAGACTTTTCTGGCTGCCTAGGAAGTTCACGGCTGTTATTATCACAGCGGTATATATTCCGCCGCAGGCTGATACTGACCTGGCACTCACGGAACTGTATGAGACCGTCAGCACCCTGGAGACTATTCACTCAGCAGCTGCCTTCATTGACGCCAATGACTTTAATAGAGCATCACTGTCTAAAGTCTCTCTGAAGTTTTATCAACACATCCAGGTGAGAACACGGGGAGACAGCATACTCGACTACTACTCCTCTCCCTTCCGCAGTGCTTACAAAGCTCTCCTCCACCCCCATTTGGAAAATCAGATCACTCCTCTATTTTGCTGTTGCCAAAGTACAGTCAGAAGCAGAAACAAGAGGCAGCTATAGTTAAATCCGTCAACAGTTTGGCTGACCAATCGGTCTCCATGCTGGAGGACTGCTTTGATGAGGTTGACTGGAATGTCTTCCATGATGAGGATGTCTCAGAGGTCATAGAAGGGGTCACGAGTTTCATCTGGAAATTCATTGAGGATGTTGTTCCCTAGAAATCAGTCAGGGTCTTTCCAAACCAGAAATCCTGGATCAACAGTTCCAAGCAAGCAGCACTCACCATGTGAGACAGAGCTTATACTGCCGGTAATCAGCAAGACCTCCAGAAATACAGCTACAGTCTGTGTAAAGTCATCTAGGCAGTGAAACAACAATACAGAGACAAGATTCAGACTCAACTTTCCACCAACAACACATGCAGCTTATGGCAAGGTCTGCATACAGATTTCAAAGCCAAACGCAGTGGAGTTTCCAACATCGCTGCCTCTCTCCCAGACGAGCGAAATCTTTTTTACTCAATTCGATGTCACCAGTACTGAGCCCCTGAGGAGTTCTGCAAATGATGCAACCGGCAGCTTGGTCATCGCTGAGGCCAAAGTACACAGGTGTTTCCAACGGGTGGACAGTCGCAAGGCTGTGGGACCGGACAGCATCCCAGTGTGAGTACTCAGGATGTGCCTGGCACAACTGGCAAATGTGTTTACAGACATTTTTAAACTCTCCCTCTCCCAGTGTAGAGTGCCCTCCTGCTTCAAATTACTCACCATTGTTGCTGTACCTAAAAAGACCAAGGTAACATGTATGAACGACTGGCATCCTGTTGCACTCACCCTAATAATAAGCAAATGCTTTGAGAGGCCGGTCAAGGACTACATCTGCAGCTTGCTACCACCCACACTGGACCCCGTACAATTCACCTACCGACACAACCGATCGACAGATTACACAATAATAGACATCTGAAGAAGAGGGATACTCATGTGAGAATGCTGTTCTAGAATGACAGTTCAGCATTCAACACCGTAGTTCCCTCCCAGCTCAACAAGAAGCTCAAAGACCTCTGCCCTCACCCTGTTTTGTGCAGCTGGATCCTGGAATTCCTGTCAGATTGCCGGCAGGTGGTAAGAGTGGGCTCCCTCACCTCTGCGCCTCTGACCCTCAACACAGGTGCCCCTCAGAGCTGTGTACTCCCCCTCCTTTACTCTCTGTATATCCATGACTATATCACCACCCACAGCTCCAATCTATTAATTAAATTTGCTGTCAACATGTGGTGAACTACATATACCTGTCTGGACACGCCCCCCCCCCCGCTGACTGCTCCTGTGTCTCCTCCCACAGACCCCGGTATAAAGGCGATTGAGGCCTGAGCCCGGCCTCTCAGTCTCCAGGATGTAGTTTGGTGGTCACTCACTGCTTGTTCCTTCTTCCAGTCAATAAAACCCGATATCTCGCCTTATGTCTCAGAGTGAGTTATTGATGGTGCATCGCAACACTACACTGATTGGCCTTACCTCAAACAAAAGCGTACAGGGAAGAAGTCATCTCTCTGACACAGTGGTATCAAGAAAACAACCTCTCCCTCAATGTCGCAAAAAACAAAGCAGCTGGTTGTGTACTACAGGGGGAATGGAAACAGGCTAACCCCTATAGACCTCAATGGATCTGGGGTTGAGAGAGTGAACAGCTTTAAGTTCCTCAGCATACACATCACTGAGGATCTCACGTGGTCTGCACATACCAGATGTCTGGTGAAAAAGGCACAACAGCACCTCTTTCACCTCAGACAGTTGAACAAGTTTGGTATGGGCCCCCAAGTTCTAAGTTCTTTCTATAGGGGCATGGTTGAGAGCATCCTGACTGTCTGCATCACTGCCCAGAATGGGAACTGTATTTCCCTCAATCGCAGGTCTCTGCAGCGAGTGGTGCGGACAGCCCAACGCTTCTGTAGATGTGAACTTACAAAGACAGGTGTGTAAAATGGGCCCAAAGGATCATTGAAGACCCAAGTCACCCTAACCACAAACAGTTCCAGCTGCTACCATCCAGGTAAAGGTACTGCGGCATAAAAGCCAGGACTAACAAGCTCTGGGACAGCTTTTCCACCAGGCCGTCAGACTGCTTAATTCATGCTGACACAACTGTATTTCTATGTTATATTGACTACCCTGTTGTACATAATATTTATTAAAAATTACTATAATTGCACATTTAGATGGAGACGTAACGTAAAGATTTTTTCTCATGTATATGAAGGATGTAAGTAATAAAGTTAATTCAATTCCTCTCCAGAGTCATTTTCCAGCAGTACAATATCAATTCTCGTTTCTTTTTTACTTTTCATATATCTGAAAAAAATCTTTTGTATCCTCTTTTATATTATTGGCTCCCTTACCTGCATATTTCATCTTTTTTTTTCCTCTTTTTGGCTTCTAGGTTGCCTTCTGCTAGTTATTAAAAGCTTCCCAAAACTCTATCTTCCTACTAATTGTTGCTATATTACATGCCTTCTCTTTTGCAGTTATGCTGTCTCGTCAGACACAGTTGCCTCATCCTCTCTTTAGAATATTTCTTCATCTTTGGGGTGATTCTTTCCTGCACCTTCCAAAATGCTCCCAAAAACTCCAGCCAATGCTGTTCTGCCATCCTCCCTGTCAGTGTCTCCTTCCAATCAACTTTTGAACTCCTCTGTCATGTCTCTGTAATTTCCTTTACTGTTCTGTAATTTTGATACATCTGACTTTAGCTTCTCCTTCTCAAATTGCAGGGTGAATTCTATCATATCATTATGATCACTGTCTCCTAAGAGTTCCTTTACCTTAAGTTCCCTAATCAAATTTGGGTCATTTTATAACATCCAATCCAGAATTGCCATTCCCTTCTTGGGCTCAACCACAATCTATTCTAAAAGGCCATCATGTAGGCATTCTACAAATTCCCTCTCTTGGGATCCAGCACAAACCCACTTTTCCCAATCTACCTGCATATTGAAATCCCTCATGGCCATCACAACTTTGCCATTTTTACATGCCTTTTCTATCCCTTATTGCAATTTGTAGCCCATACTTTGGCTAATGTTCAGAAGCATGTATGTAAATCCCTGTTACACTTAAACTCATCTCACTGTCTACAATTTTACCACATCATCTGCCTGAACTTCCTCGCAGTCTCACTGCACACAGCATCTACTTGTACACCAAATACCCCATCCTTAGTATTATCATTCTGGTTCCCATTTCCCTGCCAAAGTAGCTTAAATCCACCCCAACAGCTCCAGCAAACCTGCCCCAAGGATATTGGTCCCCCTCAGGTTCAGGTGCAACCTATTCTTTCTGTCCAGGTTATACCTTCCCCAGAAGAGATATCAATGAGTCAGAAATCTGAAATGCTGCCCCCTGCACTAATTCTAGTTACGTATGCATCTTCCAAATAATCTTATTCTTATTCTCAATGGTGCATGGCACAGTCAGTAATCCAGAGATTTCTACACAAAGGTTGCTGCTTTTCAGATTACAATGTAGACTGGATGGCTCCCTGGAAGTTCCTACAACTGGAAGTTCCTACAACTCACAGAAGGAACACATCACTAACTCTGGACCTATTCTCAGTGCACTGGGTATGTATTAACAGAAAAAAAAACTTACTAGAAACTTACTTAGAACCTCCAGCTATACTTGGCCAAGCATTGTTGGCAGAATCTCAGATGGAGATGAGAGGACATACAGGACCGAGACATACCAGTTAGTTGAGTGGTTTCGCAGCAACAGCCATGCACTGAATGTCAGTGAGGTCAACAACCTGATTGTGAACTTCAGAAAGGTTAGGACAAGGGAACATGAACCAAGAACCAATCCCCAGAGGGATCAAGAGTGGAGAGAACAAGCAATTTCAAGTTCTTGGGTGTCAAGATCTCTGAGGATCTAACTTGATGTCAGCATATCAATGCAGTTTTAAAGAAGACAATTCAGTAGCTATATCTCATTAGTAATTTAAGGAGATTTGGTCTGTCACCTAAAACACTAGAAAACACCTACAGGTATATCATGAAGAGCATTCTGACAGGCTGCATCACTGTCTGGTGTTGGAGTGCTACTGCACAGGATCAGAAGAAGCTACAGAAAGTTGTAAAATTAGTCAGCTCCATCTTGGGTACAAGCGTTCATAATATCCGAGACATCTTCAAAGAGGGGTGCCACAGAAATGACCCCTATCACCCAAGACATGTCCTTTTCTCACTGTTACCACCAGGAAGGAGGTACAGAAGCCTGAAGGCACACACTCAGCGATCCAGGAACAGTTTCTTCCCCTCTGCTAAATGGACATTGAAACCATGAATACCACCTCACGTTTTATTACTATTTGTTTTTGCACTATTTTTAGTTTAACTATACATAAATAGTTACTGTAATTGATATGCTTTTTTCTATATTATCATGTATTGTTTTGTACTGCTGCCACAAAGTTAACACATTTCACGACATATGACGGTGATGTTAAACGATACTGATTCTCAGCTGAGCCAGTTGAGCCAAGGCCTGACCACTCCCACACTGTCCACTCACACAATGGCCGCCTCACCTAAACCTCACCTCTTTTTATTGGCTTTTATGATTGCAGACCATCGAAAACTCCTAAAAGTACCCAGCTTTTTTTAAACTTTGCACTACATCACCAGTGAAAGACCTCTCAGGATGATTGCAGCCTGCCGAAGATTCCCGAAAGCATCTGAGCTCATTTTAAACCTCATGCTGCATTACTAATGAACAACCTCTCACACTGACTGCAACAAACTAAAATTGATTCCATTGTGTTTCTTCGTATTTACTCTGAATGCCTGCAAGTAAATGAATCTCAGGGTAGTATGTGGTGACATACATGTACTTTTATAATAAACTTGAGTTGAATATTGAATTTTGAATATGTTTACAGCCAAACAGCATTCCTTCAGGACCAAGGCACAAAACACAGTCACACACAGCACACAGTACATAAAGCACATATAATTATGATAGCAGAAAAAAACATAAAGTCACAAAAATATATACAGTTGAATTCCCTGAGTGGCATGGCCTGTAGATTGATGGTGCATGAGATGTAGTCCTGGAGCCACATTCCTACAAGAACAAGCACGCAGCAGTTCCTCATTACACATTAGTGCAGCTGCAAATGAATACAATCCAGTTTGACTTTCACCACACAGACATGGCTGTGGGGCAGCACTGTTGGGAGGGTCCTGCCCCAACCCAGCATGGACTTGAACTCACCTGCCCTAGCTCTGACCTCTCTCACACCATCTCTGGTGTCTCCTCCTCCAACGGGCGGCTGCAGCAGGCATGAAGGCCTAGCATGCCCAACAACCAACAGCTCCCCGCCGTTGGTCTCTTCCAATGAACCAGTAAACCAGATTTGCAGTATTCTACTTTACCAATGTCCATGGGGTCTTGCGATCACAAAAGAAATGTCCAAGATGAGCACTTGTGCTATTTGCATGCAAACATAAATTATACATAATTTTTACAAGGGAAAATACAACTAAAGCGAGGAACAAAATTAATTTTTGCGGAAAGTGTTCAGAGCCTTTTTAAACTCCAGTTTCAGGCTTTGCTAGTTCTGGACTGAATAGTTCATTTTTGTTATATGTATACTGTAAATATTTAGAAAAAATTCACATACTGTACTTTTGATTTTATTTGTTATTGAAGGCTATAATGAAATATAGTTCAACAAAGAAAATCCTTCACATTTCATAAATTTTAAGCTTAGATGGCATTCGGCAGGTTGGCGGCTTATTAACCCAGAGCTACTGACTTCCATTCTGTGTGTATTGTTACAATTTGTAACAGCATCGTAACTTGAAACACAGGTAATGTAAATATGTTGAAGCTCTAAACTGTTTCCAAGCAAAGGCGGTGGTACATTCATTAGTTAGAAAATGTATATATATTCATTAACACATAATTAATTGCAGGGTATTTCATAATTATATTTACAAAGATTTCACAGTCATATTATCATAATTTCAAAATTACATTAACATCATATAAAAGAACATTCCAGCTGCGCAGCAATGAAGGCTATGTGCATGAGAGCATTTCAGTTATTGCGTGGCCGTGCGCCCACACAGCTTAGGGAGAGCAGTGGAAATAACTGTCCTTCAACCTGCTGGTGAGGGGCTTCAGGCTATGGTACCTCCTAGTCAATGATAATTGCAAAGGGATGGCATAGCTTAGGATGATGAGGATCTTTGATGATGGATGTTCCATTCTTGAGGCAATACCTCCTGGAAATACTGCTAGTGACGGGGAGGGATGTGTCCATGATATATTTGGCTGAATCCACTACTCTCTGTATCTTTACATTGCTTCTTGTTGCAGCACCTCTCAACCATATGACCTACCGACTGTAACTCCAGTAAACTGACTCAGCACCACCTGAGATTTGTCTTACAGCAGTAGTGTGGGCAAATGTGAAAATGACATTGGAGTTATGTTCAGCCACACAGTCATGGTTGTATAGGAAGTGGAGCAGGGAGATGAGCACATGGTCCTGAGGTACACCTGTGTTGATGAACATTGAGGAGGAGTTGTTACCAGACCTCGCTGATCGAGGTGCACAGATGAGGAAATCAAGTGTCTAGTTGCAGAAGGAGGTGTGAAGCATAGGTCTCAAAACTTGATGGTGAATTTAAATAGGATAACTATGTTGTCCTGGTGGACTTGTGCATAGTGACGGGCCCAAGAAATTGCTTCTGCTGTTTATCTGTTATGGTGGTGAAGCAGATTTAAGTCATATCTGAAGCAAGAGCTGATTTTTGCCAGAAAGGACCTCTTGAAGCACATCATTACAGATGATGTAAGTGCTACTGGACAGGAGTCATTGAAGCAGTTTACCCTGCTTTTCCTAGACGCTGGTGCACTAAATACTTTTTGAAGCAGGTAGGAACCTCAGTCTGAAGAAGTGAGAGGCTGAACATGTCCAAAATTCTCCAGCTAGTTGGTCTACACCTTTTTTAGTACTCAGCCAATGATGCCTGTCACGTTCTCCTTCGGGTGTAACGAAACGCCGAATTTAACGTCCGGATAAACCACAGTTAATAAGAACCAGATCGCAGTAAGATTAACCATTTACTGTTCACTCTTCACATTAACATATGGTGAAAACTGTTGATAAAACAATACAAGATTGATACAGTATTTGTTCCTTCCTTAATATCACATTTCAAGTGTAAATACTTGCAAAGGTGACTATAACTACATTACACTAAGGTGCAGTATACAGGGAGAGTTTACCTGCTCCATTGACTACTTTAAATACACTTCCATGCAAACTATCCGCGACTCTTTAACTAACGAAAGCATAAACATTATCTACCGACGTTACCTCTAACAGGAACAGCATTAATATCTTAGTTCAATATATCGATTATCTATTAACTTACAGCGTTGCTCTCACTGTGATTTCTCATGCCTGCAAAACTGCTTGTGCTCAGGTGAGCCTCGTGGAAAGCCCCCACCCTCGCGCTAATTTCAAACCGGTGTTTTCCCACAAGACGCGGCGAAACCGGATGTGACGTCATCGCATGCCGATATATTTTACATGCAATGAATACACTTTAAACACTTCTAATTCTAACTAGAAAATACTATTGAATGAATTACTAAGCGAAAATATTATAAACTAAATAACTGTCGTAAAGACAGCACACTCCCCGCTTGACCTTCGTAAGGTCACAATGAGCAGAGTACAAAACTTAGTCTCTTAATCAGTCATTGGGTAGAAGTAGAATAACTTCTGTAACTGGCCCTTGGTAAATTTTCACATCGCCTTGGTCGGTAGTCTTCAATTCGATCTTCCTGACATGTCCATCCTCGATAGGGAATGTAGCAGTGATTCTGGCCGTTGGCCAGCTGTTGCGAGCGACTTGCTTGTCCCTGAGCAGGACTAAGTCTTCAACTTGAAGATTCCTGCGGGGTTCTGTCCACTTTCGTCTCTGTTGCAACGAGGGTAGATATTTCTGTCTCCAGCGGGACCAGAACTGATTTGCCAGAGCCTGGACTTGTCTCCATTGCTTTGTGTACAAATCCTTGTCTGAGAAGTCTCCTGGTGGAGGAGGTGCTCCTGCCTTCTGCGTAAGGAGCGTTGATGGCAAAAGTATAAAGGGGTTTTCTGGGTCAGAAGACACAGGTAGGAATGATTGTGCGTTTATAATGGCTGTGACCTCTGCCATTAGGGTGCACAGTACCTCGTGGGCCAATCGGGTGCGTTGCTGTATCTCGGGTTTCCTTTCCCGGGTTTTCCGTAAGGACGTGAACCGTTTGACTGCCTGCTCTTTGTTATCTGGTGAGCGCTGGCGTGGTTCTCTGATTGGCAATGGGGCAACCCCATTATTTGCTTCATCTCTGAAGACCTTGGTGTCTTTGATTTTTAAAGAAATGGTATCTTGAGCTGATTGTGCAAGTTTGTTTCCGTGCTCGGTTTGAACGAAAACTGACTGACCTAGCGTCTCGTCGGTTACTTTACGCTTGGTAATGTCTTGTTGTGCTTCTTTGATGCACGGGACACTCGGGCAGGGTTGAAAGATTGAATGGCGGCCACTCTCTAGCACATTGGTCTTGAGTGTGTTAACCATCGGTTTGTGTACGTCACCGAGACACACCTCTCCTATCACCACCCAGCCCAGATCCAGACGTTGCGCGAAGGGGGCGTTGAGTGGTCCATTGATCTGCTGCCTAACCTTGTGTACCTGGATAACATCTCTTCCTAATAGCAGGAGTATTTCCGCTTTCGGATCCAGTTCTGGGATGTGTTTGGCGATGTGGTGGAGATGCGGCTGGTGTAGCACCGCACTTGGTGTCGGGATCCCAGCGCGGTTATTCATGATTTCATTGCTCTCTAAGAGCGGAGGGAGACAGATGACGACTTTACCATCCAGGGACTCGATCTGGATGCCTTCTGCCTTCCTTCCTTGGGTTTCCATGTTGCCTGAGCAAGTTTTGAGGTAGTATGGGAACCGCTCACTCTCAATGTTGAACAATTTAAAGAACTCTGGACTGACTAGTGAACGATTGCTCTGATCGTCCAGAATCACATAGGCTTTGATGGCCTTGTCTTTGGCTCCTTTAGGGTACACCTTAGTGAGGCAGATCTCGGAACAAGAACGGCTTGACTGAGTTTGACCGCAAACTTCTGTACAGTTCGAGCTGACAATTGTTGTCCCGGAGTGAACCTCTCCCTCCCCGCCGTCCTGTTGTGGGGGTGAAGGAGCGTTGACGGTTCTTTCATTCTTGACTTCATCACGGAGCCGTGAGGGTAAATTTCCTTCCTCGTATGGATGTGATGCAACCGTGACTCTCTGAGGTTCCTCGTAGCTGGGGAAGTTATCGAATACGTATGGAGAGGGGAGACGAGCCTGCCTGTCTATTTGAGATTGTACATAGTCGCTTGTGCGTTCCAGTCTGGTCCTTTCCAAAGCAGAACTTGTTTCGGTCAGATCACGCGACCCTTCAGCTTCTTCTATGTACTCTGCTTCCACCCTGGCAGCTTCTCCTTCTCCTTCTAGCTGCAGCACATGCAACTCTGTCGATATTTTTGTCATTTCCAACTGGGTTTCGGCTTCTCTGGCGGCCCTTTCTTTCTGGATTTCGGCTTCTCTGGCAGCCTCTTCTTTCTGGATTTCGGCTTCTCTGGTGGCCAGTTTCATTTTCAAAACTGCTTCTTGTTTGGCGTAATGCAGTCGCACCTTGGCGGCTTCTGCCTTGGCTCTTGCCTGTGCGGACTTACTTGATGTCGTTCTACTGCCCTTGTCGCTGGGCGCCATCGACTTGATCCCGGATCGAGCTGACATTGCAGCACTTGGAACACCTGATAACGCCCGGGTGGGCTTACTTGATGTCGGTTTACTGCCCTTGTCGCTGGGCGGCGTCGACTTGATGCTGGATTGAGCTGACATTGCAGCACTTGAAACACCTGATAATGCCGCTTTTTCACTGTCACGTTCTCCTTCGGGTGTAACGAAACGCCGAATTTAACGTCCGGATAAACCACAGTTAATAAGAACCAGATCGCAGTAAGATTAACCATTTACTGTTCACTCTTCACATTAACATATGGTGAAAACTGTTGATAAAACAATACAAGATTGATACAGTATTTGTTCCTTCCTTAATATCACATTTCAAGTGTAAATACTTGCAAAGGTGACTATAACTACATTACACTAAGGTGCAGTATACAGGGAGAGTTTACCTGCTCCATTGACTACTTTAAATACACTTCCATGCAAACTATCCGCGACTCTTTAACTAACGAAAGCATAAACATTATCTACCGACGTTACCTCTAACAGGAACAGCATTAATATCTTAGTTCAATATATCGATTATCTATTAACTTACAGCGTTGCTCTCACTGTGATTTCTCATGCCTGCAAAACTGCTTGTGCTCAGGTGAGCCTCGTGGAAAGCCCCCACCCTCGCGCTAATTTCAAACCGGTGTTTTCCCACAAGACGCGGCGAAACCGGATGTGACGTCATCGCATGCCGATATATTTTACATGCAATGAATACACTTTAAACACTTCTAATTCTAACTAGAAAATACTATTGAATGAATTACTAAGCGAAAATATTATAAACTAAATAACTGTCGTAAAGACAGCACAATGCCACTTGACCACATACGTTTCATAGATTCACCATCTTTAAAGTTGTCATCTCAGAGTTTGAAATTGCAGGGTTATTTGGAGATATGAGGGGCTTGCATAGGTGTGTCATAGTTCTCCTTATAAAACTCATCGGGGGGGGGGGGGGGCGGATCATTGTACAAGAACTGTTGAGCATCCATGTGTGATTTAATTTCAATCCAAAATTACTTGTTATGCACACAATGACCTTCCGCAGGTCATACCTAGATTCTTAAGATTAGAGTCTAAATGAATAAAACCTAACCTTAGCATATTACAAATCACCCGATTTATCCAAGGCTTCTGCTTGGGGAAGACTCAGAATGTTTCTGTGGGTATACTTTCATTGACATGTCCTTATAAATTAAATGGCAACTATGGCATATTCATTTATTGTTGGACTGAACCAATCAGCCACAGGTTCTTGTACATTTATCTTTAGAAAGCATTGATCACCATGATATTCTCCAAATTGTCAGCATGTTTTTGCATTATTGATTGCTTTAAGTATTGTATTTCCTAAATGTACTGTAAGGTTTTTAATCAACCTAAATGTATTTCATTTTTCATATATCTTAAATACTAACAAACTCATAGACTTCAGTTGCTGCTCTATATCTAAAAAAACATCTATTTACATAATATCTATAAATATGTCCATGTCTTATGATTCTGCACTAGAGTGCTAATTAAAAAGGTGTTGGAGTGGATATGATAGGGTCCTTTAAAAGACTTTTTGTTAGGTACATGGACCTTAGAAAAATAGAGGGCTAAGGGGAAGTTTAGTAATTTCTAAGGTAGGGACATGTTCGTCACAACTTTGTGAGCCAAAGGGCCTGCATTTTGCTGTAGGTTTCTATGTAAGTAAGGATACCTCTGCCACAATCAGTAGAGATCCTATCTCATAGTGATCACACCGAAGTTCAACCCTGACATCAGGTACTCTCTGCATGGCATCTGCGTATTCTCCCATGGGTTTCCTCTGGATGCTCTGCTTTGCTTTCACATCCTAAGGACATCTAGATTGAAAGGTTAATTGGACACTGGAAATAGTCCCTAGTATCTGGATGTGCAGTAGGATCTAGGTAATCTGAATGGAACTGGAGTTCCTATCCTGGGGTCCATGAACCCCACAGTTAATGGTAAGGGTCCAGGGCATAATATAACCTGTGTTAGAATATGAGGAATGTTATAAGGAATTCATATATTATTGATATATATGTATGCTTGATGGTCAGCTCAGAGATAAAGGGTTGTTTTTGTGCTGTTTGAGTTTATGACTTTTGGTAAAATGTTATGCATCTGCTGTTTTCCTGAGAAATCTTGACATTTATACATGAATGACATCCCCACCCCCTCCTCTTATTCGTAAGAAGGAATTATTTAGTTAATCCATTATCTCCCCACCATGGCTTCTTGTTCTCTTGTTTTGTTCCTCATTCTTCCTGATTCTTCAGGGCAAAATAGTCACTGACCTTCACTCTATCACACCTTCACACCAACCTCTATCTGACTTATCATGCAGTAGGACAAAAAAAAAGTAAATCAAAAAACTTGTGCAAGATCAAAAATAAAATCACAAAATGCTGGAAGCATTCAGGAAGCACCTGTGGATAGATAAAGGGAGTTAAAATTTCAAGCTGAAGAATTTAGAAGATAAAAATAAATGACACCTTTTGTGTAGATGACCAAAGAGTGTATGATGTCATGAAACATCTTTAAAACACCTTGTCCATAAAACATCTTTAATATTGAGCACAGTTGGAAACATTCATTCTGTAATTATTTGTGTGAAGACAGTTTATCTGAGTTGTAATCTAATGCAATTTGCCTTTGACTGCTACAGTCACAGGTGCAGGGAAATTGTTTGTGTTACTACCAGATTTATTTGTATAATTTGATTAATTATGATTTAATCATTGAAAACTGTTTTCCTCTGCCCATAATTATTGCACCTGAGTTGCTTTTTCTTATTTATAACTCCTCTTCAATGTTCTCTATATTGGACAGATTCTTTCTGGCTCTTCGTCAGCTGCGACTAGAAGGTTGTTTGCATTGATTTTATTTGCAAGCTGTTTATTCCCCAAGTAGATACATCCCTATCCATCACTCTCACCTTATTTACCCACATCCATCAGGATTTGTACTTCTGCTGCAGATGATACCTAACATTTTGCACTGATACCATAGACGCACATTGAACCAAAAAAAACAATTGCAGCACTAATACTAATTTGAAACTGGATGTGCTTAAACTTGAGCAATTTGGGATGTTCCCACACAAACTGCAACCGATCTACAAACAAAAACCTTATTTTTAATCCCTCAGTTTTTCTCATAGTCCTAACAAATTTCTGGTTTTGACTTTATTTTCTTATTAAAGTAATCTGTCTATTCTCAAACATCGATCTCTTTCAACAGTAAGAATTAATTGAGAAATAAAAGAGTAGAGCCCTTGGCAATCAGTCAAATAACAATGAAGAACTCCACTGATGCTGCATTTCACAGCTACCCAGGTATGTGTCAATTGCAGGAGAAGATGGATATGCTATCTTGATAGCAATATCAGAATAAATTAATTTATCAGGATGATTGTTTTGCTTCAGCTTGTGCTTTCTCCCATGCAATTCCAGAGACAACATTTTCAGAAGATAAAATTAATTGCATCATACTCTTCTAAATGATTCTACTCATGTTTAAGGAACATATTTTCAGAATGGTGGTGCACGTGGATTACTCAGGATGCAACCCAACTGATTATCTGGAATAAATCTCTTCTGATTCCACGTGTGGCCAGGAGAGGTATAATTTTCAAAACTCAATCCCTGCCACGATCTCCCTGGATTTAATTCACATTCATTAGGTCGGGAAAGACTGATGCATGCAATGAAAGGTGCAAGCACACATGACAGCTTTTTATTGTTTAATGAATTACATTTGAAATAGCCAGAGAGATGCAGCCTGAATAAGGTTGGAACTCTCTGGCTATTGATCTTCATTTAAACTTCCCAAGAAAGTAACCAGACTCGAAATAAACCAACTTGGAATGCTATATGTTTACATTTGGAAGGCACAGGATTGATTCCCCGCAAAGAAGAAGTATTCTTCAGGGAAAATGAGGCAACTGTGGCTGAAAGGGAAGTCAAAAACAGCATAAAAGAAAAAGAGAGGGTGTATAATATAACAAAAATTAGTGGAGAACTAGAGGATTGAGAAGCTTTTAAAACCAAAATAAGGCAACAAGAAGAAAGAAATAAGCAGAGAATTTATTAAATATGAAGGTAAACTAGTTAAAAATTTAAAAAAAAGGATAAGGAAAGTTTTCTTCAGATATATAGCAAATAAAAGAAAGGTGAGAGTGTATAGCAGACCTCTGAAAAAAGACATTGGACTGGTAGTAATAGGGGACAAAGAAAAAATGGACAAACTTATTAAGTATTTTGCATCAGTTTTCATTGTGGAAAGCACCAAATGTATACCAGAAATTCAAGAGTGGCACAGGGAAGAAGGGATTGCGGTCACTATTACTAAATCAAGTCAAATCAAGTCACTTCTTATTGTCATTTCGACCATAACTGCTGGTATAGTACACAGTAAAAATGAGACAATGTTTTTTCAAGGAGAAGGTGCTTGGCAAGCTAACAGGTCTGAAAGTAGACAAGTCACCTTGACCAGATGGACTACACTCAAGGAAGAGATAGCTGAAGAGATTTTGGAAGTTTTGGTCATGATCTTTCAATTATCACCGTATTCTGGAATGGTCCCAGAGGATCGAAAAATTGGAAATGTCACTCCAATTTTTAAGAAGGGAGGAAGGCAAAAGACAGGAAATTGTAGGCAAGTTAGCTTGAATTCAGTGGTTGTTAAGTTATTGAAGTCCATTATTAAGGGTGATGTTTCAATGTATTGGGATGCACATGATAAAATAGGCTGAAGTCAACATGATTTCCTTAAGGAGAAAACTTGCCTGACAAATCTTTTGGAATTATTTAAGGAAGTAACAGGAGGAATGGACAAAAGAGAATCAGTGGATGTTGTTTACTGGGATTTTCAGATGGCCTTTGACAAGGTGCTGCACATGAGGCTGCTAAACAAGAGCAAGATTACAGACAAGATACTAGCATGGATATAAGATTGACTGACTCATAGAAAGCAAATAGTGGAAATAAAGGGAGCCTATTTTGGTTGGCTGCCAGTGACTAGTGGTGTTCGGCAGGGGTCGGTATTGGGATCACTTCCTTTCGTGGCCTAATTTCAGATGATACAATGATATGTAGAGGACTAGGTAATGTTGAGAAAGCAGGAAATCTGCAAAAATACTAGACAGATTAGAAGAATGGGCAAAGAAGTGGTAGGTGGAATACAGTGTAGGGAGATGTATGGTTATGTACTTTGGTAGAAGGAATAAAAGTGTAGATTATTTTCTAAACAGGAAGCAAGTTCAGAAATTAGAGTTGCAAAGGAATTTGGTAGTCATTATGTAGGTTTTCGTAAATTAACTTGCTGGTAGAGTCAAAGGTAAGAAATGCAAATACAATGTTATCATTCATTTTGAGAGGACTAGAATATAAAAGCAAAGATATAATGTGGAGTCTTTATAAAGCATTAATGAGATTTGAAGTGTTGTGAGCAGTTTTTAGCTCCTTATCTATTAAAAGTTGTGCAGGCATTGTAGAGGGTCTGGAGGAGATTCACGCGAATGATCCTAGGAATAAAAAGTTTAATGTATGAGGAGCATCTGATGGCTCTGGGCCTGTACAGTGGACTTTAGAAGAATAAGAGGGAATCCTATTGAAATCTACGAATATTTAAAGGACTAGATAGAGTGTATATGGAAAGGATGTTTCCTATATGGGGGAATCTAGGACTGGAGGACACAGCCTCAGATTACAAGGACATGCCTTTAGAACAGGGATGATGAGGAATTTATTTAGCCAGAAGTGCTGAATCTGACAAACTCATTTGACACAGTCAGCTGTGAAGGCCAAGTCTTCGGGTATGTGTCAAGTAGAGGTTGATGTATTTTTGATTAGTAAGGGAGACAAAGGTATGAAAAGAAGGCAAGTGAATGGGGTTGAGAGGGATAATAAATCAGCCTTGATGGAATGATGGATCGGAATCAATAGGCCGAGTGGAGTAATTCAGCTCCTATGTCTTATGGTCTTGTTAAAACATAGAGCTAAACCAAAGAGTTTGGACCTAGAGATTATAATATTTTGCTTGTCATTTTAAAGGGAAAATGATATTCACTAAATAACTTTGTAGATTACAATTGGTTTATCATTACAGTAGTTGGTTTAGAAATACAAATTACTAATGTCTATGGGGCAATTGCCCAATCTTCAAGATTATAGACAATAGACAATAGGTGCAGAAGTAGACCATTCAGCCCTTCGAGCCTGCACCGCCATTCTGAGATCATGGCTGATCATCTACTATCAATACCCGGTTCCTGCCTTGTCCCCATATCCCTTGATTCCCCTATCCATAAGATACCTATCTAGCTCCTTCTTGAAAGCATCCAGAGAATTGGCCTCCACTACCTTCCAAGGCAGTGTATTCCAGACCCCCACAACTCTCTGGGAGAAGAAGTTTTTCCTTAACTCTGTCCTAAATGACCTACCCCTTACTCTGAAACCATGCCCTCTGGTACTGGACTCTCCCAGCATCTGGAACATATTTCCTGCCTCTATCTTGTCCAATCCCTTAATAATCTTATATGTTGCAATCAGATCCCCTCTCAATCTCAATTCCAGCATGTACAAGCCCAGTCTCTCTAACCTCTCTGCATAAGACAGTCCGGACATCCCAGGAATTAACCTCGTGAATCTACGCTGCACTTCCTCTACAGCCAGGATGTCCTTCCTTAACCCTGGAGACCAAACGTGTACACAATACTCCAGGTGTGGTCTCACCAGGCCCCTGTACAAATGCAAAAGGATTTCCTTGCTCTTGTACTCAATTCCCTTTGTAATAAAGGCCAACATTCCATTAGCCTTCTTCACTGCCTGCTGCACTTGCTCATTCACCTTCAGTGACTGATGAACAAGGACTCCTAGATCTCTTTGTATTTCTCCCTTACTTAACTCTACACCATTCAGATAATAATCTGCCTTCCTGTTCTTACTCCCAAAGTGGATAACCTCACACATTCATATTAAACGTCATCTGCCAAGTATCTGTCCACTCACCCAGCCTATCCAAGTCACCCTGAATTCTCCTATCATCCTCATCACGTCACACTGCCACCCAATTTAGTATCATCAGCAAACTTGCTGATGTTATTCTCAATGCCTTCACCTAAATCGTTGATGTAAATCGTAAACAGCTGTGGTCCCAATACCGAGCCCTGTGGCACCCCACTAGTCACCACCTGCCATTCCGAGAAACACCCATTCACCGTTACCCTTTGCTTTCTATCTGCCAACCAGTTTTCTATCCATGTCAATATCTTCCACCCAATGCCATGAGCTCTGATTTTACCCACCAATCTCCTATGTGGGACCTTATCAAATGTCTCCTGAAAATCAAGGTACACTACATCCACTGGATCTCCCTTGTCTAACTTCCTGGTTACATCCTCGAAAAACTCCAATAGATTAGTAAAGCATGATTTGCCCTTGGTAGATCCATGCTGGCTCGGCCCAATCCTATCACTGCTACCTAGATATGACACTATTTCATCTTTAATAATGGAGTCTAGCATCTTCCCCACTACTGATGTTAGGCTGACAGGACGATAGTTCTCTGTTTTCTCCTTCCCTCCTTTCTTAAAAAGTGGGATAACATTAGCCATTCTCCAATCCTCAGGAACTGATCCTGAATCTAAGGAACATTGGAAAATGATTACCAATGGATCCGCAATTTCCAGAGCCACCTCCTTTAGTACCCTAGGATACAGACCATCTGGACCAGGGGATTTGTCAGCCTTCAGTCCCATCAGTCTACTCATCACCGTTCCCTTCCTAATGTCAATCTGTTTCATTTCCTCTGTTACCCTATGACCTTGGCCCATCCATACATTTGGGAGATTGCTTGTGTCTTCCCTAGGGAAGACAGATCTAAAGTACTTATTAAATTCTTCTGCCATTTCTCTGTTTCCCATAACAATTTCACCCAATTCATTCTTCAAGGGCCCAGCATTGTTCTTAACTATCTTCTTTCTCTTCACATGCCTAAAAAAGCTTTTGCTATCCTCCTTTATATTCCTGGCTAGCTTGTGTTCATACCTCATTTTTTTCTCCCCATATTGCCTTTTTAGTTAAGTTCTGTTGTTCCTTAAAAATTTCCCAACCATCTGTCCTCCCATTCACCTTAGCTCTGTCATACTTCCTTTTTTTTAATGCTATGCAACCTCTGACTTCCTTTGTCAACCACTGTGGCCCCTTTCCCCCCTTTGAATTCTTCCTTCTCCAGGGGATGAACTGATTTTGCATCTTGTGCATTATTCCCAAGAATACCTGCCATCGCTGTTCCACTGTCTTTTCTGCTAGGATATCCATCTAGTTAACTTTGGCCAGCTCCTCCCTCAAGGCTCCATAGTCTCCTTTGTTCAACTGCAACACTGACACCTCCGATTTGCCCTTATCCTTCTCAAATTGCAGATAAAAACTTATCATATTATGGTCACTACCTCCTAATGGCTCCTTTACTTCAAGATCGCTTATCAAATCCTGTTCATTACACAACACTAAATCCAGAATAGCCTTGTCTCTGGTCAGCTCTCGTACAAGCTGTTCCAAGAATGCATCCCGTAGGCACTCTACAAACTCCCTGTCCTGGGGTCCAGCACCAACCTGATTCTCCCAGTTTACCTGCATGTTGAAATCCCCCATAACTACTGCAACATTACCTTTGCCACATGCCAATGTTAACTCCCTATTCAACTTGCATCCAATATCCATGCTACTATTTGGTGGCCTGTAGACAACACCCATTAGGGTCTTTTTGCCCTTACTGTTCCTCAGTTCTATCCACACAGACTCTACTTCTGCTGATCCTATGTCCCCCCTTATTTCTGACACTTCGTGCATTCAGATATAGAATTTTTAGCCCATTTCTCCTCTTTCTGTTTAAATCGCTGCCTATTGTGCTTAACCCAGCTCCCCGAACTCCCATTGGGCTATACGCCCCTTGAATTTTGTTGTCCTTCCTAAATTTACTTATACTTTCTGCACATTTAACTCCATGTTCCGTCAGACCATCCCTCTGTACATGTGTCCTCCTTATCACTTGTTCCTCCTCACCTTTCTCTACTACACACTTAATATTCCAGAACCGTGTAGTCCCCACTTGTCCTTTATTCTTCATCTCACTGTCCTCTCTTGCATTCAGGATCCCTGCCTCCTGCAAATTTAGTTTAAACCACCCCCCCCCCCCCGAGCAGCACTAGCAAACTTTCCTGCGAGAATGTTAGTACCACTCCAGTTCAGGTGTAAACCGTCCCGTCGGAACAGATCCACCCTTCCCTGGAACAAAGCCCAATTATCTAAAAACCTGAAGCCCTCCCTCCTGCACCATCCTCTCAGCCACGTATTAATCTGTATAATCCTTCTGTTCCTTGCCTCACTCGCACGTGGCACAGGTAGCAATCCTGAGACTGTTACCCTAGAGATCCTGCCCTTCAGCTTTGCACCTAAATCCCTGAACTCACTACGCAGGACCCCCTCACTCATCCTACCCACGTCGTTGGTCCCTACATGGACCACAACATCTGGGTTCTTGCCCTCCCTCTCGAGAATAACCTGCACCCGATCTGAGATGTCCCGGACCCCGGCACCAGGGAGGCAACATACCATCCGAGACTCCCGATCTTACCCACAAAATCTCCTATCCGCCCCCCTGACTATAGAATCCCCTATCACTACCGCTCGCTTCTCTTCCCTCCTCCCCTTCCTAGTCGAGGGTCCAACCTCAGTGCCAGAGATTAATGTATTAATGGGCTTCAGACAATGGTACAAGTTTGACAGTAGTAGCCAAAACAAAAACATTCACATTCTAATCCAATATGGTTTCCAGTATACAGAAATACTTTATGCTCACTCAATTAAAAAATGAAGAAAATAGAGTTCATCGTAAAAGACTGGCAGCAATAATTGTCTGCATATCGTGCCCATACATACGGAATGTCCAAACATTCATAGACAATGTTATTTAAGCCTTCCTGCTATTTTATGCATAAGGGCTGCAAACTCATTTTACGAGTGCCTCCTGGTGGCTTTATCATTTTCATTTTGATGCACTGACTTTCCTTCATCATCTCAAATAAGTGAAGGTCTTTTCACCATCAATCAATTGGTTTTGTATACAGCGCATTGCATGTTCATACATTTCTCATGTTGGTATATTTCTTTCTATTTATTTCTATCTCTTATCTTAGCTCAGATTCTATAATAATGGAAATCTTTTTAAAATTTTTGCAGTGGATCTAGCATCAAAATCAGACAGATAAATCATGGGTGGCCATTCTACAATTATTTATGACATGGATATAATCCTACCTTTTCACTTTCCCTCGATCCACCTCAGAATAAATTCCTTCCCATCTACCTGTAATCCTTCATCAGTAATTTTAATATCTCTATTTGATTTGATCCTACTCCAGAGAATTTGACCCAGTTCCTCATTAACCAGAGAGTGTAGCAGAAACCCACAAGAATTCCTTACAGAATGGACCTGAGGTCAGGATGGAATCTAAGTTCCTGGCCTACATATAACTCCAGATCCATTAATTTTCATGAATTAGACTTACAAGCCTTATGGCCGATATATGTGCTGTGAATTAATTTTGACTACTTAATTAATTAATACCACTCACAAATTTTGCATGTTTGCCAGAAAGAAGAACAAGAATGGAATGTATCCCAAAATAGCACGAATTTCAAATTAACTTCAAAAGACATCAGACATTGTTGAATATACTGCCAAAGTTTGTTAGTATTTCCCATTCCTGTATTGTTCATTGTGTAGTAAACCTTCTGTTGAGGAAATGATCAGGAACTCAGGAATTGATTAGTGGAAGATTCACACATGGAAATCTTCCTCTTCATGAAAGTAAAACTTCATTTACTGATTTTAGACCATTTGCAGCAAACCTTGTTGGAGATAAACTCCAACAAAGCCATCTCAAGGGGTTAAGAACAGATATTCCGAGAGTCTAATCCTTATTCATAGAGAAAATAAATCTGTAGCTGTTTTGGAAGCTGTTGAGTTCTAAAGCTGAGCTTGTGCCATATTTGTTCTCCCTTCCACAGGGAACTGTGTAGGTGTTTAAATAAATGATCTTGGGTTTTATTGCTTTATGGCTGATTTATAATGCATATGCCACAAAGCATAATTTGTACATTGATGCCATTATTTAATCTGCTTCATGCTTCCCTGAGGGATCAATTCTTCCATTGATCTGGGACAGTATAAAGTTTTTAGTCTAAGTAATTCATTTATCAAAAAATGTTAACTTAATGGTTTTGATGAAGTACTTGGAACATATACGACATTGAAACTATTCTTCTTGTGCAGCAGTAAAATATCCTTTATTGTTGTACCATCCTGATGATGGAGTAGAAGATCCTTATCATATTATTTTGCATCCCCCCCTTTCCATTATATATTTTGATGTATGAGAGTAAAATATAACAGAGCATTATTTTTCTGTGTTGACTAGAAAGATGTTGACTTCCAAATGAAGTAGCAAGATAGTTAGTTAATGTACTGTAATTTGGATTCACTCTTAATTTTGAATCAAAGATGTGTATCAAGCTCAGATTTCATGGATAACCTATTTGTGAGAACAGGCCATTTTTCAAACAGATCTTGATCCAAAGTTTGGTGAGGTGAAATAAAAGACACTGTGGCAGCATGTCAAGTTCTTTAGGTATCCTGACAGGCATTTATCTCTCAGCCAACAACAGCAGAACTTTTTCAGAAATCCAATTAATTGCCTGTGGTACTTCACTGTGTACAGGTAAGCTCCGGTATTTATATAATTACAGTAACTACAGAAAAGGAATATAATTCCTCATGTCTTAATTCTTCTATCTGAAGAGATATAGCACTCTTTGACTTGTCAGTAAGACTCGAGCACTCAGATGAGTCTAAGAGATAGTTCAGCATGATTGGTCAAATACTGCCAGTTCTCGTTGGAAGCACCAGAAAAAATCAACAATATCAAAATCAGAATCAGGTTCAATATCACTGGCATATGTCATGAAATTTGCTGTTCTGCAGCAGCAGTACTTTGCATTAAATAATAATAAAAACTGTAAATTACAGTAAGTATATATATATATATATATATATATATCCATTGTCCATTCAGAAATCTGATGGCAGAGGAGAAGAAGGTATTCCTGGAACACTGATTGTGTGTCCTCAGTTTCCTGTACCTCCTCCCTAATGAGAAGAGGGCATGTCCTGGGTGATGGGGGTCCTTGATGATGGATGCCGTACCTTTTAGGCATTCCTCCTTCCAGATGTCCTGAAGTTGACTGAGTTCACAACTTTCTGCAGCTTATTTCGATCCTGTGCAGTGTGCCCACCACCCCCCATACCAGATAGTGATGCAGCCAGTTAGAATACTGTCCATGATACACCTGTAGAAATTTATTAATGTCTTTGTTGACATACCAAATCTCCACAAACCCTTAATGAATCATAGCTGCTGCCTTGCCTTCTTTGTAATTGCATTGATAGATTGGGCTTAGGATAGATTCTCAGAGATGTTGACACCCAGGAACTTGAAACTGATCACCGTTTTCACTTCTGATCCCATGATGAGGACTGGTGTGTGTTCCCTCGTCTTATCCTTTCTGACGTCCACAATCAATTATTTGGTTTTACTTATGTTGAGTGTAAGGTTTTTGTTGTAACACCACTCAACTAACTGATCTATCTCACTCCTGTACATCTTCTCATCACCATCTAAAATTTTGCCAAAAATAGTTGTGTCATCAACAAATTTATAGATGACATCTGAATTATGCCCAGCCACATAATCATGGGTGTAGAGTGAGTACAACAGTGGGCTAAGCACACCTTGAGGTGCACGAGGGTTGATTATCAGTGAGGTGAAGAAGTTAATCCCAATCCATGTAGACTGTGGTCTGCCAATGAGGAAGTCAAGGATCCAGTTGCAGAGGGAGGTACAGAGGTCCAGGTTTTGGAGCTTGTTGATCAGAACTGTAGGAATGATTGTGCTGTGAGACAATGAGATCGCATACGAAATAAGAGACAATGAGATATATTGTGACAATAGACAAACTGCAGTGGGTCCAGATCCTTGCTTAAGCAGGAATTGATTCTAGCCATAACTAACCTCTCAAAGCACTTCACCACTGTAGATGTGTGTGCTACTGAACGATAGTAGTTAAGGCAGCTCTCCCTGCTCTTCTTCGGCTCTTCTTGCCTCTTTGAAGCAGGTGGGAACTTCTGACTGTAGCAATGAGGTTTTGAAAATGTCTTTGAACACTCCCACCAGTTCGTTGGCTCAAGTTTTCAGAACCATACCAGGTACACCATTGTGGTCTGTCACCCTGCAAGAGTTCACCCTCTTGAAGGACATTCTGATCTTGGCCTCCGAGACAAAGATCACTGGGTCACCGGAAGCAGCAGGGATCCTCGTGTTTATAGTATTATTCTCTCTTTCAAAGTGTGCATAAAAGGTGTTGAGCTCATCTGGAATTGAAGCATCACTGCTATTCGTGATGTTAGGAATCACTTTGTAATAAGTATTGACTTGCAAACCCTACCAGAGCTGATATGCATTCAATTTCACCCAAGTTCAAATGGAATTGATCCTTTGCTCTTGAGATAACCCACTGTAAGTTGTACCTGGCCTATTGTATAGTCCTGAATGAGACAAAAGACCACACTTAAATGCCACAGATCTAGCTCTCAGCAGACTATGAATCTCCTTGTTCATCCATGGCTCTTGATTTGAGTGTGTACAGTACGTTCTCATGGGCACACACTCATCCACACAGGTTTTAATGAAGTCAGTGACAAATGTGGCGTATTCATTCAGAGTCAAAGATGACTCCCTAAATACAGTCCAGTCCCCCGACTCAAAGCAGTCCTGTAAGCAGTCCTGCACCTCGCTGGTCCATAGCTTCTTGGTTGTCTCTACCTGTGCTGCAGTTTTTCTTCTCTGCCTATGCTCAGGGAGTAGAAATACAGCCAGCTGCTCGGACTTTACAAAGTGTGGCTAAGTAAGATCTCTTGATGGTCCAGTATATTGGCTCCTCTGGTTTCACAAATGATATGTTGGTGATAATTATTTAAAGACTTTTTCAAGCTACCCTGGTTAAGTTTTCCAAAATGATGGGGAAGGCATCAGGGTGAGCTGTTTTATGCTTGTTGATTACATTGCTCAGTTAATCTAGAGACTGTTTGCCACTGGCCTGAGGTGTGATGTACACTGCCACCAAGATAATGACTGAAAAGTACTGCATTAGATAAAATGGACAACATGTGATTGTGAGGTGTTCCAGGTCAGGACAGCAGGACTGGGACAGAACTACCACATCTGTGCACCATATGGAGTTAATCACAAAGCGTACACTATATCTGCTGCCTTTGAAAGACTCAGCAGAGCTATCTTAGCAGTAAATCATGAAGACAGCAAGCTATATTGTTGTCTGGAGTGGCAGAGGATATCCAAGTCTCTGTAAAACATAAGGCACAATCAACTCTGATGTAGCTCCAGTACAGCAATCTTGCTCCGAGGTCTTAAATTTTATTTACCAGAGACTGTATGTTTGCCAGCAGAATAGTCTGTAGTGTAAGTCAAAATCCTCTTCCCCTTAAATGAACTTTTAATCCACCGCAGCATCTTCTCTCCTACAGTCTTAAGGGGAAATGCATTTGTGACTGGTGGCTGCCGTCCGAGATTCATCGACATTGGGTAGCGGTAGATATTTTAAGCATCTTAAGACAATGATGCTTATTGTAATGTCCATTGCTGTACCTGTGGATTTCAGCTGTAGCAGTCAAAGATGGGAATATTTGGTGACTACCATCGGAGCTGCTTGCACCTTCTTAATAGCACCCTGGAAGTGGAGTGACCAAACATCAAAATATTTGGCCGATTGTATTTGCTCAATCGTTTGATGTTTCATTGGATTTTAGAACACAGCTGTACTTCTGCTTAGCGGGCTGCTGTTGCAAAGCAATACGTTTCATGGCATGTACAGTAAATCAGTCAGTGATATTAAACTTGATTCTGATTGACCTGTGATATTTTGCAACTCAACAGTGGATATTACATTATACAAGGACTTGGTTCTCTCAATCTTGTGCCTTGGCATTGTTAAGGAAGTACTCTATTTTACTGTCATTTCCTTCTGCAGATGCTGCCTCAGCTACTGAGTTCTTTCAGCACTTTTTTGTGTTGCTCCAAATTTCAGCGTGTCTCCAAAGTACGAACGTTGTCTGTTTTCATTTCCTCCAAACTCCACTTCAGTATTTATCAGCTAATATTATTTGCAATTGTTCTTCCCCTTCAGATATTTTTTCCGGTTTATTTTCTGATTCCTGAGCAACCTTGTTTTCACTGGCCTATCTTCTCTGATGTCAAATTTAAATATAACCCCTTTCCACTGAGTTTCTGAATCCAGATTATTTATGTAAATTAGTAACAGTAAAGTTTCCATCACTGAGCCCACAGGTATTGCACTGAGTACTGCCCCTGCACAGATGTAACACAAAAACACCTCCCATACAGTATATATAAAACACTTAATGCAATAAAATATTCCAAAGCACTCTAAAAGGAAGTATCAGATACAATATAGCCTGGAGTCGCAATAGGAAATAGCAGGATTGGTGACCTGAAATTTGGAGAATGAGGTCAATTTTTAAAAATAGTTTAAAGAATTAAAGAAAGAGAGAGTGGTAGCTCTGGAGGAGGTGACAGAAGTAGAAAGGTGTGAAACCATAAATGGATTTGAAAATTAGGATGAAAATTTTAAGATGTGCACATAGATGCTGGGAGGAAATAGAAGTTTTGTACAGCGCAGAACATGGGAAACAGTTTAAGGAAATTGCTGAAGTTTTAAGAAAGTGGTCATAGGAGACCGGACAGGAGAGCACAGGAATGGTGGAATTTAGATGAAACATGAGTTCAGATATGAATTCTAAATCAATCCGGTCTGAAGGAGGAGCAGAAATATATGATGTTACATTGGTGGAAATAAATAATCTTGATGATTATGAGAATGCTGGCTTGAACGTTCGAAGCTGTCCTTAGCCAGTCTGGTCCATCTCATTCCAATACCATGAAAATATAGTTGACTTTTAATTACCTTTGAAATGGTCAAATAAAGGATTCAGTAAAAAAGAAATTGGTGATTACAGTAACTGCTAACTTCCCCAATAACAATTATATTCATCAATTTTTTTAAATCAAGTTTTTTCATGCTATTATACAAGAAATGGAAGTTTTATACATGTTGCGTCTGTAGTTGTCCAGATGTACTTTCTTCATCTGAGATCACCTCCAACATGATAGCCAGACATACACTGACATTGTGAACTGGATGTTTCTTATAGAAACATCAGATGTTCATTTTTTATTGACCTATGCTTAGTTTCTCTTCTATTCATATCTCTTAATCATTCCCTGAATCAAAATCAGATTGGAAATACAAGTCCTGATTTTGCAGCTGAAAATATAATCATACTGAAAAAAAGCAACAGTATACAATTCACAACACGGCTTTAAAGCAAATGTAGAACAAGTAGCATTATCAGAGCCCCATTCAATAGTAATATATGGCATTCATTTAGCCTCGTTCTAGTCGAATCAATTACAAAGAATGAAGGAAGTTGCAGCAATTTACAATGGGATATCAGCGTGCAAGCCAAGATGTTGCTTAGGATTTCAATGGTGCCTCAGACCTTCACTCTGGTTTTAAAATAACTGAAATAGGATTGCCAATAAAAACAGGATCTTAATGATGCTTAATGTTATCAACACTGAGCATAGGTATTCAACATTCAATGTGTATATGTGAAGAAATGTCTAAAGTTACTTGTACTCTAAACAGAAATAAACTTATAAATTAGAGGTGCCCACAAGTAAAGAAATTGAGGGCCAGTTTCAGGGAGCAGAAGAAATTCCAAGCTAATACTATTCCTAACAATTTCATGCACATGGTTTGTTAAACCATGTAGTGAAATTGAGTTGCAACCAGTCCTTCATTTTTTGATAAATGGAAGTCAATCTTCAGTTCTTAAAATGTAAGTGGAAAGCAGTAATTAGCCTGAAGTTTAAAAAAGCACACTATATAGAGCAATTTTGCAAACAAGTTCTGTATCTTTTCAGAGACTTTGTGTAGAAGCAGATGCTAGTCACTGCACATCATTATTTTTGCTCAAGGTGCAGTATAAGATGATCGGTTGTTTAATTTGGATTGTTTCAAACAGACAAACAGACTCTTAAATTACTTAGTTCGAGGAAACCTGTAAAACCGATCAATAGTATCATTTAGCATATCAATAACTGATGTGTGTATAGTTGGAAGGGCTTATGGACTCAGAGAAATTAACTTTATAGCATTAATTGTGTAGTGTGAACATTAATGGTAAGTAGCTAAGATCCATGTCTCCAGAACTTGCTTTTAGACCATTTGTGTTAAAAGGATATCTAAGGAAATATCATACGTGTGTGAGGTCACCCAAGTGGGAGAAAAAAGGTATAAATGTAAAGAATAGTTCAGGCTTCTTACAAAGGTGGTAAGGAACATCAGGAATCATGAAAGAAACACAGTCTGAATGAGAATCCATTCCTCCAGCTTCAGTTTCTGCTTATCTGGTTGTGGTATTTCTTTTCAGTTTATATAAATCGTACCTCTGTTTTGGAAAACCTTTATGTTTAAGAAATGCTTTGGTTGTGCTTTATGCTTAAGAAATGCTTTATGCTTAGGAAACATTTTGTGCTTTCAAAATGTTTTGTGTTTTAGAGATGGTTTGGGCTTTGGAAATGTTTAAGCTAGAAATCCTCTGTGAGTTTTAAATGTGTTTTAAGAATGTTGCTTGAATTTAAACAAGCATCACTGAAAATAAATGAAGTGTGCTTTAAACTACTTTGTTAACTGGAAGTGTCTTCTTGGTAGGGAGAGTGAACCCACTACTCAAGTAGTGGGTATTGGCAGCTAAACTATTCTTTGAAGATTGGGTATTTATGGTATAATCTCCCTTCAGTGAGAGTACTCATGGCTATTTATATCCAATAGGGCCTAAGGTCTTCATTTGAGTATAGAATGTTGCAGTCAACAAACCCAATACCATCACAAGTGACATACATACACAGAAGTCTATTCTCTTAAAAGAATACCAGACCTGCTCTTTACTATGAGTTTGTTATAGAATCTTATTCTACTTGGACTGCTCTAGGAGAGTCAAATTCATCACTTCTTTCTGTTTTTATTAATACACCTCATTACTAAACCTCACTTGCCATATCTTCCTTTGCGTAAGCCAACATTTGCCAAACCTCATTCATTACATGCCTAAAACTTCTTTTATTTGGCTGACATAATGCCACCCTCTTCCCCCATACTTTCCTTTGCTTTGCTAATTATCTGCCAAATCTACTCACCAATCCTGGCTCAATACCACACTTCTAGCCCAGAATATCAGCCCTGCTGATACTGAGGAAAGAAGTTGAATAAGATGAGCAGATTTAGGATGTCAGTAAATGAAGGTATAGCTGTGGATGTCGTCTACATGGATTTTGGTACGGTATTTGAGAAGGTTCTTCATGGTAGGCTCATTAAATGAGAAAGATGCATGGGATTCACAGTGATTTAGTAGTCTGCATTCAGAATTAGTTTATCCATAGAAGACAATGGTCAATGGGACTCATTCTTGTGTGATTAGTAGTGTTCCACAGAAATCTGTACTGGGATCACTGTTATTTGTTTTTTTTTACTGTATGTATAGGCAGAATAGATTAGCTTAGTTAGGCTTTTAATTGTTTGTTTAATTATTTCAGCATGACATTATGAGCTGGAAATGCAGTTTTGTGCTGTAATATTCTGTGTTCTGTGAGTCAAGCACCCATTTATACAAATCCCATAAAATTCTCCCTATGTTCCCATTCACCCAGGTTCAACAGCTTTTATATGACTAACAACCTCAGTACTGGGAAAATTAGTTTGAATCTAAATATTAAACATTAATGTTGCTGGAAGACAAAATGGGCTGTATTTTGAACAAGCAAAGCTATAAAGCATCTCAGAAGGGAATATCCTATTTCATAGATATTGAAATCTTTTACAGCTAACAAACATTAGAGTATTGGGTATGATAAATGGCAATGTTTGCATGCCCATACCTTTTGCAGATAAAATATCAGATGAAGATAACAGTAGAATTTTCATTGTGTTTTGTGTATATCTGTAAAGTAATTATACTGTGCAGTTAATAAGCACAGAATTTACACATGCTTTATACTTTTGCAGTATTTATGATTCAGTGATGTACACAGACCTACTGTTTCTGAAAGAGAATAATTAAATCTTATAGGTGCCCACTTACATTGTGACATGATATGTATTTTCTTCATTTTGATACAATGAATTTGTTTTAGTTTATTCCCTGTTGCAAAAATTTGAGGAACAAATGTAATAAAACAGATTACTATATTGTCAGTGAAACATTTCCGTTGAAGTACAGTACTAGGAATGGATCACATTTTGAATTCCTATGATTTTAAAGACTACACTGCTTTCAAATTTCTAGTTAACATTGCTTGTACCTCAGAAGTAATAACAATGCTAATAGCTCCCCCAAACTCCCATAGACCAACTAAAGTTGATGTTAAGAATCCTTACATTAGATCAAATGAGCATTCACATTATCAAGTGGCACAGGGCTGATAAGAATGCAGCATTGACTCTCTGCAGTGGTTCATCTCAAGGCTAGCAATGTGAACGTCATGCTGTGTTGTTCCCATTAAAGGTCACATTAGCATTAATGTGCACTCAATCAGCTCTGTTTTAGAAATCAAACAGTCAGTCCTGTCATTCTATGTGTCAAATGATCAATGTACTGATCAGGTAAGCATGTCTTTGAGCCAAAGTCACAACAAACTGTCGTCTCCTGACAATCAACAGAATTCCCAAAAGTCCTTGGTGTGATTCATTGCACAGATGTAGCTAACAAATCTAAAAACATGCCTGACAAAATACTGGTATAAAATGTGAATTTCCAGGAAGCCATTCTTGTCATTAGGACAGGTTTGTCAGATTCATGGCATTTTATTCATCTTTTAAAAGTGAATGGTGTCCTGGCAACTTAAATCACATGGCATCATAAAACAACCTTTCTAGAGTTTTTGCTTTTATTTATCACAGCAGTAACATACGTTCTTGTTAATTCTTAAGCTCTAAAGCAGAAAATGCGCAAACTAACCAGGTGCGAATTTTTCTCCAAGCATTTGAGCAACCACCAGAAAGATTTGTTACAAGGCACAATTGTTTAAGGGACTGACAACCTTAAAGTAACAATCACTGTTCACAGACATGTTCACACACATGTACTTCAGAAAAAAGGTGGTAGAGGAACTCAGTGGGTCAGGCAGCATTTGTAGAGGGAAATGTTTCTGGTAGACACCTTCCATCTGGGCAGAGAAAGAGGAGAGATAACCAGTAAATAACAGTGAAGAGGAGTGGATCAAGAGCCAGCAAATGATAGGTGGATTCAATAGAGGAGGGAAGATAGATAAATGGAGGAGAGGAGAGTGGAAATTGCGACAGAAGTTAGGAGAGAAAGATGAACAAAATGAGAGGATGGGTAATATAGATGGGAACAGTAGGGGAGAGTGTGAATTATTATCAGATGGAGTGAGTGCAGTATGGGAAAGAAACAGGGTGATGGGGCTGGGGTGAGTGTAGAAGGAACCGAGTAAATCAAGAGCAGAGAGGAAAAGGAAAGGGGTGGGACAATTTACCTGTAATTGGATTTTTGATGCTTATTTTGTTAGGTCAGAACCCTCTACACGTTCATCTCTGTTTATATGTTTTTTAATAAAAGAAACCATGAATTGATTTATCATATTTACATATTTTGCAAATTTAATCAAATCAATGGTTTTCATACTTTCTGTGGGCTTTACCATGGTGCAGATGATAATTTGTTGAATTCAAGTTCAAAGTCAAATTCAAGTTTATTGTCTGTACAGATCAGTATACAACTTAATGAAACATAGTCAATGAAGATGATGAAATCAAGGATATATCTGAAGTGAATCTAACTGTAGTTCTCAAGTGGTTAGTCGACACATGATGTTTCTCATGAGAGTCAAGAGGGGGATATCATACTTATATCCGGAATTGGATGAAATTCCAGCAATACCTGGTAAATCTATAAATTCCATTGAGAGTGCCTAGCTGGCTGCATCATTGTGTAGTATGGGGTGGCAGGGCATCCAGACCACAGTGCGCCCACAAAACATCTAATACTCACAGCACTTAAAACAAAATATTACCACAAGTCAATAATATATAATTCAAAATGCATGTTGGGCAAAAGACAGGTAAACTATGAAGAGTAAACAACTCGCTGTTCTCATGACAAGACCTCAGTGGTGGCAGGGTATTCATTAGTCTCACAGCCTGAGAGAAGAAACTGTGTAACTACAAGTCTGGCAGTCCTATTCCTGATATTCCTGTACCTCCTTCCTGATGGTAGTGGGTCAAAGAGATTGTGGGATGGGTAGTAGAAATCCTCAACAATGCTTCGCATCCTTCATATACAACAAATAGGGGGTAGGGATCCTCTTGGTGGTTTTTGCTATTCTGTGTAGAATCTTCCATTCCGATGCCCTGCCACCCCATACTACACAATGATGCAGCCAGCCAGGCATCCTCTATGGAATTCATAGACTTACCAGGTATTGCTGGAATTTCATCCAACTCTGGATATAAGTATGATTTCCCCCTCTTGACTCACATGAGAAACATCATGTGTTGACTGACCACTTGAGAACTAGTTAGATTCACTTCAGAAATATCTTTGACTTCATCATCTTCATTGACTATGATAAAGTAGTCAAAGTGAAATTTACAGGATTTACAGCTCTTGCTTCAGTACAAGTTCTTTCTGTGTAACTCAAGTTATTTGCATTGATATGATATGCTACTGTCTGTAGAGTATAATTTTGTTTCCTTTATTCTTTATTACCTTCTTGTAGGACTCTCATCAAGGCATCAAGTGTGGCACTCCACCTAGATTCTCCGATACAATTATGTCAAGGCAAAAGGATTGTCCATCTCTGCAAGCTTGAAGCTGTCATCATGAGAGTAGCAGGCCAGATTCAGAATGGTCAACAATGGCCTGTCATCATCTGCTATGAGGAATAACCTTCCCAACAAGAACTAATGAAGCATTGTAACAGAATATAATCAGAAACCCTTCCATATGAGCATTATTTCTTTTTCACTTTGGTCAGTATGCCTGATTTTCATGAGCAATTGTCTTCTCATGACCATGATCCAAGATATAGTTGATCAAGGCCCAATGCCACAGCCAAAAGTATCATAAGGAATTTTTAATATTTTTGTTAGTGTCATAATGCACCAAAAACTACTCTCTGCACTGTTCTTCTTGCACAGCTCTTAAACATTTGGTATGTCTTTACCCCACTCTGTGACTCAACAAGAGACCTAATTCTGCTCCTGTGTCTTATAGACTTATGGTCTTCTCATAACTGGTGAAGTGATATCAACATTATGGCAAAGTCAGTGGAAATCTGGCACAATGTTGGCATATTCATAGCAACCACCCAGAGCTCTGTCACGTTTCTGGATTTCTGTCTCAGTTTTTTCTTCAACTGGCAATGACGTATTTTCATTTACACACCTAAGTCAATCTCTTCATTTTTCATGAAAATAAAATTGCTTCTTTTAAGCTTCACACTTTGTTGATAGAAACACTTGAAGGTTGTCTCCTTCTGTGATTGTTGTAATTAGAATGTCATTCTTCATAAAGCAGTATGCATTATGAACCATATGTGTATAGTATCAGTTCTGATTGTTAGAATATGTTAGTAGGTCATACAGCTGAAATCATTTAAGATTCTTGAACATAATATTACAGTTATCAAGGTTAAGTGTCTGTTACTGACCAGAATTGTCCCCTTTCATTATCTTAATAATACTGTAATAATAATAACGTACATCTGAGTCCAAATGGTTATCATAGCCAAGGTGGTAGTGGGGATAAGCTACCAATACCTATAAAGTGCTCCCAATGGCATGTGTCTCAAATTAGCCTCTGATAACCAAGTCCAACTCCTAGCCGTCATGTAGCAGAACTGTTTACACTGACAGGAGAAGGGGCAAAGGTGCATCACTAGCACCTTAAAACCAGCTGCAATGGGCAGGTGGGGCTCATTAGCCTAGGAAGGCAGCACACCTAGGAAAACTCTGATTTAAAACCTCCGTTGTCCTGCGGGTAAACCCCAAGATAGAAGTAATCTGGAGTCCAAGCCCCTAAGGCAGCCTGATGTTGATTCAACATTATTCTGGCAGTTCCTGCAGTTCAGCCATCATCAAAACATCCCTTTTGACCTCAGCGCGCCTGGACCAAGGGGAGGATCATAATGCTTGGGCAGCTCATGGTCTTCATACACCTCCTGTCCAGGATTTGGAGATGACAATCTTCACAACTAACTCAAGACCTGGGGCAATGAGTGAGTGACAACAGTGGCAGGCATAAAATGGTGCTGGGAGCCACTAGTCACGGACCTGCACTCAGGCGGCCAAGACAGAATGGTCTCTCTCTTCTTGTGAGGCAAGGGCAGTGTTCGGCAGCCACCTTGGTGATGGAGCAGACTTCTTCAAGAACTGCACTGCTCCCTCCTCACAGGAAAGGGTCTGGAAAAGGTGACCTAAAGAAAGCTTGCCTCACCTTATTCTGTCAGCATACTGCAGCTGACTAGACATCTATTTTGTGGTCGATCTACCTCACTACCTTTGTGGAGCAAAGTGATGATGGCGCTAAACGGCGACTCCTTTGCTTTTATCTTCAAAAACAGCTCTATGTCTATCTTTGATATCGCTTTTTTTCCCTTTTCAAGGTTCTTTTGAGGACCCTGACTTGGAGTTAAACTCTGACTTTGGTTCTCTGCCGGAATGGGACCCACTCTCAGGGCCTCATAACTGCCTGCTTTTTGATATGTTAAGGATGCGGCCTGGAAGACGAGCATGCCTTCAAGGTGTCAGATTTTCGTGTCTCTGGAGATGGGCTGATTCAAGGCTGATGCCCCTGATTGAGGCGTCGCGGGAGAACAGGGAACATCGGGAGCAGCAGGTTAGCTGCCGTGGGCCGTGCGCCCAGGGACCTGAGCCTTCATGGAGCCGACCCTCTGGGTGCAGGGCTTGGAAAAAGCGACACAACAGACTTCTAACATCATAAATCATCAAGTTGTTTGTTATGTCTCCCCCTCTCTTTGTGAAACGGGATAACGGGATACCTCTTTTTCCCTTACTATGGAGAGAGAGAGAGCCTGTGGTATGTCAAATTACTGGCTGAACGAGTAGCTTTTGGGGTACTGCGAGTCTGTGTCTTTACTGATGCTTTGCTGCATGCCTGAGTACTTGGTGGGAGCCACCGATGTTTTTTTGCTGGTGGGGTGTGAGGGGGTAGTTGTCTTGTTGCTGCTTGTGTGTGGGAGGGTGTTGTAACATTTAACTGTCATTCATTCTTTGGAGCAGTCCTCTGTTTTCGTGGATGGTTGTGAAGAAAAGGATTTCAGGATGTATATTTTATACATTTCTCTGACATTAAATACAGGTTTCCCTCAATATCCAAATGGTTCGTAAGCTGGAACTTTGTAAAGTGAATAAACAATTACCATTTATTTATATGGGAAAATTCTGTGAGCATTCCCAGACCCAAAAAGAAACTACAAAATCATGCCAAATAACACATAAAACCTAAAATTGCAATAACATATAGTAAAAGCAGGAATGATCTGATAAATACACAGCCTATATAAAGTAGAAATACTTCTCTGCAATCATTGCAGCACTGTCTAGTATAACATATAATCTCACTATGTAGTGGAAGCAGTCTCAGTGGGAGCACTCTTTCCAGTAACCTTTAAGCTATGAAGCTGCCAAATCATACTAAATAACATATAAAAATAAACAGCCTATATAAAGTAGAAATAATGTATGCTTCACTTACCGGAATCGGGAAGACAGCGAGCAGAATGATAATGGTGTATTAGGCTGAATCATTGGAGGGTGGGGTGCTCGGCAATTTTTTCCAATAAATTGCAGTTTTGTCACAGTTAAACACTTGCTTATATGAATAACCACCTTCTGTAATTCTTTTCTTCAGTTCTGCTGGGAACTTTTTGGCAGTTTCAGTATCAGCCAAAGCACTCTCTCCAGTAAACTTTAAGCTATGAAGCTGCCCTCGCCTCAGAATCCAATCAAACCACCCATGACTGCCTTTAAATTCCAGTTTCACAACACTTTCATCACCATCGTCCAGTACTTTCTGTTTCAGCTTATTAAAAAGACTGACTGATTTCTCCTTAAGTATAAGATAACTTAATGGAACACCACGCTTTATACACCCATCAATCCACTCAAGCAATAGACTTTCCATTTTATCCATTATTGAATGCCAACTAAGAGAGACCACTTTGCTATGAGCAGAACCAACAGTAACATCGGCAGCTTTCAAAATTGTTTTTCTCTGCGTATAAATAGTGCGAATGGTTCAATGTGCAGACAATTTCCTTACTTTGTTCACCACGATCAAAATGCTTAATTCTGTCTAAGTTTAGGCTAAGTATAACACCCTTATGAGCTCTTTTAGGCTTTTCCAATACCTTAGAACTCACCTTGCTAACAGATGCACAAAATAAATCAACATAAAGCACAGATGCTCACAGGCACGTGTTTCAGCAATGCCGGCTAGAATGCAGTTCCGGGAGAGGAGCTTGGCTGCTCAGGGCGTGTGCTGCCTTTTCTCGTAACAGTGAAAACACCTTCTGTTAGCGAAAACAGGTAACTAATGTAGGTCTTTCGTAACAGCGAGGTGTCATAAAGCGAAAGTTCGGAAAACAGGGGCCATCTGTATACCTATTGAAAGACCACAAAAGAAATAAGAACCAACAGCAAGTTGAACAAACTCTTTGTTGGAGCCTGGAATGTCAGGACACTCAAGACCAGTAACAGACCAGAGAGGTGAACTGCACTTGTAGGACACGTGCTTCAGAAGAACAACGTCAACATTGCAGCGCTCAGTGAGACACGCCTGGCCCAGACTGATGAAATCACAGAAGTACGGGCTGGCCATATGTTTTTCTGGAGTGCCAAGGGAAAGGATGAGGCTGAAGAAGCCAGAGTTTGCTTTACCTCTGAACCACAATTGTCAGGAACCTGGAGTCCCTCCCCAGAGGCATCAACATTTGCCTCAGGGTAATGAGGCTGCCTCTGAAAGCCAAGACCCACCTGACTCTGATCAGCAGCTGCGCACCCACCATGACCTACACCTCTGAACAGAAGGGACAGCTCTACCAGGAACTCGGCAGCTACTACACACTGTACCCAAAGACGACAAGATCCTGCTACTTGGCATTTAATGCCCGAGTAGGCAGTGACCATCTGTCTTGGCCGGAAGTCATTAGCAAGCATGGCCTTGGAAAGAAGAATCCAAATGGGAAGCTACTACTCACCTTCCGTGCGGAAACAAGCTGACAATCACCAACACCCTCTTTCAGCTTCTGGACGTCCACAAGGCAACCTGGATGCACCCACGCTCCAAGAACTGGCACCTGATTGATTCCGTGATCACGAGGCACTGGACATCAGGGATGTGATCATCAACAGAGCGATGAGGGGTGCAGACTGCTGGATTGATGAGATCCTGCTGAGAAGCCAGTATGCTAACACCAAGCAGAGGCTGAACACTCAGTGGCCCGCTGACCCCAGCATCAAAGAGGAGCAACCCGAGCAGCTGCCTGAGGAAGCAGACCCTGAAACAGCAGGGGCTGTCTTCAGAGATACCCTGTACAGTGCTGCAAGTGCCATTCTCGGGCAACCCAGCAGGAAGCATCAGGGTTGGTTCGACGGGAACAACTCTGATATC
This sequence comes from Hypanus sabinus, assembly GCF_030144855.1. Classification (NCBI taxonomy): domain Eukaryota; kingdom Metazoa; phylum Chordata; class Chondrichthyes; order Myliobatiformes; family Dasyatidae; genus Hypanus; species Hypanus sabinus. The sequence continues at coordinate 59,038,940 of NC_082713.1, read as the reverse complement.
GTCACCCTTCGCAAGCGGAAGCAGGAAGCCTTTTCAAGCTGGCTCGGTGACGAGCAGTCAACCCCCAAACATGATGGCTTGAAGCACCTCTGTAGTGTGGTCCAAGCTGAGCTGCAGAAGATGAAAGATCAGTGGTGGGAGGCCAAAGCGGCAGAATTTAAGCACCATGTTGACAGAACAACAGAAAGAAATTTTTTGATTGCCTAAGTGCAGCGAACAAACCTTCCTCCAGCATCATGGCACCAGTCCACTCCTTGCATGAAACACTCCTCACTGAAAGAGGCAACATTGTCCAATGCTGGACAGACCATTTCAACCAGCTACTGAACAGGCCATCCCGGATCCCATCCCATAGAAGACATGCCCCAGTGCCCAGTCTTAGAGGCCCTTGATGATCCCCCCCACACCGGTAGAAGCTACGAAGGAGGTCAGCCAGCTGCAGCCAGGGTAGGCCCCCGGCCTGGATGGGATCCCACCAGAAGTCTTCAAGTTGGGTGGTGAAATCATTTTTCAGAGGCTGGCAGAGCCCTTGAAACAGTTCTGGGAGAAAGCCTGTGTACCACAGAATTTTAGGTTTGCAAACATCATCCACCTGTATAAGAACAAGGGAGACAGGGCATCCTGTGACAACCACAGAGGCATATCTCTCCTGAGTATAGCCAGGAAAATCATGGTCTGTATCATACTGAACAGGATTACCTCTCACCTCCTTGATGGTGTTGTCTCAGAGAACCAAAGTGGTTTCAGATCTAACAGAGAGACAGTGGACATATTTTGCTGTCGCACAGATCCAGGAGAAGTACCAGGAACAGAACCAGAATCTCTACATCCTCTTTGTAGATCTGACAAAGGCATTTGATACCATCAGTCACACAGGCCTTTGGTGCATCCTTACCAGTTAGGCTGTCCCCTGAGGCCGGTCAGCTTTGTCAGGTCATTCCACGAGGGCATGATGATGCTCAGCATCATCAAAAAGAGCTGCATCTCTGACCCCTTCCTAATGGTGTCAAGCAGGGCTATGTCCTCACGCCTACCCTATTCAGCCTGCTGTTTGTCACAATATTGTACCCTGCTCTCTCACAGACTGATGCAGGAATAACAATTCGCAACAGGACTGATGGACACTTCTTTGATCTGTGACGCCTCCAGGCCAAGACCAAAGTGCTGTAAGCAATAGTAAGAGACTTCATCTCTGCAGGTGACACCACTCTTGCAGGGCACAGTGAAAGGGGACTTCAGGAGCTTGCTGTCTGCCTCACTGTGGCAGCAAGAGAATTTGGCCTAACCATCAGCCTGCAGCAGACAGATCTTCCACTTCAGCCCGCACAGGGTCAGACTCAGTGCTTGAGGCCCTGCCACCGTGGCTCACACTTGGTCGGTCATCCTCACCAACAGCATCCAGGACAGTAAACTTATTATTCAGAGGAACGGCTGCAGTGGTGCTCTGCACTGCCTGTCTACTCTCCTTCGCTTTCCCTCCTCAATGCCTGAATTAGTGTAACTGCTTTTCCCAATGCTTAAGTGTACAGATTTTGTTAACAACTTCTTTTGGTTCCAGGATAAACATAATCACAGCTTCTAATGGCTGAAATTCATTCTGTCAGATAAAATTGTAACTTCAGGTTCAGGTTTCTATCATCCAGCCAAATTCCCTTCCATCTGTAACTTGTATAAACCTCTGTCTTCAGAGCGGCTTGCCTCATTGTGCAGGGTCATCGGGTTGCCCATCTTGGCCACTGGCTTTTCCCTACTATTACTTCTGTCAGCTGTGATACTACATCTGCTACTCTGAAACTGCTTGCTCTCCCATAAGAAGCAGAGAAAAAAGCTGGTAGAATCACTGTGAAGATAATTGCATTGCTCCCATCCTGCCTTACATAATGATTACATGGAAATCTTATTTTTAATCTAAATTCCACAATCCAATCGAATTATAATGTAGTCAACCTGTGGATACAACCTGCTTTTTTTAAAACAGCTCCATGTTCTGTTTACCTTTGACCACACTGTGCCTCATATCTTCCAATGTTTTCAACATTACATTGCAGGACCCTACATTTTGTAAGTAGGACTTGGCTGGAGTGAGAACTGTGGGTGTATTGTCCCACTATTGAGTGTACTGTTCCAGTATCCAAACCAATGACAGTACCCTGAACATTTATTTTAATGGTAAATGTGAATTAGGTGTAGTTTTTCTTCACATTCCCATCATTGATTTGGATACAATGCAACACACTTTCCTTGATAGCACAGTCTTCACAGCACCACTCCGGGTGTTTTTATTTGCTGTATTTCCTTGTATTTGAAGTAGGCTGCAAGTCTCTTTCTATTTCTACAAAATGGTGCCAATTATTCACATTAACTACAACTATAACAACAGCTGCTTTCAATGTTTAGACAGAAATCATGTGTGTTCCCTTAAATCCTATCCATGTTCCATGAGATCCATGGTCTACATTCAGGTATAAACATGTGATCCACAGCTTTTCCACCTCAGCTTCATATCAGCACTTCTGACAGGACATTGTACTGATGGAGAGGGTGAGGCCTTTATAGCTTTTCCCAATAAACTCACGTCTGTACCCTGAGCTGACCAAAACTCCCTTATGTCTCTCAATGGAAATTCCATCAAAGCCACGTTCTTTTTCTTTTTTTTTCAAAGTAAGGTTTTACATGTTAACAGTTTGGCCTGTATTGTTTTTTTACTGAATACACATAATGACAATCATAAGACCATATGATATAGGAGCAGAAGTAGGCCATTCAGCCCATCGTGTCTGCTCCCCCATTCAATCATGGACTGATCCAATTCTTCCCGTCATCCCCACTCCCCTGCCTTCTCCCCATACCCTTTGATGTTCTGGCTAATCAAGAACCCATCTATCTCTGCCTTAAATGCACCCAATGACTTGGCCTCCACAGCCGCCCATGGCAACAAATACCACAGATTTACCGCCCTCTGTAATTTCTCTGCATCTCTGTTCTGAATGGACATTCTTCAATCCTGAAGTTGTACCCTCTTGTCCTAGACTCCCCTACCATGGGAAATAACTTGGTCACATCTAATCTGTTCAGGCCTTTTAACCTTCAGAATGTTTCTATGAGATCCCCTTTCATTCCCCTGAACTCCAGAGAATACAGCCCAAGAGCTGCGAGACATTCTTCATACAGTAATCCTTTCATTCTTACAATCATTCTCATGAATCTTCTTTGAATCCTCTCCAATGACAGTATATCCTTTCTATACGAAGGAGCCCAAAAATGGACACAATACTCCAAGTGTGGTTTCAAAAGTGCCTTATAGAGCCTCAACATCACATCCCTGCTCTTATATTTTATACCTCCAGAAATGAATGCCAACATTGCATTTGCCTTCTTCACCACTGACTCAACCTGGAGTATCCTGGGTATCCTGCACAAGGACTCCCAAGTCCTTTTGCATCTCTGCATGTTGAATTCTCTCCCCATCTAAATAATAGCCTGCCTGTTTATTTCTTCCACCAAAGTGCACGACCATACACTTTCCAACATTGTATTTCATTTGCCACTTCTTTGCCCATTCCCCTAAACTATTGAAGTCTTTCTGCAGGCTCTCTGTTTCCTCAACACAACCCGCTCCTCCACCTGTCTTTGTATCATCGGCAAATTTAGCTATAAATCCATTAATCCCATAGTCCAAATCCTTGACATACATCGTAAGAAGCAGCGGTCCAAGTAACAACCCCTATAGAACTTCATTGGTAACCGGCAGCCAGCCAGAATAAAATCCCTTTATTCCCACTCTCTGTTTTCTGCCAATCAGTCAATGCTTCACCCATGCTAGTAACTTCCCTGTAATTCCATGGGCTTTTATCTTGCTAAGCAACCTCATGTGTGGCACCTTGTCAAAGGCCTTCTGAAAATCCAAGGACACCACATCTACTGCATCTCCTTTGTCTACCCTGCTTGCAATTTCCTCAAAAAATTGCAATAGGTTAGTCAGGCAGGATTTTCCTTTCAGGAAACCGTGCTGGCTTTGTCATGTGTCTCCAGGTATTCTGTAATCTCATCCCTAACAATCAATTCCAACAACTTCCCAACCACTGATGTCAGGCTAACAGGTCTATAGTTTTCTTTCTGCTGCCTCCCACCCTTCTTAAATAGCAGAGTAGCATTTGTAATTTTTCAGTCATCCAGTACAATGCCAGAATCTATCGATTCTTGAAAGATTATTGTTAATGCCTCTGCAGTCTCTCGAGTTATTTCCTTCAGAATCCAAGGGTGCATTCCAGTAGGTCCAGGAGATTTATCCACCCACAGACCATTAAGCTTCCTGAGCACCTTCTCAGTCATAACTTTCACTGCACAAACTTCACTTCCCTGACAGCCTTGAATGTCCGGCATACTGCACATCTTCCACTGTGAAGACTGAAGCAAAATATGCATTCAGTTCCTCAGCCATCTCTGTGTCTCTCATTACAATATCTCCAGCGTCACTTTCTATTGGTCCTATATCTACCCTCAACGCTCTTTTACCCATTATGTACTTTAAAAAGCTTTTAGTATCTTCGCTGATATTAGTCACCAGCTTCCTTTCATAATTCATCTTTTCCTTCCTAATGACCTTCTTAGTTCCTTTCTGCAAGTTTTTAAAAGCTTCCCAGTCCTAAATCTTCCCACTAGCTTTGACTTCCTTGTATACTGTCTCTTTTGCTTTTACTTTGGCTTCGACCTCACTTGTAAGCCACAGTAGCATCCTTCTTCCCTTCGATCCCCTAGTGGGCTCAACAACCTGTTTTAAAAAGCTGTCCCTTAGACATTCTACAAATCCTCTCTTTTGAGTCCCAGTACTGGCCTGGTTTTCCCAATCCACTTTCATGTTATAATTCCCAACAATTATCATGACATTGCCTTTCTGACACACCTTTTCAATCTCTCTTGCTGCAATTTGTAATCCACATCCCGGCTGCTTGTTTGGAGGCCTGTATACAACTGCCATTAGGGTCCTTTTACACTTTCCATTTCTCAACTCAACCCATAGAGACTCTATACATTCTGATCCTATGTCATCCCTTTCTAATCATTTAATATTATTTCTTATACACAGGGCCACACCACAACCTCTGCCTACTAACCTATCTTTCCAATACACTGTATATCCTTGGACGTTCAGCTCCCAATGGCAGCCATCCTTTAGCCAAGTTTCAGAGAGGGCCACAACATCATACTTGCCAACCTGTAGCTGAATTTCAAGATTGTTTATTTTATTTCTTATGCTGCATGCATTCAAATATAACACTTTCAGTCCAATATTTGTCTTTTCTGTTTTAACTGCACTATGCCTATATTGCCCTATAATTAATCCCACTGGCTGTGAATATGCCTCATCTTCTGCCTGTCCTTTCTATCATCTCTGTTGCACGCTACCTTTGATTTATTTCTGTCTTCCCCTTCCTCAGCCCTATCACTGCATTTCCTAATCCCCTGCCAAATTAGTTTAAACCCACCCTAACAGCTCTATTAAGCCTGCCTGCTAGGATATTGGACCCCTTTGGGTTCAGGGGTAACCTGTCTTTTTTGTACAGTTTGTATCTCTTCCAGAAGAGGCCCCAATGATCCAGGAATCCGAAGCTCTGCCCCCTACAGCAATCCCTCAGCTACACATTAATATGACTGATCATGCTATTCTTATGCTCGTTAGCAGGTAGCACAGGCAGCAGTCCTGAGATTACTACCCTGGAGGTCCTGCTTTTCAGCTTCCTACCCAGCTCCCTGAATTCTCTCTTCAGGACCTCCTCCTTTTTTCTACCTATGTCATTGGTACTGTTACGTATCCCGTAACTGGATAACTTACCAGCAAAGATAGAGAGGTCTGTTGAAGTCTGATGTCACTATTTTCAAACATTTTTATTTATAAAGGGGCACAAAAGTAAGGTTACTACAAACATTCAGATAATGTACGTCGTCAATACTCAATCTAAAGCGCGGGTATAGTAATGATCATCATTAAGAAGTAATCTTGACTGTTGTCTAGGGGATAATCTATTGTCCGTTGGAAATATAAAAGTCACTCAGAAGTCTGCAGACTTTAGCCTTTCGGGGAATCGCTGGGTTTCACGTGTTTTAGAGGGATCGGTGAAAAACGAAAAAAAACTTGCCCGGGTCTTTATGAAGCCACTCCGTTAAATCAGGGGAGCGTTGTTTCCCCGTTGTTAGTTCGAAGTCCTTCTCGGTATTATCAGCCACCCGCTCCCCAGGCAAAGGAGTTAGGAGCGCACGTGGCGTTGAGTGGCTTCCAGCCACGGGAGCACTGAGCGAGGGTGTCCTTCGGGTGCGTTGCTGGGGTACTGCCTCCTGCAGTCCCCTTTTATCTTGACTTGCAGAGTTGTAGATGTCCATCAAAGTAGGGTGATGCAAGCCCCGCCCCCACATTGCCCGAGGGTGTCCATATCCATGGTAGCTGTCGCGTAGCAGGGACATGCACGTCACACAGGTGCCTCTAAGAACAATGGCCAAAACCGTTGCATTGTCTCTCACTTCCTGGGTCCGAGACCCGAATTAATAGCGATCTTGCGATTCTCCGGAAGGAGGGGGCTGGTCCCGCCCCTTCGGCCCCTCAGAGCTGCGGTACATTCATAATAGTACCAACGTGTAGCAACACTTCTGGCTGTTCACTTCTGACTGATACTCAAAGCTCTGTGCTTGTATTGCTAACTCCCTCAGACTTTCAAAGTAATTCTCAATTACTTCCTCTGGAATCCAATTACGTCTACCAAACTTAAAACTAAAATATTTTGCATGGTCAAAAACAAGAGAAAATATGCAGTTGTTGGAGATCCAAATTAACACACACAAAATGCTGGAGGAGCTCAGTAGACCAGGCAGCATCTATGGCAAAGAGTAAACAGTCGATGTTTCGGGCCAAGTTTCAGTCCCAATGAAGAGTCTCAGCCCAAAATGTCAACTGTTTACTCTTTACCATAGATGCTGCCTGGCTTGCTGAGTTCCTCCATAATTTTGTATGTATTATTTTGCGCAGTGGTGGGTTGAACTATGATCTTAGTTTGGCAATAATTTAATCATGTAGGAAGTCTATTGTAATTTATTGTGCCAAAAGGTTTTCCAGTGTCACATCAGAGTCAGAATCCAGCCCTACTAATAAAGTGACACACACAAAATGCTGATGGAACGCAGCAGGCCAGGCAGCATCTATAGGGAGAAGCGTTGTCAACGTTTCGGGCCGAGACCCTTCATCAGGACTAACTGAAAGGGAAGATAGTAAGAGATCCACAGCATTTTGTGTGTGTTGCTTGAATCTCCAGCATCTGCAGATTTCCTCATGTTTGCCTACTAATAAAGTGTTTTCTTTTTTCATTCACAGATCACAGCATTTGTCCTTCAGTGTTGTCAGTGGCAAATTCCACAGTGCTGGAAGGCTTGAAGTACATGTTCAACTGCTCAAAACTGAACATCTCTTATGAGTTCTTATACTTCTTTAAAATACATCACATTTTTTCCATTTCACCCTTCCTTCCCTTCTGTGGCATGGGATTTCTTTATATCCCATACCTCATTGCTGGTCTATTTTAGTTCCCCTGAACTAGCCCTTGGAGGAGAGCATCATTAACAGTCATTTATTCACTCAGACCTGTACTTCAACTAAAGACAATCTCTGTTTTGGGCAAAGATCTTTGACTGAAGTGCAAGCATGGTACAAACAATATAGCAAGATGCATCACGTGATATTGTCTCTTAAGGTAACAACAACTGCACTTAACAGCAATACACATACTATATGTAACTTGATATACATATACAGTATATTACACTGATGAAGAGTCACAGCCCAAAATGTTGACAGTTTTTTTTACAGATGATACCCGTCCTGGGACTTTCCAGCATTTTCTGCCATTGTTCCACATTAACACATGGACTTTTTCAGCTTTTCCAGGTGTCTCACGGTAATTATTATCTGGGCACCCCCTGCTACAGATTACAAGTTTGACCTCCAGTAAGCTAAAGACAATATCATCCCTTACCGCTGTCCTGGCAACAGTATGTATTTTGTGTCTATTTTCAAGCCATTTAAAGTCCTACCTGAGCTTAACCTCAAAATCATATAGAGTGTCAATGTCAACGCAGGTTGTAGTGATATTAAAATCAAGGAATGGAGCATGTTCCCCTTTGCTCTCTTTTTTCTGCTCCATAATTTGAAAAAGTTACTGGTTCTAGGTTACCTGGAGGAAAATAGGAGAGCGTCATGCTGTGATTAAGAAGGACAAAGCGCAAGAAATTCAACCTGCAGCTTAATTTAAAAGATCAGCAAATGTGGGTGATTTCACTTTTAATGGGTTCAGTCTGGAAATGGCCACAGACATATTTGGTGGCTCTTCCCATAATGTGACCACTGGTTCCCCAATGCCAGATATCTTTCTAGCATTCTGATTACTTACTTATTCATCACATGTACACAGTCTTACCCTGCAAGGATAAGTGCAGATTATGAAATTTGGGTGTGAAGCTCATAACAGTGGTTGGCATTTAAGTGTTTTCTCAAATCAATTCCAGCAGAAATACTGCTTAGCAATACTGCAAGCAGAAATAAATGAATGAAAGAATGGGACGTGGTGGTGAAACTTATGAATGCTAAGACTAATCCACAATTATTACCCATTAACTATTGGTTGTTATGTGGTTATACAGCGAGGTTTGAAAGAAACTTTTTAATATATATTTTCTTTCTCTGACTTTTTATACTTTTGCTGAAAGTGCATTCAGAAGACATTTATGAAATAGAATTTTTTCAGCAGGATCCACCAGCAAAAATCATTATCAGCAAATCCGGAGTCTGCAGTCTGCTAACCAGACCAGACAAGGATTTAGCGAGTGGAATCTCAGGAGAAAAAGGTAGTAAGCAAGATGAACTCAGTTGAGCCAGTTGTAGATATCTGGCTCCTTCATGTGTATATCCATGTATACAAATCAGTAATAAGAATAAACAAGAGATTTCTCCACATTCTGTTGAAACAGCTGTTCTTTTGGTAGCAGTGGAAGAGGGGTACCATTGGAAGGTTTTATGTACCCCTGCAATAAGGACCAAGAAACAGCTAGCCATCATCAGTATTAACTTCTAACTACAAAACTCTTAATTGGGCCTATAATATCCAGGCAGTCATCATTGCCAACGCATCCAGCTCAACAAGAACCCCATCATGCCGGCAACTCAGTGCTCTCACTTGACCGCTCCCCCCCCCCCTCCTCCACCACCATCACCATCCACAACCTCTAAATTTAACCTCAAGCCAAGACATTTTATTTTCATTTCTATGCTGATGCTCACGCATAGGAAGATGTACAATGGTTGAAAAGCACCCAGAACACCACTGAGGTTTACAGCAATCATTTCATGTCTGACACAGACTATGAAAACATGATACAATGTCCTCTCTTCAGGACAGATTTAAGTATCTAGTCTTTTGTCTTTATTTTTCCGGACAAAGATTGCCAATAATATATTGAAAACAAAAGGTAAAACCAGTCAACTCATTTCAATTCCAATATGATATTCTGGGACCAAAACCTTATGAAACAATGTCATGTGGTACATATAACATAGAATAATACAGCACAGTACAGGCCATTTGGCCCACAATCTCCTCTGTAGCCTTTCCAATGCTTCCACATCCTTTCTATAGTGAGGCGACCAGAACCAGGCACAGTACTCCAAGTGTGGCCTAACCAGAGTTTTATAGAGCTGCATCATTAGCCCGTGACGCTTAAACTCTAACCCTCGACTTATGAAAGCTAACACTTCATAAGCTTTCTTAACTACGCTATCTACCTGTGAGGCAACTTTCAGGGATCTGTGGACATGTACCCCCAGATCCCTCTTCTCCTCCACACTCCCAAGTACCCTGCCATTTACTTTGTAGTCTGCCTTGGAGTTTGTCCTTCCAGAGTGTATAACCTCACACTTCTCTAGGTTGAACTCCATCTGCCACTTCTCAGCCCATTTCTGCATCCTATCAATGTCTCTCTGTAATTTTCAACAATCCTCAACACTATCCACAACACCACCAATCTTTGTGTCAAATGCAAACTTGCCGACCCACCCATCTGCCCCACATCCAGGTTGTTAATAAAAATCATGAAAAGTAGAGGTCCCAGAATCGTTCCTTGTGGGACACCACTAGTCACAACCATCCAATCTGAATGTACTCCCTCCACCACAACCCTCTGCTTTCTGCAGGCAAGCCAATTCTGAATCCAGTTGGCCAATCTTCCCTGGATCCCATGCCATCTGACTTTCTGAATAAGCCTACCGTGTGGTACCTTGTCAAATGCTTTACTAAAATCCATGTAGATCACATCCACTGCACTACCCTCATCTATATGTCTGGTCACCTCCTCAAAGAACTCTATCAGGCTTGTTAGACACGATCTGCCCTTCACAAAGCCATGCTGACTGTCCCTGATCAGACCATGGTTCTCTAAATGCCCATAGATTCTATCTCTAAGAATCTTTTCCAGCAGCTTTCCCACCATAGATGTAAGGGTCACCGGTCTATAATTACCCGGACTATCCCTACTACCTTTTTTGAAGAAGGGGACAACATTCGCTTCGCTCCAATCCTCCGGTACCATTCCCACGGACAATGAGGACATAAAGATCCTAGCCAGAGGCTCAGCAATCTCTTCCCTAGCCTCATGGAGCAGCCTGGGGAATATTCCACTGGGCCCCAGGGACTTATCCATCCTAATGTATCTTAACAACTCCAACACCTCCTCTCCCTTAATATCAACATGCTCCAGAACATCAACCTCATTCATATTGTCCTCACCGTCATCAAGTTCCCTCTCAGTGGTGAACACCGAAGAGAAGTATTCATTGAGGACCTTGCTCACTTCCACAGCCTCCAGGCACATCTTCCCAACTTCATCTCTAATCAGTCCTATCTTCACTCTTGTCAACCTTTTGATCTTCACATAATTGAAGAATGCCTTGGGGTTTTCCTTTATCCTACTCGCCAAGGCCTTCTCATGCCCCCTTCTTGCTCTTCTCAGCCCCTTCTTAAGCTCCTTTCTTGCTACCCTATATTCCTCAATAGACTCATCTGATCCTTGCTTCCTAAACCTCATGTATGCTGCCTTCTTCCACCTGACTAGATTCTCCACTTCAATCATCACCCATGGTTCCTTCATCTTCCACACCGGAACAAATTTATTCCTAACATCCTGCAAAAGATCCCTAAATATCGACCACATGTCCAGAGTACACTTCCCTGAAAAAACATCATCCCAATTCACACCCGCAAGTTCTAGCCTTTCAGCCTCATAATTTGCCTTTCCCCAATTAAAATTTTTCCTGTCCTCTCTAATTCTATCCTTTTCCATGATAATGCTAAAGGCCAGGGAGCAGTGGTCACTGTCCCCCAGATGCTCACCCACTGAGAAATTTGTGACCTGACGAGTTTGTTACCTAATACTAGATCTAGTATGGCATTCCCCCTAGTCAGCCTGTCAACATACTGTGACAGGAATCTGTCCTGGACACACTTGACAAACTCTGCCCCATCTAAATCATTGGAACTAATCAAGTGCCAATCAGTATTAGGGAAGTTAAAGTCACCCATGATAACCACCCTGTTACTTTTGCACCTTTCCAAAATCTGCCTCCCCATCTGCTCCTCGGTATCTCTGCTGCTACCAGGGGACCTACAGAATACTCCCAATAGAGTAACTGTTCCCTTCCTGTTTCCGACTTCTACTGATACTGACTCAAAGGAAGATCCTGCTACATTACCCACCCTTTCTGTAGCTGTAATAGTATCCCTGACCAGTAATGCCACCCCGCCTCCCCTTCCCCCCCATCCCTTTTAAAGCACTGAAATCCAGGAATATTGAGAATCCATTCTTGCCCTGGTGCCAGCCAAGTCTTTGTATTGGCCACTACATCATAATTCCATGTATGTATCCAAGCTCTCAGTTCATCACCTTTGTTCCTGATGCTTCTTGCATTGAAGCCCTTCTACCTTACTACCTTTACACCCTTCATTCTGTTTCTCTTTCCTCAAAGCCTCTTTATATGCTAGATCTTGCTTTACTCCATGCACTATACTTGCAGCTCTCGCATGACCTTTATCCTTCTCCACCTCACTATCTGCTCTACACTCTGGTTCCCCTCCCCCAGCAAATCTAGTTTAAACCCCCCCACCACCGGAGCAGCACTAGCAAACCTTCCAGCAAGGATGTTAGTCCCCCTCTAGTTCAGGTGAAACCCGTCCCGTTGGAGCAGGTCCCAGCTTCCCTGTAACAAAACCCAATTGTCCAGAAACATGAAGCCCTCCCTCCTGCACCAACTCTTTAGCCACGTATTTAGCTGCAGTATCTTCCTATTTCTGGCCTCACTAGCACGTGGCATGGGTAGCAATTCTGAGATTATAACATCTTGTTAAAATTTCAAGAGAAGGTGTGGATATGTTTTCTGAAAATAAAGCTATTTGGAGAAATTCTAATTGAAGAGAACTACAACAATAACATCCTATCATTAAGGATAGAAATTATTAAGTGAAGAAATCTTACAGTGTATCATGAAGATAGAATTTCAATTAGGCAGGTTAGATATTTCATGTATATTTCAAAACGTGTTAATTCATAAAGCTATGATTTAATTAAGTCATTAAAGAATAAGCCAATTAAAACAATTAAAAAATAATCTTATAATGGTAGTGACATTTCCAAGTGTCTTCAACTCTGGCATAGATTGGCAGCGTATTTTACTCTCAAGTCCCAGAAAAAGATCCATCAAATAGTTTTATTAATGCCAACTGAACCTTTACACTGTTGAAATGAATGGCAATTCAGTTAATTTTTAAATCTGGTCAATATTTCCACTGCTATGTCTACTTACTGTATGCTGTGGTTTAAATATAACCCTCACAGAATCTCATTCCTGTGTTATCGTTTCCACTATTGGTCACAGCAGGTCCTTTAAAAGATAATGTGTTATTTAAGGGAATTGGATAGCGGAATAGCAGAAATGGGACTGATATTTATTAAATGAAAGGATACAAGAGTCACAAATATGTATAGTGATTGATTTGAACAATAACCTACGAGGATAGTGAGGTTCAACATGAAATCAACCACAAAGCTTTATACAATAACATTGTAAATCCTGATAGTAAGAGTAAAAAGAAATTCAGTAAGGAGATTGTGTGTTTAATATTATGAGCTTGTGGTCTTGAATGGTGAGATGTTTTATCAACAGTTATAGGCTTAATCTTTTCAATTGTTACAGAATGTTATATCAACTGAGTTTTATGGGAAAGCTATTCATTTTTGCCAAATGCTTACATCTATTCAAGAAAGGCACTTGGAGGAATAAGAAATGTCCAGTTTTAACCAAAGTTTTATTTTATATATCTAAATTGCTCAGCCCCTAGGCATCATTTATTACCCATCCCTTACTTCATTTGAGAAGATGGAGAACTGATGCCTTCAACCTCTGCTGGTGGGACCCCTGAAGTGCTTTAGAGAGGTTTGCAGTGACTTGATGGACTCAAAACTGTACAAGGTATGAGCAGCTTGATGACAATAAACCACTTTCTAGCAGTCACAGAGACTTTATCTAATGTACCTTTTCCACTATCTAGCGGAAAATGTTGAGTATGTAGAACCTAATGATCAAAAGGCATAGCTGGATCTGAAGAACATGCTTCCAACTCTGTGGCCATAATGCTACTGGGGCCCATAACATTTGCAGTATCAGTGCACTAACTTTCCATACAATGCAATGTGAACAAATTTGGCAGAAAATCAGCTTTCTTGATAGTGTAGAAAGCTGAAATAGATCATTCACTTGACACTTTAGTTGGAAGATGAGAGCAAACATTCAAGATTTCAATTATTTGCTTGGCTCAGCTTTTGCTTTGGATGGGAATTTTCATGGTGCTTCATTCTTGTACTTGTTTAATAATCCATCACCATCTGAGCAGTTGGGTATGGATTCAGGCAACTCAGTCCATGGCATGCATACTCTGATGTTTAAATGTATGTGGTTCTTTGCTGTGGCCAGGCCATGCTGTCACTTCATTTTTACATGCACTAAGCATCTTTCTCAGTGACGGTAACAGAAATGCTAGTAAACTCAGAAAATTAGACAGCATCTATGGAAAGAAAAACTAGTTAATGGTTTAATTTGACACTCATAACTTACATGAATATAAAATTTCTCATCCAGTTTTATTCCATAGATAATTTTTAATAGCAGATTGACATAATGAGGTGTTCTCTATTTCACTTAGAAGGCCGAGCAATGGGTTCAGATAATGGCTAGGAAAGAATAGTAAAAGTTATTAAAGACATTAGCGAATTGATTAATGGTTACAACAACTTAATCACCAGTGATTATGCATCTTTCCCTTTTGCATATTTTATCCATTAACTTTATTTATATTCTCCAGATGCTCCAGTGAGATTTTACCTAATATCATCTGATAATTTAGTGCAGGTCTCTGATTGTTAGTTTAGTGACATAATGAGGATGCCACTATACTTTGTGGAAATATCCATGAATGTCCTCAGATTTAATTGTTCTAGAGAATTTGTTTGGACAAATGTCTGCATTCCCTCTTCTCCAACACTTAACCCGGCTGATGTTCTTATTTACTCTTGAAAATGAATTAATTTCTCTTTAATATCAGTGAGTAAAGTTTTATAACAATTATGCCAGCCAGAAAAAGAGGAATGTCTGTGAACATATACAAGTGCAGGGAAGGTTGCCAAAATGCCCAGGTAGCATTATACTGAGGTCTCACTCCTCCCAGTTCTGACTTTTCAATGCTTCTTATTATAATAGTCTTGAGTTGTTCGTAAATAATAGAAAGGTAATGACGTATTTGTACAAAATGCTTTGTACAAAAAAAAACATAATAGAATGCCATTAAAATTCTGCGGGAAACACTTTGAAATTATACTTTAATTAAACATTAACAAATATTAATATTAAGAGTGTTAATGTGATATTCAAATATAATTTTTACTAAGTTCACAAAATCGTAAAATGAAGACAATCGACCCATTCTTGTTTAACCTTCATGGAAGATCCTGGGATTTTCTGATCATGTTATCTATTTTTTTTCGGAGTTGATTTAAGGTTTTTAACTCCAATGGTCATCAGCAAATCTGCCCCTTTGAAATGAATATTGCAAATTCATAGGCATGCTTTCATCAGCATTCCATGTAGCATATTTGGATATGCACACCCGCCAAGCAAGAAACTCACTTTTAGCACTCGGTTCATCCTGCACTGATTACACTTCAAAGATCTAAATGTTCTGTCTCCCCTTTATTCTCCTGCACTCTCATGTTCTTTAGTGTTACTATATGCAAAGGCAAGGAACAAGATATAGAGCAACTTTTCCAAAACACAGGAGTGACTACAATGTATTACAATCTATTGTACTACAATGTATTAAAAATCACATGAATTCAGATATTAAAGGTATACTAGTACTTAGATATACAATATGTACAGTGCAGCCTGTAATCATACACCAAGGCTGATGTGATTAGCATTGCTGATAAAAGGATTTAGGTTTAAAATGCATTTAAGCTCATGGTGTCAATTGCTATCTTTTGAATCATCTGATTTTATTGACTATCCATTTCACAAAGTAAAGGGATCAATCTAGAGCTATTTTGAAGCGGAATAGTCATTACGAAAAAAAATTTTAAAGACCATAAGTAGAATTACAACATTGAGTAATTTATAGCCAGGATCTGCTTTTGAATCATGAGTTGCATGAAGAATTTTCATCTAAAATTCCATGCCAAAATTTTGCTACTATTAAGCAAATGATTTCAAGCCACATTCTAAATCTATTTAGAAATTCTCAGTCCTTTTCATTCAAAAGAAGTATCAAAATATGGCAAGATCTATCTGACATGTAAATATAAAAGAAATCAATATCAGTTTTTGAAGCAACACATAGAAAATGCTGGAGGATCTCAGCAAGCCTGGCAGCATCTATAAAAAAGAGTATAGTTGACATTTAGGGCTGAGATACTTCATCAGAACTGGACAGAAAAAGATGAGAATTCAGAGTGAGAAGGTGGAGGGGGGCAGAAACATAAGGTGATAGATGAAACCGGGAGGGGTGGAGGGGTGAGATAAAGAGCTGTGAAGTTGAGTGGTGAAAGAGATACAGGCTGGAGAAGGGGGAATCTGATAGGATGGGGCAGAAAGCCATGGAAGAAAGAAAAGAGGGAGGGCCACCAGCGAGAGGTGATGGGCAGGTAAGGAGATAAGGTGAGAGGGAGAAAATTGGATGAGTTATATTAAGTGGGGGTGGGGGGAGGGAGTTACCAGAAATTCAAGAAATCAATGTCCATGCCATCAGGTTGGAGACTACCTAAAAGGAATATAAAGGTGTCGCTTCTCCTCCTACTGTTTGTCGCCTCATCACAACAGAAGTGGAGGCGATGGACTGATGTCGGAATGGGAATGGGAAGTGGAATTAATTTGGGTGGCCACTGGGAGATCCTGCTTTTTCTGGTGGACAGAGTGTAGGTGTGTGGCAAAGCAATCACCCAATCTACATCGGGTCTCACCGATATACAGGAAGCTACACTGGGAGCACCGGACACAGTAGATGACCCCAACAGATTCACAGATGAAGTGTGTGTGTGCTTGGTGGTGGGATCCCGTTGGAGATGGCAGACGTTATGGAGAATTATGTGCACAACATGGAGGCTGCTGGGGTGGTAAGTGAGGACAAGAGAAACCCTGTCCCTGGTGGAGTGGCAGGAGGATGGATTTCGCAAACTTCCCGTAATCCTCCCCTTCACCATTCTCCATTCCCTCTTCCATCTCTCATCTATCTCCTTAAGTGCCGATCACCTCCCTCTGGTTCTCCTCCCCTTTTCTTTCTTCCATGGCCTTCTGTCCTCTCCTATTAGATCCCCCCTTTTATCTCTGTATCTCTCTCACCAATCAACTTCCCATCTCTTTACTTCACCCCTCCCTGACTCTGTTTTACCTATCACCTTGTGTTTCTTCCTTCCCCACCCGCCCAGACTGTACTCTTTTTCATAGATGCTACCATGTCTGCTGAATTCCTCCAGCATTTTGTGTATGTTTCTTGGATTTCCAGCATCTGCAGATTTTCTCTTGTTTGAGATCAGGATTTTGAAGTTTTTACAGTGGCCTTGGCAACTTTCTAACCTCAGTTCACATAGCTTAGAGTTTTATGAGGAGATGATAAAACTCAAAATAATGTACATTTATCTCAATGCTTTTCATGGATTGTCTTGGGATTCTTTTCCAGGACCAGTATGGCTCTCTAGAATCTAAGGGTGAAATTTGTCTTTTGTCATTAGTGCTGCATACATTGGAGAGTTTCAACTATTGGTTGTACTCATGCCTGCACATTCATTCTATTGTGGAGTTAAACTCAATCAGCAGACAATATCTAAGCACCAGCAGTCCAAGACCAATTCTTCCTCCCTTGTGTTTCACTTTTTGTCTTGCTTAGTTCAAGTCTAGTTTCCTAAAAGTCTACTTTCAGAAACAAGGCTGTGTGGCAGGTAAAACACACATCTATGTAAATGAAAATGAGAGAATTTGATTGGGCATGCTGTAGTCCAGGAAAATTTTGCTTGCGTTCATAAATTTTCAATCAAACAACTTTATTCAGTTTAACCTAATGAATGACATCAATGTACTTTACAATGGAATCTTCATTACTTGCTAAAATGAAAAAGATACTCTGCTCTATGATGAAAATTGGTAATCCACACAGTATCTCCAAAATTTTCCTTACACATATGGTACTGTATTATCATGCATGGATATAGAAGTAAGTCCAGATGTAAACAATGGAAAATAGATTGAATTCTCCTTGAAGTGTTAAGTTACAATCAAGTCCAAAAGGAAATTTGTGTTAGTGGACTGTGTAATAGATGTCATCACATTCTGCAAAATTTTAGGCAAATAATTAAGAAAACAGATATAGACACTTCTATTACAGTTTCATATTTGCAACAAAATTTATCATGCTAATAAATACACATAGCAATGTAATTTCTTTTCTGCTTCTTCTTTCTCTGATGTCATCCAACGTGCAACCTTGGACTCCTCTCATTTCCAATGCTGTCCCTAAATGACTTCCCTTCAAGATATAATTCAGATTCTGCAAGTATGTTGACAACATCCAGCTGCTCTGCACTGGAACTCTCTTTCCACCCGAATGAGTAAAAAGAATTCCTCTACCTAAGCACTGAAATGAATAAACATATTTTCTTAAAGCACCACCACAATCTATTAATTTGCCATTGATTCCAGTGTCTTTCCCGAATACTTCCAGGCTGCCCCGGACTTCAGCATCTCATTTAATTCCAACTTGAGCTTCAGTCACCAATCCTGTTCTCCAATAACAGTACCTCCATCTATCCCTTGAATATCGCTTTCTACCTTTGCCTGAACCCGTCAGTTGCTAAAGTCCAGGACTGCCCATTCCGAAAGTTTCTTGGCTATTAGCTGAATTAAGTGCACTGCTGAGAACATGCCAACTAACAAAAGGTTTTTGTGGACTCCATGCTCTTGGCTTAATGATGCCTTAATTTTTTTGATTTTTATAATGGTTTCTATTAATTTCCCTATTCTGTAACTACCTATAAATACATCTGGGGTCACAAACAGATCAATGAAAATATGGCATACATTAGCATGAACATAAAACTGCAAATAATATAGATTCATAGAGCGGTAAAACACCAAAACAGGTCTCTCAGCCCACTTCGGGCATGCCAGCCTTCATGACTTGTTCTGTTAATTCTATCTGCTACATTTATACCTCTTCTCCTTTTCTGTCTAAGGACCTGTCAAAATACTTTGTTTATACAATGATGGTATCTGCCTCTTTCACCTCATCTTGTAGCATGTTCCACATAACCATCATCCTCTATGTGAAAAATTTCCCTCTCAGATGTCCTTTACATTTTGTCTCCTTTGACCTTATACTTATGCCCTCTAGTTTTAAAACTCCAAATGCCACCTCATCAATGTTTTGTACAGCTGTGATATAACATCCAAACCCTTATACTCAATGCCTAGGCCTACGATGGCAAGTATATCTGGAGTTTGATTTCTAGAGTGATTTATCTGAAAAGTTGAGCAGTTTTGTTCAACTCCAGCTGGCTATGCATACCCAACACTTACTGAAACCCAACAATTACAACTGAGCTTTCAACCATATTGCTCTGAAGTTTCCTTCCTAAGTTCTTCAACCTCGATCCTTCCATTCTGTTTGCCAGAATCTTCAAAATTCTAGTTTCTGAAAGTATTTCAGTAATCATTTCCAAAAATCCTGCTTTCTGTTACTCTCAAAAATAGCTCAGACATTGTATTATATTTTCTACTGAACTTTAGTAAATATTAATACTTCAAAGGAAGCATCAAAGATGGAATTCTTCACACTTCCTTTATAAATCTATAATTGGCCTAATGTCATACTATATTAGAATAACATTCCCATGATGCCTTCAAATGTAACACTACATTTAGAGTGCTGTATAAATGCAACTTGATGTTGGTTCTGCCCATGTCATATGTTGTACCCTTTGATTCATATTACAGATAAACACAGAATGAAGTGTTTTCACAAAACATAGTACTTCTTTGATAGTTTAATCAAAAGGATGGAGTAGCCTACTTCAAGTGAGAGCATCTGTGATACATTTCACAAACTGCATAATGATTGACCCAACAGGATTGAGACGTGCAAATGTTATTTTAAAATTATCACAAAATAATTTTAATTTTAACCTTGGGTGTGTGAAAATGTGATGATAAAACATTCATATAATATACAGAGGTTTGCTATCAGGCCCTGGATTAGGAAAGAGTGAACATCACCTTGTAAGCTTTGCAGAGAAATGACCTATTAAAGTATATATCCTCAGCAGATTCATTTCCAGCTGCCTGTGACAGAAACTATTAAAGAAAAGCATTATAGCACAATGGAAAGCTTCGGGCTCTAAACAACATATATTTAATATATTGAAGACTTCATCAAAATCTAGCCCCTAACACTAATTCACTTTTGTTGTTTCATCTCCAGTGTTGTCACTGGTAATAAGTTTCAAATTGAATGCCTTCTATTTATGTAATAGTAAATAGATAGCCATTAGCTATTGCAGAAAGATTCTTAAAGTTGTCACCTTTTGTAATGGCACTGCCATATAGAACAGATGAGAATATGACAGTAGCCCTCTTCAGTGGCTCAGACAAGTACATTTACATGTACTGTGGTTCTCTGGTCAGCAAACAACTGAGCTGCTGTAAGCTGTACCATTCTAAAATATCCATACGGCAGGGTGATGAATTGGCAATGACCAATAACTAAGACCACGTTTTTTTAGCATCCACTGAAAAAGCAAGTGAATTCATGGAACTTAATCTGCTAAATTCACATTCAAGTCCAGGTATCACTATCGAGTAAAACTAGCAAACAACATTCCAATCTATTATAAATTTGGCATGCATGGTAAGATTAGATTATTGTAATAGATGTTTATCGAGGAGAACATGAATCATAGAGCAAATGCTTTATTTTCCTGGATAAATTCTTGCAAATGTTGTGGATAGTTAATGCTTTGAATTACGTTGCTAGAACAGTGTAGTTATAATAGTTTTTAATCAAACATATTTTGAAGTGATAGACTCAGCCTCTATTATAGATGTGGAAATGGACAAACGTGGTAATGGAGTTGAAATGCATCCTAAAGCTCTCTTCAAGATTACATTACGTTAAGGATGCAAACACTCTGACTCAGTTTGCCTGGGAAAGTGATGGAATTGGTGGCTGGGGAAAGGCACTGCTTTTGGCACTGCAAACAATAGCATTAGTCGTTGGAACAAATAGCTTCTCTGACCATTCTGACAGTCTCTCTTATCAACACAGTATTTGGTGTTATTTGAGGCAGTGGTGGCAAGTACATGCTTTTCTCCAACAGATAGTGGTTATAATCTGGTGGATTCTTTGTGTGATCAGAGATAACATCCCGTCTAATACATGTGCGATAACAATTAGCTTTTAATTTGTTTTAGCATGAGGAGCGATAAAATGTGCATTGTAGTGAAGAGCAATGTTCAACTTGACGGAGACACATAAATCTTATTCATCACTTAGCATGTGGTGGGTTGTTAATATTAACTGCCCACCATAAACAGTAGTCAAATGGTTATCAGCATAGAACTTCAGCACCCTTGGAATTTTGCTGATGTCAAAGTGAAAGACTTTCCAGAAAATTGGATATAATTTCCATTTTTAATCCAGTATATCTTTAGTTCGCTCATTTAGGTGTTACACTGTGTTCTAATATGCTTACCACCCATTTGCACTAATGTTCAACTAATCCTATTTTATTCTCCCCATATTACCAACAAATTCTCCAGATTTTCAGGAATACTCAATTCTCAACAAGTTTTACAATTTATAAAATGATAATCTGATAGAGAAGAAAAAAATTACAAAATAATTATCACATCTGCAGTGTCTAAAATTTATTTCATCATCTCTCTGATGTTTCTGTGCTTTAAACCCTCAAAACCAATGCAAAAATCAACAAGACCAATAAGCTAATTATTGACTACAGGAGGCAGAAACTGGAGTTCCATGGGCTAGTCCTCAGTAGGGGATCAACAGTGGAGTTGGACAGTAAACTTTAAATTCCTTTGCATTATCAGATTAAAATGATCTGTCCCAGGACCAGCACATACCTGCCAACACAAAGAAGACATGTCAGTGACTCCATTTTCTTATAAGTTTGCACAGATTTGGCATGTCATCCAAAACTTTGAATAACTTCTATAGATGCACAATGGGGAGTATCTGGACTGGCTGCTCCATGGTCTGGTATGGAAACACCAATGCCCAAGACTGGAAAAGCCTACAAAAAGTGATGGATACAGATCAGTCCATCACAGGAAAAGCCCTGCCCACCACTGAGCACATATGCAAGGTGCACTGTCACAAGAAAGCGGTATTTCATCAAACACTCCCAGCCTCCAGATCATGCTCTCTTCTCTCTGCTGCCATCAGGAAGGGGGTACAGGAGCCTTAGGTCCCAGACCACCAGGTTGAGAAACAGTTATTACCATTCAATCATCAGGCTGCTGAACCAACATGAAGAACTTCACTCACCCCAGCTCTGAACTGATTCCACAACCAATAGACTAACTTGCAAAATTAAAACTGACGTTCTCAGTATTATTCATTTACTTTTTTTTTGCACAGCTTTTCTTCTTTTGCGTGTTGGTTCTTTTCAGTCTTTCCTTGTGTGTAGTTTTTCACCAATTCTTTTGTTTTTCTTTAATCCACTGTGAATGCTTGCAAGAAAATCAATCTTAAGGTATATGGGACACCACAGATGCTGGAAAACCTGAGGAACACACACAAAATGCAGCAGGTCAGGCAGCATCTATGGAAATGAATAAACAATTGATGTTTCGGGCCAAAATCTTTCATCGGGACTGGAAAGGTAGGATGGAAAAGCTAGAATAAGAAGGTGGGGGGAGGGGAAGGAGTACAAAGTAAAAGATGACAGGTGAAGCCAGGTGGGTGCAGAACAGGGTATGAAGTAAGAAGCTGGGAGGTGATAGGTAGATAAGGTAATTGACTGGAGAAGAAAGAATCTGATATCTGAGGACAGTCAACCATGGGAGAAAGGGAAGAAGGAGGAGGAGCACCAATGGGAGTTGATAGGTAGGTGAGAAGAGAGGTGGTAAGAGGGAGCCAGAGTGGGGAATTGAAGAAGAGGGAAGAAGGAGGGGGAAAAGTTCTCAAGGTAATAATAAATGGTGACATTGGCATAATTCAATAATAAAGTTCAAAGTTCAAAGTAAATTTTATTATCAGGGTACATATATATCACCACATACAACCCTGAGATTCATTTACTGTGGGCATACTCA
Source organism: Hypanus sabinus (assembly GCF_030144855.1). Lineage (NCBI taxonomy): Eukaryota > Metazoa > Chordata > Chondrichthyes > Myliobatiformes > Dasyatidae > Hypanus > Hypanus sabinus. The sequence goes on along the minus strand of NC_082713.1, from coordinate 59,015,983 downwards.
TAAATTCTATAGAATAGTAACTAGAACAGGATAAATGAAAAATCAGCTAGAGTGCTGAAGACAAAATACTGAGCAAATGCAATAAATAACGAGAACATGAAATAACAAGATATAGAATCCTAAAGTGAGATCATTGGCTGTGGGAACATCCCAATGGATGGGCAAGTGAGTGTAGTTATCCCCTTTTGTTCAAGAGCCTGATGGTGGAGAGGTAGTAATTCTTCTTGAACCTGGTAGTACAAGTCCTTAGGCTCTTGGACCTTCTGCCTGATGACAGCAGCAAGAAAAGAGCGTGGCCTGGGTGGTGAGTGCTGTTGTGTGAATGAAATTGGCAGCGAAAATTACTGGTAGATACAAAGCAGCTTCTTTATTCGACAAAACAATGTACAGCAGGTATTATATGGAGATGCTTTCGGTGGAAAGGTCTGCTGGCCCAACGTGTGACTCAATATTTTATGTGCTAGACACAAAGAACAAATCCATATTTACAAAGTATAGACAATTCTTTCTTTTGAAGCTACATACAAACTTCACACCTCCCGATTTGCATCCATACCACAGATGCCAGCATCTTTTGGACTGGGATTCACAGCTTTTAGGAATCCATTGTTCCAAATTAAATCCACAATACATATTCAAAGACAGAAGACTGGAAGCCAAAGCTATATGCTAAATGTAAATGACCTAAACCCAAAAATCACTCTAACAGTGAGGATCTCTGATGATGGATGCTGCTTTCCTGCTCAGTGGTTGGGAGGGCTTTATCTGTGATGTACTGGGTTAATTCCACTACGTTTTGCAGGTTTTTCTATTCAAATGCATTGTTATATCCATACCGGGCCATGATGGAGCCAGTCAATACAAATTCCACTACACATGTATAGATGTTTGTCAAAGTTTTTGAAGTCATGCTGAATCTCTGAAGACTCTTAAGGAAGTAGAGGTGCTATTGTACTTTCTTCCCAATTGCATTTACATGCTGGGTCCAGGATAGGTCCTCTGAAATAGTAGCACCCAGGAATTTGAATTTGCTAACCCTTTTCACCTCTGATCCTCCAATGAAGACTGGCTCATGGACCTCTGTTTTCCCTCTCCTGAAATCCACAATCAGTTCCTTGGCCTTATAGACATCTAGTGAGGGATTGGTGTTATGATACCACCCAGACAAATTTTCAATCTCCCTCCTGTATGCTGATTCATTACCACCTATGGTATGGCCCACAACAGTGGTGTCATCAGCAAACATGGAGCTGTGCTTAGCCACACAGTCATAGGTGTAAAGCAAGTAGAGCAGGGGCTAAGCGCACAGCACTATGGCACACCTGTGCTGCTGGAGATCCTGAAGGAGATATTTTTGCACTATATTGACGACTGCATTGGTGCTGCTTCCTGCACCCATGCAGAGCTCATCGACTTCAGCAAATTTGTGTCCAACTTCCATCCTGCCCTCAAATTTACCTGGTCCATTTCCAGCACCTCCTTCCCCTTGCTCGATCTCTCTGTCTCGTCTCTGGAGACAACTTATCCACTGATGGCTTTTATAGACCCACTCTCACAACCACCTGGACTATCCCTCCTCCCACCCTGTTACTTGCCATCCCCTTCTCTCAATTCCTCTGTCTCCACTGCATCTTCTTTCAGGATGAGATTTTTCATTCTAGAACGAAGGAGATATTCTCCTTCTTCAAAGAAAGAGGCTTCCCTTCCTCCACCATCAACACTGCCCTCAACTGCATCTCTTTCATTTCACACATGTCTACCCTCACCCCATCCTCCTGCCACCCCAGCAGGGATAGGGTTCCTTTTGTCACCACCTACCACTCCAAAAGCAACTCTACCCCACACGTAATTCTCTATAACTTCTGCCATCTCTAACAGGATCCACCACCAAGTACATCTTTCCGTCCCTGCAACCCCCACCACTTTCAGCTTTCTGCAGGGATCACTCCCTACATGATCCCTTGTCCATACATCCCTCCCCACTGATCTCACTCCTGGCACCTATCCCCACAAGCGGAACACTGCTCATACACCTCCTCACTCACTATCACTCATTGCTCCAAACAGTCCTTGGAGATGAGGCGACACTTCATCTGTGAGTCTGTTGGCATGAATATTGATTTTCTCAAACTTCCAGAAATGTCCCCCTCCCTCCCTCACCATTCCCCATTCCCATTTCCCTCTCTCACCTTATCTCCTTACCTCCCTCTGGTACTCCTCCCCCTTCCCTTTCTTCCATGGCTGTCTCTCCTCTCCTATCAGATTCCCTTTCTTCAGACCTTTATCCCTTTCACCTATTTTCTTCCCAGCTTGTTACCACCACTCCCCTCCTGCAGGTCTCACCAGTCGCCTACTACCTCGTATTTCTTCCTCCTCCTCCCTTCTTACTCTGACTGCTCATCTTTTTTCTCCAGTCCTGATGAAGGGTCTCAGCCCAAAATGTTGACTCTTTACTCTTTTCCTTAGATACTTCCCAGCCTGCTGAGTTCCTCCTGCATTTTATGCTTGTTGCTTGGATTTCCAGCATCTGAAGATTTTCTCTTGTTTGTGACTGAATTCACCAGCCCATTGAAAATAACATTCCTTCTTAAAGGAGTTTTCTTTGAGATTTAAGACTTTTACTTAGTGATGTGCTTTATTTATTTAAAATATAGATTTTAAGTTTATAATTTATACTTCTATATTTTAATATCATTTACCACAGCTTGGATGGGGTGAAAATTGGGGCCTGACTTTGCTCACTGTCAGAACTTGCAGAAGGTTTCAGGGTAGGACTTCCTTTGTCACCCACTGAGAAGCCTTTGGACTATGTCCTGACCTGGCCCTTTGGATCATTTCCTCCAGGGTAGGTCTTCTGGGTAAGAATGAACATCACAATACTGCAAGCAATGATTGCAGGAACTGTTCTATGCAGCAAAATCAGGACTGCTCAAAAAGGAAATGGATATTTTCAAGTAAGGCATGTATTTTATCAGTTCAGTTCACAAGTTGTTTTATGCTTGATCAAAATAGGCAGAATATAGTAAAAACGGAGCTTCATTATAAACTAGCCCATCAAGAGTCAATTTCAAAGACCCGAGAGGTAAAGGGCACCCAACTTAATTTTGAGCTAGACGCTTTTAAGCTATCTGTTGTAGCCATGTCAAACCTATATTATGCTCCTTGCTCTACCCTCAAACTTACCCTCTAAGGTCAACAGCTCAGTATTCATGTATTCAAATTGATGAGCAGCCAGACAGCTTACACAATTAATATTAATAAGGCCCAAAGTTCAGTTAGAAAGAATGAAGCCTGACACTAGTTTCAGGACAGACCAGTGACCTTCTGTCTGAAGTTCCTTCAAGTGAATGAACAGGAATTTGAAGAATTCCTAACCCTAACATGCTTTCTGTAATATTATTCTCCTGTAAATTTAATATACTACAATTTTAGGGCATCACTGTATATTTTTACTCTCTCACACACACCAGCAAACCAGATGAACTGATTCAATCCATTGAACTGATGTTTAACCTCTGCAGCTAATATCCAGCAATGATCCATTGCACATGGTTACAACACAAATTTGCTTTTCTCATAGTACTAACAGAAGCCCTTTCACATCTACACAGCAGAAATTAACTGTCAGAACAGGTGACACAGACTACATGTTATGCATTAGGTTTACTCAAAATAAAACTGAAAAACTACATTTGATTGCAATTAAATGAGTGAAATCAAGCACAGAGCATCTCATGTTGTTGCAATTATTATAGACACAAATCTTGTTAACGGCATTCATTTTCTTTGTCAGAATGATCAAATTGTCAGCTTAACCTTGATGAGTCAAGAAGTGGGAAAAGCCTCTTTAAAGATTCAGTTCAGTTCAAAAAACCTTCATCTTCTTTTTCAAGCCAGAATATTCACCATCAAATACCTTAACCTGTCGAATACAGCTATCACTCAGAGATAACACAAAAATGGTTTTCAGCCTTTGAATTTGTCATGGCCTCTAAGTAAGTTCAAAATAGAGTGGCTTGTTTCTTTTGATTTTCAATGACCTCTTCACTACCTGAATAGATAATCTTCTGGACCACTTTCACAATGTTGGAACCAGTCTGTACCTATATAATCTAGGGTCAAACTACAAAAAGTAGTGTCATGAAGTAGCAAACCACTGTCTAAAAAAAACTAAAATATCATGATAGACCATAACACCATAAGATATAAGAGCAGAATTAGGCCATTAGGCCCTTTGAGTCTGCTCTGCCATTTCATCATGGCTGATCCAATTTTCCTCTCAGCCCCAGTCTCCTGCCTTCTCCCTGTATCCCTTCATGCCCTGACTAATCAAGAATCTATCAACCTCTGTCTTAAAGATACCCAATGACGGCCTCCACAGTCACCTGTGGAAATGAAACCCACAGATTCACCACTCTCTGGCTAAAGAAATTCCTCCTCATCTCCATACTAAATGGATGTCACTCTATTCTGAGGTTCTGTACCCTGGTCTTAGACTCGCCACCATAAGAAACATCCTCTCCTCATCCACTCTTCAGAGGCCTTTCAACATTCAATAGGTTTCAATGAGATCTCCCCTCATTCATCTGAATTCTAGTGAGTAAAGGCCCAGGACCATCAAACACTGTTCATATGATAAGCCTTTCAATCCTGGAATCATTTTTGTGAACCTGCTTTGAACCCTCTTTAATGTCAGCATATCCTTTCTTAAATAAAGGGTCCAAAACAACTCACAATACTCTGAGGCCTGATCTGTGCCTTATAATGCCTTAATATTACATCTTTCCTTTTACATTCTAGTCTTCTTGAAATGAATGTTAACATTGCATTTGCCTTCCCCACTACCAACTCAACCTGCAAATTAACCTTTAGGAAATCCTGCACAAGGACTCCCAAGTCCTTTTGTGCCTCAGATTTTTAAATTCTCTCCATATTTTGAAAATAGTCTCCCCTTTTATTTCTTCTTCTAAAGTATATGACCATACACTTTCTGGCGCTGTCTTCCATCTGCCACTTCTCTGTCCATTGTCCTAATCTGGCTAAGTCCTTCTGTAGCCTCTCTGCTTCCTCAAAGCTACCTGCCCCTCTGCCTGTCTTCGTATTCTCTGCAAACATGGCCACAAAGCTATCAATTCCATCATCTAAATCATTGACATACTGTATAACATAAAAAGAAATGGTCTGAACATAGATCCCTGTGGAACATCACTAGTTACCTGCAGCTGAACAGAAAAGGCTCCCTTTATTCCCACTCTTTGCCTCCTGTCAATCAGCCAATGCTCTATCCATGATAGGATCTTTTCTGCAATATCATGGGCTTTCAATTTGTTAAGCAGCATCATGTGTGGCACCTTGTCAAAGGCCTTCTGAAAATCCAAGTACAGAACATCAAACGATTCTCCATTGTCTATCCTGTTTGTTATATCATCAAAGAATTCCAACAGATTTATCAGTCAAGATTTTCCCTTAAGGAAACTGCGCTGATTACGACCTATTTATCATGTGCCTCCAAGTACCGTGAAACCTCATGCTTAACAATGGCCTCCAACATCTTCCCAACCATTGAGGTCAGACTGACTGGCCTATAATTTCTTGTCTTCTGCCTCTCTCTCTTCTTGAAGAGTGGAGTGACAAATGCAATTTTCCGGTTCTCCAGAACGATGCCATTATCCATTGATTTTTGAAACATCATTACCAATGCCTCCACAATCTATACAGATTAAGTACATTAACTGACCTGAGCAGGCTTCTTCCATTAAAGAAATCCAGCCTATTATGGGCACTTGAGTCTTAAGATCTATGAATGTTTCTTATGATGCAGCCCTACTTGATTTGAAATGAAACTGAGAGAAAAGAAATTAGACTGAGACAAAAACCCACATTTCAATGGGATTCATTCCAGGAAACAGGCTAATGCAAATTTAGTGCTTTTATTTCAGCATGTGAGTAAGTCTTTGGGGGAAATTTGGGAATCATAGGTGACAGGCCAACAGATTTGTCTTCAATGTTCCAGGAATCTGCAAGAAAATTTGAGGTTTTCTCTGTAAATTTTATGGTTTGGCCGGTCACAATCTTTTCCATGTACATCTACAGGTGGCAGATCCTGCACTGCTTACTTGGGACAAAAGTCAAATGTCCATTAATTATCTGTCCCCTGGACATTTCATTAATATTTTCTGATGGAACAACTCTTGTAACTAATGCAAAAAATAACCATTCAGTAAACATCCTCTGCCGGGGTAGTGGTAAAACCAGATGCATGAGGGATATTTAAGAACCTCTGTGATAGGCAGATGTTAGAAAAATGGAGGGGTACACAGGAGAGAAAGGTAAGATTTGTCTTTGAGTAGATTAAAAGGTTGGCACAACATTGGGCCAAAGTGCCTACACTGTGCTGTAATGTTCTACTGTATGTCTATGTACACTCAGTAGTCACTTTGTTAGGTAAGTCCTATACTTAATAAATTGGCCACTGAGTATATGATCGTGGTCTTCTGCTGCCGTAGCCCATCCATTTCAAGGTCTGACATGTTGTACATTCAGAGTTGCTCTTCTGCACACCACTTGGTTATTTAAATTACTGTTGCCTTCCTGTTGGCTTGAACAGAATGGCCATTCCCCTCTGACCTCTCTCATTAACAAGGTGATTTCACCCACAGAACTGCCACTCACTGGATTTTTTTTTGTTTCTCACACCATTTTCTGTAAACTGTAGAGACTGTTGTGTGTGAATATCCCAGGAGATCAGCAGGTTCAGAGATACTCAAAACAGCCGTCACGGTCAAAGTCACTTAGATCAATGTTTAGTTTGAACAACAACTCAACCTCTTGGTCCATGTCTGCTTGTGTTTATGCATTGTGTTGTTGCCACATGATTGGCTGATTAGATGTTTGCATTAGCAAGCAGGTGTATAGGTGTACCTAATAAAGTGGCCATCGAGCTGATCTCTCACAGACAGAGAATGGAATAGTAGTTAAAAATAAATATCCCACAGCATGACAACTAGCTTTGATGGAGGAAAATTAATTAAGCAATAAACAGAAGTAGACTAGTGTGATAATCCTGGAGCAGCAGTAATTCTGCAAGGTTGTGAGACCTTGCTGAACTAATTTAAAAATGCACAAACAATAGAAAATTGCATTTGAAAGTAAGAGATGTGGAAATACTCAATTTTCATGTTGTGACTGAAAACTCAAGATTACAGGAGAAATGAGTTTAACCTGCATCATTTGTGTAATAACCTAGATTCCTTGGAGAGGAGGCCATCTGGTGCCTTAACTACAAATGCATGACAATCTTGCCAAAAGACGGTGAGGCAGAGGAACTGTTTGATTCATACAGCTCATGGGTGTTTAGCACCCCCTACTGACCAGTTCTAAGTCTGAATTTTCAAGGAAACATTGAAAAGGTCAAAATCAATTTCAAATCTACTTAGACATTGCTGGATAATGAAGCCGTTCTGAAAATATTCAAGCATATTTCAGAATTCTAAGACAACATGTTACATTGTTGTGTATGCAGATTGAGTCCTACTAACTTACAACATCTGTATTAACATTGTGAAGTTTAGCATATTGCTATATCTGTTAGTGAAACTTTGATGCCAATTAATGAAAATAATTTAAAACAGGACAATTATGATGGTGGTTTATAATATTATATGTCTGTGTTTACCATATGGTAATTAGAATACATTAACTGTTAAAATATCCTTAAAGTTAAATGGAGCAAATAAAAATGATCCTCCTCAAATATATAGTTGTCCATTCTGAAATTTTCATCATTCCGAAGTGATTTCTGAATTGATATAGGTGTGGTCAGATCACTTGAGAATAACCCTTCAATTTCACCTGTATTAAACCAAATCAGAGACAAGAAGCAATCGAATAATAATGGACCTCTTGTAGGATATGATAGATGCTTAGCCTTATAATCTACCTCATTATGATCTTGCACTTTATTGTTTACCTGCACCTCATTTTTGGGAGCTTTTACACTGTATAGTGCATTGTTATTGTTAAATGTACTGTGAAATGATTTGATCTATATAAATAATATGCAAGACAAGCTTTACATGTGGTCTAACCAATAGTTTACCAAAAGTTTACCAAATAGTTTACCAAAAGTTTCTTCAGTTATATAAAGTGTAAAGGAGAGGATAATGATGCTGGAGAGATAGTAATGGAGGACAAGGAATCAGTAGAGAAACTGAATAACTAATTTGCATCAGTCTTCACTACGGAAGACACTAACAGTATTCCAAAAGCTGGAATATCAGTGGGCAGAAATGAGTAAAGTTGTTATTACTAGGGAGAAGGTGTTTGGGAAACTGCCGGAAGATAGATAAGTCACCTCGACAAGATGATCTACACCTGAGGTTCTGAAAGAGTTAGCTGAAAATATTGTGGAGGCATTAGTAGTAATTTTTAAAGAATCAATGGACTCTCACATGGTTCTGGAGGAGCAGAATATAGCAAATGTTATTCCACTCTTCAAGAAGGGAGGGAGGCAGAAGAAAGGAAATTATAGGCCAAGTAATCTGACCTCAGTGATTGGGAAGATGTTGGAGTTGGTTGCTAAGGATGTGGGTACTTGGAGGCTCAAGATAAAATAGGTTGAAGCCAGCATTGTTTCCTTTAGGGAAAATCTTGCGTGACAAATCTGTTAGAATTCATTGATAAAACAGCAAGCAAGATAGACAAAGGAGAATTGGTTGATGTTGTGTACTTGGATTTTCAGAAGGCCTTTGAAAAGGTGTCACACATGAGGGTGTTTAACAAGTTAAGACCCCATGGTAATACAGCTGATTGGCAGGAGGCAATGAGTGGGAATAAAGGGAGATGTTTTTGATTGGCTGTGTCTGACTAGTGGTATTTCACAGGGGTCTGTGTTGGGAATGCTTTTAATTAAGGGCTTTGTGGCCAAGGTTATGGGCAATACAATGATTGCTGGAGGGGCAGGGTGTTTTGAGGAAGCAGAGAAGCTATAGAAAGACATAGATTAAGAGAATGGGCAAAGAAGTGGCAGATGGAATATAATGTCAGGAAGTGTATGGCCATGCACTTTGGTAGATTAAATAAAAGTGTAGATTATTTTTTAAATGGAGAGAGAGACAAAATCTTAGGTGCAGAGGGACTTGGGAGTCCTTGTGCAGGATTTCCTAAAGGTTATTTTGCAGATTGAGTCAGTGGTGAGGAAGGCAAAAGCAACGTTAGCAGTTATTTCCAGAGGACTCAAATGTGAAAGTAAGGATGTAATATTGAGGCTTTATAAGGCACCAGTCAGGAGTTCTGTGAGCAATTTTGGGCCCTTATCTAAGGATGGATGTTCTGATATTGGAGAGGGTTCAAAGGAGATTCACACAAATGATTCTGGCATTAAAAGGCTTATCATTGAAAATTATTGAACACTGAAGGCCTTGATAGAGTGGATGTGGAGAGGAAGCTTACTATGGTGGAGGAGTCTAAGATTAGAGGACAGCCTCAGAACAGAGGGGCATCCACTTAGAACAGAGATGAGAAGGAATTTCTTTAGCTAGAGAGTGAATTTGTTGCCTCAGGCGGCTGTGGTGGCCAAGTTATTGGGTATATTTAAAACAGGGTTCAACAGATTCCTGATCAGCCAGGGCATAAAGGGATACAATGGAGAAGATAGCAGATCAGGACTGAGAGGAAAATGGATCAGACATGATGAAATGGTGGAGCAGACTCAATGGGCCAAATGGTCTAATTCTGTTCCTATATCTTATGGTCTTATGTGAAACTACCAATACCAAATTTCAGTCCTGGTAAAAGCACATTTGAAACAATGTCCTGACTGCATTGCATCACTTGCAAATATTTTGAAACTTTGTGTGAACCTATCTAACATTCCTACTGATTAGACAGTCACTTCTGTGTTTTCTAGCCTGAAGCATTTGCTGGTCAGCCAGATGCAAAGCTCCGTCTGTACTCCTTTGCAGTTAACTTCTGTAGAATTTAAAACAAGACAAAGTACACTATGGCTTAAATGGAACTGTAGCTCATGCTTGAAAGCAAACATTATTTTCATCTGATTTTTCAGAATGCATATTGTTTCTATTTAAAAATATTTTAACTTAAATGTCCGGTGAATTGGCATTTTATTATAAATATGCCTATGGAAGACCTCTTATCTGGGAAAATGTACTTATCTTCGTGTTAGTTCTGATCAAAGTTTCCAGGGCAAAACCACAACACTTAGGAAGCACATGAGTTGCAGTCTTTCCAGCAGATCATCTATGGAGAAGCCAAGACCTTCATAATCCCTAATGACCTGAGGCAAAACCCACTTGAAATATTTTAAATAAACATGGTATCTGATCTCTTTTGTAATTAATTTACTGTGGAGCAGTTGCTCATTCCAATTCTGTTATTTACATATTTCTGTTAACCAAAGGTTTTGAAAACGCAGGTATGTGGTGAGATTATAGATCAGGCACAATTTCAGTAGATAGACACAATTACTCAAGGGGTGAACTAATCAATTTGAATTCCTTTTTTACATGCCTGACTGGAAGAACTTATATGAATATTAAGTCACTACTGAACCCAGTGTAATGATGAGATCCTCAGTGGGTGTGAGTAGTAATTTGAGGGCACTTTGCCCTGAAATTAAAAAAATAAGGATTCTAGCTAATCAAAGTTAAGGAAGAAGTGGGGAAGAAATGGGAAATAGAGACCCTGGTTTCTTATAAGTTTTATAAGATCTTCTGTCTGGTTCTTCAAAAAACAATGGTGAGCTGGCCTTGGTTTGCAGTAGTTCAGCATGCTGCCAGGTATAACTTCTCTAGTGCTGTATACCCACTGATCTCTATGTAGCAGGTGGTGGGGTGGAGCTTCATCTCTACCTAAGAAGATGTAAGGTACTCCTTCCACCCTTGGGCAAGGTGTAGCACCTGCTTAGCCAAACACTCCCCCCCCCCCCACTCCTGATTAGGGTCACGTGAAGTCATGGGAGCAGTGGTGGGTATCACAAGCCCTGTTTATGCGACCACTGACACCAGGCAGACAATCTCTGAAGAATACTGATATTGGCTGGAGTCACCTGTCTTGTAAAGACACTGCCCCGACGAAGGCAATGGAAAACTACTTCCGTAGAAAGATTTTCCAAGAACAATCATGGTGATGGCAAGACCCTAATCACCCATGTCATACAACACAGCACATAATGAATAACTCTGTGTAGATACTGCGAAGATATCAATATCAAGTTCGTTTAGTGTCATCTGACTGTATATACAGTATAAACAAGCAATAGAAAAGATTTTCCTTTTGACCACGGTGCACCCACAATACATATATCACTCACAGCACATAAAATAAAATATTACCGCAAGTAAGTTAATAAAATATAATTAAAAGTGCACGTAAGGTACAGCACAGGTAAACAGTAAACAATTCACTGTCCTAATGATGAGGCCTCAGTGGTGCCAAGGTATTCATTAGTCTCACACGCTGAATGAAGAAGCTGTGTAAGCTGACAGTCCAGCAATCCTAATCCTGATGATCCTATACCTCCTTCCTGATGGTAGTGAATCAAACTTATTGCGGGATGGGTGGTAGGGATTCTCAACAATGCTTCAGGCCCTTTGAATACAATGCCCCCAGCATATATCATTGGTTGGGGGGAGGGAGACCTCGGTGATCTCTGTGTTTTTTAATATTCACTGTCAGGTCTTGCGGTCCAGTCCAATGCCTTGCAATTTCCATTCCACAAAATGATGCAGCCAGACAGGACACTTTTGATGGTGCTCCTGTAGACAGTTGTTAGAAAGGGGCAGAGAGACTTGCACACCTCAATCTCCTCAGAAAGCGTAGATGCTACTGTGCCTCTTGACTAACGAGGAGATGTTGTGGGGCCAAGTGAGATTGTATGTTGTGTGCCAAGGAACTTGGCACTCTTCACTCTCTCCACGGCAGAGCCATTGATGTACCTGTGCCTTCCTGAAGTCCACAATCATCTCTTTTGTCTTGTCCACGCTGAGACTCAGGTTGTGGTTCTCACACCATTTGACAAGCCTCTCCACCTTCTCACTGTATGCTGAGGAGGCCAACCACTCTTGTATCATCAGTGTGCTTGAAGATGAGGTGTGAGCTGGATCTGGCAATGCAGTCGTGAGTCAGCAGCATGAACAGCAGCAGGTTGAGCCCACAGCCCTGTAGGATGAGGGGGGCACCAGTGCTCAAGATCCTTCCATCAAAGAGTTCAAGATCCAGTTAGAGAGAGGGATGTTGAGTCCCAGTGAAGCCAGTTTACCCACCAGCCTCTGATGCATGATCATGTTAAATGCTGAGCTGAAGTTGATGAACAACCTGACATATGAGTCATCATTTTCTAGGTAGGACAGGACGGAGTGGAGGGTCGAGGCTATAGGATGATTGGTGGACCAGTTTGGGTGGTAGGTGATCAGAAAAGTGTCCAATGTAGCTGTAAGGTGTGATTTTATACAACCCAAAATTAGCCGTTCAAAGCAGTCCATGATAGTTAAGGTTAGTTGGCTGGTTATCATTTAGACAAGTTACTGTCTCCCTCTTGGGTACTGATGGTGGCCACCTACAAGGCTGCAGAAACAGTGGACTGTTGCAAAGAGATGCTAAAGGTTCCCTGTTATCTGGGATGCACAATACCCATCCAGGTATGTTGTCTGACACACAACTTTGTGTGAGTTTACCGAGCTAGCATCCTCCTCACCTTGGCTGCAGCCAGACATTGTGCCTGTTCCTCAGGGGAAGAGGGACTTCCCTCGATTTTGCATCATTTATTCCATCAAATCGTGCATAGAAGGCATTCAGCCTATCAGTATTGGAGGCACACTGTCTTGACGGACAGAGTGGACATAATCTGTTCTGGTTTTTATACCTTGTCACATGTACTGTTTGACCCTGGTGCCACAAAACTGCCTGTGAATTTTCTGTGAGTACTCTTGCTCTGCCTTCCTGATCGCGCGTGAGAGCATGACTCTTCCTGACGTTAATGTCATCCTATCTCCCAATCTGAAGGGAACATCCTGATCCCTAAGCAATTCACAAACCTCTGCTTTTGGTTTGCCCTGGCAGTGTAGTGTTTAATCACAGTAGTTTCCTCAGTGTATTTTCCTATGTAGCCAGTCAGAGATCCCATACATTCCTCAATGCTGCCATGATGATTGTAAGGAGATGCCTCCTTGAATATGCTTCAGTTTGTGCTTTCAAACCAATCCTGTAGCACTGAAATGGCACCTTCTGGCCAGCTTCTGATGTCCCTGTAAACTCTTGTGACTTGTTTAACCAGTGGTCCATATGCAAGGATTAGCAAAATGGACATGTGATCTGAGTACCCAAGGCAAGGGCAGGGACAGCCTTGTAGGCTCCATGAATGTTAGTATAGACGAGGACTAAAAAATTCTCTCCCCTGTAATGAAGTTGACAACCTGGTAGAAATTTGGCAGGACTGCATTTAAGTTGACGTAATTGAAATCACCAGCAACAATAAAGAAATCGTTGAGGTGAGTGGCTTTGAGGTCACAAATGGTGCCGCTTTCCCAGCACTTGCATGGTGGGGTGGAGGGCAGTTGTGGGGGATGTAAACAACAATAACCACACTGGCAGTGAACTCCCTTGGTACATAGAGGTGCCTCTAGTTCACCATTAAAAACTACCTGTGGCTGTTACTACTGAGGCATTTGCACACACCAGTTCTTATTGACATTGACACACAATCCTTCTTGGCGGGTCTTACTGGATGTCCCAGCATTTTATTAGGTTATCTAGCTCGATGGCTAAGTTTCGAGTGGTGCTCTGGAGCCACGTTTCTGTCAGGACAAGTGTGAAGCGGTCTCTTATCTCCCACTGGTTCAAATGCAGATGTAGGTAATCCACACAAAACGCTGGTAGAATGCAGCAGTCCAGGTAGCATCAATAGGGAGAAACACTGAAGAAGGGAAAGGATCATGGGACGGGAGGCTTAGGGGGAAAGAAAGGGGGAGGGGAGCAGCAGAGGGAGATGGAGAATAGGCAGAGTGATGGGCAGAAAGAGAGAAAAAAAAGGGGGGAAACTAAATATATAAGGGATGGGGTAAGGAGAGGAGGGGCATTAACTGAAGTTAGAGAAGTCAATGTTCATGCCATCAGCCGGTATATAAGGTGTTGTTCCTCCAGCCTGAGTGTGGCTTCGTCTTGACAGTAGAGGAGGCCATGGATATACATATCAGAATGGGAATGGGACGTGGAATTAAATTGTGTGGCCACTGGGAGATCCTGCTTTCTGTGGCGGACAAAGCGTAGGTGTTCAGCGAAATGGTCTCCCAGTCTGCATCGGGTCTCATCAATATACAAAAGGCCACACCAGGAGCACCGGACGCAGTATACCACACCAGCTGACTCACAGATGAAGTGTCGCCTCACCTGGAAGGACTGTATGGGGCCCTGAATGGTGGTGAGGGAGAAAGTGTAAGGGCAGGTATAGCGCTTGCTCCCCTCCCTCTTTCTTTCTCCTGAGGCTACCAGTCTCATGATCCTTTCCCTTCTCCAGCTCTGTATCCCTTTTGCCAATCACCTTTCCAGCTCTCAGCTTCACCCCACCCCCTCCGGTCTTCTCCTATCATTTCGCATTTTCCTCTCCCCTCCTACTTTCAAATCTCTTACTATCTTTCCTTTCAGTTAGTCCTGACAAAGGGGCTCGGCCCGAAACATCGACAGTGCTTCTTCCTATAGATGCTGCCTGGCCTGCTGTGTTCCACCAGCATTTTGTGTGTATTGCTTGAATTTCCAGCATCTGCAGATTTCCTCGAGTAGGTGATCCATCTTATTTTCTAGTCATCAGATGTTTGCGAGTTAAATCGTTGGCAGCACAGACCTGTAGGGTCTGCTTTAAGTTTCACTCGAATAGCAGTGTGCTTACAATGTTTCTGCATCCTTGCGCTCTGCTTCCAACTTCCACTTCCTTGAGTAACTGAGTAGGCTGAGGTGCAGACTGAGGGTCCATTCCACATGTTGGGCTATAACTGCACTGCACCTTTATTATCCCATTTGCTAGTGAGTTAGAATTGCAGATTTGCAAGTTTGATATTATCATAAAACCTTCTCAACAGTGTATACATACACAAGTTTAGAAAATCAGCATATATGCATTCAAGCTAGTCCTTACCAGCAGAGGTGCGAAGTATCAGTCACACAAAGCAATGACCTTTCTAACATAGCATGTACATAGTTGTTTCAAAGCTTCTGCTAAATAGATTTAAGACCATGCTCCTAACTAGGGTAGTGACTAACCATAGTTTTCTTCACCCAAAGTGTATCTGCCACTCGGCCAAGATACATTGTTAGAGTCTTGCTATCAATCAGACCTTGGATCTTAAAGTTAAGATATTCAGGATGCCAGGAAACTCAGATAAAAATTGAAAGCATTGACATTCCTCATTGTGTTACCCAACATCATGGAATGTGAAACAGACTTTATGTTTCAGGCTAATGACCCTTCACCTGAAATGAACAGAGTTAGAAACTGTTACCAGAATCACCCCTCGTAATAAAGATCAGGAAGGCAAGTACTTTTATTGTCTTTTCTTTTCTTTTTCAATCTTTTTATTAACATCAACATATTAAAAATAACAAATATTGATACACAATTATTGGGATTGCATTGTTAATAGTTAACATACATGAATATATACTCAATTGGTACAAGGGAATTAAGTCTCCCAAAATCATACAAAATACAAATATGATGTACACAGAGCAAAGAAAATTGGAATAACAATAAGAAAAAAGAAAAAAAACAGGAAAAAATTTTATATATATATATACCCCCCCCCCCCCAAAAAAGAACTAATCTATCCAAAACTAACCAATTACTAAAAAAAAGGAAAAGAAAAAGAGACATGGGCTGTTTGTTTATAATGTCTAAAAAAAACCATAAGTGTCATCAACTCCAATCCTCTCTACATGTATAAAACCAGAAGGAAAAAAAAGAAATAGGTTTGGAAAAGATCAAATTACATCATATGAAAATATTGAATAAATGGCCTCCGAGTCTTTTCAAATTTAATAGAAGGATCATATATAATGCTTCTAATTTTTTCCAAGTTTAAACATAACATAGTTTGAGAGAACACATGAAATGTGATAGGGGAATTAATCTCTCTCCAATTCAACAAAATAGATCTTTTAGCCATTATTGTAAGGAATGCAATTATCTGACAAGCAGAAGGGGATAAATGAATTGACTCTATCATTGGTAAACCAAAAATTGTGGTGATAGGATGAGGTTGTAAATCAATACTCAATACCGTTGAAATAATATCAAAGATATCTTTTCAGTATCTTTTTTCAAAGACGGACATGACCAAAACATATGAGTTAGAGAGGCTGTCTCAGAATGACATCTGTCACATATCGGATTTATATGAGAATAATAACGAGCTAATTTATCCTTGGACATAAGGGCCCTGTGCATTACCTTAAACTGTATCAATGAATGTTTGGAACATATAGAGGATGAATTAACTAATTGAAGAATTCTTTCCCATTTTTCAATAGGTAAAGTAAACTTAAGTTCCCTTTCCTAATCATTCTTAATTTTATAAGATATATCTGAAAGTATTTTCATAATTATATTGTAAACAGTTGCTATTACACCTTTCTGAAAAGGATTTAAATCTAGAAGTTTTTTCCAAAATACCCACAGAATCCAGATTCGGGAAGGTAGGAAGCATAGTGTTTAAAAAGTTTCTAATCTGTAAATATCTAAAAAAAATGGGATCTAGGCAAATTATATTTATTAGATAATTGGTCAAAAAGACATGAAACAATTATCCAAAAATAAATTGGAAAATCGTAATATACCTTTAGTTTCCCAAGCTAAATAGGCTTGGTCCATAATAGAGGAATGAAAAAAGAAATTAGAACAAGAACTTACACAAACAAGTTCCTGTGTGCACACCTATTGGTTTCCCTGATCTTCCATGAACGGTCAAAGAATAGAAAAGATGATACCAGTTAAAAAGGGGTTTTGCTGTTGGCCACATGGTCCTCATCATCCCGTTTTGAACCTTCACATCCGTGGGGCACCTCGCTTCCACGATGCTGAATCTCCTATAGAGTTATTACAACCTTGTATCTGAAAATGACTGCTTTTATCTCCATTCCTTCCCAGCTGAAATGTTACATTCCACTGTCACTGGTTATAGGTCATGTGTCTGACCTTCAACACATTTTTATTGGCTCTGCTTCAAGCCAGCATCCATTTATTGCCCTCTTACCAGCAAGGGACAATCGGTAATTTATGGCTCTTTGTTCTCTATCAGCAACCTGGCTTGAATCACTCAGGGCAGGCCCTGACCCCAGCATTCACAAACCTGCATGTTATGTCCAACCAAAGAACACCTCACACATCTTGGAAATGATCCTTGGTCCAGCAGATTACCTGAGGCATTATTGTGTCTACTTTAAAACACTGATCAAGCCAAGCAACAAGTTCAAAAAATGGAAGTCATAAAACAGTTCCACAAAATGGCAGCCTCCATTCCCAGCACATGGCAAGAACAAAGACAATTGGTCCATCTACTCCCACTGTCCTTGCTTCATCTAAATTCACTGATCTGTAGACTGTAGTTCTTTCTGGCCAATAAAGTGAAACAAGTACAAAGATGCAGAGAAAGGGAAGAAGGTTAGAGCAAGGAAAAGGGAAAGTCTGGGCAGCAGAGATTGAATAACAAGTGATGGTGATGCCAGCTGAAATGGGGGTGTGGGGTGCTAGAAAACAACAAAAGGCTGGTCTGGGGGTAATGTAAAGAAATCTGAAATTGCAGGAAGAGAGGAAATCAAATGAATGCTAAGAATATGAAACACTATCCAAGTTCGTTTAATTATTATTCAACCAGCCAAATTAAATAGTGTTCCTCCAGAGCCAAGAAGCAAAACATACACAGCACAAGAAGCGCATGCACATTCACAATAGCAAGTAAAATGGTTGCCCAATCACATTTAATTACCCCAACGTAAGGCGAATCACAGCATGAGCATCAAATGCAACAAACCAAATTAGATGTCCAGGAAAATCAAACCTAAGTGATACTATTTTTCTGTTCTGATACTTCTCAATGAGTTAATAAAGAGGAGCAAGCAACTTGTGGCAGAGATTACCATTTTCCTTCAAACTCAAAACACATCCATCAAGAGTCATGATAATATTCTTGGCTTTTGGAAGGAGTGTGAAATAGTTAATGCTTTGGTATGGAAGTTCAATATAACTAATTCAGGATTTTTTTTTTGTTTCACTACTTTTCAGATTCATTTTGTCAACAATGATGAATTCTGTATTTACCATTGCAACTTGATTTATATTTTGATAGATACTCTATTGATCCCACAGGAAATTACAATGTCACAGTAGCATTACAATTGCACAGATATACAAATATAAGAAGAGAAGTAAGAAAGAATAAAAAGTAAGTTACCTCAAACAGTCCAACAGGAGGGTGTCATCACTTCCCCGGCTCGTTATAGAGCCTAAAGGCCGAGGGTAAGAATGACCTCATATAGTGCTCTTTGGAGCAGTGCAGTTGTCTTAGTCTATTACTAAAAGTGTTCCTCTGTTCAGCCAAGGTGGAAGGCAGAGTGTGAGAAACATTGCCCAGAATTTCCAGGATTGTCCATAGGGTCCTTTATTCTACAGCAGCCTCCAGTATGATCAGTTTGGCTCCTGTAACATCGCTGTGTTGGGACACCTGGGTTTATTCATGTCTCCCCATCCATTCCCTCCACCACAGCTGGCCTCTCAATCCATTTTCCACTTACCACAGTTTCCTCACCTTCCAGACACAAATGCTTCTTCTGCTTCTCTCCTAACCTCAAGAGAAGTCCTAATAAAACCCATATCCACTGACACTTCTGTCCTAGTCTCTGACATTTTCAGGTGGGTTCCCAGGACTGATCCTGTATCCTGCTGTCTAGTTTGCAATTTGATTTTATGTTGTTGGTAACTTTCCAAATGCCTATCTATGGCAAAGATTCAGGCCTCGATATTGCTGGTAAATATTGACAGCTCTGTTTAAAACACAGCCACTATTTACCTAGTTAAATGGAAGAATGTTTGAGAGTCCTGTGCACAAGTTGTCAAACACAAATTTCCTAAATCTACTGACTTATTTTAGAGCAAAATCTGTCAGTTCACTCTATTACTAAACCACATATTTGTACTTTGAGTCATCTCGTGAATTTTCTGCCAAGCTAAGTCTGGAATAGGATCTGCTTCCCTGTTGATTCAATGAAGTTTATATGGCTGCAGCATAAGACAAAGGAATTTACATATTTTTATGTTGTTTCAGTCAATGTAATAGTTTAATTATTTATAACTGTCTTTGAATTGTACAGCACAGAAACTCGACCTTCAGTCCACCACATTCATGCCAATATATATTTTTCCCAACCTACATTAATCCCACTTGCCCCCATTAGCACAGTATTCCAGTAAACTTTACTTAATTCAGTACCTGTCGGAATATCACTTTAATGCATTGATTGTATTCAATTCTGCCACTTCCACCCACATTTCAGATAGTAACTACTTTCTGTGTTAAAAAGTTACCCCTCATTAAAAACAGTTCTCTTATGTGAAAGAGAACGTGTGTCTTACGTGTGTCTTTTTATATCGCTAAAATGGGAAAAAGATTTGGACTGCATATTCTAACTATGCCTCTCATAATCTCTTATACCTACATCAGATCAATCCTCAGCCTCTTCCACTCCAGTGAGAACAGTCTCTCCTTACAATGAGTCCTCCACTCCAGGCAACTTCCCACCGAATCTTCTCTGTACTCTCTCCAACTCAATCATATCCCTCCGAAAGTACGAAACCAGAAATGCACACAATACTCCAAGTTCAACATAATCTGTGTTCTGTAAAGTTGCAATGTAATGTCACATTTCTTTCATTTCAGGCCCTGATCAGTGAACTCAAGCATGCCGTATAACTTCTTCACTACCCTATCAGTCTGTGTTGCCACATACAGCGAACTGAGGTTTTGGATCCCTAGCTCTCTCTCTCTATTCATCAATATTCCTTCATGGCCCACCATTTACAGTACTGTATATGACCTGCCCTGGTTTGATTTCCCAAAATCCAGGGCAGCGATAAAGCATTTTGAGTGGTTGGTGATGAAGCATATCGACTCCCGCTGAGGAGTGATGTGGATCTGCTCCAATTTGCCTTTTGTCATAACAGGTCAACAGCAGATGCCATTTTATTGGCTCTCCGCTCAACTCTGGATAGGAAAGGTGCATATTTCAGGATGCTCTTCATTGACTGCAGCTCTGCATTCAATACAATCATCACATCAAAACTAAACAAAAAGTCCCAGGACCTGGGCCTCAATACCTCCTTGTGCAACTCGATCTTTGATATCCTCACTTGCAGACCCCAGTCAGTTCGGATTGGCAGCAATATCTCCAAGATCTCCATCAGCACAGGTGCACCACGAGGCTGTGTGACTAGCCCCCTGCTCTACTCACTTTATATTTATGACTGTGAGGCTAAGTACAGCTCCAATGCCATATTCAAATTTGCTGACGATACTACTGCGGCAGGCTGAATCAAAGGTGGTGACAAATCAGCATGTAGGACAAAGTCTGAAAATTTGTCTGATTGGTGCCACAACAATCTCTAAGTCAAAGTCAGCAAAACAAAGAGCTGATTATTGACTACAAGAGGAGGAAACCGGAGGGCCACAAGCATCAGGGCATCAGATGTGGAGAGAGGCAGCAACGTTGATTTCTTCAGCATTAACATTTTAGGGGATCTATCCTGGATCCAGCATATACTGCCACTACAAAAAAGGCACAGCAGCCTCTACTTTCTTAGAAGTTTGCACATGTCATCTAAAACTTAGACAAATTTCTATACTGCAGATCAGTGGTGCAGAGTAAACTGATTGGTTACATCACTGCCTAGTATTGGAACACCAAAGTTCTTGAATGGAGAAATCTACAAAAAGTAGTGGATACATCCCAGTCTAACACAGGTAAAGCCCTCCTTATCACTGAGGACATTTACAAGGAGCGTTATCACAGGAAAGAGCAGCATCCATCATCAAAGACTCTCACTATGCAGGCCTTGCTCTTTTCTTGTTGTACCATCGGGAAGAAAGTACAAGAGCTTTATGTCCATCCCATCATCGAAGCTCCTTGTGGATTCACTTGGCAACTGGTTGAACTGCTTATTCCGCACTTCCCTCTGTAGGTCTGGTTTTAGAAGGTCTATGCAAGATATCACATTCCTGCTCATGAACAGTATTGCAGGTGTTTCATTTGTCATCACATGAATAAAGTTCCAATACACAAAAAAGAAGTTGTCCACCTTGTGCTGTAAAAAAATATCCTCCTTGTCCATAGCTTTAATGGACTGCTTGAATGTTTGGATAAATCTTTCAGCTAACCCATTTGTTGCTGGGCAGTGAGCAGCTGATTTGAAATGTCTGATGCCGTTTTCCTTCATGAAAAGCCCGAATTCTTCTGATGTGCATTGTGTTCCATTGTCACTCATAATTTGTTCAGGTAAGCTGTTTCTGGCAAAGATAATCCTCAGAGTGGAGACAGTCTTTGCTAAAGTGGTTGCCTTCATTGTATAACCTCTGGTCACTTCGACTGAGCATCCACAGCAATCAGAAACATGGAGTCCATGATTATTCCAGCAAAGGTAATATGCAACCTTTGCCATGGTAAAGACAGCACTCCCATGGGTGTAACGGTACCTTTGGGGGTGCACTTTGAACCTTTTGGCATCTCAAACAGCTTTTGGCCATGCCTTCAATCTGCTTATCTATTCCCGGCCACCACATGTAGTTCCAGGCGAGACGCTTCATCTTGATTCTCTCCAGGTGTCCTTCATCCAGATTGTCTAACACTCTTGCATGCAGTTTAGAGGGAACCACAACACGAGATCCATACGTCAGCATTCTTTGACATACTGACAGTTGATCTGGTCTTGCTGAGAACTCTGGAAACATAGGATTACCATGAGCTGGCCATCCTTGCATGGCGATTTCATAGACATTTGACAACATCACGACATTCCTTGTTTCCCCTTTGTATTTCTGAATTTTTTTACTGGCAACTGGTCCACTAATGCTGTGTGGAACACTTCAGCCGAGTCGCAGTGTGAAGAGTTGTCTTCTTCAGTTGCCAACATTGGAAGAGGTGACAAGCTGTCAGCATCACTGTGTTGTTTGATGCCCTTGAATTCTATGTCATAAGAGTGGGCACAAATGAACAATGCCCAACATTGTAATCAGGTAGCAATCATCACTGGAATTCCAAAGAGCTAGTGATGTCACTAGTGTAAACCTTTATCCATAGAGGTAATGGTGGAACTTCTTTATCTCCCTTATTAGGCTAACAGCCTCTCGGTCAATCTGTACATAGTTGCATTCTGCGCTTGTCAGTTATACTGAAGCACACACAATCAGACATTCAGATCTATCTTTCATAGTGTGTGACAAAATGCCATAAGGGGATGCATTGCATACCGGTCTAATGGGCAATGATGGGTCATAATGGGTGAACAATTCATCTGGATTAGTCTCTTTGTTTCCTTGAATACTCTTTCACATCTTTCTGGCCATTCCCACTTTGCAACAGTGCATTCAATGGGTGCAGTACCGTAGCAATGTTTGGGAGAATCCAGTGGTAGTAGTCTACAAGGCCCAAGTATGATCTGAGATGTGACACATTTTCCGGTTTGTGTGCCTGTAGCACTGCTTCAGTCTTCTCTTGTGACTTATGTAAGCCAGGCTGATCAATGACTTGTCCACAATATGAGATTTCATTCTTGAAAAACATGCAGACCATACTCACTCAGCCTGGTAAGCACTTTAACAAGGTTGTTGAGGAGCTCTTCATCATTCTTGCCAGTCATGATGATGTCATCAAGGTAACATTGTGCTCCTGGGATATCTTTGAGCACTTAGTGCATTGCTCTTTGTCAAATTGCTGGAGCTGATGTGACACCAAAAACAAGACTATTATATTGGAACAGTCCCTTGTGAGTGTTGATTGTGAGGAACGTCCTACTTGACTCCTCGATCTCCATTTGCAGATAGGCTTGTGACAAGTCAATCTTTGAAAACCTCTCTCCGACTGCCAGAGATGCAAAATGCCTTCTATTCATGGCAGGAGATACTGCATAGTACGCAGCACTGGGTTGATGCTCACTTTGAAATCTCCACATATGCAGCGGCCTTCCTTTTCTTGATCACCAGGACAATGGATGTGGCCCAATCACTCCACTCAACCTTGGAAAGAATTCCAGGTGCCTCAAGCTCTGAAGTTCAGCATCCACTTTAGAATATAGTGCATAAGGCACTGGTCGCACTTTATGGAATCTGCTGCTTCATTTAATTCAATTCTGGCCTTCATGCATTTGAGTTTACCAATCCCCTTTCATTAGCATTAAGCAGCTGGCCAGTCTTTCATTAGTGCTACCATTTGGGCTGCAGTTGCCTTTTGATGATACATTGAGAACTTTGATTGTGTGCCAGTCTAGCTACATTTTTCTCATCCATTCACATCCGAAAAGTGCTGGCCCTCCACTTTTCAGTACATAAAGCTCTAACTGCTTTGTCCTCCATACATCACATTCACTTTCAGTCTGCAGTTTGGAGATACTTTTTTCACCTGTGTGGGTCTTTAGCAACAGTGAGGTCTTTCCTAATGGTAGTTCAGAAAATAGTTAGTTGCAGTCAGCCCCTAAAATTATAGACAAAGATGACCCTGTGTCCAGTTCCATTTTATGATTTACACCAGACACATCTACTACAATCCATATGATCTTGTGATCTGCTTCACTAATACCGTGCAGTTCTAGGCATGACAGCTCACCTTTATCAGACTCAGTGTTGCCTGATTCTGTTTCTCATTCGGTCGCTTAATGTATTTGCTTAGTTTAGTTGAGAAACTTCTCACTTGGTGTGGTTTTTCTCTTTGGTTGTCATTTTTGTCTGCCTTGCACACTCTCTGTATGTGACCTTGTCTGTAACACTTTCTGCAAACGTTTTCTTTTCACCCACAGTAATTTGCATCATAGGAGCATTTGCCACATTGATAACAGTTTTGGCTTTTTGCACCACTCAGGGACATTTTGTGCATTTCACATTCTAACCTCTTTTTCTGTAGTTCTGCTACATCCATTGCTGCAATCTCTAACGATATTGCAATGGTCAATGCCCATTCCAAGTTTGTCTCTTTCTGACAGTAGATTTTTTGAGTGCTTTGATTATGCATGCCACATACAAGCCTGTCCCTTAATGCATCAGAAAGTCCATCTCTATAGTCACAATACTGGGAAAGTTTGCACAGTTCTGCATTGCATTCAGAAATGCTTTCATCCTAATGACTGTTTCCTTTTGTAAAATCTAAATCTCTTAGCTATTACCATTGGTATAGGGCTCGAGTGATTTTGTAAAATAGTAACAATTTCATCAAATGCATTGCTTACTAGCTTTCAAAGGGTTACTAAGTTGTGTAAGAGACTATGTTCTTGCACCCAGTAAGCTAAGAAGCACGGAGGCTTTCTTATTACTCCTCAAGTATCAAACTCTTGAATTAGAAGAGATAAATTCAGTCACCCCAACACTGAAATAATTTCACAACCCATGGATTCATGTTTAAGGATTCCACAACTAGTGTTCTCAATATTTATCTGTTTGTTTGTTTGTCTGTTTATTTATTTATTATTTTGTAATTGCACAGTTTGTTGCCTTTTGCACATTGATTGCTGGTCCATCTCTGTGTATGTTTTTTTCAATAATTCTATTGTGTTTCTTTGTTTCTTTACAGTGAATTCCCACAAGAAAATGAACCTCAAGATAGAATATAGTGACATATACGTACTTTGATAATAAATTTGCTTTGAACTGTGAACTTGAACTTGGAAATGTATCATCTTGCATTTATCTGGATTCTCTGCACAACTTTCTATTTGATCCATCTGTAACCTTTGAGAACTTCTTTACTATCCAAAACCTCTGATATTGAGATCCCAATCATTCATATGTAGCACAATGGCAAAAGTCACAACATTGTGGTATGAAATGAGTCACAGACTTGCAATAGGAAAAACATCTTTGTACTGGGACCCCCTGCCTCCTGTCTACAAGCCAGTTTTAAACCAATTCAGACAGCTCTCTTTGGATCTTTGGTTCTTAATTTTTTGTACCAGACTACCATGTTGAACCCTGCTTAAATGCTTACTATCATACTTTCATCTGTCTGTTTTGCTTACCACCTGAAAAAGCTCAATCAAATTAGTGAGATAGGATTTACCTTACACAAAGCCATAATCACTTTTCCTAATTGGTCCCTGGATATAAATATAATTCCTTGAATTTTCTCCAGTAATATCCTTACCACTGATTTAAAGCTGAACAGGTCTAGTTACCTGGCTAATCCCTGCTGTCTTTCTTAATTGAAAGAACAACTTTAGACATCCTCCAGTTTTCTGTTACCTTACCTACGGCTAACAAAGATGCAATAACCTCAGTCAAGCCCCAGCTATCGCTACCCTTGTTTCCTATAGTTTCCACTCCTGCTTTTACATAGAAACATAGAAAACAAACAGCACAATACAGGCCTTTCGGCCCACAAAGTTGTGCTGAACATGTCCCTACCTTAGAAATTACTAGGCTTACCAATAGCCCTCTATTTTTCTAAGCTCAGGTACCTATACAGGAGTCTCTTAAAAGACCCTATCATTTCCGCCTCCACCGCCACCGCTGGCAGCCCATTCCACACACTCACCACTCTCTATGTAAAAGAAATTACCACTGACATCTCCTCTGTACCTGCTTCCAAGCACCTTAAAACTATGCCCTCTTGTGCTAGCCATTTCAGCCCTGGGGAAAAGCCTCTGATTATCCATATAATCAATGCTTCTCATTATCTTGTACATCTCTATCAGATCACCTCTCATCCTCTATCACTCCAAGGAGAAAAGGCCGAGATCACTCAACCTATTCTCATAAGGCATGCTCCCCAATCCAGGCAACATCCTTATAAATCTCCTCTGCACCCTTTCTATGGTTTCCATGTCCTTCCTGTAGCGAAGCAACCAGAACTGAGCACAGTACTCCAAGTGGGGTCTGACCAGGGTCCTATATAGCTGTGTAATTACCTCTCGGCTCTTAAACTTAATCCCACGATTGATGAAGGCCAATGCACCATATGCATCCTTAACCACAGAATCAACTATGTAGCAGATTTGAGTGCCCTATGAACTCAGACCCCAAGATGCCTCTGATACTCCACAATGTCAAGAGTTTTACCATTAATACTACATTCTGCCATCATATTTGACCAAGCAAAATGAATCACTTCACACTTATCTGTGTTGAGCTCCATATGCCACTTCTCAACCCAGTTTTGCATCCTATCAATGTCCCGTTGTAACGTCTGACAGTCCTCCACAATATCCACAACACCCCCAAACTTTGTGTTATCAGCAAATTTATTAACACTTCCTCATGCAGGTCATTTATAAAAATCACAAAGAGTAGGAGGTCCCATTACAGATCCCTGAAGCACACCACTGGTCACCAACCTCCATGCAGAATATGTCCCATCTATAACCACTCTTTCCCTTCTCTGGGCAAGCCAGTTCTGGGTCAACAAAGCAATGTCCCCTTGAATCCCATGCCTCCTTAATTTCTCAATAAGCCTTGCATGGGGTACCTTATCAAATGCTTTGCTGAAATCCATATACACTACATCTACTGCTCTACCTTCATCAATGTGTTTAGTCACATCCTCAAAAAATTCAATCAAGCTCGTAAGGCACAACCTGCCTTTGACAAAGCCATGCTGACTATCCTAATCATATTATGCCTCTCTAAATGTTCATAAATCCTGCTTCTCTGGATCTTCTCAATCAACTTACCAACAACTGAAGTAAGACTCACTGGTCTATAATTTCCTGGGCTATCACTACTCCCTTTCTTGAATAAGGGAACAACATCTGCAACCCTCCAATCCTCCAGCACCTCTCCCATTCTCATTGATGATGCAAAGATCATCATCAGAGTCTCAGCAATCTCTTCCCTCGCTTCCCACAGTAGCCTGGGATACATCCCGTCTAGTCCCAGTGACTTATCCAACTTGCTGCTTTCCAAAGCACATCTTCTTCCTTAATATCTACATGCGCAAACTTTTCAGTCCACTGCAAGTCATCTCTACAATCGCCAAGATCCTTTTCTGCAGTGAATACTGAAGCAACGTATTCATTAAGTACCTCTGCTATCTCCTCCGGGTCCATACACACTTTTCCACTGTCACACCTGATTGGTCTCATGTCTTATCCTCTTGGTCTTCACATACTTGTAGAATGGCTTAGGGGTTTCCTTAACCCTGTCCACCAAGGCCTTCTCATGGCCCCTTCTGGCTCTCCTAATTTCATTCTTAAGCTCCTTCCTGCTAGCTTTATAATCTTCTGGATGTCTATCATTACCTAGTGTTTTGAACCTTTCATAGGCTCTTCTTTTCTTCTTGGCTAGATCTGCAACAGCCTTTATACACCACAGTTCCTGTACCCTACCATAATTTCCCTGTCTCATTGGAATGTACCTATGCAAAACCCCATACAAATATCCACTGAATATTTGCCACATTTCTTCCATACATTTCCAATTTATGCTTCCAAGTTCCTGCCTGAAAGCCTCATATTTCCCCTTATTCTAACTAAACATTTCCCTAACTTGTCTGTTCCTATCCCTCTACAATGCTATTTTATTTTTATTTTTTGTTAGCTTTTTTCAAATTTTTAAGTTATTTGTTTCGTTATAAATTCCTCTGATTGCCTGAGACAGTGACATTTAAAAATCCCGACAGCTTTTACAGCCAACAAAGCTGGCAGTAGGGCTTTGCCAGTGGTCTAAGCTGTAAGGTGAGCTTTACAGAAAGGCTTTATCAATATGTCTCTAGTTACATCTCTGAAGATGCATAGTAGGAATTTCACAGTTGATGCCAGTTACCAGACATCTTGGTAGGTCACAGGTGGTGGTTCTAGGCAGTGAACTTGAAAATACAATAGTAAGATGCAGCCCACTTCTCAGTAGAACTTTACAGTGAGATGAAATTGACTGCAATAAGAAACATTGGACATTAGCTATAATATTCAGACAAGAACCTAGGAAATGAAATAACAAATTAAGCAGAGAGAGGCTCAAAAGGTGTCACTGTAGAGAGAGAGAGAAAGAAATATGTACTGATCCCTGTGGTACATAGGTTGTTTGCTGAAAATGTGATCATGCCTGTGTATCAGCTGCAAAGTCTGATTGAAGGAACAGCAGATCTACAATTTTATTTCCAGATAAAAATCTTGGTACCTGATAATGAAAGATAGATGTTTTTACCAGGTATGAATGGCAAGAGATTATCCATCACCAGCTATATTTTTGCCTTGTTTCAGGAAATACAATAGTAGAGGCACTGCAGCTTGTGTATTGCTAGCAGAGAAAATGCTCTCAAATCCATGAGTGAAAATTGATGACATTATTTCTAACAACTCAATGATACATTCAATGCCTAACTGTTTCTAACTTCAAAGTTGGAGTGCAGTATGTGCTTATAATCATAATATTCCCTCTTAATACAGAGGAGGGGGTGTTTGGCTAGACTAAAGTAATTTACCCCGTCAGACGGTTCATCAGTCTTTGCTGTTATTCATTTATAAGAGACATAGAACAATCAGCAGGCTTTAAATAACACACACAAAATGCTGGAGGTACTTGGCAGGCCAGGCAGCATCTAAGGAAAAAGTATGGTCAACATTTTGTGCTGGGACCCTTCAGCAGGACTGGAGATTTGAAATAGGCACTGTCTGAGGATCAAACATTTGAGAGAACAAACTGCAATATGCTGTCAAACATATCAAGAGCTTTATTTCAAATATATGCCAGACCTACTGTACAAAGATCTAACCTCTAATAAATGTGTATTAGATTACAAGATGTTTTCTTCCTAGGCAAACTATAGTGTGAAGAGCCCCTGGCACATGCTGCAACACACAACTGATGCTGCAGGAAAGAAAAAGCATTCACCAGGAAGCAATATGCAGCGGCATCAAGCTTGGCACTAGAAGCACACCAAAAAAGGTAACAAGGTTCAGTGTTGCAGAGCAATGTCACTTAATGTGAACAAAACAAAAGAGATGGTTGTTGACCTCAGGAGGGCACGGAGCGACCACTCCCCGCTGAACATCGACGGCTCCTCAGTAGAGATCGTAAAGAACACCAAATTTCTTGGTGTTCACTTGACAGAGAATCTCATCTGGTCCCTCAACACCAGCTCCATAGCAAAGAAAGCTCAGCAGCGTCTCTACTTTTTGCGAAGGCTGAGGGAAGTCCATCTCTCACCCCCCCATCCTCATCACATTCTACAGGGGTTGTATTGAGAGCATCCTGAGCAGCTGCATCACTGCCTGGTTTGGAAATTGCACCATCTCAGATCGCAAGGCCCTGCAGTGGATTGTGAGGTCAGCTGAGAAGATCATCGGGGTCTCTCTTCCCACCATCACGGACATTTACACTACACGCTGCATCCACAAAGGATACAGCATTATCAAGGACCCCATGCACCCCTCATACAATCCCTTCTCCCTCCTGCCATCTGGAAAAAGGCTCTAAAGCATTCAGTCTCTCACGAGCAGACTATGTAAGTTTCTTCCCCCAAGCTATCAGATTCCTCAATACCCGAAGCCTGGACTGACACCTTGCCCTATTGTCCTGTTTATTATTTATTGTAATGCCTGCACTGTTTTTATGCACTTTATGCAGTCCTGGGTAGGTCTGTAGTCTAGTGTAGCTTTCTCTCTGTTGTTCGTTTTTTTTTGCATAGTTCAGTCTAGTTTTTGTACTGTGTCATGTAACACCATGGTCCTGAAAAACGTCTCATTTTTAGCATTTATGGTCGAAATGACAATAAAGTGACTTGACTTGATGTCCATTAACGATTACATTGATGATGTGCAAAGGGGCATGGCTTCAGAAAATTGAGAACACATATCAAGAAAGGCACAGTGTATTTTAACATCCAAAAGGTCAAGAAGGGAAAGCTTAGAGGGGCAATTGCCAAAATACTGCCGGTAAAATAAAAAGAATATTTCAGAAAAGATTTAGTTAGTCACAAACATAAGCCAGCTGGTGGCGCAGTGGCATCAGTGCTGGACTTCGGAAGCGAAGGCTCCCAAGTTCGAACCCAGTCGCCACCCCCCCCACCGGGCACGCTTTCCATCCGTGGCAGGTTGAGCGTCGAGCTAGCCACTTGGCCTCGTAAAAAAACAAGGATCGAGTCAGGAACTTTCATACCGTGACCCGGTTAATCCGAAAGGAGACTAATCCTGACACTACGCGCCAGACAAGTATGGTTGACTGTCTGGTGTGACAAGCTATGAATGAATGCGTCACAAATAAACCTTAGTTTGTCATAACCCATCACAGAATTGAACATTATAAACTAGACAAAAAATTAAAGTGACGAGAGGTTACTTAGAATGGAAAAGAACATTTCACAACCTTCACAATCCATCTCACTGCCCATCCCCCAGCTTGAATAAGCCCAGAGATGGGAACTATCAGCCCCACTTTCCCCACAATCATTAAATACTTCTGCTCATGCTCAAAACCGCTCTTGCAGCTATCCTTATATCTGACCTCATCTCTTTGCATTCAAGTAGAAACAAACTAATGAGCCTCAGGTTTAAAATTGTCCTGTGTTGCACTGAAACATCTGTGGGTGTTTCTTCTCTTACTCTACAGTTTTAATGGAGATTCTGTTTGATAGTGGATAAACTATCAGCAAATGGAACTTAATTTATCTCTGGATGTTGAGTTTGGTATGGAAGTTTTTCTTAGAGCATCATGCAAGTTGAAGCAGTAAGGACATAAAGTTGCTGACTCATCAAACATAAACATTAGCTGATGATGAATGGGGAAAAATGCAAAAATATTCTGCTTGGAATATATTACCAGTTTTAAACTGTTTATGATTTAGAAAAAATCATTTTGAAATTCTATTTGCTGACTGCTGACGTTGCAAACCTAAGTTCCCAACAGTATGAAGGACCTTGAAGAAGCATGGGTGGCATGCTCAAGATGACACATGCCTAAATTTTGTTAGCACATAGCATACAGTGCCACCAATCAATTCTTTAAACCCCTCCTGAAATGTAAAGATGTATAATGATTATCTTTACTATCAAATGAAGCAGCATTTTTTTACAACACGAGAGCAGTGAGCTGTTTTCACAGAAAACATCTCATGCTGGCTTGATGACAGCTAGATGGTTGTAAGGATACATGATATTGGATGATACATTTTTGAATTTGTCACAGACCTGTTGTAAACATCAGTATTTGGATAGTCAATGGTTATAAAAACACTACAATTTAGAAATAAATGTTAAATTGTCTTTCTGAAAGATTAATCATTTAACAACAAATTTTCTGAAAAGCTTTGTTTTTAATATGTCTCTTATCAGCACACTCTCAGAAAGGTTTGCCATTCCTGTTCGAGGGCAATGTATCAGGAAAATACTCAGTTCTCAAACACAAAGAGAAGAATCAATTGGAAGCCTATTATATTATGTGTCCATGCCCCTCACAGGCTTTCTCCAGAGCAAGTATAAAGTGTCTGCATTAATACCATCGACAAGCATTTTGTAGTTATAGGAATTACAAATGGAGGCATAAAAGCACTGAAAGTTCTTCGAAGATTTTGTTAGGCTCCCATTGATAGCTTATGAGATGATGAGGAAGGAATGGGGTGGCTATTGACATTTAGCCAAAAGAAGCTGTTGGTTGATGAGCCCGGTTCTTCACTCCTTCGAAGTTCTGAGAGTGGAGAGGTAAAAACACTACCACAGATGTAATAAGCGCAAAATACCATTTTTAAGTTATTTCACCAAACACTAAGTTGTTTTGGGGTAGCAACTTGAGGTCTCCACTCAGCAATTGTTAGCTTTGAGGTGACTGGATCTGAAACTAGAGTATGAGATTTGGGACCAGACTGAGTTAAGATCCTATTAGAGCCAGACAACAAGTTCTGGGAGAATCTACCTCTGTGTTTCCCAAGAGGATCAGATACTGAGCAGTGACAAATATTATAAACATTTATACTCACCTTAGAATTTGTAAACACTCACAGGGACAGTGTTGGTGAAACTTTTTTTTGAAACTTGATTGCTTCCCTTTGCAGGCACATTGTGCTCATCTGCAGTGGTACAGTATAGTAGAGAGGGCAATTCTCTTCACGAGCATCTAATGTAACATCAAATCCGCAATATCAGTCATTGTGGAGAAGGTCAAATGCTGCACATCAAAATCATTTCAAGGTTCATATTTGCAAAACAGTACATCTCTGCAACCTTATGAAAGACCATAATGTGAAAATTACTTTTAATGTTCCTGAGAAACTTGGTCCTCTTACTGTCACACTGCAACTAATTGTCCCTGTCTGTTGAAATTCAGCTCATCTTTCTCTTTTTTACCCGTGATAGATTCTTCCTCTTGTAAAGTTTAATCGGTTGGCAAACCAACATAAGGTGCATTGCCACCACCTATTGAGTTAGGATGTGAAGCAAAGAAACAGGAAGTATACTCAGTAAACTACCCCTTAAAAACAACTCAAATAATTGCAAAAAGCCTAATGCCTTTTAGAAAGTCAAATGCACAATTACATGCATTATGTTGGCAGTGATATCCTAACAAACTTTCCAAGTCAGAATCAGAATCAGAATCAGGTTTATTATCACCAGTATGCGTGGTGAAATTTGTTAAACTTTGTCTGTCCCAAAGATCTCAATTTATCAATTCGATGTTTCCTTTGTACATCACAGCATTCAAACAACATATGCCGCACAAGTTCTTGACAAGGAATTATTCAACCTAGTATGTCATACATAAGCATGCAAGTATAACTTCTTCCCTCTTTTTATACTCATCTCCCAGTTCAGTTCCCACCATCCTCAGAATTTTATATAAAAGCTGTCCTTTCTTTTCTTTATCTGAACATTGTTGCCATTGTGATCCAATTGACTTTTTAATTATGGCCTTCAACTCCCTTTTATTGAAAGACATCATGTTTATATCCTTAATTTTAAGTGATTGCTTGACTAAAATATCTGCCACCTTGTTTCCTTCAACCCCAAAGCAGACAGGGACCCATAAGAAATGGATACACAAGCCTAGACCCTGCAGCTTCTACAGATGTTGTCCAATCTCAAGAAGAATGTCTGGCCTACAGTTTGAGATACTATACCTGTTTTAATAGATGTCAAAATGAATCGGAGCACAGAAGTACATAATCAGGGCATACTGTTTCCACCCATTCTAAGGCTAAAATGAAAGCAACCACCTCAGTCGTGAAAACTGATATTGCGATTATCTTTTCTTGGAAGGCACTTCGGAACATACTGTAAACAGAAGCACCTCTATGACCTGTCACTATATCTTTTCAACCACCTGTATAGAGAGGTAAGAAGCCATAATATCTGCCTTGCATATTAATTATTTATTAAGATACTGCTAAACTTCCTGTGTTACTGTTATACAATCATTCTTCATCTTGATCTTTTCTTGAAGGCTTGAATCAACCACCAGCAAAGGGAAAAATTATGGAGCAGCAACAGAAAGGGGTATACTGGAACTATATTCCATATTAAACAAACCAAGTGCTCATTCATTCATTTCCCATCCACCCAAAACTGAAGACCTTACAAATGCAATGCTCCCAACATTCTACTTCTGTTGCAAATATTGGATGATCAACTTTACGTTCTCTTACGTTAATCCAACAAAGCATTCCTAACTGTAACTTGTGTAGACGTAAAGGTACCTCACCCATCTCTACCAGTAATGCCAAAACTTGGGATGATTTAATAGCACCACAACAGAATCTCATTGTTTGAGCTTAAACTTTATCCAGGGCCTTTAAGACCACTGGTGAAGCTGACCCATAAGCAACACATCCATATTCAAAGACAGATCTGATTAAAGTAATACACATTTGTTTAAAACACCTCATTTGTCACACATCAATCACACCCAACTAAGCACCAAAGCACATTGAGGGCTTTTTAATGCTTCTCTAGAATTTTATTCACATGCACCTTCCATGTCAACTTTGTATCCATCCACATACCTAGAAACTTTACCACTGACTCTTGTTTAAGAGATTTACCATATAATTTGAGATCAATTGTGGGTGTAATGTCCCTTTTAGAAAAATAAATAACTTGAGTCCTTGCAACAGAAACTTTAAACCTTCACCCACTCCCCATTCCTCTATTTCATTAACAGCAGCCTGCATTCCACTGGGGACATGAAAACCTTTTCCCTGATGCACTGTCAGTACCATCAGTTGAACTTCGTCTTTTTGTGTGTTTTCCCCCTAGCCGTCAGTCAGTGGTTTTGTATTGCCATGTGCTCTTGTTTGTTTTCATGCCCCATGTGCTCCTGTCACCACTCCTGCTCTACTCTGGCCCCTGTATTACTGAGGACTCCATCTCTCACCTGTTTCTCATTATTATCTGTTTTGCTGCCACTTCTGTCTCACTGTGCTCCACCTATCATCTGCCTCTCTGTTTATTGCTCAGTCTATTTCAGTCCTGTGTTTTCACCTGTTTGTTGCCAGACTGTGCCAGTGAGTTTTCTCAGTATTAGTATCTGAATTCTGTCCATTTGAATATTGACTCTGCCTGGTTCTCGATTCTGGTTTTTGAATTTCTCTGGAATTTTTGATCTCCGCTTGAACTTTGTTGTCGACTTAGTTGCCGCTCTGGATTTGCTACTCAGTAAATATCACAGTGCGCACGGTACTTGGTCTGTGGTTGGGTCCCTGCTTCAGTGCCCTGACAGCACAATCTGGCCAGAGTGGATCCAGCAGACCCCGGTCGACTGAGAGCTGCCCTGGAACAACAGGGAGTGATGCTGGGGAGACACCAGAACCAGCTGGACTCTGTGTTCAGGGCAATGGAGTTGCTTTCTGCCAACGTAGCCAATCTTGTGGCCCAGACTCAGTCACTCCAGCTGTCCCAGAGTGCCCATCAACATTCTGCGACTGCATCTGCTGCCCTGCCCTCCACATTCTCGCTTACTACTCCCATCCAAGAGCCTCCATCTGCCTCCTCCTGCTAGTCTTTTACAACCAACAACCTTTCTGACTGATCAAGCCAAGGTGGCCTACTTCATCACTCAAATGATTGGTCGGGCGAGAGAATAGGGAACCACAGTCTGGCAGGCTCACCTTTCTGCATCAGTTTTCAGTTATTTTCTGAGGAGATGAGAAGAGTGTTTGATTGCTCCAAACATGGGAGAGAGGCTGCCTGTGAAATGCTGCACATGCACCAGGGGTGCAGATCTGTGTCAGATTATGCCATACAGTTCCAGACCCTAGCCATCTTCAGCGGCTGGAACTCAAAGGCACAGTATGACACCTTGCTGAATGGCCTCTCTGAATACACCAACAATGAGCTGGTCACCCAGGACCTTCCTGCCACCTTTGAAGCCCTGGTTGATTTGGCCATCCATATGAATGTTTGTCTTCAGCACCACCACAGAGGAAGGGGCTCCAGAGGGTCCCTGGGGGCACTAGGTGAGTTCCAAGCTCCTCATCAGTCTACATTGCCCTGCCATATGTCCCCAGCTACAATTCCTGTTCCATCGCCCGAAGCTATGAAGGTTGACTGTACTCACTCTCATACCTGCTTCTCTGCAGTGGGGCATCCAATGGCGAGCAGTCTCCATCTTGGTCGATCCTGATTCAGATGAGTGTTTTATCGATTCTGGATTGGCTGTCCAGTGGGGATTACCCATGTCTGCTCTCCAATCACCATTAATAACCAATGCCTTGAACAGTCAAAGTGGCTAACATCACCAATGTTAGCCCCAGTGAGTCTCAGTTTATCCGGCAACCATCATGAACAGTTAACCCTTTATGTTATTGACTCTCCTCAAGCTCCCATTGTCCTGGGCCTCCCTAGTTCGTTAAGCACAACCCCCACATTGACTGGTTCAGTTGCAAGATTGTAGGCTGAATGGAGCCCATTCTGTCACTCCCACTGCCTCTGCCATGTTCAGATCCCCTTGTCTACAACCCAGATTACCCCCAAGGAATTTTTGGACCTTAGTGTCATCTCTCCTGAATAAATGGACCTCAAGGCTGTGTTCAGCAAGTCCTGGTCCACTTCCCTACTGCCTCATTGTCCATATGATTGCACCATTGACCTCTTGCCTGGCACATCTTCCTCTAGGGGTCACCTGTATTCCCTGTCTGTACCTGAAACAAGTCATTAATAAGAATGTTCAAGAGTCTCTAGCTGCAGGCATCATCCGTTTGTCCTCCTCCCCCGCTAGTGCCAGTTTTTTGTTCATTGAAAGAATGGCAGCTCCTTACATCCATACATTGATTACTGGGACCTGAATGAAGTTACTGTTAACAACCGTTACCCTCTTCCACTCATGACCTCAGCATTTGAACTAATGCAAGGAGACTCAGTTTTCACCAAGCTTGATCTCTGTAACACCTACCATCTTGTCTGGATCCATGAAGGGGACGAGCGGAAGACGGCATTCAACACCACCTCAGGTCGTGCTATTCAGTCTACCTTCCAAGCCCTAGTAAATGACATTCTCTGAGACGTGCCGAATCAATTTGTTTTTGTGTATCTTGACGACATTTTTTCTAAGTCCCTTGCTGAACACACAGGTCACATCTGCAGAGTTCTCCAGCGCCTTCTGGAGAACCAGCACTTTGTGAAGGCTGAGGAAAGTGAGTATTGTCTCCTTCCTGTATGTAATTTCAGGCAGTTCCACTCAGATGGACCAACAGAAGGTCAAGGCAGTGGTCGAATGGCCCCAACCTTCAACTTGTTGGGAGTTGCAATGCTTCTTGGGCTTTGCTAACTTCTTTTGCCACTTTATCAGAAATTACAGTACCCTGGCTGCACCACTCACTGCCCTTACCTCATTGGCTGTCAGATTCTCCTGGCCCCTTCTGCTGAAGAAGCATCCTCTGACCTGAAGGAACGTTTCACCTCTGCCCCCATCCTGATTCAACCCAACACCGACCGGCAGCTCATTGTGGAGGTGGATGCACCTGACATTGCTGTAGGAGCTGCTCTGTCAGTGCTCGGCCAAGGATGAGAAAGTACACCCCTGCACCTTCTGCTCTCTCCGCCTCACTCCATGGGGTGGAATTACAATGTCAGAAACCAGGAACTGCTGGCTGCGAAGCTAGCTCTAGAGAAGTACAGGCATTGGCTGGAGGGAGCCAAGGTGCCATTCTTAGTCTGGAATGATCACAAGAATCTGGAATCTATCCGTACTGCCAAGTGTCTCAACTCCAGTCAAGCTTGTTGGTCCCTGTTTTCCTCAAGATTCAATTTTACTCTGTCCTTCCACCCTGGTTCCAAGAATGGATAACCTGATGCCCTCTTCCAAAGATTTTCCTCCTCTGAGACCCCTGAGATCCCAGATGTCATCCTCCCTGCTCACCGTCTTGTGGGTGCAGCGCAATGGGACATTGAATCCATTGTGCAAGCTGCTCAACAGAGCGAGGCAGCCCCTAGTCAATGCCCCACTAACTGGTTATCCTGTCACCCTGAACCAAACGCACTCAGGCCTTCATCTGTCAGCAGATCTGGTGCCCTGAATTTGCATCCAACTTCTGGAGGGCATCCTGCAATCTTCTGGGTGCCTCTGAGTCTGCCTTCAGGATTCTACTGACTGATCAATGGCCAGACCAAGTGGGCCAACCAACAGCTAGAGACTGTATTGTGGTGTCTCTATAAACAAATTTTCCTCCAACTAAATTATTTTAACTTGGTCTTGGGGCACTCAATAAAGATTACTCCCCATAGCCACAGTCATTTAATTTAATTCCTTGGTGTTACTTTTGTTCCTCCCACAACTTTTAACCCCAAAGCTTTCTCACATTTCTTACAATCTTTTACAAAACACTGAGAGTGCCCCATCTCATAAAGGTTTTGCACCCACAATGTCTCCTATTGCATTTTTCAAATCTTTAGCTAGTCTAATTAGATTGATATCAAAAACAGGTCCACATTCAAAACTCAACAAAGTCATAAACACTTCCTTCCTTCTCTTATTTACTTCTGTCTACTGCCCTCATTACTTTGTGATAAGCTCTGTAATCCTCAATCAGCCACTCATTTTTCCATTTCTCAGAAACATGCCACTTACCTTCCTCCATCCAACTCCTATCACCCAATACCACCTCCCGTTCACTACCTCCATCTTCTCTGGCATCCTGTCATCTCTAATTCCCACCCCCACCTCCTTTACCTGTCAGCAACTCCCAACAACAGAATCCATCCTTTGCTCCAACCCCAATCAGGACTTCAAGGTCTACCTTGTATTGTTACGTCCGTGGCCCCCTCCTTTGTGAGAATCGCCAGATCACTGTTGGGTTGAGTCAAACGGGGGGGGGGGGCCCAAGACAGGAGGGGGAGACCTGCAGGATGTCACGTTTCTCCCCCTCCACCATAGCGATGTAAAGCTACAGGACATGGCCATTGTCTCTTGGAGACAGATTTGTGGATTGAGATGCTCTGCTACATGAATGCCCTTGGGCAAAGTGGGCTGGTTGAGGGAGAGAATGCATCATTCCCAACCTGATTGACATCTATGACCCTGCGAGTCAGAATAAAAGAGGGGCTGTAGGAACAACCCCTCAGACACACCAGCAGAAACTTTAAGCGACCATGTAACAGCAGACGGTCATCGGAAACCAAGCCATGTGCATTGAATTCCGTGGCTGGAATTGGTGGCTGAAACCACGGAAAACAGCTTTTTAGCGAACAACGGGGAAACCCGCTCCCCTGACTCAACGGATTGACATCATAAAAGACTTGGGCAAGTTTAAACCGCATCACTTTTAAACCCAACAACACTGCAGCTTGAACGAACTGATAGTGACTTATCTTTCCATCAGACGGTACAGCAACCCCTAGACAATGAGAGTTATTTCTTATCGGTTATTATTATACCCTGCTTAGATTTAGTATTGACGACGTATATTATCTGTGTGTTTGCATTAATCTTCTTTTTGTGCCCTTTATCAGTAAATACTTTTAAAAATAGTACCATCAGACTTCAACGGACCTCTCTATCTTTGCTGGTAAGTGATCCAGTTACGGGAATTTCGTAACAAAGTTGGAGTTCTCGTCTTGGGATTTGACACCAAATTGGGAGGCCAGTGAATTGGGATTGTAAGTCCAAAACTTGGATCTGGTTACGGGGGTAGCCAGACGGGAAACCAGCAAAGATAGACGTGGGTGAATTTATAGAAAACCCGACTCTGGAGGCGCTGGAGGTGGCCTCCAAATCGGTCTTGATAAAATTGGCGAAGGAGTTAAACCTCGCAGGGGTGAGGTTGTCAATGAAAAAGCAGGAGGTGCAAAGGGCAATAACTCAGTATTATATTGGGAAGAAGGTTTTTACAGATGAGGTATTGGAAAATATCCCTGAGGAGGCATCCGCGAGTGGGACGGCTCAGTTAGAGTTGGAGAAATTAAAGTTGGAACATGCAATTAAGTTAAAGCAGCTGGAGGCAGCCAAGAGAGAGAAAGAGAGGGAGAGAACAGAGAGAGAGAGAGAGAGAGAGAGAGAGAGAGAGAGAGAGAGAGAGAGAGAGAGAGAGAGAGAGAGAGAGAGAGAGCATGAAATGAGGTTAAATCAGCTGGAGGCAGAGGAAAAAGAGAAACAGGAAACATGACTTGGAGATGGAGAAGCTACGGCAGGAGCTACGAGCTCCGGGGTCAGACCGAGAGGCGAGGTTCAATGTTAGTCGAGAGTTGAGGCTAGTACCTCCGTTCGAGGAGATGGATGTGGATAGTTATTTCTTGCTTTTTGAAAAGGTGGCCGTGAATCAGAAGTGTCCCAAAGGTCAGTGGGTGGTGCTGTTACAAAGTGTGTTAAAGGAGAAGGCACAGCGGGCATATACGGCATTGGCCATGGAGGAGGGAGAGGAGGAGAGTTATTACAAAGTAAAGGTTATGAGCTAGTACCTGAGGCTTATAGACAAAAGTATAGAAGTTTAAAGAAAGGGTGGAATCTGACACATACCGAGTTTGCCTATGAGAAGGGTGTGCTCTTGGACCGGTGGTGCACCGCAGAGAGAGTGGGAGAAGATTATGGGCGTCTCAGGGAGTTAATTCTGATTGAGTAATTTAAAGGGTGTGTTTCGGAAGATATCTGGACGTATTTGAATGAGAAGCCGGATAAATCCATCTCAGAATTTGCTAGGTTCGCAGATGAATATGCCCTAACCCACAAGACAAAGTTTTCCTCGAATAAAAGTTCCCAGAGAGACCGTGGGAACGTTCGAGAAAGTTCGCCGGCTGAGGCAGAGGTCCCACCGGGAGCTAGTGGTAAGGTCGAGGGGGAAAGGCCAGACGGCCAGAGGTTTCCGGGCTTGACCTGTTTTAATTGTGGAAAAGTGGGAAAAGTGCTTTGCTCCGAGGAAAGAAACAGGAAAGGGGAAAGCAGCAGTCTCTATCGGATGTGCCGTGGTAATCAGTAGATCGACAAGAGAGCCCCGGGTAGACAGAGTACGAGAAGGGTCTGAGACGTGTCTGTCACACAGAACCGTGTCTGTGAGGGAGGGAGACACACCAGTTCCCGTACAGATCCGGAGAGACACGGGGGCTGAGCTGTCATTGATCAGCAGTAAGGTACTAGATTTTGGTCGAAAGACGAGAATGGTAGCTGTAAAGGGGAGAAGTAAAGGGACAGAAATGGTGTCCTTACATAAGGTCATTATGGATTGTGAGTTGGTATCTGGACCAGTTGAAATAGGGGTGCAATCAGAATTCCCGAGGAAGGACACGGACGTCCTTCTCGGTAACGATTTAGCAGGTGGTAAGATTGTCTTTCTTTCTTTCTTTCTAAATCTTTTTATTATTATTAGTAGTATGGACAGAATACAAATGATATATTGATAAAGAAATTACAAACATACAAATTCCATTACATATAAAAAAACATACA
The DNA here is from genome assembly GCF_030144855.1 of Hypanus sabinus. Taxonomy (NCBI): domain Eukaryota; kingdom Metazoa; phylum Chordata; class Chondrichthyes; order Myliobatiformes; family Dasyatidae; genus Hypanus; species Hypanus sabinus. The sequence goes on along the minus strand of NC_082713.1, from coordinate 58,974,935 downwards.
TAATAGTTACAATATAAATGAGTTTACCAAGACATAAGCCATAAAATATATGTATGAACATGATAAGTCTAAATATTTCATAATACATGATATAAAAAAACAGAAAAAAGAAAGAAAAAAAATATATATAATGCAAAACTAGCTAATCTAATCTAATAACTAATAACTAATATAGAAGAAAAAAGAAGCAAAAAAAAGAGAGAGAAAAAAAAGGGGGCTGTTTATAATATCTCACAAGAATAAATATTCATCAATGCCGTCACTTCCGGTCCTCTCAACATACACAAGCTAAAAGCTGGGAAATCAAATGAACTTGGCACAGGGTCATATTACATCATATGAAAATGTTGAATAAATGGCCTCCATAACTTTTCAAATTTAATAGAAGTCTCAAAAACACCACTTCTAATTTTTTCTAAATTTAAACATAACATAATTTGAGAGAACCAATTAAATACAGTGGGAGGATTAATTTCCTTCCAATTCAACAACTTCTAGCCATCAGAGTTAGAAATGCAATCATTTGACGGGCAGAAGAAGATAAATGCAGTGAGTCTAACTTTGGTAAACCAAAAATTGCGGTAATAGGATGAGGTTGTAAATCAATATTCAAAACCGCAGACATAATATCAAAAATATCTTTCCAATATTTCTCCAAAAATGAACAAGTCCAAAACATATGAGTTAAAGACGCAATTTCAGATTGACATCTATCACAAATAGAACTAATATGAGAGTAAAAATGAGCTAATTTATCCTTGGACATATGAGCCCTATGTACGACCTTAAATTGTATTAATGAATGTTTGGCACATAACGATGATGTATTAACTAATTGAAGAATTCTATCCCAATTCTCACTCGAAATAATAAGACTAAGCTCTCTTTCCCAATCCTTTTTAGTCTTATAAAGAGGCTCTAAATGTATCTTCATAATTATATTATAAAGTTTTGAAATAAGCCCTTTTTGAAAAGGGTCTAATTCAAATAAACTCTCCAAAATATCTGAAGGCACAAAATTTGGAAACGTAGGGAGTACAGAACTTAAAAGATGTCTAATCTGTAAATATCTAAAAAAATTAAATCTAGGCAAGTTATATTTGTTGGATAATTGCTCAAAAGACATGAAACAATTGTCCAAAAATAAATCAGAAAATCTTAGTAATCCCTTAGTTTTCCAAGCCGAATAAGCTTGATCTATAATGGAAGGGTGGAAAAAACAATTAGATACAATAGGACTATTTAAAACGAATTGAGTCAACCCAAAAAATCTCCGAAATTGAAACCATATACGCAAAGTATGGTTAACTATCGGGTTGTCAATTCGTTTCGGCAATTTAGAAAGAGCAAAAGGGAGAGAAGTCCCTAAAATAGAACCCAGAGCATAAGCTGATACAGATTTAATTTCTAAACTCACCCAACGAGGGCTGAAAGATCCACCCCCATCTTTCAACCAGCATAACAAGTATCTAATATTAACTGCCCAATAATAAAATCTGAAATTAGGTAATGCTAACCTGCCTTCCTTTTTTGTCTTCTGTAAATATATTTTACCTAACCTGGGATTTTTATTCTGCCATATATATGAAGAAATTTTTGAGTCAACATTAGTAAAAAAAGATTTCGGGATAAAAATTGGTATTGCTTGAAAAATATATAAAAACTTAGGTAAAATAACCATCTTAATAGCATTAATCCTACCTATTAGGGATAAAGATAATGGTGACCACTTAGTAAACAAACCTTTAATCTGATCAATTAAGGGTAAAAAATTAAATCTAAATAAATCTTTATGGTTTTTTGTGATTTTGATCCCTAAATAAGTGAAAGAATCATTAACTAATTTAAAAGGTAAATTTCCATAAATTGAGACCCGTTTATTCAAAGGAAACAATTCACTTTTATTAAGATTTAACTTATACCCAGAAAACTCACTAAATTGAACCAATAATGATAAAACTGCTGGGATGGATTTCTCCGGGTTAGAAATGAATAATGATAAATCATCTGTATACAAAGATAACTTATGAATGTCTGTCCCACGATTAATACCCAAAATATCCTGTGATTATCTGATGGCAATTGCCAAAGGTTCTAAGGCAATGTTAAATAGTAATGGCCTAAGAGGACATCCTTGTCTAGTGCCCCGAAATAGGCGAAAAAAGGGAGATCTTTGATTATTGGTAAAGACTGAGGCTACTGGAGTATGATAAATCAATTTAATCCATGATATAAATATCGGACTAAAATTAAACTTCTCCAACACATTAAATAAGTAAGGCCATTCAACTCTATCACATGCTTTCTCCGCATCTAATGAAATCACGCATTCTGAAGTGTCATGTGAGGGAGTATAAACAATATTCAACAATCTCCTAATGTTAAAAAAAGAATAGCGATTTTTAATAAAACCGGTTTGATCATCTGAAATAATTTTGGGTAATACCTTCTCCAATCTAGATGCCAGTAACTTGGAAAAAATCTTGGAGTCTACATTCAATAAAGATATTGGTCTATAGGAAGCACAGTTAGTAGGGTCTTTATCTTTCTTCAATATTAGAGAAATGGAAGCTCCATAAAAAGATTGTGGCAAATTCCCCAATCTAATGGCTTCCTCAAAAACCTTACATAACCAAGGGGAAAGAGTAGCGGAAAAAAATTTTAAAAATTCAACTGTATAACCATCTGGACCCGGTGCTTTCCCAGAATTCATTGAGGAAATAGCCCCTTTAATTTCTACATCCGTTATAGAAGTATCCAATATTAAAAGAAAATCAGATGATAATCTTGGAAAATTTAATTTTCCAAGAAAATCAGACATGGTATTATGATCTTGAGGAAATTCAAATTGATACAGGGAGGTATAGAAGTCTTGAAATGCCTTATTTATCTCATCATGATTAACTGTCAGATTCCCATTCTGCTGACAAATCTTAGTGATTTGATGTTTAACCAAAGCATTCTTCAATTGACTAGCTAACAGTTTACCAGATTTATCACTATGTATATAAAAACCAGCAGGTGGTAAGGTTTGGGCAGCCATGACGATGGCCAGCCGACCGGTGAGTGTTGCGGCCCCGCCCCTAGATTCCAAGATCTACTCCGCATGCGCGGTCACTCACAGCATGTCGAGAAAGGCATCTGAGAACGAGAGCAGTTTAAATCTGGCCAGTTTCAATTTGGCCGAGACGTTTCTACCGACCTTGTACCACGAGGGTTTAGAGGGTGGTAAAGTGAAGAGTAGTAAAGTGAAAGAGGGTAAGGAAGCACAGGTAGATCTGCCCTTAACGAGAAGAAAGGTCCTAGAGGCAGAAAATAAAGATGAGGAACCGCTAGAGCGGTTAAGAGGTCCAGAGTTGGACAAGGATGATCTGTCTGGTTTGGCAGACCTGTTTGAAGAAGTTGAAAATTCTAAAGGTGTTCCCGATATGAAATGAGGGCAGTCCTAAAGGAAAAGGATGCCATTACCTCGAAGAAGTCTGCTGGGTTTGCAGATGAGGTTGTTTCAGCCCGCGGGGTTGAGTTTACTCCAGAAGGGAGTTGCCCAGAGAGTACCTGGGAGGATCGGGGGAACTTAGAATTTGAAAAGGGTATGGGTATTGAAAGCCTGGAAGAGGCCAATGTCCCGTTTGAGTGTGTCCAAGATGGGGATGCACGTGGTACTGAACCTGGTAACGGAACTCAGAAGAAGTCTAAGGTATCTGATTCAGTGGAATGGGACGGCCGTCCTTGTGGGTCAGATAGACTTGGTTCAGTGGGAAAAGGTTTAACCTTGGTAACAGTGAGAGTTCCCAGGTGTTTCTGCTCGAAGGTGTGTTCAAAGTTAATGCAGAGTTTAAGAATGGGGAGATAACGGGAAATCTGTAGTTCCCAAATCGAATGAAGAAATTTTAAGCCCTGCAGATCGCTTACAGATTAAGCCGGAATATGACAGGCCCACCCCCCCCCACCCCCCCCACCCGCTATTGTTATTCCAGCGTGTGGTGTAAAAGGGCAGAATTTGAAATGCTGCTTGAGCAAGTCGAACTGAAACCACATAGTCTGAAGGGGCCTGACGAGAGGGTTAGCCACCTGTATAAAATTACAGAGGTGGGTGGAAATTCAGAAGATGGGCTAAGTTTGGGACACGGTGTTGATAAAATAATTCCTATGGAACAGGCGGGCAAGGGTTTATCTCGCCACCTTACTCAAATTCCCCGGAAAAGAGGCGACAGTTAAGGGGGACACCATTTTTAAATAGCAAAGCCGGTTGTTCGGGATTTCAACAAAGCCTGTGAATAATAAAGACAACCCCCTTGGAAGTATGCCTGTTCAGTTTGAAAATGACTGAAAGACTAGTATTCACATAAACTTTTGTAGATGCACGTAAGCTAAGAGCACACTTCCTTAGTTTTGTTGCTGAAAAAAGAATAATAAAATAGGTGGTTATTCAATTGAAGTCTGATGCTACAAGACGTTAGTACGGTACAAGATGTTAAGATATTAAAGAAAGTGACACTGTAATCGTTAACTGTCTAGATGCTGAATTGAGTGTATAACTGCATTACTCTGTAGAAAAAAACTTTGGTGTTGTGTTAGATTCTAACACCCTGTAAGACTCTATGAATTCGTTTTTTTCCGATGGTAAAAAACGCCCTGAAGAAAGGGGGTGTTACGTCCGTGGCCCCCTCCTTTGTGAGAATCGCCAGATCACTGTTGGGTTGAGTCAAACGGGGGGCCCAAGACATGAGGGGGAGACGTGCAGGATGTCACGTTTCTCCCCCTCCCCCATAGCGATGTAAAGCTACGGGACATGGCCATTGTCTCTTGGAGACAGATTTGTGGATTGAGATGCTCTGCTACGTGAATGCCCTCGGGCAAAGTGGGCTGGTTGAGGGAGAGATTGCATCACCCCCAACCTGATTGACATCTATGACCCTGCGAGTCAGAATAAAAGAGGGGCTGTAGGAACAACCCCTCAGACGCACCAGAAGAAACGTTAAGCGACCACGTAACAGCAGATGGTCATCGGAAACCAAGCCATGTGCATTCAATTCCGTGGCTGGAATTGGTGGCTGAAACCACGGAAAACAGCTTTTTAGCGAACAACGGGGAAACCCGCTCCCCTGACTCAACGGATTCGCTTCATAAAAGACTTGGGCAAGTTTAAACCGCATCACTTTTAAACCCAACAACACTGCAGCTTGAACGAACTGATAGTGACTTATCTTTCCATCGGATGGTACAGCAACCCCTAGACAACGAGAGTTATTTCTTATCGGTTATTATTATACCCGCGCTTAGAATTAGTATTGACGACGTTTATTATCTGTGTGTTTGCATTAATCTTCTTTTTGTGCCCTTTATCAATAAATACTTTTAAAAATAGTACCATCAGACTTCAACGGACCTCTCTATCTTTGCTGGTAAGTGATCCAGTTACGGGAATTTCGTAACAGTATCTACCTGTGACATCCACCAGAGTTGACAATTTAAGTTGTGAATAATTATTCAAATTAGCTTTGACAGCAACATAGAGTGCAAACTCATTGCTTTACTATTACAACAGTTGAAATGCTTTTGCACTCTACATTGCTCTTGCATTTTCAGCTGGTGTAACATTAAAGCAATATAATGAAAATTAAAACCAATTTGAACCTGAAAGGACACATAATCCCCTGTAAGATTTTTCATCATAGAGGATAGATACTTTTGTGAGTTCATTGGAATCATTCACTTTAGTAAATAGATTGAACACAATCTATTAATTTTGATACCTACTATTCTACATTTATACATTAAGACCAGTTCTCAATGTACTATGCCTGAAAAATTGTATAAAAGCGGTGCTGTATGGAACATGCTTTTTTTTAAAAAAAGCCCTCCCTGAAATGTTATTTAATTGCACACAAGTTTCCAAACTTATGCATTTAAATACACATAAAGGTCTTTCATCCATATACATCTGTGTTTGTGGAGAAAGGGCCTGACAGGAGTGAGAGCAAGAGTGAGAAGGAGTTAAAACATTAAGCCTCATTAATGAGTTTGTTGGGCAGCAAAGGCCAACAAAAGGATGGTAAGTTCAAGTAGAGTGGCCATTTTGGAGTAGCTCCTTCACCATCAACGCTGCCCTCAACCACATCTCTTCCATTTTGCATACGACTGCTCTCACCCCATCTTCCTGCCACCCCACCAGGGATAGGATTCCAGCACATAATTCTCAGTAACTTCCACCATCTCCAACAGGATCCCACCACCAAGCACATTTTTCCCTGCCCCCCCCCCCCAACTTTTTGCTTTCCACAGGGAATGCTCCCTATGCAACTCCCTTGTCCATTCATCCCTCCCCACTGAACTCCCTCCTGGAACTTATCTTTGCAAGCAGAACAAGTGCTACACCTCCTCCCTCCGTACCAGTCAGGGCCCCAAACAATCCTTCCAGGTGAGGCAACATTACTATATCCAGTGCCCAGTGGCCACCTATTTTAATTATTCTTCCCATTTCCATTCCAACATGTCCATCCATGGCCTGGTTTAAAGTCATGATGAGGCCACACTCAGGTTGGAGGAGCAACACCTCATATTCCTCCTGGTTAGCTTCCAACCTGTTAGCATGAACATACATTTCTCAAACTTCTGGTAATGGGTCCACCTTCACCATTCCCCATCCCCTTTACTCTCTCTCACCGTATCTACTTAAATGTCCATTGCCTCCCTCTGGTGATTTAGACAATAGACAATAGGTGCAGGAGAGGGTCATTCAGCCCTTCAAGCCAGCACCACCACTCAATGTGATCATGGATGATCATCCACAATCAGTACCCTGTTCCTACCTTCTCCCCATATTCCTTGAATCCGCTATCTTTAAGAGATCTATCTAGCTCTTTCTTGAAAGCATCCAGAGAATTGGCCTCCACTGCCTTCTGAGGCAGAGCATTCCATAGATCCACAACTCTCTGGGTGAAGAAGCTTTTCCTCAACTCCATTCTAAATGGCCTACCTCTTATTCTCAAACTGTGGCCTCTGGTTCTGGACTCTCCCAACATCGGGAACATGTTTCCTGTCTTTAGTGTGTCCAATCCCTTAATAATCTTATATGTTTCAATCAGATCCCCTCTCATCCTTCTAAATTCCAGTGTATACAAACCCAGTCGCTCCAATCTTTCAACATATGACAGTCCTGCTATCCAAGGAATTAACCTCATGAACCTACGCTGCACTCCCTCAATAGCAAGAATGTCCTTCCTCAAATTTGGAGACCAAAACTGAACACAATACTCCAGGTGTGGTCTCACCAGGGCCCTGTACAAATCCAGAAGGACCTCTTTGCTCCTATACTCAACTCCCCTTATTATGAAGGCCAACATGCCATTAGCTTTCTTCACTGCCTGCTGTACCTGCATGCTTACTTTCAGAGACTGATGAACAAGGACACCTAGATCTCCTTGTACTTCCCTTTTCCTAACTTGACAACATTCAGATAGTAATCTGCCTTCCTGTTCTTGCCACCAAAGTGGATAACCTCACATTTATCCACATTAAACTGCAACTGCCATGCATCTGCCCACCCACCCAACCTGTCCAAGTCACCCTGCATTCTCCTAACATCCTCTTCATATTTCACACTGCCACCCAGCTTTGCGTCATCTGCAAATTTGCTAATGTTACTTTTAATCCCTTCATCTAAATCATTAATGTATATTGTAAATAGCTGTGGTCCTAGCACCGAGCCTTGCAGTATGCCACTAGTTGCTGCCTGCCATTCTGAAAAGGACCCGTTAATCCCTACTCTTTGTTTCCTGTCTGCCAACCAATTTTCTATCCATGTCAGTACCCTACCCCCAATAACATGTGCTCTAATTTTGCCCATTAATCTCCTATAGGGGACTTTATCAAAGGCTTTCTGAAAGTCCAGGTACACTACATCCACTGGCTCTCCCTTGTCCATTTTTATAGTTACATCCTCAAAAAATTCCAGAAGATTAGTCAAACATGTTTTCCCCTTCGTAAATCCATGCTGACTTGGACCAATCCTGTTACTGCTATCAAAATGTGCCACTATTTCATCTTTTATAATTGACTCCAGCATCTTTCCCACCACTGATGTCAGGCTAACTAGTCTATAATTCCATTTTCTCTCTCCCTCCTTTCTTAAAAAGTGGGATAACATTAGCTACCCTCCAATCCTCAGGAACTGATCCCGAATCTATAGAACATTGGAAAATGATTACCATTGCATCCACGATTTCTACAGCCACCTCCTTAAGTACCCTGGGATGCAGACCATCAGGCCCTGGGGTTTTATCAGCCTTCAGTCCCATCAATCTACCCAACACCATTTTCTGCCTAACATGAATTTCCTTCAGTTCCTCCGTTACCCTAGGTCCTCTGGCCACGATTACATCTGGGAGATTGTCTGTGTCTTCCCTAGTGAAGACAGATCCAAAGTACCTGTTCAACTCATCTGCCATTTGTTGTTCCCCATAATAAATTCACCCGTTTCTGCCTTCAAGGGCCCAACTTTGGTCTTAACTAATTTTTTCCTCTTTACATACCTAAAGAAGCTTTTACTATCCTCCTTTATATTCTTGGCTAGCTTACCTTTGTACCTCATTTTTTCTCCCCATATTGCCTTTTTAGTTATCTTCTGTTGCTCTTTAAAAGTATCCCAATCCTCTGGCTTCCCACTCATCTTTGCTATGTTATACTTCTCTTTTATTTTTATACTGTCTTTGACTTCCCTTGTCAGCCACAGTCGCCCCCTACTCCCCTTAGAATCTTTCTTCCTCTTTGGAATGAACTGATCCTGCACCTTCTGTATCATTCCCAGAAATACCTGCCATTGTTGTTCCACTGTCATCCCTGCTAGGGAGTCCTTCCAGTCGACTTTGGCTAGTTCCTCCCTCATGGCTGTCAGACACCCTGAGCCAATACGCTGGTCCTGGACTTATTTCCACTTGGAACAATTTAGTTATTATTATTTAATTATTTATGGTTTTATATTGCTATATTTCTACACTATTCTTGGTTGGTGCAACTGTAACAAAACCCAATTTCCCTTGGAATCAATAAAGTATGTCTGTCTGTCTTTCTATGGCTCCATAGTCCCTTCCCCCCCCCCCCCCCGCCCCACCACCACCTTCTATGACCTTCTCTCCTCTCCATTAGATTCCCCCTTCTCCAGCCCTGTATCTCTTTCACCAATCAACTCTTTACTTCATTCCTCCCACCTTCACCTATCACTTTGTGTTTCTTCCTCCCCTCTCCCCAACTTCTAACTTTGGCTGCTCATCTTTTTTTCTTCAGTCCTGCTGAAGGGTCTCAGCCTGAAATGTCGACTGTACCCTTTTCCATAGATGCTGCCTGCCCTGCTGAGTTCCTCCAGCATTTTGTGTGTGTTGCTAGGACTTCCAGCTTCTGTAGATTTTTTTTTTCTTGTTTGTGAGAGGTAAGACCTTTAAACTACTAATTGCTTAGCAGACTTGTAGTTGAGACTTAAATAAGGCTATTAACAACATAGTAATTAAATAAGAAGACATCAAATTACATCAAATTAAATAAATCTGGAATGCAGGATCAGATGATATGTTGTAAATGTGTGATCTGGGAGCTGCTGGACCCCATTGTAACTTCTGATGACCACATCTGGTTACTTGAGGAACTCAGGCTCAAAGTTGATGGCCTGGAGTTTGAGCTTCAAAGACTGTGAAGAGGAGAGTTATCTGGATGTTGTGTTTCAGGAAGCAGTCATGTCTATTAAAATAACTGCTTTAAATTTGGACTGTGGTAAAGAATAAGAGGGTGTGACAGTGAGTGACACAGATAGGTAATGCAAGAAATAATGCTGAAGAAGCCTTAGAAATTGATTTAAAATTCTTGCTCCCTACAAAGATAAGTAAGCTAACAGTGGCACTGTGGTTCAGGGAAACATTTGGGAGGGGGTGGGGGGTGAAAGAGAAGAGAATATAACTGCAGTTGAGGACAGTCAGGAGAATATTCTCTGTTGCAAAGACTAAGAATCCCAAAGGCTATGTTGCCTGCCTGGTGTCCAGGTTCAAGAAATCTCATCTAATCTACAAAAGAACTTGGAGTGCAAGGGGGACAATCCAGTTGTGGGTACCTACAACAGACAGACAGACATACTTTATGGATCCTGAGGGAAATTGGGTTTCATTACAGTCGCATCAACCAAGAATAGTGTAGAAATATAGCCATATAAAACTGTAAATAATTAAATAAGAATAGGTAAATCATGCCAAGTGGAAATAAGTCCAGGACCAGCCTATTGGCTCAGGGTGTCTGACACTCTGAGGGAGGAGTTGTAAAGTTTGATGGCCACAGGCAGGAATGACTTCCTATGACGCTCAGTGTTACATCTCGGTGGAATGAATCTCTGGCTGAACGTACTCCTGTGCCTAACCAGTACATTATGGAGTGGATGGGAGACGTTGTCCAAGATGGCATGCAACTTGGACAGCATCCTCTTTTCAGACACCACTGGCAACATGGGTAGAACAAGGAGAGAAGAGGTTCTGCTGATGAACTATGAGCAGGTAGGGATTAAATTAAAAACAGAACAGAAAAGATAATAATCTGGATATCTACGTGCAATAAAATCAAAATTAAATACATGGCTTAAGGATTAGTGTGGGAGAAGTAAGTTTGAACTTGTCTAACACTGGCATCATTACTGGGGAAAGAGGGAGATGTTCTGATGGGATGAACTACACTTGAACCATGCTTGGACCAGTGTCAAGTTCAAGTATCTTCAAGTTTAAATGTCGTTCAGCCATATGTGAATACAACTAAACAAAATAGCGTTACTCTGGGTCCAGGTGCAAAATATAGTACAAACAATCATACACAACACAAGGTTACAACTAAGGTCAGATAGCTTCCACACCATCCACCCTTGCTGTTTGCCTATAAATCAGTTTATTGGACTTGCAGCATTCCACATTTACAATGTCCAACAGGGTCTTATGATCCCAAGAAAAGCACCTAAGACTGTCACTCACTATTAGGCTGCACAATGGCTTCACACACCAACTCCACTCCACCGACACCCCTCTAACGTGGGCATCAGCACAATCCTTCAGTTTCTCCACCAATGAGCAAATTACTGATGGGGCAGTTCTGAGCACATTAAATTCTTAATGTCCAGCTACATCTTTTGATCATAAAAGATGCGTTCAAAAAGACAATAACACCTTTGGTTAAGCCTGTAAAGTCACTGTGATTGAATGTGTTGCAATCTTACCAGAAGAATTTCTCCTGATGAATGGCTGTGTATAAGGTTTTAAATTAAATAGTAGGAAGTGGGTTCAACAGATTGGAAAATATATGGATAAAGTATAAATAGAGAGTGCAGGCGAGTTTACTTGAGTATCCAGAATAAACAAAGACAGTTTGGAAAAAGATTCATTATATTGCTTTAATTTTACTTCTGTCAACATGGAGACAATATTTAGAAGAGGGGGTTGTAAATATATGACCAAAGATGTTATATTTGAATGCATGCAGTCTACAAGGTAGGTTATCTTGTAGCACAGTTAGAGATTAGTAGGTACAACACCTTGGGCATCAGATTTGTAGCTGATAGAAAATCACATATGGGACCTAAACATGCAAGGATACACCTCCTGTTTAAGACAGTTAAGTGCGCAGCAGGGGAGGGGTGGCTCTGATGGTAAAAATGAAATCAAATGCTTACAAAGAAGCAACATAGGACCAGTGGATGTAGAATCCTTGGGTAGAATTAAGAAACTGTAAGGGTAAAAACACCTGATGGAGTTGTATACAATCTCCCCAATAATAGCCAGAACGTAGGGTACAAACTACAACATGAGATTGAAAAGGCTTTTAAGAAGGTGATGTTACAGTGATTGTGAAAGACTTCAATATGCAGCTAGACTGGAGTAAAGCAGGTGTTGGATCACAAGGGAAGGAATTTGTAGAGTGGCAACAAGTTTTTTCTTGAGCAACTTGTGGTCAAGACAACTAGGTCAAGTGCAGTTTTCTGTTGGTGTTGTACACTGTACCAGATAGGGAACTTAAGGTTAAGGAACCTTTGGGAGTCAGTGATAAAATATGATAGAATTCTCCAAAGCGTTTGTAAGAGGGAAGCTGAGATCAAATGTATTGTTGTTACAGTTGAGTATAAGCAACTACAGAGGCATGAGCTGACCAAAGCTGATTGCAATGGGGCCCTAATAGAGGTAATGGTGGAGCAGCAATGGCAGGGGCTTCTGGCAGTAACTCAAAAAATGCTGGATCTTTTCATCCTAAGAAAGAAGAAACATTCTTATGGGAGAATGAGACAACTATTATTGACAAGTGAATTCAAGGACAGCATAAAACAAAAGAAGGCATACAATAAAGCAAAAAGTAGCAATATGTTACAAGATTGGGAAGCTTTTAAAAGCAATGAGGAGAGATGAAATATGAATATAACCTGACCAATCACATATTGAATACCTTAAGTTTCTTTAGATATAAACGAAGAGAGAGGCTAGAGTGGACTTTAGACTCCTGGAAAAGTAATGTGGAACAAAGAAATGGCAGATTAACTGAGGAAATCATTCAGAAAGTCAGGAGGCATCGAATCCAGGGAGACTTGGCTGTGTGGACATAGAATGGGCTTGCTTATATATAGCAGAGGGTGGTTATAGATGAAGCATGTTCTGCCTAGAGATTAGACCCCTACTCTTTGTGAATGTAGGAGCTATTACTAAGGAGAAGGTGCTTCAGGTCATGAGAGATCTGAAGGTGGATAAGTCACCTGGAGCAGATGAATTGTTCCCCAAGGTTGAGTACAAGAGCAAGGATGTCCTTTTGTTAATGTACAGGGCCCTGGTGAGACCACACCTGGAGTATTGTGTACAGTTTTGGTCTCCAGGGTTAAGAAAGGACATCCTGGCTATAGAGGAAGTGCAGCGTAGATTCACGGGGTTAATTCGTGGGATGTCCGGACTGTCTTACGCAGAGAGGCTAGAGAGACTGGGCTTGTACACGCTGGAATTAAGGAGATTGAGAGGGGATCTGATTGCAACATTTAAGATTATTAAGGGATCGGACAAGACAGAGGTAGGAAATATGTTCCAGATGCTGGGAGAGTCCAGTACAAGAGGACATGGTTTGAGAATAAGGGGTAGGTCATTTAGGATAGAGTTAAGGAAAAACTTCTTCTCCCAGAGAGTTGTGGGAGTCTGGAATGCACTGCCTCAGAAGGCAGTGGAGGCCAATTCTCTGGATGCTTTCAAGAAGGAGCTAGATAGGTACCTTATGGATAGGGGAATCAAGGGATATGAGGACAAGGCAGGAACCAGGTATTGATAGTAGATGATCAGCCATGATCTCAGAATGGCGGTGCAGGCTCGAAGGGCCGAATGGTCTACTTCCGCACCTATTGTCTATCGTCTATTGTTCTAAAAGAGGTAAACTGAATAGATTGTGAAGGCATTAATAGAATCATGAGAGTCAGGTCTGGTTCCATAGGACTAGGAAATCACAAAATTCACTCTACTCTTTAATAAGGGAGGGAGGCAAAAGCCAGGCTTATCTGTAATTTCCTGACATAAGTGGTTGATAATAGTTTAGAGTCCATTATTAAGGATGAGGTTTCAGGTTCTTAGAAGCATATGTCAAAATAGGCCAATTGAAGATTGGAGGTGGAATTAAGATGGCGCTAAAAGGCAACTCTTTAGCTTGCATCTTCGGACAAAGCTCTATTTCCATCTTTAATATCTTTATTTTTCCCTTTCAGGGTTCTTTTGAAGACCCTGACCTGGAGTGACATGCAGACTTTGGCTCTTTGTGGGAATGAGACCCGTTCTTGGGGTTTCTGGCCCAACTGATGTTCAGCCCGCCAAGGGTTCGACTTGAGAAGTGGCCTAGTGCTGGGAAGCCTAAGATCTTGGGGTTCTGGAGATGGGTGGATCGAGGTTCAGTGTCACAGCAGGAGGTTTGTGTGTCGTCGGGGAGACTAGAAAATCTTTCACTGTGGGCCCAAAGACCCAAGATCTTTGTGATCTTCCGGCAAAGAGCTTTGAAAAAAAAGGTGACGAAATGGACTTCTGACTGGCAGACCACAGTACGTGCGTTTGCAACACTGTGTGTCAGACAGAGCGGTCAGCAGTACTGGGGCTCCACAGGGGACTGTCCTGTCTCCCTTTCTCTTCACCATCTACACCTCGGACTTCAACTACAACACAGAGTCTTGCCATCTTCAGAAGTTTTCTGATGACTCTGCCATAGTTGGATGCATCAGCAAGGAAGATGAGGCTGAGTACAGGGCTACGGTGGGAAACTTTGTCATATGGTGCAAGCAGAATCATCTGCAGCTTAATGTGAAAAAGACTAAGGCACTGGTGGTGGACCTGAGGAGGGCTAAGGCACTGGTGACCCCTGTTCCCATCCAAGGGGTCAGTGTGGACATAGTGGAGGATTACAAATACGAATTGACAATAAACTGGACTGGTCAAAGAACACTGAGGATGTCTACAAGAAGGGTCAGAGCCATCTCTATTTCCTGAGGAGACTGAGATCCTTTAACATCTGCCGCAAGATGCTGAGGATGTTCTACGAGGCTGTGGTGGCCAGTGCTATCATGTTGGCTGTTGTGTGCTGGGGCAGCAGGCTGAGGGTAGCAAACACCAACAGAATCAACGAACTCATTTGTAAGGCCACTAATGTTGTGGGGGTGGAGCTGGACTCTCTGACGGTGGAGTCTGGAAAGAGGATGCTGTCCAAGTTGCATGCCATCTTGGACAATGAAAACCATCCGCTCCATAATGTACTAGTTAGGCACAGGAGTACATTCAGCCAGAGACTCATTCCACCGAGATGTAACACTGAGCATCATAGGAAGTCATTCCTGCCTGTGGCCATCAAACTTTACAACTCCTCCCTCAGAGTGTCAGACACCCTGAGTTAATAGGCTGGTCCTGGACTTACTTCCACTTGGCATGATTAACTTATTATTATTTAATTATTTATGGTTTTATATTGCTATATTTCTTCACTATTCTTGGTTGGTGCGGCTGTAACGAAACCCAATTTCCCTCGGGATCCATAAAGTATGTCTGTCTGTCTGTCTGAACATCATAAACCAATGGGTTGTTACGTCTCCCGCTTGTTGTGAAAATGGGGCACACCTCCCTCTCCCTTGCCAGGGAGGGAGAGAACTTATTGGTTGACGAATGCCAGATGAAATGCGATTGTCTTTGGGGTAACTGCAAGGTCTGTGTTTTCGCTATCACTTAGCTCACGCTTGTGCTCAGTAGCGGGTGTGCTTTTTGCTGGAGGGAGGGGGTATCATTGCCTTGTTGCAGTTTACATACAGGAGAGGGAGCTGGGGGGGGTACTTTGGGGTTCTTTTGACAAGGTGCCACACATGAGATTGTTAAACTGGATAGAAGCCCATGGTTACACAGGGAAGGTGTTAATATGGATAGAAGACTGGCAGACTGGCAGAAGGTGGTATGGGGATAAAGGGGGCTGTTATTGGTTGGCTACTGGTGACTAGCATTCTGCAGGATCAGCATTGAGACTGTTATTTTTCTGAATGATATAACTGATGCCTTAGTGGCCAAGTTTTCTGATTATTGCTCCTGATAGGCAGAAAGGCAGGTAGAACTGAGGAAGCAGGGAGTCGGCAGTAGCACTTGGACAGATGAGACAATGTGCAAAGAAATGCCAGGAGAGTGTATGGTCAAGCAGTTTGGTAGAAGTAATAAAAGCACAGATTTTCTAAATGGGTTGTAAATTCAAAGGGATGGTTTTATGCATGAATGGAGTTGTATAGTTAAACATTTTTACTGAGTCATGTTGGTACAACACGCACTGGGCAATTTACAGTTTGGGAGCCATAAAGCAGGTCTGCTGGGATGAAAAAGATGTGCACTCAAAAGCCTGCACCATAAGAGAGAGCTCTCAGGCCAAATCAATTCACCACGCTTTCAAATGACGCATGCACATTTGCTACGTTCTAGCAACAGATCTGTTATGGTACAGAGGGAGTCTGAGGCCAGGAATCCCTAAAGGCTAGCCTGCAAGCTGAGTTGGCAATAAAGACAGCAAATGCAATGTTAGCATTCATTTCAAGAAAACTGGAATATAAAAGCAAGGATGTAACGCTGAGTCTTTTAAGCATTAGCCTCTCACTGTCACAGTTGAAGATTACTGCCTGCTTCTAAAGAGCAGCAATCGTACTGGGCTCAAGAAGAGTTGGGTGAGCTGCCTGGTACACACACAGCTACTGTGATTAAGTGTTTTGAGAGGCTGGCCTTCGCTAGACTTAACTCCTGCCTGAGGAAAGACCTAGACCAGCTAGAACATGTCTATAGGAGATGTAATATCAGTGGCTCTATACTCTGCTTCAGAGCACCTGTACTACAGCAAAACATACGTACATCAGGCTGCTGTTCATCAATTACAGCTCAGCATTCAATACTATCATCCCCTTACTGTTAATCAGAAAGCTTCAAAGCATGTACCTCTGTACTTCCCTCTGCAAATGGATCTTCACCTTTCTTATTAGGAGACCACAATCAGTATAGATTAGTAAAAACATTTTCTCACTGACAATCAGTACAAACACAACTCAACAAATGTATCTTTGGGCCATTGCTCTGCTGTCTTTACACTCATAACTGAGTGGCTCGGCGTACCAGTTCACAATTGATACTACCATTGTCGGCAGAATCTTGGGTGCCGATGAGGTGGTGTACAGGAGGTGGTAATCAGCTGGTTGAGTAATGGCAGAACAACAAAATCACACTTAATGTCAGCAAGTCCAAAGTATTGTGTATTTTCAGTAATATTTGAGTAATATTGTAAATATATAGTTTAATTAGGTATTCCTTGTTGTTTACATAACGCATTGCAGGTTAAATGAAAAAGTAAGTAAATGGCATACGTCATCACACCACCAAGTCATATGCTTGCATATCACTAAAAGTAAAACCGAAACAAAGGCATGCATCTCTCAGGCTTCCTTGTTTTTATTTGATTAGTTCTATGTTTTGGGGTTAGAAAATGTAACAGTGGCAATGAGAGTGTTTCAAAATGAACCTGAGATGACTACCTACATACTGGCTAAAGCACAGTAGGTTGATCGAGTTTAAAAAAGAACGCAGCATTCATTCTTCACAAGAGAAGACGTTCAAGTTAAAAAAAAGACAGAAAATGGACAAATTCATGGGTTTATGAACAGTGAGTACTGGGTGATTATATTAATAGTACATAAATAAAGAATAAATGGCTGGCTATATTGAAAAGATAGAAGTGTTTGATTACACAAAAGATAATTGGCTGCTGTATATAAAATGTATTGAACAGTATTTTGAGATGATCCAAAGGGAAACAAAAAAAAACACATGCTATCTCAGGTCTACATTCCAACTCAAAATGGCTGGAACATGCAGCAGAAATCCCAGTTCCCCCATTTACACCAGTGCTGGGATGAACTTGCCTTATGTGGGGATTGAACGTTGTTGCATTATTAAAGCTAAGAGCTAAAATGTTGGAGGAGCAAAATGCTGGTCTAAGTATGGTCAAAATGAAACCTTTGTTTTGCGGATCAAGCAGCTATCCATGCACTGTATGAGATGGCAATACTTTAAGAAGATGCATCTTGGAGAAGAAAGGTGTCCGAACCACTTCATGCTGTCCCAGAATCCACTCTTACAACCACCATGGGAGAGGCCCCAGAACCTGAGATTGTTTCACAGCCTCAAGACTCACCTGCAAAGCAGTGCCCACTCCTCCAACCCAGTCAGGAAAGATATTATCCCACAAGAATAAGAAATCCTCCACAGTGAATAAATTTTTTGGCCTGAATGGAACAATTTAAAATTTACTATGCTGCAGATGTCTATATAGTAGTTGTGTTATATAGTATACTGTAGTGGCGTGCAAAGACCGTCCCCAGAATGTCCGCCCCGAGCAAGCCACACGTCTGCCTGCAGCACCTGTGTGCGGACCGCCACACCCCCCCCCCCGCCCCAAGAAACGTCCAATGGGGTAGTGGAGCCCCAAGAGGTGTGATGCAGCTGGGTGCCCAGGAGCTGCGCCAGAGCTGCCCACAAACCAGACGTGAACTGCGCCCCTCTGTCGGAGGTGATATCCATTTGGAGACCGAACCTGGTGATCCAGTTTGCAATGAGCACACTGGCGCAGGACTCAGTGGATGTGTCTGTGAGCGGTGTGGCTTCCAGCCATCTGGTGAACCTGTCTACCATGGTAAAGATATACCTGGCACCCCGGGAGACTGGCAGGGGGCCAACGATGTCCACGTGGATCTGTTGGAACCTCCTATGCATCGGCTGGAACTGCTGGAGGGGAACCTTCACGTCTCGCTGCACTTTGGCAGTCTGGCAGTGTATGCAGGTCCTGGCCCAGTGTCCGACCTGTTTGCACAAACCGTCCCAGACGAATCTGTCTGCTACCAGCTTGATGGACGCCCGGATGGAAGGGTGGGCCAGGTCGTGCAGTGTGTAGAACACCAAGCACCTCCATGCCGCTGGTACCATGGGTCGGGGTTTGCCGGTAGACATGTCACACAGGAGTTGATCTGCTGCCAGGCCGATGGAGACGTACTCCAACTGGAGCCCAGAAACGGCGGTGCGGTAAGCTGGAATCTCGGGGTCCGACCATTGTGCTTCTGCCAGTGCTGTGTAGTCTATTCCTGTGGACAAGATGCCTACTGAGTGGAGGCAGGGCTGAGACAGTGTGTCGGTGACGATGTTATTCTCCCCGCGGACATCCATGGTAAATTCTGAAATAAAGGACAGGTGCTTCTGCTGCTGAGCCAACCGTGGGTCCAATACCATGACCAATGTGAAGGTGAGGGGCTTGTGGTCCATATACATGGTGAACTCCCTTCCCTCGAGGAGGTACCGGAAATGCCAGACAGCCAGGTAGAGCGCCAGCAACTCTCTGTTGAAGGCACTGTACTTCACCTCTGGTGGCCATAGGTGGCCATAGAAGAAAGCGAGTGGTCGCCACTGGTCCTCAACGAGCTGCTCCAGGACTCTGCCAACTGCCATGTCAGAAGCGTCAACTGTGAGTGCCGTGGATACATCGACTCTCGGGTGCACTAGGAGGGCCCCCTTCGCCAGCGCCTCCTTGGTCTGCTCAAATGCCTCCACGGACTCCGCGTCCCATGCCACTTCTTTGACCTTGCCGGCCATCAGGCTGAACAAGGGTCTCATGATGCGTACCGCCGACGGCACGAACCGATGATAAAAGTTGACCATCCCTACGAACTCCTGCAGGCCCTTGACCGTGCTGGGCTTGGGGAACTGGCGGATGGCCTGGACCTTGTCCAGTAGGGGAACTGCGCCATGTCGGTTGACTCTGGCCCAAGAAGTCGATCTCCGTCAGCCGGAACTGGCACTTTGCCGGATTGATTGCCAGTCCGTGGTCGCTCAGGCATTGGCAGAGCTGGCACAAATGTGCCACATGCTCTTGGTGCAAACCGCTGGCCACCAGGATATCGTCCAAGTAAATGAAAACAAAATCCAGGCCGCCTCCCACCAAGTCCATGAGCCTTTGGAACATTTGGGCTGCATTCTTGAGACCGAAAGGCATCCTCAGGAATTCGAACAAGCCGAACGGGGTGATGAGGGCTGTCTTGGGCATGTCGTTGGGGTGCACTGGGATCTGATGGTATCCCCTGACCAGGTCGATTTTGGACAAGATGGTCGCTCCGTGCAGGTTCGCCGAGAAGTCCTGGATGTGAGGTACCGGGTATCTGTCAGTGGTTGTGGTGTCATTGAGTCTCCTGTAGTCTCCGCAGGACCTCCATCCTCCCATGGACTTGGGCACCATGTGCAGCGGGGATGCCCATGGGCTCTCTGAGCGGCGTACGATTCCCATCTCTTCCATCTTACGGAACTCCTACTTGACGAGGTGGAGCTTGTCGGCTGGGAGCCTGCGAGCTCAGTTGTGCAGCGGCGGTCCTTGCGTGGGGATGTGGTGCTGCACGCCATGCTTGGGGTCGGCCGTGGAGAACTGCGGGGTGACCATGGAGGGGAATTCCGCCAACACCCTGGCGAATTCGTTACCCGAGAGAGTTACGGAATCCAGGTGGAGGGCCGGTAGCTTGGCTTCTCTGAACTGGAAAATCTGGAACATCTACCAAACGCCGGCCTTTCAAGTCAATCAGGAGGCAGTTGGCTTGTAGGAAGTCTGCCCCAGTAGTGGCTGTGACACCGCTGCCAACGTGAAAGTCCAAGTGAAATGGCTGGACCTGAAATGCAGTGTGATAGTTCGCAGGTCGTATGCCTGAATACTGATACCATTTGTGGCGCTGAGTTCAGGGCCTGGGACTGTTTTACGAGTGTCCATGTTCGAGGGGGGAGTATGCTGACTTCGGTCCCGGTGTCTACCAGGAAGCGCCGCCTGAAGCGCTAGTCCCAGAGATACAGGAGGCTGTCTTGGTGGCCAGCCATCCTAGCCATTAGTGATGGCTAGCCCCAGCATTTTCCGGAAAAGCACATGGTGGATGGCAGCGGTGCGTGCCTGAGCCCCATCTTTGGTGGTAGAATCACCATTGTTCCAAACTGTCGTCTTCTATCCCTGTGGGTCTCGGCGGCTTTGGTTGTGGGGCCGGTGCTTTGGGGCGCGCGACTGTGGCTAGGCCCATGGAGGCTGCTCCACGTTGCTTGCTGTGCCAAAGGACGTCTGCTTTAGCCACGACCATGCGCAGGTCGCTGAAATCCTCACCTGCGAGGAGGAGGCGGATGTCCTCTGGCATTTGCTCGAGGAACAACTGTTCGAATAGAAGGCACTGCTTATGGCGTTGGAAGCCGATGATCCGGCCTGCCGTCTCCTGGTCAAGTGCGCTGACCACGTAGTATTACCACGTAGCATCAGCCGTAGTGTCGCTGATATTGAACTGGGCCTCAGCCTGCTTGAACCAAATGTGGGGCCAAGTGGCCCAGAAAGTCTGGAGCTTCAGAGAGACCGCACTGTGCGAGTTGCTTGAACTCATTGCTGGTTGCAGAGTCGCTGGTTCCAGATGCCGTCTGGAACATCGGGGTCACCAATGTAGTGACGCGCAAAGCGCTACGAAAGGAAAACATGGAGGCAGAGAGAGCTGAACTCAGAATAGCTTTACTGATTCAAACTCGCGCACTTAAATCCCCCCTCCCATGGGTCCCTGCAACCAGCGGGGCCGACGTGACGTCAGACCATCCCCGGAAGGTCCGCCCCGAGTGGGCCGCGCATCTGCCTGCAGCACCCAATGGCAGTTCGAGCCCCATGTGTGCAGACTGCCACAATACTGTGTATATAGTTGAGATGCATTCTAGATTGAGTTGGAATTTATAGCTAAGCAGGGAGGAGTGTTGTGTATTTAATATTTGAGTAATATTGTAAACCAATTGTTTGATTAAGCATTCTTTGATGATTACATAAAGCATTGTGGGTTATATGTAAAAGTATGCTAATGACATACAGTATGTAATCACACCACCAATTTGTGCACCACACTGAAAGCAAAATCAAAACTAAGGCATGCATCTCTCAGGCTCCCTTGTTTTTGTTTTGATTAGTTCTATGTTTTGGAGTTGTATATCATAACACAAAGTACTAATTGTAGATTTCAGGCAGGGGAATTTGGGAACACGACTTAGTCCACTGAAGGGTCATTGTTGGAAAAGATGAGCAGCCTCAAGATCTTGCTGTCAGCATCTCAGAGGGTCTAGCCTGGGACCAGCACATTAAGGTAATCATGAAAAATAGTACGTCAATGCTTTTTCTAATTCGTTAGGAGTTTGGGGAGATTTTGTCTGTCACCAAGGACGTTTGTAAATTTCTATAGCTGTATGTTGCAAGGCATTCTGACTGGTTGCATCACAGGCTGGTATAGAAGCTCCAATGCATAGGATGGCAAGAGGCTGCAGAAGGTTATAGAGTAAGTCAGGGAGTAAGCCTGAAAACCCACCCTCTATGTTTTAATAAAAGCCTTTTCCCCTCTGCCATCAGAATGGCCCATGAACGCTGCCACATTCATTTTCATTATTTATTTTTGTAAGTTATAGCAATTTTTGTCTTGTGCCATACTGCTGCAATAAAACAAGAAATCTCACAACTATTTCAGAATAATACAGAATAATATTTCTTTGGCTTGTTTTTTAGAGTTTTCTTTGCAGTCCTTTCAAAGTTCTGCCTGCATTTTGCTGCCTGAGTGAAGATCTGGATTTCTTTGAGTTTCAGCTGTACAGCACAGGAATTTCAGTCCAATTCATTGACACAAACCATGATGCCTATGTAGGTTAATTGCATTAGCCTGCTTTACATCCACGTTTCTCTATTAATTTCCTTTCCAAGTGCCTGTTCAAATGCCTTTTTTTAACCAATGTATCCATATCTGACTGCACTATTTCCTTTGGTAGCTTGTTCCATTTCACCACCATCCTCTGAGGTGGAAAAAAAACTTGCCCCTTGGATCTCCTTTGATTTTTTTCCTCTGTCATTTTAAATATTTGCCCTTTAGTTTTAAACTTGACCACCCTAGGAAATGGGCTGTGAGCAGCTATCGTATCTATAGCTTTCTAACTTGATAAACTTACACAAGGTCTCTCCCCAGCTTTCTGCATTCCAATGAGAATAAACCAAGACTCTTCAGTCTCTCCTTATAGCAATACCTTCTGGTCAGGAAACATCAGTTAATATTTTCTGCAGCTTTGTTCTACCACAGCCTTCCTGTAGTCTGGCTATCAGAACTGTAAACAATACTCCAAGTATGGCTCGACCAACATTTTGTCAAATGCAATGTGCTATCTTAATTCCAGTATCCAACCCTTCAGCTTATGAAGGCATGCATGCTGAATGCCATCCTCACTATCTTTTATACATCAACACTTCTGAGAATCCCTGTAGAATTTTGTGAATAAAGTATGCAAGAGTCATTTTATGTGCTTAACAAAATCCTCAGCCCTACTTCAATTATGAACCAAACCAAAAGCAGCTGCCTTACACTGACATCATTATGTCAGTCACCATTGCTTAAAGTGAACACAACTCAATGACAATGTTTGTGAATCGTGTAGAACAGTTTCATTATGAACAATTTGTTATCTGTCACCCTACACCCTACATTACCCGACACAGGTCCCTCCAGAATTCACCAAAACCAACATTGTGAGTCTTTCGGGAGGTCATACAAGCCGCCTGGCTCAGGTCCTACATGCCTTGGTTGGAGAAACAGTAGATGCCTCTGGTTCATTCTGGGGTGTGCTGACATGAACACGGTTGTGTCGTGATGCAAAGGGCGTATGGTAGAGAACCATCCAGGTCTTGGTGGCCTTTTTTAAGGCAATCTACAAAAATACTGTACATTCAGGTTTACCCTTTCTACCTACAATAAAGTCTTTTCACCTCGTTCCAAAATGCAGACCGGGTTATCACAAGCAGGCTTAAACAGATGTTGATGTGCACCATGGCGGACAAAAACGAACGAGGTAGAAAACAGGTCAACTGGAACCCAAGAGTGCTGTTTTCTATGATGGGAGGTAGGAATAGGCATAAAAGAATTGAGTTTACTGAGGCGGGCAGAATGCTGCTGAGATGTCGGCCAGGCAGTTGTGGCGTCTACAATAGAATCACCCGGCACCCATAGTGGATGCCTGGATACTAGGTTAGCTGCAGAGGACAGCAGTCCACTGTTACAGCTATTCCGAGGCCCAGCGGGACCCACAGGAGACGATCGTGTTGCCAGGGACACTTGTCTGTCAGAGAGGCCCTCAGCACACTTTAAGAAACCGTGAAACCACTCACTGAATCATACCGGTGCGATACAACTTAACGCCGAGGTTATGGGCTATTGCGACCCAGAGGTGTGACGTAAAACCATTCACTGATACATACCCGTGCGATACAACTTAACGCCGAGGTTATGGGCTATTGCGACCCAGAGGTGTGACGTAAAACCATTCACTGAATCATACCGGTGCGATACAACTTAATGCCGAGGTTATGGGCTATTGCGACCCAGAGGTGTGACGTAAAACCATTCACTGATACATACCCGTGTGATACAACTTAACGCCGAGGTTATGGGCTATTGCGACCCAGAGGTGTGACGTAAAACCACTCACTGAATCATACCGGTGCGATACAACTTAATGCCGAGGTTATGGGCTATTGCGACCCAGAGGTGTGACGTAAAACCATTCACTGATACATACCCGTGCGATACAACTTAACGCCGAGGTTATGGGCTATTGCGACCCAGAGGTGTGACGTAAAACCATTCACTGAATCATACCGGTGCGATACAACTTAATGCCGAGGTTATGGGCTATTGCGACCCAGAGGTGTGACGTGAAACCATTCACTGATACATACCCGTGCGATACAACTTAATGCCGAGGTTATGGGCTATTGCGACCCAGAGGTGTGACGTAAAACCACTCACTGAATCATACCGGTGCGATACAACTTAACGCCGAGGTTATGGGCTATTGCGACCCAGAGGTGTGATGTGAAACCACTCACTGATACATACCGGTGCGATACAACTTAATGCCGAGGTTATGGGCTATTGCGACCCAGAGGTGTGACGTAAAACCATTCACTGATACATACCCGTGCGATACAACTTAACGCCGAGGTTATGGGCTATTGCGACCCAGAGGTGTGACGCAAATTGGGGACTGCGGTTGGAAAAATATCAGATGGGGTGATCCAGATGTTGAGGAACACTCGAGCCACGTCTGCAGCTGTTGTCGATGCTAGAGGGACAACCTCCGGCCACCTGGTGGTTCAGTCCACCATGGTAAAGAGATGTGTGAAATCACAGGAGAGAGAGAGAGAGGATCAACTAGGACCACATTGACGTGGTCAAAATGTCATTCAGACCTTAAAGGTGCTGATGGTGTGTGAATGTGAGTGTTAATTTATGCCTGCTCATGCACAACATAGGCTGCAGTCCGGTCTTACATGTCCTTCTTAAAGCCGTGCTACACAAACTTTAATGCAACCAGTTCTGTGAAGCCTTCTTGCCCAGATGCCAGAGGCCATGAATGGAGTTAAGGACAGCACACTTCAGTATGCAGGCCCTATTGGGTGAGGGCAACCAGTTGAGACATCGCACAGAAGAGAAACTCCTGTGTCCCCGAACTTGAAGTCAGCCAACTGAAGACCTGTGATTACCGTCCTGTGAGCCTGATTGGGTTGGTAGTTTGCTGCTATAGATGTGTATGGCATCGACATCGGGTCATGAGAGGCATTCAGCTACAGCGTTACTTTTTTATTCGATGTGCTGTAGTCACGGATTCCAAAATATAGGCTAGCCGTGGCATTGCTGCCATGCAGACCAATGGGCTGATGTTTTGGCTGTCACGTGCACAAAGGGTTTGTGGTCAAAGAACGCTGGGAGATGCCAACCCTCCAGCAGAAATTGAAAATGACGGGCAGCCATATGGAGATCGAGAAGCTCCCAGTCAAACTTATTGTTCTTCCTCTTGGGGATTGGGGAGGCAGAGCTGCCAGCTGAAGAAGGCGAGCTCGTATCTCATATCTCCAACCAACTGTCCGTGAAGAGCACCCACAGCATTGTCTGAGGCTATACGTACATTGGGAGGTGGATGCGCCAGTAGGGTTGCATTTAAAAGAGCTTGTTTGCTGTCTTCAGATGCTCTGGTCATGTCTGTTGACCACTCAAGCATGCAACTATGGGAACTGCATTTAAAGGCACTATACAAGCAGAGCATAAGTTCACCATACCTAAAAGCTCTTGCAGTGTTTTGGTAGTCGGGGCAGTGGAAAGTCCTCCATTTTATCGGTGACTTTTGACGACAGGGGCGTTGCATGTTCTGTGGAGATGCGGTGGCTGAGCAAGACTATAGTAGACAACCTGAAATGGCATTTAATTGAATTAATAATCAGCCCTGTTGGCTTAAGTGCTTGAAAAGTCCATGAAGATCTGATAAGTCTGCTATTTTGGATATGCTGGTGACAATTAAGTCATCCAGGTAAACAAAAAGAAAATCTTAGTCTGCTAACACAGAGTCTATTAGTCTGTGCTGCATTTTCAGACCAAACTCAATGCACAGAAACTCAAATCGGACAGACGGGGTTATAACAGCAGCTTGGGAACATCCTCAGTACACAAAGGAATCTGATGATAGCCCCTAACTAAGTCTACTTTAGAAAAAAAAATCTGGCTAAGCATGCCAAAAGGTCTTGAATATGTGGGACTGGATAACAATCAGGAACAGTGGCCTCATTAAGAAGGTGGATGACAACGACCATCGGGTTTAGGAATCATGTGGAAGGGTGAAGCCCAAGGGCTATTCGACCTGCATAGAATGTTAGCAAACTCAGCCTGGATGGACCACCTAACATCATCTAAGTGATGTTGAAAGACCCAAAATACTCAATCCCAGGTTATATCACTGTTGATGTGTCCCACCACATCGTATCTCAGATTCTTATATTTCCATTAATAATATCCCCATTCATAACCAGTTGTAACAACTGATAATAAACATTCATATTTGTATTCTACCATAGGAAGTTCAAATGAACTTTTAAAAGCTTATTGTATTCTGAAAGTCAACAACCCTAATGTTTAATTGATTTCTGTTATAGCAATAGTTTTAATTAAGTCAGCTTGATTCAACAGCTAGAAAATTTCTTAACACCCTTAGCTTTATTTGATGTGCTCATTTTGCTTCATTGTTCCACTTTCATAGACATATTAATGCTTAATCATTCAATGATCCATTAAGCCCAAATTGAAGGGACAGTTGGAAATATTGGTTTGTGTATAATTTCTTTGCCAGATACTGTTCAAATTTTCCATGAATTAATTTTGAAAACACATCATACTAAATATTCCTGCAGTGGATTCAAAATGTTGTAAACTGAATTGGCAGGATTTCTCATAAACTTTAATACAATATGTCATCTGGACACTGAAGCAATTTACTTTCTACCTCCTCCTGTTTCTCAAAATAGAATCTGAGCTCATTTTTGATATGACCTTTAACAGTCAAGTATGTATAAGATTACTGAAGAGGATAGAACCTACAAAATCAATTAATGTAATGTACAGTACATGTAAACACATGAAAAAAACAAAAAAATAAATCCAATTACGAATACCATGTTGATTTTTTTTCCCCATTTCAGTAACCTATAACCTATCTACAAAACTAGTCAATGTCTTCATACATATATATAACCATATAACAATTACAGCACAGAAACAGTCCATCTCAGCCCTTCTAGTCTGTGCCAAATGCTTACTCTCATCTAGTCCCACTGACCTGCACTCGGCCCATAATCCTCCATTCCTTTCCTGTCCATATACCTATCCATTTTTTTTTAAATGACAATATCGAACCTGCCTCTACCACTTCTACTGGAAGTTCATTCCACACAGCTACCACTCTCTGAGTAAAGAAGTTCCTCCTCGTGTTACCTCTAAACTTTTGCCCCCTAACTCCCAACTCATGTCTTCTTGTTTGAATCTTCTCTACTCTCAATGGAAAAAGTCTATCCATGTCAACTCTATCTATCCCCTTCATAATTTTAAATACCTCTATCAAGTCCCCCCCCCCAACCTTCTATGCTCCGAAGAATAAAGACCTAACTTGTTCAACCTTTCTCTGTAACTTAGGTGCTGAAACTCAGCTAACATTCTAGTAAATCTCCTCTGTACTCTCTCTATTTTGTTGACATCTTTCCTATAATTCAGTGATCAGAACTGTACACAATACTCCAAGTTTGGCCTCACCAATGCCTTGTACAATTTTAATATTATATCCCAACTCCTATATAGAATCATTTAGCAGAGTAAGAGGCCCTGTCAACCCACCTCACCCATGCTTCCTACCTATATTAATCCTAATTACCCCATTAAGCCCTTATTTCTTTAGATCTTACCTTACCAAGTACCTTTCCAAATGTTTGTTAAAGGTCTCTCCCACCTCATCTAAAAACTCATTCCACATATCCACAACATTTTGTGCAAGGAAAACTTAGCTCTCGGATTTCCTTTAAAGTTAGTATTATTTATTGCATTTTACAATATATATTATTTTGATTGTTCACTATAGTCACAAAGTCCTGAAAATGGATTATTTAGTTAGCAGGCAAAAATCAGTCAAAATGTAATTATCTTGCAATACGACATACCACTGGGCAAGAAATATAGCTTAAAGTTAATGGCACCAACTCTCACAGAAAAACAATTAAATGATATCCAACAAAACTGGCAGTGCAAAATGGAAAATGTAAATACAAACTCACATAAATATAATTAATTATTTGTAGAATATATTAAGCCCATTACATTTTTATTATCTTTTTACTTACAAATAACGTATTTTCTCTTCTATTGCTCGTACATTATCCTCTTCCTCCACTGCAGGTACAAACACAAATGCTATTTAGGCATTCGCTATTATTTTATTATCATTATAATCTTGCACCTATCCAAAGTACCCATTACTACACCACGAGTTAAATTCAAATGTGCTAGAAAACGTATGCAGGGATTGCTATGAGTTATTAACTCTCATCCTTGTGAAACAAAACAGGCTACACTGAAAACCAGGCTCCAACATCATTAAAATGATTTCATCATCCCATTATTGATAAATATATATTTTTGCTGATCTATGTATTAATGTCCACTGAACCCAGCTGAAGTTAGCTGGTGCTGATTGAAAATATATCTGCTCATCTTAGATCAATGAGGGCGGTTAGTCTGAGAGAAAAACAGCCGAGGATGTACAAAGCTGTGAATTTCAGGTCAGAGCTATTCTACAAGCAGAAACAAAGAGGAAAATGCTTGAAATATCCAGCAGATTATGCAGTGTCTATGGAAAGAGGATAATTGAGTGATATTACAAATTGATTCTTAGAGTCATACAATAAAGAAACAGGTCCTCTGAACTAACTGGTTCACTTCAACCACTTGCACTGACAACTCATTCCACATGTGTACCACCATTATTCAAAACAACAAGTTGCCCTTCACGTTCCTCTCTAACCTTAAACCTATGCCTTTGAGTTTGTAATTACCAACCCTGGGAAAAAATTTATGGTTCTATCACATTTCTATCTGCTGTGCTCCAAGGGAAGAAGTTGTAACCTTTCCCTATAGTTCAGTCTCTTGAGACCTGGCAACAGACTTGTAGATCTTTTCTGCATTCTTTCCTGTTTACTAATCCCTTTCCTACAGCAAGGTAACAAAAAAATGTACAAAGTACTCCAAAGATATGATGACATTTACAAGAATTATGCTTCTCACTGGGTCTCAACACTTCTCTCTGCAACTGGATACAAGACTTCTTAACGGTAAGGTCAGTCAGTCCAGGTGGGCAGCAACATCTGTAGTCCCATTACTCTCAGCACTGGTGCTCCCAAGGCTATGACTCGATGCTGTTCACATTGCTGATGCATGACTCTATCACAGGGTTCAGCTCAAACTGTGTCATCAAGTTTGCAGATGACACAATGAAGAGACAAAGTACAGAGAGTAAGTGGAGTGAATGATGGATTGGTGTGATAAGAACAAACTAATCCTGAACATGGAGAAGACCATGGAAGTCATTGTGGACTTAGAGAAGGAGTACAGGAACCATCTCCCTCTGTGAATACAAGGCTTCTCTGTAGAGAGTTAAGTGCACCAAGTTCCTGTGAGCTCACATAATGGATAACCTCATTTGGTCCCTTAATATCACCTCCCTGAATAAAAAGGCGCAACAGCACCTCCATTTCCTAAAGAGATTGAGGCAAGCAAGGCTCTGCACCACCACCTTGATTGCACTTACAAGTTGCATCTCCATCTGGTATGGGAGCAGCCGAGCATCAAACCAGAAGTCCTTACAAAGGACTGAGAACAGCTGAAGGGAGCGTAGGGTCTCCCTACCATCCACTGGGGACATTTATCAGGAGCATGCATGCGCATTGCCCTTATTCTCTTTGACTTTCCACAATCAGGCAGGTGACTATGATGCATAAAAACAAAACAGTCAGGATGAGAAATAGTTTCTTCTCTCAGGCCAGTAGGCTTCTGAACTCCCAGCTGTGTTAATGGTTAATATGTCCCATATCTTACAATATTTAAATTATGCTATTTAGTTTGTTATTTACGCATGATTCACCTGTAGATTTTATCCTTACCTTCAAGGTTATTGTGTGTAATGTGTGTTATGTGTATTACTGTGCTTTACACTCAGGTTCAGAGAAAGGTTGTCTCATTTCTATATACATTATATGGTTATATACATGTATATACAGTAGTTAGATGACAATAAACTTGACTTGACTTATAATGTTACTCTTTAATTCAGAGATAATCACTTCCCACATTAAAATTGTCCTCCCTTTTTATCACAACAAAAAGGATAATGCAGTATTCTTGTAACATTACAGCATATTATATATTATAACTATAGTAATATGAATATAGATTGAAACCTTGCTGTGGTGTATTGTGATCTTAGATCTGAAGTTTAACAATATAATTACTAAGTACATCTGACTAATGGTGCACCAGTGTAATCATCTTAAACTAGCATGCCAAAACCGATTTAAATCTTAATTATATTTCAGTCAACATTTTACTGTAATACTCCATTTAATAGTCTTAATTGGGTAATTGTGATGGCTGAGCTTAATGAATAGTGCCACTTTATATATCTATGGATAACTTCCATCTTTGATTCCAGCAAGAAAGCATATTGTAGTTCATTCCAGGTTATACTCCCATCATACTATACCTAATTCAGCTTGGATGAACATCAGTCCAATTTGGTTTGAGATACATTATCCAAAACAAAACTAAGGAACCACCTTATAAACCTGATATGTACATTGTGAGTAAAGGGAACATAAAGAGAATATAGTAAGTATACATGCTCCTAAAGAACATAGGTTTCAAAGAAAAGCCTGAAATTAGGGCATTAATTTGGGCAGCATGGTAGCATAGTGATTAGCACAACACTTAACAGTACAGGCGACCCAGGTTCAATTGCCTTTAATACCTGTGAGGAGTCTGTATGTGCTATGTTTGTTCTTAATAAAGATAAACAGCATGGGTAAACGCTAGAACATTTTACTTACAGAACAGCTTCAGCTCAACCTAAGCACGTGTGACCAGCTCACCAACATCATTTCCAGTTCCGGGTGTATCACCTGCAATGCATGCTGGAAACTGAATTTCTTTATTATGTACAGACATAGTAACACATCTTCGCCATTAAAGTCAAGCAAACATGATGCTATCTCCTCATAGACCTGCAGGAATAATAATCCTTTTCAACAAATTTATCTATATTAAATCCAATTGTAAGAAGGAAATACAGTCTCTTGTTCACTCATTAACTTCTGATCAGTCTCTGAGGGGGTTTGATTATCTTTTTTGGTCTGCTATTTGTTTGCACAGATGTATTGTTTTCATTTGCTGCAATAACATGAGTGTCATTCTGAGAACTCTGAATAATATTTTCACTTTTTTTACATCTGCTGTCCCCTTTGGTTTACTAACAGGTGATGTGTGACAACTATGGGTTGTAGGTTGTGGTCGTAAATCCACACAGTTCCTTCTCAGAGGTGTCCTTCGCTCTGTCTGGATATGCTAAGGATCCAGTGCACTGGAAGGTTAGTGCTTATGCATCAACCTATCTATACGGGCTGATGAAAGGCCATTCTGCAGTGGCGCTCTGCTGTAAATTATCAATGTTCTGTGGATAATCCTCTTGTCCATCGTGTGCCTTCTTCATGAGGCCCTTCATAATTTGACTGAACTCTCTGCAAGGCCGTTAGATTTTGGGTAATGTGGGCTTGAAGTTATAAATCAGAATCCCCCAACCATTGGCAAAGGACTCAATTCACAGCTGGAAAATTGTGGACCATTGTCTGATACCATTTCACATGGAACTCCATGCCTCACAGACACAGCTTTCAGGAAGGTGATGACTATTTTGCTGGATGGTGAGTTTTGCAACCTCTGGATATTTTCAAAAGTAGTACTTTAAATGTTTTGTCCAGCCCTGCTGCTTTTTTAATATTCTGTGATCTACCAGGAGATACTGCATTGGACATGACTATCATGTCAACATAGGCATGTATATCCGTATTAATCTTGTGGCTACTCTTTACTTTCTTATTGACTGCTCGAGAATACATCAGTAGCAAACATATATTTTCCCAGTAAGTAGATCATCACGTCATATTTCTACAGCCTTATCAACATGTGCTGTATCCTCATGGAACAGTTATCCAGTGGTTTGGACATAATTCAGACCAGTGGTTTATGGTCTGTCTCCATTTCAAAAGCTTGTCCATAGATATATTGATGGAACCTTTCACATGTATAGCACCAAATTTCTTGGTGTCCACCTGATGGAAAATCTCACCTGGTCCCTCAAAACCAGCCCCATAGCAAAGAAAGCCCAGCAGCGTCTCTACTTTTTGCGAGGGCTGAGGGAAGTCCATCTCCCATCCCCCATCCTCATCACATTCTACAGGGGTTGTATTGAGAGCATCCTGAGCAGCTGCATCACTGCCTGGTTCGGAAATTGCACCATCTCGGATCGCAAGACCCTGCAGCAGATAGTGAGGTCAGCTGAGAAGATCATCAGGGTCTCTGTTCCTGCCATGATGGACATTTACACTACACACTGCACCCGCAAAGGAAACAGCATTATGAAGGACCCCATGCACCCCTCATACAATCTCTCCTCCCTCCTGCCATCTGGGAAAAGGCTCCGAAGCATTCAGGCTCTCACGACCAGACTATGTAACAGTGTCTTCCCCCAAGCTATCAGACTCCTCAATACCCGAAGCCTGGACTGACATCTTGCCCCACTGTCCTGTTTATTATTTATTGAAATGCCTGCACTGTTTTTGTGCACTTTATGCAGTCCGGTGTAGGTTTGTAGTCTAATGTAGCTTTCTCTGTGTTTTTTTTTATTATTACGTAGTTCAGTCTAGTTTTTTGTACTGTGTCATGCAACACCATGGTCTTGAAAAAAGTTTTCTCATTTTTAATATGCACTGTACCCACAGTAATGGTCAAAATGACAATAAAAGTTGACTTGACTTGACTTGCATATATGCTTGTGAGAAGCTCTTTCTTTACTTGTGCATAGTTGGCTTTCACACTTGTTAAAGCCCTTGATCCATAGACCACAGGTTGCCACGTGTCATCGTGCTGCTGCAGTAATACTGCTCCAAGGCTGTGCCAAGATTCATTAGCAGCGATCCTATTACACCTTTCTAGATCATGAAACTTCAACACAGGCCCTACAGATAGGACTCTTTTCAGCATCTGGAAGCACTCTTCTTGCTTGTGAGACCAAATCCAGTCATTTCAGGGCTCAATGAGAGACCTAAGTGGTGCCGACACAGTAGACAGTAGAGGGCTGAACTTGGCCAGGTAAGTCACTATCCCCAAGAAATATCTCACCTTTTCCTTGTTTCATGGCCCATCCATGTTTTCAATGGCTGATGTCTTTGTCAGGTTAGGCTTCATTCCCTCTTCCACTATAACATCTCCTATAAAAATCAGTGTCTTAACACCAAGCTCACATTTCACTTTATTTAATTTCAAATTGACATTTCCTGCATGTCAAGCACCTGTCTCAGTTGTACATCATTTTCTTCCTTTCTGGACCTCCAAATGTCATCCATCATGATCTCGACACCAGAGAAAGTGATATCTTCTCTCTGGGGTGTTAAAAGTACGCAGTCTTGAACTTGCCTCATTAAGCTTCAACTGACAAAACCCAGGCAACATGTTGAGTTTGCTAAACCGCTTGGCACCTGCAAACAAGGATGTGATTTCTGCTTGTGTTAGCAATTTAAAATGCTCTCTCTTGATGGCTTTATTGAGATCTCTTGGGTCTAGACATATCTGCAATCCTCTATTTTTCTTTTGCACAATGACCAGTGAGCTCACTCAATCTGGCCAGGCAGCACCTATAGGAAGAAGTACAATTGACATTTCGGGCCGAGACCCTTTGTCAGGACTAACTGTTAGTCGACTGTACTTCTTCCTATAGATGCTGCCTGGTCTGCTGCATTCCACCAGCATTTTGTGTGTGTTACTTGAATTTCCAGACTTCCTCATGATTGAGCTCACCCAATCTGTTAGTTCTTCAGTGTTCTGTCTAACATTTAGCTGTTCTATGTGCACTAATTCTTGTTTAAGTTTGGCTCTAAGTGCAAATAGAACTTTCTGGCATGCATGGAGAACAAGAACCACTGCCTCATCTATATGAATTTTGTGTACCCCAGGTAAGCATCTAAGCCTCTGAAAGACATCTGCGTACTTTTCCATGTTGAGTACTCTTCCTCTGCTAAGCCACTGGATTTCTGTGTGTAGCAGGAGATTGGCGTGCTCTTTGGCCTGGTTTTCACAGTTTTTTAAACATTCACGAGTGAACTGGTCTTTGTTTAATAAAGTTAACCATTTTTGTATCATCATCCAGAACCTATTTCATTTAATCTCCAAGAGTTTTTGACATCAGCACTTCTCTGTGAAGAAAGCAGTGTGTTGTGACATCAGGATTTTCTTTTTTCACAAGAGAAATGAAACCTCTCATGGAGCCAACCATTGATGGGACACCATCAGTAAAAAATGCCAACACAGTTTCTCCAAGATTGTTTCCAGATATAAAGACAAAACATTAAATATAACTTAGTCTTTGCTTGTTTTGGGCAGCTCTTTGCAACAGAAAAGGTTTTCTTGAATTTCACCATCTATATACTACTAAAACTCTCAGGCTCTGTTCGTCTGTTTGTGACCTCCAATTAGCGCAAATGGTGCATTACAGAGACACTATTTTTGGCTAAATCAACTAAAAATGCACTAACTTACAGAATGCAGGCAAAGTTCAGGGTTGTACATTCATATAAAATTGCTCACTTGCCAAAATCAACAGCCTTGTTTTCACCCAAGAGCCGATGTCAGCCATAATGGAAACCGAGACGTGACACCATGACGCAAGCACGTGGCCAGCCTCAGAAGTGACTCACGATGCTCACAGCAGCGACACCAACCGGAGCAAAAGGGCAGGGCAGCTCTATTTTGAGCAGTCACATTCTGCTAACTACCATCAGCATGTGCAGGATTGGGACAGATCTAACTGCCACCCATCAATAAGAGATAATTAAATCTTATTGTAATGATGTACTTCGAGACACCCATCAAACACTTTGCTGCAGTCAAAGGACAGCGGTGACTATAACACGTCCATTGAGGAAAGCGCCAACCACATCATCAAGAATAATCAGCATCCTGGAGGCTTTAGTGTTACTGCTTCATATCTTCTATACAGCATTAGGGTAAAAAAAAATATGGTCAACGTAATTATGCTGTGAGGAAAGAGAAGGGAGACATTATGGTCAAGAGATGACACCAAACATCGTCCGGAAGTGGCAAGGAGAGGGAGAGAACAAGAATTTGATGAGGCCAGGGCTGCACAACTGCAGGATCAAAGAGCAAACACGAGGAAATCTGCAGGTGCTGGAAATTCAAACAACACACACAAAATGATGGTGGAACACAGCAGGCCAGGCATCATCTATAAGAAGAAGCACTGTCGACGTTTCAGGCCAAGACCCTTCGTCAGGACTAACTGAAAGGAGAGATACTAAGAGACTTGAAAGTAGTGGGGGGAGGGGGAAATGCGAAATGATAGGAGAAGACCGGAGGGTGTGGGATGAAGCTAAGAGCTGGAAAGATGATTGGCGAAAGTGATATGGAGCTGGAGAAGGGAAAGGATCATGGGATGGGAGGCCTCGGGAGAAAGAAAGGGGGAGGGGGAGAGCACCAGTGGGAGACGGAGGACAGGCAGGGTGATGGGCAGAGAGAGAGAGAGAAAAAACAAACAACTAAATATGTCAGGGATGGGGTAAGAAAGGGAGGGGGGCATTAATGGAAGTTAGAGAAGGCAATGTTCATGCCATCAGGTTGGAGGCTACCCAGCCGGTATATAAGGTGTTGTTCCTCCAACCTGAGTGTGGATTCAGCTTTTATATATTTTTATACAATTATAATTATATATATATAATATATAATATGACCTTTATATATTGGTGAGACCCGACGCAGACTGGGAGACCGTTTCGCTGAACACCTACGCTCAGTCCGCCACAGAAAGCAGGATCTCCCAGTGGCCACACATTTTAATTCCACGTCCCATTTCCATTCTGATATGTCTATCCATGGCCTCCTCTACTGTCAAGATGAATCCACACTCAGGTTGGAGGAACAACACCTTATATACTGGCTGGGTAGCCTCCAACCTGATGACATGAACATTGACTTCTCTAACTTCCGCTAATGCCCCTCCTCCCCTTATTAGCCCATTCCTGACATATTTAGTTGTTTGTTTTTTTTTTCTTTCTCTCTGCCCATCACCCTACCTGTTCTCCATCTCCCTCTGGTGCTCCCTCCCCCTTTCTTTCTCCCGAGTCCTCCCATCCCATGATCCTTTCCCTTCTCCAGCTTTGTATCACTTTCGCCAATCACCTTTCCAGCTCTTAGCTTCATCCCACCCCCTCCGGTCTTCTCCTATCATTTCACATTTCCCCCTCCCCCCACTACTTTCAAATCTCTTAGTATCTCTCCTTTCACTTAGTCCTGATGAAGGTCTTGGCCTGAAACGTCGACAGTGCTTCTCCTTGTAGATGCTGCCTGGCCTGCTGTGTTCCACCTGCATTTTGTGTGTGTTGCAGGATCAAAGAGTCAGGACAAAAAAGATGAGAGAAGAAGAGACAAAGGAGGAGAGGCACGCACATCTCCAGAATGACAAATGCAGGCACAGGAGGAAGCGAGAGGAAGAGACAAAGGAGCTGAGAAATGCACGTCTCCAGGATCAGAGACAAAGAACAAACAGCAGAAGAGATGAAGAGACGGGTGATGAAAGGGCTGCACATCTCCAGAATGACAATGAGAGGCACAAGGGTGGCAAATCAACCAGAAATGATGCCATCAAAAGTGTCCTTCATTAAACGAGCAGGAGCTATATTTGTCCTGCTACATGTCCTTCTTCTTTAATAAACTCAGGTTTTCTTCTTCAATTTCCAAAGCAAAGCAATACCAATAGCATTCAGGAAAATTTAATGTTCATTCTTCTCACATCAATCTGCACCACCGTTCTCTCAAAGGGTGCCCCAACAGGTCACCACATTGTCTAGTCATTTACAATCTTACAAATGCTACACTGTGACATTTATGGTGAAATCTGTTGACTCATCAAACTGGATAGAGAAGCTGTTGTTTTTCAGTTTATTACACAAAATTTCTTCAGCATCTTGTGACATGTATTTAATACATTGTCCCATTGTACTGTTTGAGTGTGGCCTCCCTTTCACCTGAAGAAAAACCATGCAAGAGCCCATTCTCGAGCTACTACCTGCAGACGAATGTGCTCTTCTCACACACGCACAGAGGACACGCTACAGGCTGCAGTCACTCAATTCACCAAGGATGCAAGGGCCTTCGGGTTAACGGTCTTTCTGAAGAAAACAATGATTCTCCATCAGAAGCCCTCTCATGGTGTTTACAACCTACCTTGGATCATCATTTTCGACCACCCTCTCACCACAGTTGAGCAGTTCGCCTACCTGAGCAGCGTCAACTCCATCGATGCTACGGTGGTAAGGGATGTTGTCAATTGACTCACCAGAGCTAGCTGTGCCTTCGGGCACCTCCAGAAATGTGTGGAAGAACCACCGGCTGCATCTATCCACAAAAATCCAGGTGTACAGAGATACCATCGTCATACATCATCGTCATACCATCGTCGAGATAACACTGCCATACGGTCCTGAAGCCTGACTCTTGTACTGCAAGCAAATACAGTTGCTTAACTCTTTCATTAGTGCTACTGTCACTCCATCATGGGCGTCAGCTGGCAGGATCATATCTCCAACATCAAGGTCCTGGAGAAAGCTCAACTTCCAAGCATTGAAGCCACTTTCCTGCTCTGGCAGCTCCCATTGGCCAGGTCACTTGTTTTGCATGGACAACTCCAGGTTACTGATAGCAGTTCTCTACAGAGAACTCTCTCAGGGCAAGAGAGACTGTGGTACCCCGTGCAAGAGGTACAAAGTCCAACTTAAAGAGCATCTCTCTCAGGCAAATATCGAGGTCAAGGTGTGGCAGGAGTTGGCTTGTGACAGACAGATGGAGAACACTGATCCACGGCTCAGCCAAGAATTTTGAGGAATCCAGAAGGGTGAT
The DNA here is from genome assembly GCF_030144855.1 of Hypanus sabinus. Taxonomy (NCBI): domain Eukaryota; kingdom Metazoa; phylum Chordata; class Chondrichthyes; order Myliobatiformes; family Dasyatidae; genus Hypanus; species Hypanus sabinus. The sequence continues at coordinate 58,936,732 of NC_082713.1, read as the reverse complement.
TGCTGAAGAGAAGAGGAGCTGCAAGAAGGATGCTACTAACCAAGTGCCCACATCCAGCTGTTCCCACGTTCCTACTGCTTCAGAGTCTGCAGATCCAGAATTGGCCTCTACAGAATAGTGCCATTGCTGCTGACGACTCTTCCTCCCTCCTGATCTTCACAAATGAAGAACCATCCATCATCATGATTCAGCATGAAACCTTTTCAATTTCTCGTACTGCATCTTGTTCTAGCATTTTACACACTATAATTTTGCATGCTGGCATTATTAGGTTCTCACCAACTGTGTGACTTTTCCTTCTCTGGGTAATAAGTTCTGCGTCTAAATAACTTGCTTCCTTGGTCTTTTTACTGACTGTAACCGGAACTTTACTCTGTTTTGAGATTCCAATAGCCTTTTAAAATAATCAGCACTATATGTGTCATATGGCTGTGATTTGTAGTTAAGTGTCTTTTCAATTCTGCTGGAGAAATTCCTTTATTTGTAAGTCATTTGTTGCAATGGAATAGATCAACTTGGATAACCAGTCCACACAAAGCCCATTGATAAGTGGCGTTCATTATAAAGACAGACATTTTTTGTGTCTGTTGCTTAAATGACTCAGAAGATGGTAATTCAAAAATCGCCACTTTGGACCGTCATAGATATCTGTAAAACATGGGGGTTAATAAAATATAAAAATGTACGAGTCCATTCTGTTACAAATGTGCCACAACTCTGAGGGGCCGAAGGGTACAAAGTAGCCCCCTCCTTTTTGAGAATCGCAAGATCGATATTAATTCGGGTCTGGGACCCAGGAAATGAGAATGGGACGTCCAGAACACACAGGGTTTGGAATGTGTCCTGGCCTCAGCGAGACAAAGCCACGGATAGCGGCCATTCCCTCTTGGAGACAGAATTGTGTATTGAGTAATGTACTATTCATTGAACCCTTCAGGAGATGACCAGAGTGGGCTGATTGAGGGATTGCATCATCCCAACCTGATTGACATCTGAGACCCCGTGAGTAAGGATAAAAGAGGTTCTGGGGAACAACCCCTTCAGATGCACCAGGAGAAACGCTAGAAACCCCGTGCCAGCGTTTAATAGCGACAGCCGGTGGGGGACTCGCATGCGTCCTTTCCCGTTGCCTGGGATTGGGGCCTTACCACGGAAGAACGGCATAGCTAAAGGACTGGCTACACCAATGGAACTCTCGAAGGATTGAAATCATAAAAAGGAAAAGCTGGCAAGTTTCTAAAATCTCTCCCTGGACTCCAACCAAAGGCTGCAGCCTGAATGAACTGAGTGACTTTTATATTTCAATCGGACAATACATTATCCCCTAGACAACGATAGAGCTTACTTCTTATTGATTATTATTATACCCGCACTTTTAGATTTAGTATTGACCATGTATATTATCTGTATGTTTGCATTCATATTATTTTTGTGTATTTTTAACAATAAATACTGTTAAAAATAGTACCATCAGACTTCAACGGACCTCTCTATCTTTGCTGGTAAGTGACCCAGTTACGGGGTTTGTAACAATTCAATGCACAGAAAATGCACTTCACATTCCTAATCAGCCTACCATTTCCCCCTCTGTGTAATACAGTGCTCACCAGCTCTCAAAGACCACCCCTATCTAGTGTGAAAAACTGAGAATGGACTCAACCAAATAAATATTGTCCTACTGCGCACTGTCATATTGGGCTGAAAGACCTCTCATAAGATTGCCAATGGGGCTACTCAGTCATTGCCCACCACTGCAAGTGCTATCATCGCGCAAATTTCAAAAAACATGCTTATTTATCTTTAATCGTAATTGCAGCATCCCGAGTCATATGTCGTGGACCTCTAGTGTTCCACGGAATCCCACTTGAGAAACCCTGGTGCAGAGAATCTACGTAGTCTTTTTCCGTTTCCTCAGCAAATGTGTGCACCTTTTTCTTGGTAGCCCCAGCTCTGCAGCACTTTGCAAAATGACTTTTCTTTCCGCAAGTATGGCAGGATTTTACATATGCAGCACACAGCTTTGGAATGTGCCTATCTCCACATTTGCTGTTTGAGTCTACCTTTTTGATTTGCTGTTTCTTTCGGAAATGCCTTGTGCTCTCCTCATCTATTTTCACAGCATGCACTATTGTTTCAGCCTCTGCAACTCCTTGGCTTGTGCTTGTGTAGTCCCCGCTGCCCTACACCTATCCACAGCCTTTTCCAGCGACTGATCTTTCGCATGGAGCAACCTTTCCCTGAGCCATTCTCTGTGATTCCACAAACTATGTTGTCACTAACTAGTAAGAGTCTCAAATCTCCAAGTTCGTAGGACTCGGTGTGAATCTTAGCAAAGTATTGGTCAAAGTCTAATACATTGTTTCTGGTCACAGGAAAAACATTTATATCCCTCAAATGTGATGTTTTACTTAGGACAAAATACTCATCAAATTTTGTCATCAAAGTGTCCAATATAAAGGCTGCCTCATCAATTTGAAAGTTGTTATAGATGTCCAAAACATCCTTGCCATTTACATGTAGAAAAATAGATGCTTTCAATTTTTTCAACATCTCCTCCCGCTCTGCTAGCCACTAAATATATATTGAATTGCTTTTTGAAGCATTTCCATTTATCAGTTAGATTGCCAGTAAACTGCATAGGTGCAGGAGGACTTAGCTTATCCATGATGGGAATTTTTAGTCTCTTGGTTAATTTGGAAACAATGTGCTCTCATGCCTTGCTGGCTGTCTTTGTTTCTCCACTTTCTCAGTCGCTTACAGTATCCACTTACCACACACCGACTTCTGACAGCATGTTATGTTTGTTCTTAATAAAGAGCGTGGATAAACGCTAGAACATTTTATTTACAGAACGGCTTCAGCTCAACCTAAGCATGTGTGACCAGCTCATCAATGTCATTTCCAGTTCCAGGTGAACTGCCCACATTGCCCTCTGGAAATGAAGTAATCTTTTATGTACACATGTAATAACACAGTACATTCTTCCCGTGACCATGTGGATTTCCTCTGGACACTCCAGTTTCTTCCCATAGTACAAAGACATACCAGTTGGTAGGTTAGTCATTTGAAATTGTCCCATGATTAGGCTAGACTGCAAAGCTCGAAGGACCTGTTTCATCCTGCATCTCCAAATAAATAAATAAATCTAACAAATAAAATAAAATAAATAAAAATATCAGTAGAATTATTCTCAAGCAGGAGTTTAATATTTTAGCTTTAATTGATTAAAAGGATCTTCACAAGCCCTCCTGAGCAAAGTGTACATTGCTTCTTTATACAAGTGCACTGCTATTTAATGTAGGTCATGAGACTTATGATTTTATTTACTTTGCTTAAAGAATGCCACAAGTGTCTTTCACTATATCCATATTGACTACTGACCATTTGTTTGTGAAATGTGATGACTGTAGTGAAAAGTTGAAAGAGCAAAAGCATGATCGTAAAACAAAATGTTCTATGTAGGAAGATGAACTTCACGGTGATTTGGATTAAACTCTATGCCATTTTCTGCCCATTTCACCAATATATCAATTCTGCTCTAGAGCCTAAGACTGCTCTGTACTCTATCCAAATATCTGCCAATCCATGAAATTACTCATCCCTCCCCTACATCCAAATCATTCACCTATATTATGAACAATTAATGTTCCAGTATCAGTCCTTTTATACCAATTTCTAAAACAACCCTCTACTGTCACTTTGCTCCCAGTGCCAAGCCAATTTTGGCTCCAATTTGCTGACTTGACCTTAACCCTATGAACCCTAAAAGTTTGAGCAGTCTCCTATCTAGGGATTTGTTAAAGGCTTTAATAAAGTCCATGTAAATCATGGCTACTGCCTTCATCAATATCAGATTAGTCAGACGGAATTTGCCCTTGACAAAATCACGTTGGATGTCTCTGATTAGTTACTGCATTTTCAGGTGATCATATTCTTCTCCCTCATACATTTTTTCAATATCTTACCTTCAACTGATTAGGTTCACAGGTCTATAATTACCAGATGTTTTCTGCTGTTTTTCTTGAAAGGGGACCTACATTTGCTGTCTTCCAGTCATCTGTTCCCTCACTTGTGTCCAGTGAAGATTTAAAAATCTTTGCTAGAGTGCCAGCATTCTCTTCCTTTGCCTATTGTAACAACCTAAAAAGACGTAAAACATTAGCTTTATTTGTCACATGTAACATACAGTGAAATGTGCCATTTGTGTCAATGACCAACATAGTTCGAGGATGCGTCTGGGGCAGCCTGCAAGAGTTACCATGCTTTCAGCACCAACATAGCATGTCCACAATTTACCGATCCTAATCCTAACTGAAATTTTTGGAATGTGGGAAGAAACTAGAGTACTTGGATGAAAGATATGCAGTCACAGGGAGAAAATATTCCTTATAGACAGTGGTGGGAATTAAACCCTTATTGCTGTCACTGTAGAGTGTTGCGCCTTAGTTCCCTGGAGATTTATCCACCTTTAAGCCCACTACAGCATTGAGTACCTCATCCTATGGAGACCTGCACCAAACTTTCAACTATCCATTCCATGAAACCTCCACTACAAAATATTTTTCTTTTGTGAATACTGATGAAAATTTATGTATGAATTTTACGAATGAAACTGATGTATTAGTTTAGGACCTCATCTATACATTCTGGCTTTGTGCACAGGTTGTCGCTAGTGCCCCTAAAGGACCCTACCTTTTTTCTCAACATCCTTTAACCCTAGATATACTGTGATGGTATTGGGTTTACTGGGTTCTAAATCAAACAAAGACCTTAAACCCTATCTGATATAGATAGCTATCAGCACTCTCATTAAAGGGAGGTTATACTGTAACTGAATGCTCTTCAAAGACTAGTTCATTTCCTTGTTTCTCCTCCATGGAAAAGTTAGCTGGTGATGCCCACTATTTGAGTAATGGGTCACCCCAGCTCCCACCAAAGATGAGATACTTACAGCTTAAAAAGTAGTTTAAGCACAGTTCATTTATTTTTAGTGATATATATTTAAATCCAAACAACACACTTAAAACACATTTAAAACTCTCAGTAGTTTTGCATCTTAAAAATACATTTCCAAATTACAAGCAATTTCTAAAACACAAAGGAATTCCAAAACACAGATAAAAAGGCATACCCATGATGCGGAGGAGTGAATCCTCCATTGCTGAAATCAAAGGCAAAGAAATGGATTCTGGTTCATCCCGTGTTTCTGTCATTCTTCTTACTGTTATTTAATCATTTCTAATAAGCCTAACTACTTTCTACATTTATACTGTGTTCCTGCCATTTGGGTGACTTCACACAGATATTACATTTTTTTTCCAATACCTTTTTACACACACTATTAAAAAGCTTATGGAGACAGAGTTCCCAGATTCCTTCAATTAATGCTGTAAGGCTGACTCTCTGAGCACACAACCCTTCTAGTAACAAATCAGCTATTTGATACTCTAAACGATAATATCAATTTGGTCTGCAAGCTTCTTTGAACGAAACAACTTAGCCATATTGTCTGGTTTGAAGCAAGCCTAATTAAATTACCCCATTGTTTTACACTGCAGCTCTTGAAAAATCAACCCAGGTGCTCTAAACCAGCAGCCTGTGTTCTACAAACAGTGTGTGTTTGTTTGCAAAACTTCAAACTGTTTACAGCTTGCCATTTACATTAAGAACTGAAGACTGGCTTCCGTTTATGACAAGAAGCTAAACAAAGGTTATTAGTTGGAAGTTTATCTTATTCAAAAACAACTCTTTGATCTGTAGAAGTTTTGGCTGCTATGTCAGATAGCTGAGCTTTGTAAAAAGGAAAAGCCCCCTGGCTCTGGATGGAGAATATCTATCTCAATTCTTATACAGCACCACTGGATACAGAGTAAATCCAGTGATTACTTGTGACATCTACTTGCCTTTATACTATGACTGTGAGGCTAAATACAGCTCCAACACCATACTTAAGTGTGCCGAATCAAAGGTAGTGATGAATGTAGGAGGGAAAGTGAAAATCTGGTTGAGTGGTGCAACAAGACCAACCTCTCCCGCAATGTCCGTAAAACCAAAGGGTTGATTATTGACTACACGAGGAAGAAATCGGGGGGCATGAGCCAGTGCTCATTAGGGGATCAGAGTAATTATTTTAAATATAATTACTTATTATTATCATTCGTCTTTGTTTGCATTTGCAGTTTGTCTTCTTTTGCACATTGGTTGTTTGTCAGTCTTTGTGCGTAGTTGTTCATTGATACTATTGTAATTCTTTGCTCTACTGTGAATGCCTTCAAGAAAATTAATCCCAGGGTAGTATTTGGTGAAATATACATTCTTTGAAAATAAATTTACTTTGAACTTTATAAACACAAGAGCTTCCGCAAATAGTTGAAATCCACACAAAATGCTGAAGGATCTCAAAAGGTAGGGCAGCATCTGTGGAAATGAATAAACAGCCGACATTTCAGGTCAAAAATCCTTCATCAGGACTGGAAAGGAAGAGAGAAATGCTAGAATAAAAAAATGGGTGGAGGGGGAGGAAGACAAGCTAGATTGTGACAGGTGAAGCCAGGTGGGAAAGAAGGAATCAGATGGGAGAGGAGAGTGGACCATGGAAGAAAGGGAAGAAGGAGGTGCAACAGAGGGAGGTGATAGGCAGGAGAAGAGAAGATTTAAGAGGCCAGGTGGGGAATAGAAGAAGGAAGGGGGATGGGGAAAAAGAAAAAAAAAGGAAATAAAGACAGAAAGAAAAAGTTACCCGAAGGTGAAATAGATGTTCATGCTATCAGGTTGGAGGCTACCCAGATGGAACGCGAGGTGTTACTCACCCACAATGAGAGTGGGCTTATCATGGCAGAAGAGGGGGTCATTGACTAATATATTGGAATGGGGATGGGGATAGGAATTAAAATGGTTGACCACTGGGAAACACTGATTTTGGCAGGTGGAGTGGAGGAGCTCAACCAAGTGACCTCCAATTTACAACAGCTCTCGCCGATGTAGAGGAGGCCGTATCAGGAACATCTGATACAATGTACAATCCCAGCAGATTCATAGGTGAAGTGTTGCTTCACCTGTAAGGATTGTTTGTGATCCAGAATGGAAGTGAGGGAGAATGTAAATCAGCAGGTATAGCATTTCTGTCACTTGCAGAGATTTGTGCCAGGAGAAAGATTAGTGGGGAGGAACAAATGGATAAAGGAAGTACAGAAGGAATGCTGCCCGCAGAAGGCTGAGAGTAGGGGGGAGGTGAAGATGTGGTTGGATCCTGTTGAAGATGGCATAAGTTGTGGAGAATGATGTGTTGGATGCACAGGCTGTTCAGTTGGCACATGAGGACAAGAGGAACTCTGTTCCTGTTATGGTGGCAATAAGATGGCATGAGCACGCATGTCTGAGAAATAGAGCTGTGTCTGAGGACAGCAACAATGGTGGGGTAAGGAAAACTCCAATCCTTGAAGAAGCAGCACCAATGCATTCATTAATGTAGCACAGAAAGAGTTGGAGAGCATTAACAGGGTAGGCTTGGAATATGGACTGTTCCACTGAAAAGACAGGCATATATGGGGCTCATGTGGGTATCCAAGGCTACCCCTTGAGTTGGAGCAGCTGAAGAAGAAATTGTCCAGTTCTGCCAGACAGTTGAGGGTGGTGATGGAATAGAACTGGTTGGATCTTTTGTCAAGAAAGAACTGGAGAGCTTTAAGGCCTTCTTCATAAGGCATAAAAGTGTTTTGGGACTGGCCATCCATGGTGAAATGAGGTCATCTGCATTAAGGGATTGAAACTTTAATATCTCAGCTTTCCTAAATATATTTTTAAGTACCTCCCTACATTTTTAATATTTCTGACAAGCCTCCCTGTCATTTCTTCCCCACAGCTGTCATATGTTCCCCCCTTCCCTCCCACAATACGACCCTCAGTATTCCTTGGCATCCACCGTATCCCTTATACCTGTTAGTTCTGTCCTTCCTTTGCACTTACAGAAAAGTGTTGGCCTTCTTCTGCAGTAATTTGATTGCGAATTAACGTAACTAATATCTTACCAAAAAAATAAAATCTGGAATTCCCCACAAGATCCTGCCATTGTGTAATCATCAAATTATTTTTGATGCTATGGCGGGACATCCAGTTCTCCCTAAAATATGAATTTTGGAGAACATTGCGCATGATTGCTAACGCAATAGCCACATTAATAGTGATGGTTGCTTTCTGTTCCGCTGAGCGCTGCTTCGCACTGGACGAACACCTGGAATTGTCCCATTCTCCATCCGCAGAAATGCTGCTCCCACCGCCAAACTGACAACCTAACCGGTTTATCCCTGCTCAGCTCTGAATGGTCAATGTCCCCAAGGTGCCGCCCACCACCCACATTCTGAGTGGGTAATCGGCTTATCAGTCAGCGGGTTTTATTGCGCTTGGTTGAGTAGACGCCGGTAGACGGCTCGGGAGGCGATCTTTCTCCGGACAAGAGTGGCCGGAAGTGAGGCGTTTGCGGTAAGTTCGGCGAATGCATGTAAGTATCTGGAGGAGGCTAGGCCAAACTTAACCTGAACTCATTGTATTATCATGTACGGTCGGTCGCAAGGGAGCAGCTTCTTCCAACTCCTCTGTGATCAGGTGGCCTTCACCCAGACGGCCTTAAGACTGAGAAGCGGTTGCATTTGGCTGCACCCTGCACCCCTCACCCCTGGGGTGTAAATTACTATTGACATGCTTGCCCGCAGGTTGAAGGAGCTGTACGAATGAATTGGTATTGTGACTAGTTTACCCTGTACCCAGCAGTTGAGTGGCAGTAAAAAAGCAGATGGTCACTTGGCATCATAAGGACAGGAATAATTAACACTTCAGGCAAAAAATAAAGTTGCAAAGATGCGATGCATTGAAAGCTGGAGAAGAACAAAAGAAAAATATGTTGGGGTGGACGAATGATTGGCTGATGATGGGACAGGTTAAGACCAAAAGGAGATGGTAATATTGACAGAATCAGAGATCTTCAGTAGCCAGAGCAGGAACATCACTTGAAATAATTGTAGGCAATTTTTGCAAAATATAGATCTGGTACCAGGTAGATGGGATTTCTCACATGAACAGGAAACGTTTTTTCATTGTACATTAATTTTGTAGCCACTTCAGTCTTCAGTAAAAAAAATGCTGTAAGAACTCAGCAGGCCAGGCAGCATCAATGGAGAGGAACTAACAGTTGATATTTTGGACCAAGCTCCTTTCTCAGAACTATAAAGGAAGGGGGAAGAAACCAGAGTAAGATAGGGGAGTAGCAGGAGTACAGGCTTGCAGATGATGGATGAAAGGAGGTGAGGGGGATGAAGTGTGAAATTGGGAAATGATAGGAGAAAGAGGCAAAGGGATGAAGGATAGGAGAGAAGAGTGGCCCATGGGACAAAGAAGGGGTATCAGAGAGGGGTGCTGGCCGTGTGAGGAGAAGAGAAGTGGAGTCAGAATGAGGAATGTAAAATGAGAGTGGGTGAGGGAGAGATGTTAACGGAAGTCAGAAAAATTGATGTTCATGCCATCAGATTGCCAGCTACCCAGATGGAATATGAGGTGTTGCTCCTCCAACCTGGCAGTAAAGGAGATTATGGATCAGTATGTCAGAATGTGAATGGCAAGTAGTATTGAAATAGGTGGCCATCAGGAAATCTGAACTTTTGTGGAGGAAGGAGCGAAGGTGCTTGGCAAAACGTGCCCCAATCTATGTCAGAGCTCACCAATGACAGGCTGCAACAGGAGCAGTATTGCTCACTGTGGTTTCAAGCTCTTAGACCTGGAGATGACAGAGATGGCCGGGAGTGAAAATGAAACTATTTCACTACTTCAACAAGTTAGAAACCATGAAAAATTTGAAGGTATTGACAATCATTGTGAATATTACAATTAAAAGGAAGATTTTGGAGGATGCAATGATTGAAGGCATTGTTTGAAGATAGTCCATTATCTGCTGTCAGAGTCTGCACTGATTTTGTTCATTTACAGTCAATCAAAAGAACCTGACAGCATACACTGGATTAATTCCTCTGTTGATAACTATTAAAAACTAATAAAGTTTTATAGTAGTGTTGGTGGTGTTCAAAATAATTCTGTATTTCATTTAAATACATAATTTGTTACTTAATTAAAAGATAGTTTGTCTTTTTTTATACATTTTTAACTATTTCTATGAGATCGGCTAAAAGTTACTGGGCCTGATATGTCCCAATCAACTGTGATCCACTGAGCTTCAAAATTAATAAATGGTACAAGAAAGAATAACAATGTAGTGTTCATAGGCTCATGGACCATTCAGAAATCTGATAGTAGATGGGAAGAAGAGGTTCCTATGTCATTTTATGTAGTAAGAAAAAAAAATATTTTTAATAATTCTTCAAATGGTATGTGTTTGGGCGTTTACTTTGATATATTGCCCTGCTGACGTTTATTCTCAAAATTTGAAATTCAGTTGGATCACTTGAAGGGCAGGCATTTTGTTCTGGTGGAGTTTATTGCATCAGACTGATGCACAATCCTATGTTGTCTTTCATTTGTTTGTACCAGTGTAAACTATGATCTTTTTATTCATACACAATTTTATGTGTGTGTGCTGCCAAATAAAACATCTGGAGTTTGGGTGCTATATGCTGATTCCTATTGTGTGGAGTTTGGCTGACTGCTGAATTGTGTATTTCCTACTTCACACACAAACAGAGCAGTATAGTGGGAGAGTTAAGAGTTTTGAAGCCATAGATAAGAATAGCTGGGGACAGAAAGTGACAAATGGGCCCAAAATGTCGACAGTGCTTCTCCCTATAGATGCTGCCTGGCCTGCTGCATTCCACCAGCTTTTTGTGTGTGTTAAATGGGAATAAAAATCTTGTGATGGACTATTGGAGTACTTTGTAGCTTTAATTAAATGGAAGGTATCAGAAAAGAGTTAATAGGTTTATTCAGAGTACCAATGATAATAAAGAGATTGAAGAAATTGAGGTTCTAGTATTGTATTCACATGGAATATTGCATTCAGTTCTGGTTGCCTCATTACAGAAAGGATATGGAAGTTTTCAAGAGAATGCAGAAGAGATTTACCAAGGTGCTGCCCAATTGAAAGAGCATGTCATAGGTTGAGTGAGCTGGGACTTTTTCTTTTTGGGGAAAGGAGCATGAGAGGTGACTTAGTAGAGGTATATAAGATGATAAGAGGCATAGATAGAGTGGACAGCTAGCGACTTATCCCAAGGTGGAAATGGCTAGTACAAGAGGGCATAATTTTAAGATGACGGGAGCAAAATGTGGGGAGATGGGTGAGGTAAGTGTTTTACACGGAGAATGGTACATGGAATGCAGCCAGGGTTGGTGAAAGAGGCAAACCCATTAGGGGCATTTAGAAGCCTCTTAGGCGCGTGGATGATAGAAAACTTAGGGTTTATGTGGGCGAAATGGTTCTATTGATCTTGGAGCAGGTTAAAAGTTCAGGACAAGATCATGGGCCAAAGGGCCCATACTGTGCTGTACTGCTCTATGCTCAACAAAGTAAAGTGAAAAATATCGCCTACCAGGTAATAACTCAACAATATTGTGAGCAATATTATAAACATATAGTCTTTTTTATGTAGCGACACAGCAGGTTAATAAGCCTTTCAGACCAACGAGCCTGTGCCACCTAATTACACCCATGTGACCAGTTAAATAACCCATACATCTTTGGAACGTTGGAGGAAACTGACGTACCTGGAAGACGCCCACGTGGTCACATGGAAAATGTGCAAACTCCTTACAGACAGTAGCAGTATTGAACCAAGTTGCTGACACTGTAATGGTTTTAACCTAACCACTATGCTGCTGTGCTGCCTCTGTTATGAAGATGAGCTTAGATGAAACAGCAATTTGTGGTACCTTCAATATACTAATGATAAATTGAAATTTGAGGGAGTACAGGTCAGAAATACTTTTTTTAAACTGAGGTTGACGTGGAATATTCAACCTAAAATGTAAACTGCTGTCTTTCTACAGATTCTACCTGTTCTGCTGATTGTTTCCAACACTTTCATTCAGGATTTGTACTTCACTACCAAGTGAAATTAAACTAATAGAGAAGGACATTGTTGGCTTCTAGAGCTCACCAGAGGATCAGTTGTTCTGGATGGGTGTTGTGCAATGAACCAGAATTGATTAGAGAGCTAAGGTAAAATAAACATGATCGAATTCACCCTGAAATTTGAGAAGGAGAAGCTAAAGTCAGATACTACAGTGGAGTATAGGGAATTACAGAGAAGAGTTGGAAAAGAAGACTGGAAGAGATGACAGCAGAGTATCAATGGCTGGATTTCCTGAAAGCAATTCAGAAAGCCCAGAATATATATATCCCAAAGAGAATTCTAAAGGAAAGATGACACAACTGCGGATAACAAGAGAAGTCAAAGCCAACATAAAAGCCAAAGAGTGGGCAGACAATAGATCAAAAATTAGTGGGAAATTAGAAGATTGGGAGGCTTTTAAAAACCAACTAAAAAAAAAATCATTAGGAAGATAAAGGTGGAATATGAAAGAAAGCTTGCCAATAATATTAAAGAGGATACCAAAAGTTTCCTCAGGTACATAAAATATAAAAGAGAGGTGAAAGTAGATATCAGACCACTGATAAATGATGCTGGAGAGGCAGTAATTGGGGACAAATAAATGGTGGACAAACAAAACACATATTTTGCATCAGTCTTAATGGTGGAAGACACAAGCAGTATGTGTCTGGATGTTCCAGGTGTCGGGATCATGAAGTGTGTGAAGTTACCGTAACTGAAGAGTAGGTTTTTGGGGAAAGTGAAGGGTCTGAAGGTAGATAAGGTACCTGAACCAGAAAGTGTACACCCCAGAGTTCTGAACAAGGGGGCTGAAAAGATCGTGGAGACATTAGCAATGAACTTCCAAGAATGGAGGACTGAAAATTGCAAATGTCACTCCACTCTGCAAGAAGGGAGAGAGGCAGAAGAAAGGAAACAATAGGCCAGTTAGTCTGACCTCAGCGGTTGGGAAGATGTTGATGTCCATTGTTAAGGATGAAGTCTCGGGGTACTTAGAGGCACATGATAAAATAGGCTGTGGTTAACATGGTTTCCTGAAGGCAAAATCTTATCTGACAAATCTGTTGGAATTCTTTAAAGAAGTAGCAAGCAGGATAGACAATTGGGAATTGGTTGATGTTGTATACTTGAATTTTCAGAAGGCCTTTGATAAGGTGCCACACATGAGGCTGCTTAACAAGCTATGATCCCATGGTATTACAAGAAAGATTCTAGCATGAATAAAGCAATGGGTGATTGGCAGGAAGCAAAGAGTGGGAATAAAGGGAGCCGTTTCTGGTTGGCTGCCGGTGACTAGTGATGTTCCACAGGGGTCTGTGTTAGGACTGATTCTTTTTATGTTATATGTCAATGATTTGGGTGATAGAATTAATGGTTTTGTTGCAAAGTTTGCAGATGATATAGAGATAGGTGGAGGGGCAAGTAGTTTTAAGGTGACAGTAGAGAGGCTGCAGAAGGACTGAGACAGATTAGGAGAATGGGCAAAGAAATGGCAGATGGAATACAGTGTCGGTAAGTGTGTGGTCATGCACTTTGGTAGAAGAAATGAAAGGGTTGACTATTTTCTAAATGGAGAGAAAATACAAAATACTGAGGTGGAAAGGGACTTGGGAGTCCTTGTGCAGGATTCCCTAAAAGATAATTTGCAGATTGAGTCTGTGGTGAGAAAGACAAATACAATGTTAACATTCATTTCAAGAGGCCTAGGATATAAAAGCAAGGATGTAGTGTTGAGACTTTATAAAGCACTGGTAAGGCCTCACTTGGAGCATTGTGAGCAGTTTTGGGCCCCTCATCTTGGAAAGGATATGCTGACACTGGCGAGGGTTCAAAGGAGTTTCACGAAAATGATTCCAGGATTGAATAGCTTCCCATATGAAGAGCGTTTGATGGCTATGGGCCTGTATTTTCTGGAAATCAGAAAAATGAGAGGTAACCTAATTGAAATCTATTGAATGGTGAAAGGCCTTGATAGAGTGGGTGTTAAGAGAATGTTTCCAATGGTGGGGGAGTCTAAGACCAAAGGACACAATTTCAGAATAGAGGGGTGTCCTCTTAGAACAGAGATGAGGAGGAATTTCTTTAGTCAGAGAGTGATGAATCTGTGTTATTTTTTTTTGCCATAGTCCGCTGTGGAAGCCAAGCATTTATGTATATTTAAGGCAGAGGTTGATAGATTCTTGACTGGTCAGGGCATGAAGGGAATCGGGAAGAAGGCAGGAGATTGGAGCTGAGAGGAAAATTGGATCAACCATGATGAAATTGCGGAGCAGACTCAATGGGCCAAATGGCTTAATTCTACTATATCTTATGGTCTTCTGGTCTTCCTGTATGAGTGGGTGTATTTAAAAAAACAATTATTAAGTATTTGTCATACATTATGAAATCTTGGTGATTTATTTTTACTTCCTGCGGTGCCCAAATGTAGATATCTGCTGATGTAGAGAGGAATTACCATTAAGCATCTTAGCACTGAAATCATTTCTGTAGATCAGTTGTAATGGTGCTGACACATGGCTAACTAACAAAGGACTGTCCGCACTGCAGATTTGTCATTAATAACTTGGGGAGGAGAGAAATACACATTTACCAGTCTTTGAAGTATAACAAACAGTAATAGGAAAATAATTGGATTATTGAGACCACCTTTTCAGTGTATCATGGGTTCATTTCTAATTGTGCTGAACTTCATTTTTGTTATGGGTATCAACTTAATTCCCCCTCAAAACTTACTTTGAAATGAGATGGGTATTTTTACTTAGAGATTCTGGGATTAACCATATTTGCTAAGCAATGTAGAGAAAAATTGAGCATATGATTTTTTGTCATAAATCTGTGCTGATTTCACTCAATGGAAGAAAAGTTTTGAGGGACTTAGTGACCTGCTTCAGGCCTGTGTTCCAAATCAGTTTTCAGTTTGGTCATCTTTGTTCATAATTACTAACCTTTTTGCGGACATAAAACCTCCTGAGTTTTATATTTTTAGATATTCTTCATGCACAAATAACTGGTTTTGCTTGTATTGCAACTTGAGCATTTTTTTGTTTTAATTTGTTTAAGCCTAGCACTGTTTCAAGGCCTTGGGGTACTTGCTGTCTAAGTATTGGATCTTTTTTTCTCCAACTGACACAGCGTAAAAGGTCTGTGTTTCAAGTTTCATTTAGAAAATGGCAATCCTTCAATACTGAATTATCGATATAGATTGTGGTAATTCAAGAAAGGGATTTAGTATCATTAACCAGTAGCCCTAAATGCGCCTCATGATCCACCAATATGATTAATTGTTAAATGGCTTAGTAAGCTATTCAGTTCAAGGGGAAATGGAAATTGGCAATGAATGCATGCCTTACTAATGGAGTTCTGCACCCAAAATTGAATGAAAAAGAAGTCTGTTTTGTGGTCTAGCTTTTTTTCAGTGAATTAGGAAAAAATAAAAATATTTTGTGAAAGTTAACAAATGGTTACTTACAGAGACTCAGAGCTGAGTGGGATCTCTGGAATTCTCCGCTGTGCAGGGTTGTTCAGGTTTGCTCATATTATAAATCTTTGAAAACGCATTGATGAAGGTAGAGCAGTGGGTGTAGTCTGTATGGATCTCAGTAAGGCATTTGATAAGTTTCTCCATGCAAAGTTCATTCAGAAAGTAATGAGGCATGGGATCAAAGGAGACTTTGATTTGTGGATCCTGAATTGGCTTGCCCATAGAAAGTAAAGGATGGTTGTAGAAGGTTTGTATTCTGCATGGAGGATGGTGACTAGTGGTGTTCCGTAAGGATCTGTTCTGGGACCTCTCCTCTTTGTGATTTCTATAAATGACCTGGATGAAGAAGTAGAGGGGTGGGTTAGTAAGTTTGCTAATGACACAAAAGTTGGAAGTGTTGTGAATAGTCTGAAGGGATGTCAGACGTTACAGCAGAACATTAGTAGAACTTGGTTGAGAAGTGGCAGATGGAGTTCAACCCAGATAAGTGTGAAGTGGTTCATTTCAGTAGGTCAAATTTGAAGGCAGAATATAATATTGATGGTAAGACTCTTGGCAGTGTGGAGGATCTGCGAGATCTTGGGGTCTGTGTCCCTAGGACACACAGAGCTGCTGCGCAGGTTGTGGTGGTGGTTGTCTCTCGGGTTCCGAGGAAGACCAAACATTGTGCAGTCATCTGTGGATACGCATGTGGCTTCGGAGGCTGTAGGCCGAAGCACACATGCAGTTGCAGGTTGGACATGGAATGGTGGTTGTTGGAACAGGTGCATACTCAGCTTTGTGGCGTCGGTCTCGTGCTGCTGCAAGGTGCTGATTCTGGTCATCCTCAAAGTCAGATGCAGCTTTCCAGGTCAGGGCGTGCCAAGCTGCCCTGTCAGCTGCGGACCCCTCAAGTTATCGAGGCTAGGAGTCTGCCCAATTGATGTACGATTTCAAATTGTCTTTGTATCTTTTTTTGGGGCGGCCCTGATTCTGACTGCCATGCTCAAGCTCACCGTAGAGCAGCTGCCTGGGGACTGCTGTTTCACCCATGCGGATTACATGGCCAGTCTAGCATACTTGGACATGGAGGATGCTTGTCTCAATGCTTGTGCTGTTGGCTCTGTCAAGGACTTCCTGGTTCATGATTCGGTCGGTCCTGCCATCGAATCCTCATGATTGACCGCAGAGGGCACATGTGAAAATGCTCCAGCTGTTTGATGTGCCTGCAGTAAAGGGTCCAGGTTTCGCAGCCGTACAGGAGAGAGGTGAGGACCACAGCCTTCTACTCCCTGAGCCTGGTTGAAGGCTGAACGTCCTTGTGCTCCAGAACTTTAACACAGAGTTTCCCGAGTGCCTGGCTGGCTCTCTGGATCCTTGCTATGATCTCTTTGTCAAGGGATCCGTCACTGGATATGGTGCTTCCTAGATACTAGAAGTTCTCCACGTGCTTCAGGACAGTGCCGTCGATGGTGATGCATGGCTGAGGAGGTGACTGTTTGGTGCAGGTTGTAGGAGAACTTCTGTCTTACCGAGGCTGACTGTCAGGCTAAACAGCTTTGAGGCTGTGGGGAATTGTCAACAATCATCTGCAGGTGGTTCTTCTGGTGGGCCATGGGGGCACAGTCATCAGCAAACAGAGCTTCAGTGATGAGCCTCCTCAACGTTCTGGTCTTTGCAGCAAGGCATCTCAGGTCAAACATCGATCCGTGTAGGTGATATCTTATGTAAATACCCAGGTCTAGGTCCTTAACAGCATGCTTTAGCATTCGGGTGAAGAAGAGTTTGAAGAACACTGGTGTTAGAACACACCCTTGCTTCATGTCATTTGAGGTGTTGAAAGTCTCAGATGGGGAACCACCTGAGAATACTTCTGTCATGTCATCATGGAGCAAGTGGGTGAATGTAGTGAATTTCTGCGGGCAGCCAAGCTTTCTAAGGATGATCCACAGTGCGTTTCTGTTGACCGTGTCAAACGCCTTCGTCACATCAATGAAGGCAGAGTGTAATGTCATGTTCTGTTCCAAGTATGTATCTGTCTCACTGTGAAGATCATGTCAGTAGTGCTGCGTTCGGGACGAATGCCGCATTACGACTCGCGAAGGTTCACTTCTGACTCTGTTAGAGTCAGTCTGTTGAGGATGATGCGGGCGAGGAATTTTCCGGCAATGGAAAATAATGAAATGCCTCTGTAGTTCCCCAGTCGGTCCTTGAACCTTTATTTTTATAGAGGGTGATTTTCATTGTGTCTCTGAGGTCAGGGGGCATCTCTTCTTCTTCCCAAATGCTAGCCAGGATGCTGTGGAAAGCCTCAAGTGATCCTTGCTGAGTGCCTTGTACAGTTCAGCAGGTATTCCATCCTTGCCAGGCGCCTTGCCACCGCTCATCTGCGTGATAGCCTTCTTGACTTCATCTATCGAGGGAGGATCATCTAGTACCTCGTGAATAGGCTGTTGGGGAATTTGGTCCAGAGCAGACTGGTCGACTGATGAAGGGCGGTTCAGTTGCTGGCTGAAATGCTCTTTCCATCTGTGTTGGATGCTCTCTTTGTCCTTTGGCAGTGTGGTGCCATCAGCGGACAGTAGTGGAGATGAGCCAGATCTTGAGGGGCCAAAGATCATCCTGATGGAGTTGAAGAGCAGCTCTGAGTTGTTGATGTCGGCGAAGCGTTGCACCTCTTCAGCTTTCCTATCCCACCACAGGTTGGACATCTTGCAAATTTCCTGTTGGCCATGGGCCTGAAGGCATATGGTGTATTGGCCTTCATCAACTGTGGGATTGAGTTCAAGAGCTGTGATGTAATGTTACAGTTATATAAAATTTTCATTAGACCCCACTTGAAGAACTGTCTTCAGTTCTGGTCACTTCACTACAGGAAGAATGTGGATGCTATACAGAGAATGCAGAGGAGATTTACAAGGATGTTGCCTGGATTGGAGAGCATACCTTATGAGAATAGTTTGAGTGAACTTGGCCTTTTCTCCTTGGAGCAATGGAGGATGAGAGGTAACCTGATAGAAGTGTATAAAATAAGGAGAGGCATTTATCATGTGGATAGCCAGAATCTTTTTCTCAGACTTGAAATGGCTAACACAAGGGGACATAGTTTTAAGGTGCTTGGAAGTAGGTACACAGGGAATGTCAGGGTAAGTTTTTCACACAGAGTGGTGGGTGCGTGGAATGCATTTCCAGCGACTGTTGTAGAGGCGGATACAATAGGGTCTTCCAAGGGACTCTTAGCTAGGTACACGGAGCTTAGAAAAATAGACTATGTGGTAGCGAAATTCTAGGAAGTTCCTAGAGTTGGTTATGTGGTCAGCACAACATTGTGAGCCAAAGGGCCTGCAATATACTGTAGATTTTTATGTCCTATATTCTAAAATTTGAGGAATTCTGGGCTACGGAAATAGGCACAGATGTCAAGTTGGACAGATTAACTACGTTCCTATTGAATGGTGGGGTAAATTTTAGGAGCGAGGTGGTTTAGTCCTTTACCCAATTTCTTGAGTTAAGTAGTTTTTAAAATGAAATAAATGGACCTGGTTTTGTGAAAAGAGAAAGCTAGGTGACAAGCCTTTAGGTGGAAAGCACTTCGGGAACAGCGATGACCACTCCTGAAGTTTTAAGATAGTCATAAATAAGTGTAAGTCTGGGCTTTGCTGGACTTTGCCACACTAGCACAAACTACCACTTAATTGGATAGGAGCTATGGAGAATTAGGAGGGCGCAGCTGTTGGGGCAAGTCCCCATCTGACATGGGTGAGTTGTCTAAAGACCAGCTAATCAATGTTCAGGACCAGTATATTCTAGGAAGCACAAGACTGGCAAGCTAAGGGGGCCTCAGACGACCAGTTACAAATTCAGTTAAGAAGGAAGTGTGTATAATTTTTTGGAACTTAAAATCAGCAGAGGACCTTGGAAAGCAGGAAAGAACTCAAAAGGGTCGCCTGCGAATGCTCTTGCAATGCTGATTAAAGAGAATTTCAAGGCATTTTTCATTAAAAATAAGAGATTAACTAGGGAAGAGGGTAGGAGCATTTAAGTGCAAATAAGGGAGTTTATGCTTGGAATTGGAGAATATGTGTGAGGTACTAAGCAAGTACTTTGTAGTCACTATTCACCAAAGAGGAGTTAAGTGAGATCAGTGTAGGACGTACTAATATGCTAGGACATCTTGAAAGCAAAGTGAAGATGCTGGGTCTCTTGAAGAGCATTCAGAGGTAGTCAGTTACCAAAGTGTGAAAGGATTTATCCCAGGTTATTGAAATAGCCAAGAGAGGAAATTGCAGGGTCCTTGACAAAGATCATTCCATCCACACTAGCAAATAGCTGAGGTCCCAGAGGACTGGAAAGTAACTGTCGTGTTCATTTGTTCAAGAAGGAAATGGAGATAATCCCACAAGCTTTAGGGCGAATTTCTCATTTGTGGTTGGGAATCTATTTGAGAAGGTTCTTATGCATAGGACTTGTGCACATTTGGCAAGGCATGGACTAATTGGTACTGTCATCATGGCTTTGTGTAAGGCAGCGTATGTGTTACAAACTTAATTGAGATTTCAGCGTTCATGCTTTTAGGTTATAGAATATGAAGTGCTGTTCCTTTGTTTTGCACTTAGCCTTGCCCTGGCTGTAGAAAGTGCTAAAACTGGGTACGATGGTATGGGAATGGAGATCAAAATTAAAATGGCTATCAACCAGGAGCATCTGATAGCTGTGGTGATGGAATGCAAGTGCTCAACAAATCGATCTCCCAGTTTCCGTCTGGTCTCACTGGTGTAGAGGAGGCCTCATTGGGAGCACTGGAAGCAGTAAAGGCTGGCTCACTTGGAAGTTGTGATGAATGTTGTATTGGATTCGTAGGCTGCTGCTGTGTTTGAAGTGGACCTTCCTTTCCATGACATCTGAGAAACAAGACATCTGTGAATGTGTTTGAGGCAATTATCTATGTAATTCATGTCAAGTATAAGCAAGGTGACATGCATTGTATTTTGTGACTCAATGAGAAATGTGCTTTTGTTTCAAATCAGAGAACATTGAGATGGCAGATCAGGAATCACATAAAATAACCCAGGATGGAGTTGCTCCCAACACAATTGCAGCTTCTGGATTTGGTCATGGTGCTAAAGCAAGTCCATCAGTTTCGGTAAGCATCTGCTTATTTTGATATAATGTGTGGTTATGATTCTGTTCTTCAGTGCTAAGCTTCCAAGACAAAAATGCTGAGTCTTTAAAAATGGGAATTTTTTTGTATTTATGTCTTTTAGTTGCCCTATTATTTAGATAACTCATCTTGAAAATTGGAGGGGGATTTGCCTTGACGTTATCAGCATATTTTATTATTTCTCACTGATGAGGCTAGCTTGCACTTTGTTCATCATTTTAACTAGATAATGTAGTGTCATCGAGAATACTTCTTGAGATTATTTAAACAAATAAATATAATCAGGTAGAATTGCAGCAATGATATATTAGTTACATGTCAAATTGCTTTTTAATTGTATTAGTGTTTACATTTGAAATAAATTTATTGCAAGATTAATTTGTGTTCTTTTGTGAAAGCTCTATAACTTGAGATCCATAGAAATTTTGTTCAGAAGTATGTGAAAATCAATTTAAGTACAAGACTATCTCATTTGTGTCTTTGAAATAGTTTTATTGGTTTACCTAGATAATGTTGTGAGTTGACTCCAAGTGGGATTTAAGAGTTTTTTTTATATATTGCTGATCTAAGTATCCCATATACCTTTCAAATTAGCACTACACATACTGCAATCCAATAATTTTTTTTAGCATGTGGTTACTTTTAACTGTTAGCAGCAGGAAGGTTAGACCATAAGATTTAGGAGCAGAATTAGGCCATTTAGCCCATCGAGTCTGCATGGCTGATCTATTTTACCTCTCAGCCCCAGTCTCCTGCCTTCTTCTTGTATTCCTTCATGCCCTGACCAGTCAAGAATCTATCAACCTCTGCCTTAAATATATGTAAAGGCTTAGTCTCCACAGCCACCTGTGGCAACAAATTTCACAGATTCACCGATCTGTGGCTCAAGAAATTCCTTCTCCACTCCCGTTTTAAAATGATGTCTCTCTCTAGAGGCTGTGTCTTCTGGTCCTGAACTCTCCCACCATAGGAAATGTCCTCTCCACATCCACTCTGTTGAGGCCTTTCAACATTCAATAGGTTTCAATTAATTAGGTTCTCACTAAATAAGCTAGGATAATTCACAGTGGATTTGAGTGCATAATTTTTTAATCTATTTCATACCGAACTTAGTGTGAGAATTTCCAGAATTTATATCAAATAATGGCAAAGGACTGCAGAGCTTCAAACTAGTCAATTGATCATGAAATCTGTAATCTATGCCTATTGCATGCTCTTTAGAAAGTCATGTAGATCTGTGTGTAACTTTGCCAGATTGATGATTGTGCCACATAAAGTGATTTAGATTTCAGGCTGGGAGGTAAGGTTCCATTGGTGTGGTGACAGGACTTTAGTACCACAGGCCTGGTGGAGACTTTGCTGACATGGGAAGGGACAAATGCATCTGTATCAGCTTCAGCTAGTTAAGAAAGGAGGTCATGAGTTTATACCATGTGTTCAATGCCTGGTGTTGACCCTGTCTGATGATTATGTTAGGTTATTTTAGAGCCAATCAGACTAGATCAGTATGACAGATTTCCTCTGTTATACAATCTAGCAGTTTCATAGCTGACAGAACTGAGACTAATTCTAATTCCAGATCATTTAATTAACTGAATTTAACTTCCACAGGATTTAAACATGGTTTGATTTATGGTTCAGACTTTTAAGTTACTGTTCTGTTTTGACTTCTGATTACCTTTCAACTTTACCTTGTGTCTTGTGTCTTTCATGCAGTATTGTTCATTTTCTGTAGAATTTTCTGCTTTATACTTGTGTATATTCAACTTAATAGCTGGTTCTTTTATTGGCCTGAACAAATTGTATTGAAGCTTCAAATTCAGAAAAGGGGTTCATTGAGAAACCACAAGGGTCCCAGTGTTGATCCTTGAGGTGGTTCATTCTGTACGTCTACATACTTACCTTCCTTTAATTTAAAATTTACCTTTCTTTAATCATGCTCATTATTTCTTCCCCATAATGAAACAAAAGCAATTCATGATGGGCAACAAGACGGAATCAATAATGTGGTTGCTTCGAATATTCACACTGGTGTCAACATTCTTTTTTCTCTTTCCCGTCTTTGGGTGAGTAGAATTTTGCACTGATTTTAATATTAGGTATGAGTACACAAACAGAGCACTGAGAAAAATGGTAAAATTTTTAAGTTGACAGAAAATGTTGTCTTTAGGTCTGGACTGGACTGAAATTACTGGCTAAAAAAATATTGCCAGTGTCATATAAAATAGAAGGTTAGCAATTGCTAAACCTAGTGCATATTTGATCAACCACTGAACTTGTCTTATGTTACAAAAAAAGTTATATTCCCAAATAGCAATTGCTGCTGTTTTGTGCCAATGTAGTGTGACTGAAGTTTAAAATATTGCTCGTGAGCAGTAACAAGTTTATATTGAAAACCAGGTAATGTTAACTGATGTTAACCAGACCAAGAGAGTACTAGGGTCTTTATGTTCACATAGGTATTTTCTCATAACTTTGAGCTGTGTTCACTGACTGTACTGGATAATGTGCTCTGTGATTATTGTTTAGAGTCTCTAATTCTGTGACATTGTTTTGTTTTTGATTAGGATTAAACAGTCATTAAGCATAAATGGAGCAGTCTATTTCTAATATAAAGCAACATGGGTGTGCTTTTATAATGGTTAGATGATTAGAGCCAAGTATGGTGTGTTTAATCAATTAGTACAGAGATTAGTGACAAATAAATGTTATATTTATTATAAATTTATCTTTTAGTGAAGGCTTAAAGATTTGTACTTGTGCCAGATTTTTAGACATACCACACTAGCTGGAAAATCAAGTTCAATTCATTTCCTGTTGTAGAATTGATTTGTCTTTGACCTGATATCTTACTTCCAAAATATTATTACAAAGGAATAATTGAATGATTCAAAAATTGTCACAGAAGCTTAAATCTGTGCTGATTAAATCATGCCCTTTATTATTGTCTTTTTTTTATTGTCCTGTGCAAGCAATCATTTAAACAAAAACATAGAAACATAGAAAACCTACAGCATAATACAGGCCCTTCAGCCCACAGAGCTGTGCCAAACATGCCCTTACCTTAGAAGTTACCTAGGGTTACCCATAGCCCTCTATTTTTCTGAGCTCCATGTACCTGTCCAGGAGCCTCTTAAAAGAGGCTATCGTATTCGCCTCCGCCACCGTCACCGGCAGCCCATTCCACGCACTCACCACTCTCTGCATAAAAAAAACTTACCCCTGACATCTCCTCTGTACCTTCTTCCAAGCACCTCAAAATTTTGTCCTCTCGCGCTAACCATTTCAGCCCTGGGAAAAGGCCTCTGACTATCTACATGATCAATGCCTCTCCATCTTATACTCATCTATCAGGTCACCTCTCATCCTCCGTCGCTCCAAGGAGAAAAGGCCGAACACAAGGAAATCTGCAGATGCTGGAAATTCAGACAACACACACAAAATGATGGTGGAACACAGCAGGCCAGGCAGCATCTATAAGGAGAAGCACTGTCGACGTTTCAGGCCGAGACCCTTCGTCAGGAGGGTCGTCAGTTCACTCCACCTTTTCTGATAAGGCATGCTCCCCATTCTGGGCAAAATGCCTGCAAATCTCCTCTGCACCCTTTCTATTGTTTCCACATCCTTCCTATACTGAGCACAGTACTCCAAGTGGGGTCTGACCAGGGTCCTATATAGCTACAACAATACCTCTCGGGTCCTATATTCAATTCCACGATTGATGAAGGCCAATACACCATATGCTTTCTTAACCACAAAGTCAACCTGCGCAGCAGATTTGAGTGTCCTATGCATTCAGACCCCAGGATCCCTCCAATCCTCCACACTGCCAAGAGTCTTAACATTAATGTGATATTCTGCCATCATATTTGACCTACCAAAATGAACCACTTCACACTTATCTAGGTTGAACTCCATCTGCAACTTCTCAACCCAGTTTTGCATCCTATCAATGTCCCGCTGTAACCTCTGACAGCCCTCCACACTATCCACAACACCACCAACCTTTGTGTCATCAGCAAATTTACTAACCTATCCCTCCACTTCCTCATCCAGGTCATTTATAAAAATCCCGATGAGTAAGGGGTCCCAGAACAAATCCCTGAGGCACACCACCTGTCACCGACCTCCATGCGGAATATGACCTATCTACAATCACTCTTTGCTTTCTGTGGGCAAGCCAGTTCTGAATCCACAAAGCAATGTCCCCTCAGATCCCATACCTTCTTACTTTTTCAATAAGCCTTGCGTGGGGTACCTTGTCAAATGCTTTGATGAAATCCATATACACTACATCTACTGCTCTACCTGCATCAATGTGTTCAGTCACATCCTCAAAAAAATTCAATCAGGCTTGTAAGGCACGACCTGCCTTTCACAAAGCCATGCTGACTATTCCTAATCATATTATGCCTCTCAAGTGTTCATAAATCCTGTCTCTCAGGATCTTCTCCATCAACTTACCAAAGGCTGCAAAAAGAAATAAAAACTGTGCTCTCCTAGCAAACTAGTAAAATCAAATAATTTTATGGGTGGTTTGATGTGTCTTCTCACTAGATAAAACATTTTGAGACACCTTTTCTCAGAGTATTCACAACTTGGATGTGTGAGAAAATTACATGATTGAAATGACCAAATGAATTGTGCACTTGAGATTACAACTGTTGCTGATAATATTTCACAGCAGGATCAATGATTCTAAGCAAGTTTACTGTCTTAGTCACTGCTTTTTATTTATAAATGTTGATTACAAAAATCCATATCCTTGATTGAAAAGGAAATGGATGAGACTTCAGTTTTGACACTGAAATAGGATATATACAAAATTGTTGTACATTTATCTTAATTTCTTCTGTAATATTTTAGTGCAGAGTGGTATTTATCCAAAATGCTTAATTATTTCCAAAATAATAGACAATGTAGTCTTAATACTTGTACACTTTGCACTTAAGATTTCCAGATCAAATGAAATTAAGTAATGCCAAAGTAAATGAAATACAGAAAATAAATTAGATAGTAGAAAATCAAACACAAAATTCTGATGATATTAGAAGTAAAAGTAAGCACATATTTTTCTGATATTTTTTTTCTATACACTAGGTTCATTTTACAATTAACTAGACCAATTTTATGAAATAAAGAAATAGGGTAAGTTTTGACAGGTGCCTCCTACAATCAGAGATGTTGGGTTAGGAGATAACTTTTTTCCCTTAAGTGCTGATCCAGTTTTCTTTTAAAATCTTTGATTGCCTCTTTCTATCATCCTTGGAGAAGGACATTCTCTACATAAAATAGTTTATTCTCAGAGCACCCTATTGCCTTTAGCCCATTACTTTAAATCTGTGCTTATTGGTCCTTGAAGCATATGCTAATAGGAGCAACTTCCTTTGTTTTGCCCTGTCTAAACCCATCATAATCTTGCACACTTCTGTCACATCTCCTCTTGGCTATCCTGACTGTAAGGAAAACAATTCCATCTTTTCCATTTAATGAAG
The DNA here is from genome assembly GCF_030144855.1 of Hypanus sabinus. NCBI lineage: Eukaryota > Metazoa > Chordata > Chondrichthyes > Myliobatiformes > Dasyatidae > Hypanus > Hypanus sabinus. The sequence goes on along the minus strand of NC_082713.1, from coordinate 58,910,566 downwards.
TCGTTCATTTCTGAATCCACCCTCCCACATATTCTTTGCACCCTCTAGAGCCTCTACAAAGTACAAAGTAATGTAGAGAGTAAAAATTTATTATCAGAATGCATACATATCGCCACATACAACCCTGAGATTCTTTTTCCTGAGGGCATACTTAGCAAATCTATAGAACAGTAACTAAACAGGATCAATGGACAACAAACTGTGCAATTGCAAATATAAATAAATAGCAATAAATAATAAGCATGAAATAACAAGATAAGGAGTCCTTAAAGTGAGACCATCAGTTGTAGGAATACCAGAAATAGAATGAGTGTAGTTATCCCCTTTTGTTCAAGAGCCTGATGGTTGAGGGATAGAAACTGTTCTTGAACCTAGTGATGTGCGTCTTCAGGCTCTTGTACCTTTTACCTGATGGCAACAGTGAGAAAAGAGCGTGGCCTGGGTGGTGGGGATCTTTGATGATGGATGCTGCTTTTCTATGGCAACATTTCACGTAGATGTTCTCAGCGGCTGGGAGGACTTTACCCATGATATCCTGGGCAGAATCCACTACCTTTTCTGCTCAAAGACTTTTGGGTTCCCATACCAAACTGTGATGCAGCCACTTGGCACACTCTCCACCGCAGACCTAGGAAATTTGCCAAGGTTTTTAATGACATGTCGAATCTCTGCAGACTCTTAAGGAAGTAGACACACTCTTGTGCTTTCTTGCAATTATATTTGTATGTTGGGTCCAGGACAGGTCCACTTAGATAGCGACACCCAGGAATTTAATGTTACTGACCCTGTCCACCTCTGATCCACTGATGAAGACTGGCTCATGGACCTCTGGTTGCCCTCTCCTGAAGTCTACAATCAGTTCCTTAGTTTCGTTGACAATGAGTGAGAGGATTACACCACTCAGCCAAATCTTCAGTCTCCCTCCTGTATGTTACTTCTCCTGTATCCTGTGTTACGTACCCCGTAACTGGGTCACTTACCAGCAAAGATAGAGAGGTCCGTTGAAGTCTGATGGTACTATTTTTAACAGTATTTATTGGTAAAAATACACAAAAATAATATCAATGCAAACATACAGATAATATACGTCATCAATACTAACTCTAAAAGTGCGGGTATGATAATAATCAATAAGAAATAAGCTCTATCGTTGTCTAGGGGATAATGTATTGTCCGATGGAAATATAAAAGTCATTAGCTCATTCAGGCTGCAGCCTTTGGTTGGAGTCAAGAGAGATAGATGTTTTAAACTTGCCAGCTTTTCCTTTTTACGATGTCGATCCTTTGAGAGTTCCGTTTTTGTAGTCGGTCCTTTTAGCTAAGCCATTCCGTGGAAGCCCGCCAATTCCTAGGCCAAGGAAAAGGACGCACGCGAGCCCCACCAGCTGTCACTATTAAACGCTGTCACAGGATTTCTAGCGTTTCTCCGGGTGCGTCTCAAGGGGCTGTTCCCCAGACCCTCTTTTATCTTGACTCACAGGGTCTCAGATGTCAATCAGGTTGGGATGATGCAATCCCTCCACCAACCCCCCACCTTTGATCATTCCCTGAGGGCTTCCATGGAGTACAGTACTCAATACACAATGGCCGTTTCCCGTGGCTTTGTATCGCTGAGGGGCCAGGACATTCCAAACCCCTTTGTGGATTCTGCATGTCTTTCTCTCATTTCCTAGGTCTCCTGACCTGAATTAATAGCGATCTTGCGATTCTCAAAAAGGAGGGGGCTACTTTGTACCCTTCGGCCCCTCAGAGTTGGAGCACAGATGTAACACCTGTAGGTACTTACTTGAGTACAGTGATTAGAATTGGATGCAGCATTCCAAATATGGCCTTATTACCAGCAGACTTGGCTATAATGTTCCAGCTTTCCAAAAAAAATCTAACAAAGAAGGTGTTTGAAATTTAAAAGTGCTGCTAATAGCGATACATCACAATAGCTTAGCTTCTGGATTTACTTCATTCCATTCATTGTCTGCCCTGGCAAAGGGTATTGGCACTTTTGTTTTCTCTGATTTCTAATGATTGAGTGGTGCTACTGCCATTCTGTGCTTAATACGATGGTTCCCTCTTTGGTTAAGAAATCTTTGGCTATTTTTGTACCATCCTGGGAAAACCCATGAAATAAATGTGTCAAAATGTGAAACTGGTATGAGAGCAGCTGCGTCTCTAGTTGCCTGCCTCATTAATTTTTCATCCCACTCGCACTCTTTCTTATATTTTTGGTCTCCTTCACTGTTTCAGTGAAGTCTGACAGAAGTTCAAGAAGCACTATCTAAACATGTCTCTAGGCTAATTACATCCCTTGTGGGCAATATTGAATCTGACAATTTAAGATTACCAAACTTGGTCAGTTCTTCAGTAAGGTTACCCTCTATAAAATAAGCAGTTTCTCCCTTCACAGATGCTGCCTGATCTACTGGTTATATTCCAGTTTTAAGTTCCAAGCAACTGTTGCGTTCTGCATCTTGCAGATCACCATGATCTTTTGTTTGCTTTCTCACTTTCTAGCTGCCCTGATTCATCGGTTAACTAGATGGCATAGCAAGCATACTGTCACTTTCACAAGCTTGGTTTTTATCTTATTACAGACACAGACTTCCTCTCCTCTGCTTCCTCTCTCTGCCATTTAATTGCATATATTTCCACGTTTTTTTCAATGGTGATGGATCATTCACCAGAAACATCCACAGATATTGTCTGACCTACTAAGTGTTTCCAATGCTTTTTTTGAATTTGTGAAAATGCACATTTCTCCTTACCCTTTTAAAGACTGTGTAGGACTCATTCATTAATGACAAGCTAATCTGATTGTGGGATTGGAAATTTGTATCCAAAATATTTTGGCAGCAGGCATAACTCAAGTTGGCCATTATGGTTTATTTTGCTTAAACTAGACCATTGTCATCCAGCCCACTGTTAACAAAGAACATCTGTTCCATACAGTGTATGTGGAGCACAAACCAGACACTAGACATGAGCATATTCATATTCTGAGAGTTGAGTCCTTGCCATCATTCATTAAGTGTAGTGGTCATTGTTGAAGTTCATATCTCCAGTGATGGAGCCGTGCTAAACAGGATTTGGCATGAGTGTTTGAAAATCTCAATGAAACAGTGGTATTGTATGTTTCTGTTCCATCGTATACTGCATTCTGTATGCCCTTTGATTCCCATTTGCCATGAAGGGAAGGATTGTCTGCACAATGGCATATCTAGCAATTGGGCTCAGGATCAAATCAATCTTCCGTGGCAGATTTAATATTGTAGTACATCAGCCAGACATCGTTATAACATCCCAGACTGCTAGTAATAGTAATTTAGTGGTTATTCTAGTTCATGAGTGGAAACCCAGAGATTTAGACTTGTCATAGAGGGCTGGTCTTTTGCTGTGGATGTCTTTGATCTCAGACACTTACTGTTTTTTTTCTACGTGGATAAGTCAGTCTGAAGTTCATTGGTAATCCTTTCAGGTGAATAGTATAGTTCCAGCAGCATCCTTTCCACCCAACACTTAAGGTTGCACTTAATTTCTGCAGACCTAGGTTTGCAGTGCATATTCATAAATTAGGCAAAATGAGCTTGGTACATGTTGTATTTTCAGTTTTGTAAATTGTAGATGGTAACTGGTTTACACATTTTGATCACCCAAACGACTTTCCGAAAACCATAGATATAAACGTCATTTGTAAAAACAAAAACAACAAAATAAATAATTTAAAAAGGTGAAAGCATTAATGTTAACTGCTCCCCACATTGAGTTTCCCCTGTATGGTTCTACAATTCCTTGACACAATTGTATTGATTGTTAATGAACAGAGTTGAATGTTTTGTGTCTTATTTCTTGCCTTTAGAGTTGCTGAAGGTGGATATTTCTACCAGAGAGCATTACTGGCTAATGCCCTGACTAGTGCCTGCCGGCTGCACCAGAGGCTTCCCAGATTCCAGTTCAGCAGAGCCTCTATCACACAGGCACTTCTGGAGGATAGCTGTCATTACTTGCTGTACTCGCTTATCTTTATTACCTCCTATCCTTTTACGTGTATCCTTCACTGTGCTTCATTGTGTAAGCTAGATCATTTTTATGACAGTAATCAAATCCTATGGGAAGATTTTTTTTAAAAAGTTTGGGAATCCATAAAGTCTTGCTGAGGAGAGTAATCTTCAGTTGCTTCTGATTTTTCTTTCACCTGCTCTCGATACCTAATAATTACCCCTCCCCCACCTCGTAAATTCATAATAATAGTGTGATACTGGAGCATCTTCTAACTAATGACTCAGGTGTTTGAATGAAAGGCACACAATCAGTGAAATATTTGGCAATAAAGAAAATCCAACTGTTGGATCACGTTTCAAAAATGTAAATAGAATTTTTGCAAAGGTAAGGAATTTACAAGGTTTACATGAAATGTGAATTTTTCCCCCCTTTTCACTTCCCATAGGAATATTCAATTTGGCGTTTCAAAAGGACCAGCTAATGTTAAGTATCAGGGTCCCCAGCGTAAGTTATCCAGTGACATAAAGATCATAGGCTACCCTTCTACACAGGGAAATTGCTGATGCTGTCTCAAGTTATTAATGTCCCATTATGGTTTTTCTTTCAATTCTTATGATAGGGTAAACCAATGAAAATACACAATAACAATACTTCTGATGGTTTTCATATGTTGAGATGCTTTAAATATGTCCTTAAAATTAGGTATGGTTCATATAGGCAAGTGACTACATTTCTATAAGTAAATTGAATAACAGGTGTCGTCCGTTTTACGGATGTTAGCTTTACACCACTTCGCTTTTACAGAAGACCTACATCAGTTACCTGTTTTTGCATTACAAAGAGGATTTTCGCTTTTACGAAAATTTTTCCCATATAAATTAATGGTTCTTCACTTTATACCATTTCAGCTTAAGAAAGATTTCATAGGAACGCTCTACCTTTGTAAGGGGGGGGGGGGGCACCTGAATAGGTGAACAGCAATTGGTTGTTCTACTCAACAATTGGATTTAAAAGTTATTAATAAACCTTTTTAAAAAAACAAGTATTGATAATTTGTAATTTCATTCTGCCCAATAGTCTGAACACACTGAGGAAATAGAGAAGAATTAAATAGGTTATCAGCAGGAAACAAATCAAGACTCTATATAAATGATGAACGGCAAAGAGACTGGGCCATAGAAAACAGGAAAGCAAGAATTTTGATAGTATTCAGCAGACAGTGAAAGCTAATGAAGACTAAGAAGGAAAAGGGAAGGAAGGTAAGGAAAGGAAACATTTGCATGCAGAAAAAAGCAATGGGCAATCTAAAATGCAAAGGTAGATAAGGTAACGTTAGAATTTTGGAGAGAATGGGAATTTATCCTTTGATTGTGGTAAATTTTATTCTCTGATCCAGCGGGTGTGTTTACTTGTAGAGAAATAAACAGAATTGTTGACTGGTGATTTTAAATAGCACAGGTGGAGAACCAGCAATGACATCTGTATAATGGTTCAGTTTCAATAGCAAAGAACTGATCTACCTACCAGTTAAAAGCTAAACATTTAAAATCTGGTGGACCAGATGTGCATCTTCTCGTATTTAAAAAAAATCTTTGATTTGAATAATTTGAAGATAAAGCAGCTGCTATTTAAACAAAATGGTGTCTCTTCAGCATCAACTCTGAACTAACCCCTTTAGCAAAATGTATATGTATAGATGTTGGAAGAGGACCCTTCTATAAAAAAGCATGTTTTCATTTGTTGGCTAAACTACAAATATGATGTCCTTCATTAAACAAATTGCCAAGTTTGACCTCTGTTCCATAGATTTTAGAGAGTGCAAGGGGCAATTTGAATGAAGTTTCTGTGATTTGAGGAAAGATAATTGGATAGCTAGAAGCTACTCTATTTCTGTTGGTTAAGGCGTTCAGGACTAGAGATCAATGACCAAAAGTTAGAAGCAGATTTTTCAGGGAATAGGATGGTATAAATTCACATCAACAAACTACATTGATAGGTCAAATGTCAATTTTAAATGTGAGCTTGATTTTTTTAATATATCCAAAGTATTAAGGAATATGTGGCAAACAGATGGTAAATCAGCCATGGGGCCATTGAATAGCAGTGCAGATGTACATATAAATAGAAAGCTGCTGGATTCTGTGGACCGTACTTTAAGGATAAGGAAAGGATGTACTTTCCCCTATATCAACATTGTTATAATGACTGATGATAACATTTAAAGTTGTAAAGGATGGTAATTGCTTATAAGCTGTGAATTAGTTTTTATGGGGTTATAGAAGACCCACAATCAAAATATAAATGTGGTTATGAAAAATAATAAGATTTTAAGGTTGTTTTATAGCAAAAGGTATACAAATTGTACAAACTCTACCACTATTCTGGAGAATTCTGGTTGAAGCTAAGTAAAATACTTCAAGAATTTGATGTTGCGCAATTCCTTTTCAGTTCTGTTCTCTCAAATGTCGAAAAGCTTGAAAGTATGCTTTCTCCTTGGACAGTTGTTTTACAATAATGTTATACTTTGTCTGACCACCTTGATTTGTATTTTGAAAACTTTTCCTTATCCAGATCTGTACAGTATGCTTGGTACCAGTAGCAATGTTTTCTCTACTTCATGCAACTGCGTACAGCAGGAAAGTCTTAGATGTAAGTTACGATTTCTCATGCACTTTCTACTGACTCTGAACCATAGCACTGCAATAATATACAATGTAAAGTTGAAGCTTAAGTTTATTTTAGTGGCTAGATTTTGTTTCCATAAACTATAATCAAATTGGATCTTTTGCACTTGTAGTAAAAAGCTCAATGTCAACTGTCATATAATTGAAAAACATACTTGTCAAATGATGAACTTTTTTTTCATTCTTGGGGTCTGGCTATTGCTTGCAGTTTTTTAACCTATGACCTGGTTGCCTTGAGGTAGTGGATTGCTACCTTAATCCAGCAGCATTATTGTTTGTGCGAAAGAATATATAAAGGTACTTAGGAGGTCAGTTGAGAGCCAACCATGTGGTGAGAAGGAAGTGGCATATAAGCAGACCACATGAAATGGTCAGTTTACTAATAGTGTGAGGATCTTTGCCCTCGTCTGATAGCCTTCAAGATCCCTTTCTTGTACTTCACCTTATTTTATCAAAATTATCTTTATTATTTGGAATTCATACTCAAATTCTAGTGGCAGAAATTAAATTCATATCTCTGGATTTCAAATCTATAAATTATTGTTCTGGTGATATACTTACTGCAGACTTAAAGAAAAATGTTTCATGGAAGAGTCTTTGAGGCTGCATGTGAGACAAACCTTGTGCTCAGTCATTTTAACCACCTGTAAGTCCTAAACAACATAATTAAGTGGTCAAATTAATATAATGTTTGGTTTGTATTACCAGAGTACAACAATAATTCTAGCAAGTATTTTGCTGCTGAATTAATGGATGTTGTTTACTATTGCTGAAGCCATAAAATTCTGAAGTCTCCACAAAAAAATTGGAAGTTCCACTGAAATATATATTCAACTCCTTTTTTTTTAAAGAAATGTTGAGACTGAAAACAAAGGACTTCTCTGCACAAAATCCAGTCTGTCAGAGAAATGACATCTGCATGAATCTAGTACATCCAGAATACGCATATGGCTTTGGAGTTATAAATTTAGGAATAGTACATTTTCCCATTTGTGTGTTATTGCTTCACAGTTTGTACAGTAAAATGCTGGTAGTACATGACTTTACTATTTGTAAATCCAGTGGCTGAGCATCTGGTTAATCAAATACTGTTTGCTGTGCTCCCTTTCTACTTGGATCATTTGAACATTTATCATACACTAATGAAGCAAAATGAATTGAAAGAATGTTGAGGTATTAATAGAAGTAACTTTTTATTGAAAATCTACCAGTTCAGCACCAGTAAAGTTCCTAGAGTGCCACGTTACCAGACATTTGCTATTCTTAGCAATCAGTCCTTCTCAAGTTTATCTCAGCAGGTCTTACTGGCTCTTGATACATACCCCCACACATCTACATGTTAATATTAGCATGACTTCTTCCCTCATAGGTGTCCCTCTCTCTGAGTGATATTTAGTTGTGCTGGTAACTTTTAAGTACATGCCTTTTGTTTAAACTAAGCAATTTCAAACAAGATTTTACATTTAATTTAGTGTTCATGTCAATGCATCTCAATTAAAATGATCAATTAATTTATATAATTGAGATAACTATCCTGTATATGTATGTTCTTTGTACAGATATGTAGAGGTCTTTAAATTTCCCAAAAATTTAAAAATTTATTTTGTGCATCTATAATTTGATCCACTTTTTAGGCTTAATGAAATTCATTGTGAGAGCATGTAATATTAACAGCTGCAAAACAGCGTGAGGTAGAAATTTGCTTTTTCTTTCTGTTAAATTGTGCATAAGTATCAGCTGCCAGGTGTACTCACCCCTACAAATTTTGTTTCATTGACTGTATGAACCCATATCTCAACTTTTAGGGAAGAGATTTGTGTGGGAGATCTACTTGTAATAAAGTAACAGTCCTTGGCAGAAAGCCTCTTCAATAATAGTGGCAACCTCTATTTATACAACAGCTTTTTATACTCTTAACTACCTTACAGGAGCATTATGGAGCAAGATATGTTGCTAAATGCCTAAAGAGATCAAGGCTGTTTACCAAAAGTGTTCATGAAGAGAAAAATTTTAACTACTTAAAAGTAAAGATGGGATTTTCTGAAAGGAATTCGCCAGCTCGGGCCCATCGCAGTGGACACACATCCACCACTGTATTCAGAGATTATCTGAAAACTAGATTTAGATCGCTGTCTGTACCTCAGAGAATTGAAGAGTGGAGGCGATTACAGTGTTGGGAAAGAGTAAGTGATGTGGATTTGAAAATTTGGGTGAGAATTTGGAAATCAAGTTTTGACTGAGCTGAGCAAAGCTCCAGTGCCATATTTAAGTTGGCCGACAACACCACTGTGGGAGGCCAAGTCAAAGATGGTGATGAATCAGCATATAGCAGGGAGGTTGAAAATTTGACTGAGTGGTGCCACAACAATCACCTCTTACTCAATGTCAGCAAGACCAAGGAAATGGTTTTTGACTACAGGTGGAGGAAACCTGAGGTCCATGACCCAGTCCTCATCGAGGATCAGAGGTAGAGAGGGTTAGCAGTTTTAAGTTCCTTGGTGTTATCATTTCAGAGGACCTGTGCTGGCTTCAGCACGTAAGTGCAATTATGAAAAAAGTATTGTAGTGCTTCTACTTCCTTAGGAGATTGTGCAGACTCGGCATGACAGCTAAAACTTTGACTAACTTCTATAGATGTGTGATGGACAGTATATTGACTGACTGCATCACAGCCCAGTATGGAAATACCAATGTCCTTGAATGGACAGTATTACAAAATGTAGTGGATACAGCCCAGTCCATCATAGGTAAAGCGCTCTCCATCATTAAGCACATCTAGACAGTATTGTCACAGGAAAGCAGCATCCATCATCGGGGATACCCACCATCCAGGTCATGTTTTCTTCATCTTACCTCAAGACTCACACAACCAGGTTCAGGAACGGTTGTTGCCCCTCAACCATCAGGCTCCTGAACCAGTGGGGATAACTTCACTCATCTACATTTTCCCCATAACTGGACTGCTCCCACAACCTATGCGCTCACTGTGAAGGACTCTTCTTCATATGTTCTTGATGTTTATTGCTTATTTATTTATTATTATTTCTTCTCTTTTTGTATTTCCAGTTTGTCTATTGTGCACTGCTTGTCTGAGCTTTTGGGTATAGTTTTTCATTTCTGCTATTATGGTTATTGGATTTATTGAGTATGCCTGCAAGAAAGTGAACCTCAGGATTGTATATGGTGACATATATGTACTTTAATAATAAATTTACTTCGAACTTTGAGCTTACTAACATTGACTCTCAAGCAAGCCAGTGGTACATTTAGTGCTCATTAGCCATACAATTGGTACAGTATAGTGCATTGTATCCTTGAACCAATTGTGAGAACTGATTAAATCATATATGGGGTAAATCAAGAGGGGTAAAAGTTTTAAACTGCTGGAATAATCAGATTCAATAAGATTTTCAGCATCTGCAGAAACTCTTGTGTGTTCCATAACACTGGACAACATTGATTTTGTTTCCTGAATACTTCTAGATGTATCCTATGGATTTTCGGCCACCGATCATGAAAATCACCATGGAAATCACACACCATTTTATTTTAAAATCACCTACATTGTTACTTCAATTCATAATTCAAGTCAGAATAGTTTATGCCAAGATTAAGGAAAGCATTTTTGTTGGTCCACAAATTGAACAGATTACCAACGACGGGCAATTTGAAGAACTGCGAGTGGGACCAGACAAGATCGCGTGGAAAGTTTTCAAGGATGTTAGTGAAAATTTTCTTGGCATCTACAGAGCACCAAATTTCATGCAGCTGGTTATCAACATGCTTCAAGCATACCAATACACGAAATGCACAATGTCACCAAAGATTCAGTGTTGCATTCTCATTTAGACTTTTCTCTTGCAAATCTTGGTGCTGTCACAGACGAGGACATTGCAGTCATGGAGAAATGGTGTCAGGGCAACTGGAATCCATCAAAGTTGGCTGATTATTGTTGGACATTTAAGTGAGAAGCCTCAGACACTGAGTACAAATGAAAATCGTCAAAACACTTTTAGTTTAGTTTAACTATTGCAAAGCATCAGCACAATTAAGCAATTAAATGCTTTATTTTCAAAAAAAGTTAATTTCTTGTTTCTCCAAATTCTTGCATGATACAATTAGTCTCAAATTTGTGTTCAGCCTCAAGCAGTCTATTGTAAGCACAAAAAGAAAAAAATTCTGAGGAAGCAACACTTCCGAAAAAATTTGTGGTCCAGTGTAATCATTATTTTATTTTGAAAACATGGCCATTTACAAATTGATGATCAGTCCAAATTAGCCCAATGAATCTATTTTGGTTCCCAGTATTCCTAAAAAAAAAAATGTTTTTCTTTCTGTGGTGGTTTTTTGACCTTAAGAACCTGGCTGGCTCTTAAGACTAGAATCTTGAGATTTACGAGCAAGCAGGGGCGTATCTACGGGAAATAGCGTCTATGGCAAAACACTGAAATGGGGCCCCTGTCCAAACATCTGACACCCATCTTTTGAGATAACTTTACCATAAAATCAGCTCAAAAATACAATTCAAGCTCGTTAATCTTTTAATTAACAAATTATGGCACGACATGAAAATTATTACTCCACCTTCTTTGCTTTCACTGATGCAAATTGGTCTATGATGAGATCAAAGTCAGTTTTCTCAGTTTCTTCTCTTTCTACACTCAGCAGAGCAAGATCACAGAGTCTGCCTTGATATTTTCATGTTGACCCGCCTTGATAGCAAAATTCTGCAATCCAAAATTTCTTCATAAGCTGCTGTCCATCAACATCAGAGCTGTACAATTCGCCCAGATTTTCTCACTACTTCTTTAGGTCGTTACTGTTGGCTCAGTAACACAGTCCCTCAACATCAAGAAGGAACCCAAACTTGGAGTCAGTGTCATGCAATTGAGTGAACCTTTCGTCCATTTCTCTGTGAAGATGGTCGCGTGTTCCCTTCATGACTGTTTCCATTTCCTCCTTAGTTGTTAACCCAGCGTCTCTTGAGTTCTCATCAGACAATCTTTCATCGCTGACATCTTTCAACTTCAATATTGCATTCTTGACAGAGACTGACTCCTCCTTCGAGTGACTCACTGACCAACACTTCTCTTTCATTGTAAAAATGATCTCGGAGGGCTTTCAAATCCAGGGCAGCATCATGGAAGTTCCTGCTGGGATTCTGCAGCCTCTTTTGAATACGGTCAATGCGAATGAGTACTTTGTTCCAAAATCCTAGCAAAATCGGAAAATCATAACTCAGCATGTGGTTGTACAGGTCGTGTCACTTCTTGTTTCACTTGTCTCATTTTCATTGTCTATCATGTCCTGGAGAACTTGAAGTATCTCCTCAGGGTACTTGTTGATAGGCTTCACTGCTTCTGTCTTTGCACACCTCCTGGTTTTGGACTCTGACTTAACAACCACAGGCATGCCGTTTTTGAATTTTTCCCAGCGCTGTGTTGAACAAGAGAAAAACACGTAGAGAGCTTCAATTGACCTTCATTTTATCCTGCTTGGCTTCATGTACACCCACCAAGTTGAGTGAGTGATTGTCACAATTCACAAACACTGCCAGGTTGTTTTTCTCACTTATTCTTTGATGAACACCACTTCTGCGTCCAGCCATCACAGCAGCGTTGTCATAGCACTGTGACCGACAATCTTGTAGCTCAATTTTGTCCTTCTTTAGCTGTTTCAAGATGTCTTCAACCAAGCTCTCCGCATCCTTCTGGCCTATCTGGATAAAACCAAGGAAGGACTCTAACACGGACTGTTTTCCTCTCAAAATCAGCTTCCACATACCTCACTACTTCTGACATCTGCTCACGGTGTGCCTGATCAGGAGTCGAGTTAAACATGAGATCATAGTACTTGGCTTTATGAATGCTTCTCAGTAAACTCTGGCAAACAGTGGATGCCATCATGTGGATGAATTCATTCTGGACACCCAGTGGAAGATAAGACGTGGATTCAGGATGACTTTCTGAATGAGGGAGGTGTACTTTTATGACAGGGTCGAAGATGGCCAGTAGTTTCAGTAAGCCAAGGAAATTTCCCACATTGGAGTCATCATCTAGCTGAAGTGACTCTGTCCTCGCAAAGCCAGGTTCTGAGTCGCAAGGAATTTTATGCAGTGAAGGATTCTCGTCAAGATATCACACCACTTCTGTTTTTCCTTCTCAATCTGTGACTGAAATACTGCATCAATAACTCCTCTGTTTCCAGCTAAATTTCTTCCCATTTCTTTCCACTGTATGAAGCATTCCCGATGATTCTTGGCATTTTCATGAACACTAATCCTTTCAGGTGCTTTCCACTGGTTGAATCCACTTTCCTGCTCCAATGAGGATTGATGGTCTGACCAGGAATAGAGAAGACAACAGATACAAAATGCAGACTTTTTATAAGGAGAGGAGACCAGCCATGAATGAGTTGCTTCCTCACCACGACCATTTCCCAATTTCCTCTTGAACCAAGTTTTGTTCATTGAGCAGTTATTTGTTTGTAGGAAAGGCCCCTCACTGTTCTGGAAATACTTCAAACCCAGCTGTATTATTTCTGTTCTCAACGCGTTAGGCACAATTGCTTTTCCAGTATCCTTGTTGAACTTCAGAAGTCAAAGTCACGCTGTTAAGTCACTTCTGGTATGACAGTTCAACACTCCTTGACACTATCCAGTTCACTAGGTTCAATGTCGTCAGGTTCAGTCTCGTCAGGTAAAATTTCATCAATAAACTCAACATCACCACCACCACCATCGTCTTCCCTTCCTGTCATGTCCACGTCCTCTGTGGCAGCCTCACTCTTAATCTCGTCATACTCGGATTTATCTGACTTGATCTCCTCCTCGGCTTGTGACGCATTTGTACTTGATCCACCTTCGGATTCTAACAAGCTTGTAGCAGGTGCAGGCGACTCCATGGAACGAGTCGAACTACTTGTTCCGGGCTTTTCAAAGAAAGGCATGAGGAACTTGCACAACTTCTTGGCTTCCTCTGCTTCCAACTTTAACTCTTCCGTCCTTCAGCTCAACTTTCCTTCTCCATGAAGAAACGTTTCACGGTCTTCTTACACAATGCTCTGAAATAAGGCCATCCTAGTGCTTCTCACCCATGATAATCAAAGACAGATCATACATCTGAAGAAAATTCTTTTTTCACTATCCGAGGATGGCTTGTCTGACTTTAACAGAAACTGCTCAGTGGCGCCCAGGGCATGTGCCATACCTGTCATACCTTAGATACGTCACTGCAAGCAAGTAAAATTACTTTGTTTTTCAAATAGTAAGCCTAATTTCAATAAAATATCAAGCTTTTAGCAGTTAGAATGTTTGACCTTAAGACTGCATGAGAATTTATCTTGAAGGGCCATATCAAACAAAGTGCAGCTTCACCTTTGTCACTGAACATTATGACTATTGCAGAGGACCTTACTCCAGAAATATTACCAGCAGGTGACTATATGGACCTACTTCACCAATCATCAAAATAATCTCTGATATTCCACCTCAGTGCTGTTCCCATTTGCTTAATATCCAAAAACAAATCAACATGATGATTTAACCTTTGCAGCAAGTGTAAGGAATTCCAATAATTCACCACTTGGAGTGAAAACAAGTTCTTCTAAACTCAGACCTTAATTGGCCATGCCATATTCAAGACAGTGACCATGGATTCTAGGCTCCACAGCCTGAGGAACTGCAAAACTGAGGAAATTGTATGAATTTCAAGTCTCAATGAAATCTTCCTTCAATTTTGTAAAATCTAGAGAACACTGGCCTGCCCAATATTTCCTTGTATGGTGCAACCCAAGTGCCATCTTAGGGTCTTATCTAGTGGTTCTTTGCGTCACTCCCTTTAGTAAAAATGGAATTCAGCTCAGGAAGCCAAACTATATATAGTACTCCACGTAGGATCTCTCCAAGGCATGATGTAATGGCTTTAAAACATCTGTACTTAAATCCATTCAAAATTAAGGCCGACATACCATTTGCTTTCCTAATTGATTGTTTCACCTGCTTGATGACTTTCAGTGTCTTGTGTACAAAGATGAGCATTACCCAATTGCTCACAATTTTTAAAGAAGCCTCGTGTATCAGAGTGGGTAATTTCACATTTCTCCAGATAACATTCCACCTGCTATTTATTTTTAGCTATTTCAATCTTGATTTTATCTACATTGCCACTAACCTCTGCCCCACCTGTTGACCCCCTCCCCCCACCTTTCATCACACTCGCAACTGCACCTACTGTTTATTATTAATAGACCAGTTCATACATAGATTTCTCATCCAAATTGTTAATCGCTGAATGCTGAACCCTGCAGTTACCCCTTTTGTCAATTTGAGAAAGATTTGTTTATTCCTATTCTGCTTTATGCCCAATAACCAGTTCTCAATCCATGTTAGCACATTGCCCCCATTGTTGTGTGCTCTTATCTTTGTTGGCAACCTATGTGGAACCTCCTGCAGTTCAATCATAATTATCTTTCTTTCATTTAACCATGCTGACTCAGTTTAATCCTTGTATTCTTTAAAATTTAACCTATAGTCTCAGGTATTCAGCATCCCTGAGGAATGTGGGAGTGCCAATTTCATGAGAATTGCTCCAAAAATTCCATCACTTATTCTATTTCTAAACATTTAAATAAGTTACCAACTATGTTTCCTCCTTGCTTTTAAATATCATTGTTTTACACTGCAGTTCCATATTTTAAGATTAAACAGTATTAAAGTAAAATAAAACAAAAAATAAATCAAATACTTAAAACTTTGCCAATTGCAATCAGTATGCCTGCTGTATAAATACTGGAGAAATGACAGTTTACTGTCCGTCGTTCTTGCATCCTTCAGCATTAATTCAGGGTATTACCATAGGAAATCGCCAAAGCCATGGCTAAAGATTCACAAAAACAAATTCACTGTGGACGTTGGAAATCTGAAATGAAATTGCAGAATGCTGTGATTCCTGGTAGATGTGGCATCTGTAGATACAGACTTGTGGGGCTGCATTATGCTGATTCAGTATGCGCTTTCCTTTTGCCTTTCCTGGGATTACCACTGTCATACTTATGTTTTACAGCTGCCCAGCTCCCAAGTCTTGCCAACTTGCCAGTGAGCCTGTTGTGGAGTAGTCTATGAACTGTGATCAGGAAACCAGAAGTGGAGGTTTAGGCCATGACTTAGGGACTCAGATGACTTTCTGACAGCTCATGGTATAAACCCGTTCTCCACTGTTTCTAACTATCTGATGATGAACATTTAACTTGGATAAATTAATTTTTAAAGAAGTATTGTGCAAGTTTAAAAAGCCAACATTTAGATTTTTTAAAGAGATGTCTGATAGACAGCTCAGGTTCTAGCTATAAACTGTTGAATCCGCCAATGGTGTGGGACACCATTCACACCAGCACTGAACTCAGTGTGTATTCTGCTGTTTTGAACAAATGTTCAAGTCTGGAAAACGCTGACTTGAGCAGCTGATGCTTTTCTGGAGATCAAACAGCTAGCCGAAAGTGCGACCCAGCCCAGTATTTCAAGTTGATGACTTCTTCCTGTAACATTAGCCTGAAATGTTAATTTTGTTTCACCTTGCTTAGATGCCTTCTGACACCCTGGATGTTTCCAGCATTTTCATTTTAATTAGCAAAGCTGGCAAGTATGATCAAGAAGAACAAGACTTGTGGATCTTAAACAGAATCAGTGGGGGGAGGCAGTGCTGGTGGGTGAGGTGATGTTGTACATTACAGGTTACAAACATGCTTAATCAGTTGAGATCATATTACTTCAAAGAAGATACTTCCAATGATAAACTGTATTTCATATTTGTTCATCTGTAGAATTAACATTTAACTGCTTGAAATTGAATTGAATTAAGCTGGGCAAAATGCGTTTCTAATATTACTGTGTGCATTTGTAATCTTTTGGAAATTTTTCTTCTATTCTTAAAGTTATATTCATTAGTTGCACCCTAATATCAGCTAATGTGAATGATTTTTTTTTAAATGCTTTACTTAGCAATCTTTTTTTGTAGGTACTAAATGTTTGTCATGTTTGCAACATCCAGATTGACAGAGGAAAGTGATTTTTATTTGCCACATCAGTCAAGGGCAATTTACAGATCAGTAATTTTGAAGAAAAGACTTGTTGATCTCAGCACACTCTTATTATAGCTATAGGTATGACAAGATAGATTTAGTTGTCATTTTGATAAATTGCAGTCCTCCATCTGTACTCTACCAAATAAATAAAACAGCAGTATATCTCTTTTGTTCAGATGCTTAACAAATGTATATGGCTTGTCAATGCTGTAGTTGGGAAGTGACAACTTTAGACTTGATGTATGATTTAATAATTCAGTCAGGTTTGTCCTTCAGTAGAAATTGATTTATTCATTAGCAAATTCTAATGTGCAGGTTTGCAAAATAAAATTCAAAGCCTTTCAACTTTTCAATTTTGCACTACGATTTCTTGTACAATGAAATTCCACTGGTGGCAGTTTAATTTGACACACAGTTAAATTTGTAATATTTAGAAAGGACTTTTAGAATCTCAATTTTTACAAAAGGTTATTTTCATAAGGTGTAACTATCAGAATACTGAAAAATGGATTCTAAATACATTACTTTGATTATTTGTTTCCTGAGTAGGATTTATGAAGTGTTTAATTTTCTGATTTTGAGTGCGGCATGAGTTTTGCATCAACGTTATTAATCTAAGTTGGCATATTCGAGCACAGTTGATGAAGTACTGCAAGGTCAGAGATGCTCTACTTTGGTTGAGATGTTCTATGAATTGAATCTTTGCTAGTGGTACTTGAGTAAATGCAGAAGAAAAACAGGATTTCTCCTTGAGCTAGTTAGCATTTTTCTCCCCCGTTTATGCCATTGAGTTCATATCTGTCTGGAGGACTTTGCTGTGTAGAAAATGGCTACAATGGTCACCTATTAATAAGAGTCATTTTACTTGAAGGGCTTTGGAGAATTTTATTCAATTTATTTGATTTATTTTGCTTTATTTGATTTGCATACTCCAACCTTAACTGCTAGCATTTTAAGGAAACTTTTCACGATGTATTTTCACCTCTCAGCTTGTTTTTAAAAGTTTTATCTTTTACACAGGTAGCAACTAATATTTATAGATCATCTGTATGGTGTTCTTTGACCTATGGCTATTCCTGTGTGTTCGTTCATATGTTTTGGTATCAGAATCTATAATCCAATTGTCTCATTTCATCTCAGCACTACAAGGCAGAGAAATCTATAGCAAAGATTGTTGTTAGAAGGCCATCTGCAAACAAGTTCCACATCCACATCTACAGTGAAAGTTCTAATGATTGGTTCACTTAATGCACTTTTTCTCCCATTTATATTCCATTCAGAATTTTACAAGTTGGAATCTCCTGTGGCAACTTATTCTATAATTTTATGGCCTCTGCCATCTGTGCTAACCTGTTTCATGAAAAAAAGCCTTCATGCTTCTAGGAAAAGATAATATTGTGAAATCTTTCAGCATTTGATTCCACATTCTCTTAAGAGATCACAAAATCTCACCATTCAGTGAGAGACTCAACTGTACAACTCTCTCAAGCTACAGCATAATTTGGTGGCAGAAGGCCCATAAAATGATACGAATGATAAAACTTTCATTGTTCCCCTGAAGAAGGTAATCAATTATTCCTTAATGTATTAAGGAGGATCAGTAATTTGAGACTCAAAAAAATAAACTTACCTAGATAAAGAACCAATTTGAATGTAATTTTTCATCCTAATTCTCATTGCTGCTACTGCATTTCTGAAAGTAAAAATATATAGTGGCATGCAAAAGTTTGGGCACTCCTGGTCGAACTTTCTATTGTGAATAGCTAAGCAAGTAAAAGATGAACTGATATCCAAAAGGCATAAAGTTAAAGATGACACATTTCTTTAATATTTCAAGCAAGATTACTTTTTTTATTTCCGTCTTTTACAGTTTCAAAATAACAAAAAAAAGGGACGGCTCGAAGCAGAAGTTTGAGCATCCTGCATGGTCAGTACTTAGTAACACCCCCTTGGGCAAGTATCACAGCTTGTAAATGCTTTCTGTAGCCAGCTAAGAGTCTTTCAGTTCTAGTTTGGGGGATTTTCGCCCATTCTTCCTTGCAAAAGGCTTCTAGTTCGGTGAGATTCTTGGGCCGTCTTGCATGCACTGCTCTTTGAAATCTCTCCACAGGTTTTCAAAGATGTTTAGTTCGGGTGACTGTGAGGGCCATGGCAAAACCTTCAGCTTGCACCTCTTGAGGTAGTCCATTGTAGATTTTGAGATGTGTTTAGGATCATTATCCTGTTTAGAAGCCATCTTCTTTTCAACTTCAGCTTTTTTACAGACGGTGTGATGTTTGCTTCCAGAATTTGCTGGTATTTAATTAAATTCATTCTTCCCTCTACCAGTGAAATGTTCCCCGTGCCACTGGCTGCAACACAAACCCAAAGCATGATCGATCCACCCCGGTGCTTAACAGTTGAAGAGGTGTTCCTTACATGAACTTCTGCACCTTTTTTTCTCCAAACATACTTTTGCTCATTGCGGCCAAAAAGTTCTATTTTAACTTCATTAGTCCACAGGACTTGTTTCCAGAATACATCAGGCTTGTTTGATGTTCCTTTGCAAACTTCTGACGCTGAATCTTGTGAGGATGCAGGAAAGGTTTTCTTCTGATGACTCTTCCATGAAGGTCATATTTGTGCAGGTGTTGCTGCACAGTAGAACAGTGCACCACCACTCCAGAGTCTGCTAAATCTTCCTGAAGGTCTTTTGCAGTCAAACGGAGTTTTGATTTGCCTTTCTAGCAATCCTACAAGCAGTTCTCTCAGAAAGTTTTCTTGGTCTTCTAGACCTCAACTTGACCTCAACCGTTCCTGTTAACTGCCATTTCTTAATTAGATTACGAACTGAGGAAACGACTACCTGAAAATGCTTTGCTATCTTCTTCTAGCCTTCTCCTACTTTATGGGCATCATTTCTTTTAATTTTCAGTGTGCTAGGCAGCTGCTTAGAGGAGCCCATGGCTGCTGATTGTTGGGAGAAGGTTTGGGGAGTCAGGGTATATTTATAAAGCTTTGAAATTTGCATCACCTGGCCTTTCCTAATGATGACTGTGAACAAGACATAGCCCTAACAAGCTAATTAAGGTCTGAGACCTTGGTAAAAGTTGGGATAACCAAACTTTTGCATGGTGTTCCTTTCCTTTTTTTCACTCTAAAATTGTATAAAACAAAAATAATACACTGATCTTTTGTAAAATGTTGAAAAGAATGTTTCATCTTTTGGAAATCGGTTCATCTTCTACACACTTAACGTTCACAGTAACAGAAATTTTGACCGGGTGCCCAAGCTTTTGCACGCTACTGTACTGTATTTAATGAAAAATCTTAATGTTTTTAAAGAAAAGGTTCATATCTGAAGATAAATATTTTAATGTAACCTCTTGTAGTTCCATTGTTGTAATCTGATTTCAAGATATTTTCTCACTTTTGAGCAAAATTAACAGCTTGTTCTCATATATATTTGGAGATGCAAGAATTCCAAAATTAATTTTGCCTTGGAATAGTCTAGCCTCTGTTATTTTTAAAGAAGTATTTTGCTTCTGGCAAGTGATTTACTTGAAACGCAGTGAATGAGGAGAACTGGAGGTCTCTTTGCTAATGGAGCTAACTCTATGGGTCCAGCTGGACTTTTCTTGTTCCAGTATTTGTTATCTTCAATTTCTCAAGTACTAGGCTGCTTCCTCATTCTAGGTTATGTGCACATGGATTAAGAATTGAGCATTTCTTTTCAGAATAATTGTATTAATTCCAAATTTAATCATAACCAGATTTTACAACTTCATAAATACCATAATTTTATTCAGGATTGGTAGTTCCAGTTCCCTCTTGTGGAACATCGGAGAATTTTTCCAATGTCATCTTCCGTCCTGTATAGTTGCAATGCCTGGAAAGTCCACTAGATAGCAGCAGTGTTCAATTTTGCTGTCCGCTGTCAAACGCTTACTGAATTTGTTAATTCGAGTAGTCCAAAGGGTTTCAAATTTGATCAGATTTTGTACTGCAGAGCCACATTTTGGGCCTTTGCATGTGGTAAACAGCTGGCAATATTTCAATTAATAAGCAAATCCTCATTTTCAATTTCTTTTTTTTATGGCTAAAATGTTATTCAGTAGGTGACCATATTTCATCTGAAGTGCTTAAATGGAAGCTTATTTTCGAATGCTAATTAATTGCCTTCTGTAGCAGATGCTAGGGTTCTCTGTTTTAATAATATACAAATCATTTAATCAAACGCTATATTGTATGTTGATGGAGAAATTGTTCAAACCTATCTTTGTGATTGTTATAATTCATTTTCTTTAAGCTTTCCAAAATATTGACATAAAGTGGTTTCATTTGAATATTAAATTAAATACATAAAATATTACTGCTCTTTGGCTCATTAATATCAATCCTGCTTGATTATTCTGGCAGTGACTACAGAAAAAGCTGATCCAGTCTTAGCTAACATCTGGTGTAACAACATTACTAAATATAGGTTATCATTTTATTACCCATGTTTAAGTTGCCCTTTTTTTTAATAAACTTGTAGCTTATTGAAGTCACTTAAAATTTCTTACTTAAAGAATCAGGCTGTATAGTAATAATTGACTTGAATGGGCAGTTGTAATTATTATGCTATTATTATGAAGTAATAGGATTGTGAAGAGAATTTCCTACTTCTCAATCATGCTGTGGTTGCGACATGAAAATTGAGCTGCAATCACAGGGCACAGCCCGCTTTTTTTCTTCCTCGAGTTTTAGGATTTTTACGGAAAATATGTAAAAGATTTGCAATTTTGCGATTTCTCTTAATTTTGTTAGGTGTACTTTGATAGAGTTTTAAATTACCGTGTGCAGAGTGAATAATAAGAAATGCAGAACTTTTTGTACTTTGAACATGCAGTGAACATCTGTGTGTGCCTCAGAGTGCCAAGTGAATGCAATAAGATTTCCTCTTCCCGTTGTAGTTGCTTTAAAGCATGGTGATCAGTGCAGCAAGTTCATGTAGTGGATGTCTTCATGTTAGTCAGAAAATGCAAACTCATAAATTATTGTCGTGTTTAAATAGGACAGTTAGTGGAAAAAATGTCAACTAGCTGGAGAGCCTAATTTACAGTAATGAAATATCATTTGATCTGTTGACATTTGATTTAATCATAATATGCATTGAGGTAAAAAGGCTTTCAATAAGCAGCAATAAAGTGTTATGGAAAATTCTTTGCCTTTTTGTACATATTTGTTCAGTTGTTGAGTAAATCAGAACCTATTTGTAAAAAGATATCTATCTTTTTATCTGCTAGACGTAATTGATTTTAAAAAAAGCATTTAGATGAAAGCATATTTCCTTTTATCAGATTCTGTTTGTTGTAAGAGGGACCTGGCTTTGGGGAACAAGTGGTTTATTGCCTAGTTTGTTTTCATTAAAGAGAGTAGCAGCATTGGGCGGAATTGTACAGAGGTGTGCTGGGATGCTGGAGATTTGCCTAAAAGCCTGTTGTGACACAAGAGGCCATTGTACCACTGTTTTTCCAGATATAATAGAAGAAAACACATGGAGATGCAATTCTACTAATGAAAGTACTGCATTAATTTTATTTTCTGGTGCGTTGTTGTCATTCACGAGACGTTTTTAATCTTCAGATTGTTTCAGCAGAACAAGCCATTTACATTACATTTGGCAGGAAGCCCCTTACTTGGCATTCATTCCTTTTATTTAATACAGTTTGTCAAAAATTGTGCATAAAAGGCTTTTAGCTGCTTCTATTAAAGCATCTTCCTTCAAATATTAATTTATGGGAATAATAATGAGCAGTCAGCTACTGCAAAGAGTACTTTATGCTGCCAGATTTTTGTATTGAATACTAAAGCATTTTCTTTAATGTTCATCTTGCTTCATTTTTTAATAAAAGTTTCTGTTTGCTTCATTGATTACTGTGCAAAGGTCTCGGGCACAGATATATAGCTAGGGCGTCTAAGATTTTTGGACAGTATTGTATTTGTCAGCATGGAGCGGAAGAGCAAGTTTGTACATCTGGCAGGAGCAAAGGATGTTGGGAATGGTGAGGGTGGAGCATCGTGGAAGGGGTGTGGGACAGCTGGCCGAAAAGGAGTGCCAGTGGCAGAAGGTGGCACGGGTGCAGACACACCCAGCCCTAAGACACCAGACAAGGTCCTTTGATTCCAAACGATTGATTGATTGAATATTCTGGAATGCCTCTCTGGTGCTTCCCACGTTTCCCCTCTACCTTCCCCTTTTCCCAACCATGACTCCCCTCTCCCTGCTGCAGTCCACAACAGAGACTCGTATCAGAATAAGGTTTATTACCATTCATGTGTCAGGAAATTTGTTTCTTTTTGCGGCAGCAGTACAATGTGATAAATAAAATTACTACAGTACTGTGCAACATTCTTAGGTGCCCTAGCTCTTGCGTACGTTCTCTCTCTCTCTCTCTCTCTCTCTCTCTCTCTCTCTCTCTCTCTCTCTCTCTCTCTCTCTCTCTCTCTCTCTCTCTCCCTCTCTCCCTCTCCCTCTCCCTCTCCCTCTCCCTCTCCCTCTCCCCCCTCTCTCCCCCCTCTCTCTCTCTCTATACACACACACACACACCCCACCCCCAAGACTTTTGCACACTATTGTACTTGTGACAAACTACAATATATACCGTGTGAAAAGCAGGTTATTTCGCCACACTGGTCCATGCTCTACTCAACCCTTCTATCCTTTCTCTTCTAACTTTCTCAGTATACTCTTTGATTTCCTTCTGAAATTCTCAGCTTCTCCTGTAATGCAATAATTAAGGTTTTGACTCAGTTCACTGCCATTGCTGAAGAACGTGCAAAGTAATTCCCATGTTCCGCAATACTTTTCTGCCTTATTGTGGTGTAATTGTGATGTCTGCAAATGCAATTAATACTGTGGGGGTAACTTGAACAGCATGGATAGGCTGGATCTTTTACTGTTCAGCAAGCTACTTGAGGCTGTCATTTGTTTGCCCTGGACCTCTCTATTTCCTCCAATGTGGTTTGAGGTCACTGGGACCTCAGTTCCTAGCCTACTGGTGAAATGCAAGACTAGTCCAAGTGCAAGTGGTTGGCTACAATTTTAGAATAACTTTGGCGCTAGGAAAATTCACATATAACAAACAAAGCTTTCTTTGTGGATCTCCTGTTATAAGTCCATTCCATTTTTGCTCCTACCAGTCGACCAAGACATCTACTACTTTCTTAATTCAGTTTCAGCCTTCTGCCGCAAAGACCTTTTTTTCCTGTGGTTTAACTGAAATTAACATTTTTCTGTTTTGTTTCTCCACACTCATCTATCACTTCTTATAACATCTTGACACACAGTTAATTTAATTTCCAGGAAATACTGACAAGTTTTATTACTTTTTCAAGCTTGAAATTTACTTGCCCTTAGTGTGAGAAAATGGAGATTCTATAGCTTTAATCTTTGAAAGTAATAGAATGACCTATGGATGGGGCAGCACTTTTGATGTAAGCAATTTCATTTTTCTTCATAATAAGTTTATCTTGTATGCTAAATAATTTGAAATGTGTTTATTGCAATAAATGTAATTTTGTATTTCGTTTTTATTTGTTACAACCTATCATGGAAGAATTAAGGATTTTTCACAAACTGTAATTTCTCGTCTAACAAAGCCCAGTTTGTCACTTGGCCTAGATCTTGCTTTTGCAGTTTAAATGTGTTGAGCTATTTGGGCCAAATGAGAATGGTAGCTGATTCCTTTGTTTGATCAACTTCTTATCCTGAAGATATTATTATATTTTCTGTATATTCTGCATGTAAATAGTTAGTGTGCAGGAATTATGATCATGCGTTGCACTTTTACACTTTCAGAGCTCATATAAATTGGATTTGACAATTAAAATGATATTTTAAATTGATTCACATTTTCAAATAATGTATTTTCTTATTAATCATGTCTTTATTTTGTGCACGCTTTTAGAATGTACCATAGTGTGATCTCACCCAGAAATATATGCAGTGATTCATAGATCTGCTCCTATTTTACTTGTTTCCAAAATCTGTGGCAAAAATTTTCTGTAGATGCATTTAGGTTAGACAAGTATGGCCATCATGTGTTTTCATGTTAAAAGCATGTTCTCTCCTGCTGTGATAGCAGACACAAAAATAAAATACAGGTGTCCCCCGCTTTACAAAAGTTCACTTAACACCACTTCACTTTTACGAAAGAACTACAGCAGTACCTGTTTTCACTAACTGAAAGAAATCCGAAGAGGATTTTGGCTTTTATGAGAAAAGGCGCCCACTTTAAACTTGTGTTTACCCCGAGAAAGACTACCATGACTGTGAAGCCTTGCACGGGCAGATGTGTGTGCACGCGTATATGTGCCGATTTTTCTTTTTCTCTACAAATCGGTTTTTGGCCAAATCTTCCCAATTCTAGTAAGTGAAACTACACTGTACATACTTTATACTGCGCATTCTACTTTATATAGGCTGTGTATTTATCACATCATTCCTGCTTTTACTACATGTTAGTGTTATTTTAGTTTTTATGTGCTATTTGGTAGGTTTTGGTAAGTTATTTTTTGGGTCTGGCAATGCTCAAAAATTTTTCCCATATAAATTAATGGTAATTGCTTCTTCACTTTATGCCATTTCGGCTTAACGAACGGCTTCATAGGAACGTTCTACTTTCGGATAGCAGGGGATACCTGTACTAGGTCATTGTAAGTATGACAGCACACTATGGTAAATTTGGCTCTGTGTGCTTGCTAATGTGAGGCTCTCTTGCTACCTGGGATTGCTGTATCCTAGCTGTCTACGTGAGACGCGACCAGGGCAGAACGATGTGGGGAGCAAGCTGTTGCCCATGCAGTAGTCTCCCCTGTCTCTGCTGCTGATGAATCCAAAGAACGGCAGAGACCAGTACATTTTGGCACCAACCGTGTTGCAGGAATTGCCAGTCAACGTTGAACTCAATGTTTGACTGCCTTAGGGACTCCAGCTCCGGATCTTTCCTGGTGGTTTTCTCCTGAAGCCTTCCCTGTGTATAGCCGCAAGGCAGCGGAGCTTTGAAGTCAGAGTTTTCCTTCACCTCGATAAGCTGCCAACCATGGCTGACGAGTTCCATCTGCCTGAATCAATTGGTATTTAGGCACCAGTAACCTGCCTTTGCCTCGTCTCCTGTCAGTAGAAACGGTTCCACAGGGCTTAGTAACTAAGCCACACATGAAGGCCAGGAGCTGGACTTGCTTGTCAGAGGCTATTTGAGACGTCTGCCATTGGGAGCAGTTAATTGGTAGTGGGAGCATATTCCCACAAACCCTCCCCCCTCCCCCCCCCCCAGTTATAACAACCTTAAGGAACCATTAAAAAGTGACTTGTAATATTTATGATTCCAGCAGTAAACTTTAATAGCATTCTTCTCCAAATAATCAATCAAATAGATTGGTATCAAGTCTGCCCCGTCTCCACATTCCTGATTAGGGGGTCTGCTACTAGAATGGCACACATTGCAAACTAACGTAACTATCTGAAAGAAAAAAAATGGCTGGGGTCTTTACTGTATCTGTGCTTGCTGCCCACTGCCTCCATCCTGCCAAACATGTAAGCAACGATATTCTAGGTACAGATGACAAGTAAATATCCTCTATTGCAGAATTACAGAATAACATGCAATTTTAGAAAACAAATTGTCAAAAAACTCATAGACATCTGAAATTCTGCAAAATGCTTGTAGTTCCATGAAGCACTTAAGAATCAAATTCAGACCCATGCTTTTATGAAGTGGCTTCTGAAAGAATTGAGCTGAGCTAGAAGGAAACTGAAGAAACCAGTTTTGATGAGTCTTTTCAATACTGTTCAACACCTCCCCCCTCCACATTGCATTATTTTAAATTTGTGAGTCTTGAAATTTTAAATGGAAACTTCATCTGATCATTTGACATTACTTTTATGCTATTTTAAAGTAAGTTAGTCTATGCAGAATTGTTTAATGCACTCCATTAAAACAGAAAGACTCATTGAAATGCTATTAGCTTTTATCATTCATTCTCCAAAGGAAAATGGTATGTTACTTTGATCCTTCCATGGATCTTAGGGTTGTTCTACAAGTTTTAATGCAATGCCATACTTTTAATATGTGATCCTTGTTTCAAGATGCACAGCAGATAATGTTTAAACAGCAAGCTCCCCTATAGATGACCAGGTAATCTCTTTGGTGGTCTTAATTGAGGGATACATGTTAAGTAGGATATTGGGGCCAACTTAAATAAAAGCAGATGTTGGAAACACTCAACAGGTCAGGCAACAACTGTGGAAAGAAAAATAATTGACATTTTATGCCTGCAACCCTTTGTCAGTGCTGAGTGTTTCCAGTATTGGCAAGTTTTTCTTACTTGCATTAGGGACAAGTTATTTGCTATTCTAAAAGGTGTTACGTTTTTTCACTCCCTTCATAAAGATCAGACTGGCCCCAATGTCTTTCATCCGAAAGATGCTTCTGTCAGCACCACAAATACCAGTTTAAATTGTTTTTTTACTCCACTCTCTGGAGTGAGACTCGAATTTTCAATACTCTCACTTGAGCAATAGTGTTACGAGTTGCAGCTGACATCAGCAGTGGGGTCTGACATTTCTCTTACTGACTGTGAAAGTGGCATTTTTCTGTGCAGCAGGAATTTTTAAAAATGGAGACAACCATTTAAATAAAATGCCCAAAACCTGGGTTTGTGCAAATAAGGACTTAGTGTAAGCCTTTGTGAACCACAAAGCTTGCAATTGTAAATATTGCAATCAGTTATATTTAGTATTAATAATTCTTTACATTTTGATTATTGATGGTAGTTTGAAGACTGCTATCATATACATGTGGTGAACTACATATACCTGTCTGGACACGCCCCCTGCTGACTGCTCCTGTGGCTCCTCCCACAGACCCCTGTATAAAGGCGATCAAGGCCTGAGCCCGGCCTCTCAGTCTCCAGGATGTAGTATGGTGGTCACTCACTGCTTGTTCCTTCTTCCAGTCAATAAAAGACAATATCTCGCCTTACGTCTCAGAGTGAGTTATTGATGGTGCATCAATACAAAAGAATGCAAACTTATAAAATTGTAAAGTTCAAAGTAAACTTAGTATCAAAGTACATAAATGTCACCATATCCCCTGTGATTCATTTCCTTGTGGGCATTCTTAGTAAAAGAAACAATGAAATCAATGAAAACAGCACACAACAAAGCCAAACAACCAATGTGCAAAAGACAGTGCAAATACAAAAAGAAAAACAAAAATAAGCAAATGACATTAAGACATGAGTTGTAGAGTCCTTAAAAATGAGTCCATAGATTGTAGGATCAGTACAGTATTGGGTAGGTGAAGTTACACACTCTGGTTTAAGAGCCTAATAGTTGAGACGTAATAACTGTCTCTAAACTTAGCAGTGCGGACATGAGGCTCCTTTACCTCCTTCCTGAGAAGCGAGGTGCGAGACCTTTATGATGCTGTTGCTTCCCTGCCACCGTATTGTATGTAGATGTGCTCAATAGTGGGGAGTGCTTTACCTGTGACGGACTGGGCAGTATCTGAATTAATGAGTATCTGAATTAATGGTCCAGGAGTTTCTCTGTCTTTTTCTCCCTGCCCACTCCAACATCTCTCCCTCTCTCTTTTTTGTGTTTGCTCACTCTTTCTTCTCAGTTGCTTCATCCTTGCCCCCAATATCAAAAAAAGATCATATTTTAGTTCCTCTAAATAATCATTTGTTTCCAGTAGTCTTCAGTCTCATCTATCATGTCTGATTATTTTAAGAAATAAGACTATTTTTCTTTGGTGCATTTGTGTAATTAAAATATTTTCAGAGCACATGTATGGCAAATTGTTATATATGTTCTGGGCCTTTATGACAGTCGTCTGCACCTCACCATCTGAGATGCAGGTAACATAGCCACTCACCTGGAGTGGTACGGTAACCTAGCGATTAGTGCAACACTGTGACCCAGTTTCAATCTTGCACTGTCTGTAAGGAGTGTGAATTTTCCCTGTCACCCCATGGGTTTCCTCCTGGTCCTTCAGTTGCCTCCCAGATTCCAAAAGGTTAATTGGTCACATGGGTGTAATTGGGCTCTTTGGGCTGGAAAAACATGTGATTGTGCCGTAGACCTAAATTTTTTTTAAAAAGAAGAAGGAAATGGTGATGTGGATTGCATGACTGCCCGGAAAGATGTGATTATTTTTGTTCTGTTAATGTCTTAATATCATGGAAAAATGTGGTTATAAATTGTTTTCTGATTCTCTAGAATATTAAGTTCTGTTTTTCTTTTCTCTGGGTTTAAATATACAAGTGACTGAACAGAGTTTAAGTACAAAAATTGAGCTTTGTAATCAAAACATCTTCCAGAACATGGCCTTATTTGGCTATATTTAGGTCAATTCAATGTACTGTAGGTTGGTGTAGAATGTTCCTACATTGTGCCTCTTGACTTTTCTTGTTTGTACTATGTGATTTAATCAATAGCCTATGCGTGTCATCCTGAGGCAGAGTCTTGGTCTGAAATTTGACCATCACTTTGCCTCCACAGATGCTGCCAAATCCTGAGTGTGCTCAGAAATAATTGTGTGTATACTGGATAATAACTTTTGTTCAAATTTTTCATAGAATAACAAAAGCCATTCTCAACATGATTGTAATTCATGACATTAATATCAATCAAGTGAAAATGCTTCAAAGGCAGAGAACTGAAATTGGGTGTGGTATGAGAGCCAAATTATCATGATTGGATCCACCATTCATTTTCATTCAGCATCTTCAAAATGGCCAATCATTCAATAGTTTAAACTGGACAAAAATAATTGGGAAGTTATTTCCATCTGTAGGTTTTCTCTGGAGTCAGTTATAGTCATGATGTGCTTTTTTATGCAGAAAATTTTCCTTGGTGTTTCATGTAGAGAAAGATTAAAATTGGGCATCACCAAATTAATGGATAAAAGAATGAAGTACTGTTGTAAATGCTGAAAATTGATCATGATAGTTTGGCGCACTTGCCCATATTTTGTTGTGACTTCTTCCCTCATGACACTGGTGTACTGACTTGGTTTAAGACAAATGAGGATAATGGAAGTGACAATCATGGTAATAATATCAGATTCTTGCCAAATGTAAAGATATAATTGATGCAGAATTGCAAAATCAGTACTTTTTCAAGTGATCCTAAAATGTACATGTGGAGCAGTTACCATACAAATTTGTGCTGTTTTTATATTGGTAGTTCTCTTTTTCAATAAATTTAATAACTAAAAGAGACTTTGAAAGCAAATGGCAAGTTGTTGAATTTCAATGTTAAGATAATATAGAAACAGAATGGAATATTTGAATAATTACCCCCAGAGGTGGTGAAATGAAAGTACGTGCAATGAGTTTCCTTGGCACGTGGCAAGATGTGTCACCCCTCGATTCTTTAAGCCCCACCCATAATAAAAAGATGCCTAGTGATTATTTTTACTGCCAGATGAATCAGCAAATGATTCATGTGTTTTATTGTTTTCAGTGATGAACTTGGTCTACTCTAATTATACGAGTAGACTTATTAATGAAACCAATACTATGTGCATAGCTCTCAGAGCAACCAAATGCAAGCCGGATATTAGTACAGCAGCAATATCTCACAGCGAGTGAAGTGTGTTTATTTTTCTTTTCTTGACCTTTTATGAATATGCACCAAAGCTTATAATTTTACATTAATATTTCTTATAATTGAAGTAGAATAACAATATTATTTACAATTTTGAACAGATTTTCTAAAATGCTTTATTTATTGCAGTGTGTCTTTGTTATTTTATTAATAGTAAAACAATAAATAAGCAACAGGATTCAACCTTTATCCTAGAAGTCCATAATGTTTGTTACTAATTCATTAATTAATGATGATCTCTGTTCAAAATTAACATGGCACACGAGAGAATTTTTTTTTTTAAATAATCGTCAATTTAGGAACATTCTCTCAGAGTTTCACTGTCCCTGACCTAAAGTATTATAAATGTAATCCCATGTCTCGCTTAATGTCGATTGTTCCACTGGTGAAGAGATGGACCCAGTTTAGAGATAACAGCATGCAGCAAATAGTTGGAAAATAGATCCGAAAACTTCAACTTGTTTTTATTTTTTTAAAGGCTAAAGCTGCAGTTTACACCAAATATTGCCTAAAAGATAAGCAGGCAAGCTGCATTAAGAAACTTCTTATCTGGTTTAATGCCAGCAAACTTAACACATATCTTAGGTGATAAACTGGTAGAAATGACTTACAAATAGTGAGATTGTACAAGAGTTCAAGATGCAATTAAATCCAAATGACTTAATTAAAATAATGAAGGGAAAGTCGGGGAGCTTGAGTGGTCCTTTATTTTTTTCATTTTCTGTCTTTTCCTGATGTTCACATATATATTTTGTTCACTTTTAATTACCTAACTATTGTTGATCATTTTGTGTTTTTGGTGCCTATGTGAGAGTTTTCTGTTCCTCAAGATCAGCTGTGTCCTCTAGCCAGCTTCCCATTTCCCTTCCTTCCTCAAAAACCATTCTGGTTTCTATGTTTAAAATTTGCATAGTTTTGATATGATAAGATTTGATGAAGAAATGCTTTGAATTGCATCTGTAAAAGTTTATATCATCATTATCTTTTATTTGTTCATGAGAAGTGGGTATTTCTAGCACGGTGCATTTATTGTCCATCACGTGCATTAATTCTCATGGAATGAGTGATAGTTACTGCTGTTCGACTACTCTGGAGGGCACTTGAGGAACAGCCATGTTGATAGGCGTGGTGACCACTATTAATAATGCTAACTTTTCAGTATCTGAATCATTATTTGAGCTACCTGGCTGCAAATTGAACATGTATCTCCACAGCAATAGTCCAGGCATCTGGAGGTAGTCTAGTTAGTAACTCATCTTATGTTAAATGAGCATAATGTTTCCAATAATTTCAAGAGAAAAGATTAAGAGGGTTGCCTTTGTTTAAAACATCTTCGATCAGTGAAATGGTTGTTCTTTTGATTTATTGCAAGTGAGACCAGGGAAGTTTTTCATGTAGTCATTATATATATTGTAAAACTGTACTAGTTTTAACTGAATTAAGTTGGTCTTAATATTTTGGCTTGTATTTGTGCCATAAATAATAGTGAGACATACAGCAGTCATCATTGAAATCGGGTAATACGGCATCACCTGCTGGTGTGCTCATGTTCTTTTAAACTCTAGTCAGTGATTTCCTGCAGCTCCACCAGGTGTATAGTATTGCCTCTCCAATGTAATCTTAGTTTTAGTGAACCTGCAAAAATGTAAAGTGTTAGCAAGTTCATTTTGGTGTTTATTGTTTGAAAAATCTGAAATTGCTTTGCTTTGGTTACACAAGAATAACTGAGGTTAATGGCTTACTGAGGCAAAATCACTGCTTTACAACCTCTCTGTCCCTAAACTACCTAATAAAATAATTTGCTGTTAAATATAGGCATTACTGGAAATCTCTAGCAATGTTAATTTATAGTTATAATTCATTTCCTTTTCTATCTAACACCACTTAGGAATAAGAACAAAAATGATTCACTTAGATTGATTAATATAGCCACATATAAACCACATTGAGCCAATTAAGCAGGGAGCATAATTAGGACACAAGTTCAAGGCATAACATTGTAGAACATTTTAAAGCCAATATAGTTTTCACCTAAATATGCATCTCCTGTGTTGTAGTTTTGAATTGGTTAGAGTCTTGTTAGAAAAACATCATTTTTTAACTTTGAGGAGTCTGTACATCCTCCCCATGGAATGTGTATGTGTTCTCCGAGTGCTCCAGTTTCCTCCCACAGTCCAAAAACACACCGGTCATTGTAAATTGTCCCTAAACTAGGCTAGGGTTAAATCGGGTTGCTGGGTGGTGCAGCTGGAAGGGTCAGAAGGATTATTCTGCGCTTCATCTCTATAAGTATATAAATAATTAATCAAACTATTATGTTAAGCGTGTATTATTTAAGGTGACTGTACAAATAGTTTTTTTCACAAAAATATTTCAAAATTAGTCACCAATATTTAAACTTTTGGTTTCCCAGCTAAAACTTAATTTGCATCAGGGTAGACAGCATGTTTGTCATTGCAGTAGAATAAATAATAGATTCTCCTGCAATTGTGAAGAATCAAAAAATGTTTAAGCATGGCAGTAGTTTTCAATTAAAACATGGACTGATGAGGTCCTATAACTAAGGCTCCTAACTTCAATGCTACAAATGAAACACTTGCCCAAATATTTTGAAAATATCTGAGTGAATCATGAAAATTTTTTTCAGCCATATACAGCACTTTTTAGTCATTAAATAATATGATTGTTGCTCCCTGACAGT
Organism: Hypanus sabinus; assembly: GCF_030144855.1. Classification (NCBI taxonomy): domain Eukaryota; kingdom Metazoa; phylum Chordata; class Chondrichthyes; order Myliobatiformes; family Dasyatidae; genus Hypanus; species Hypanus sabinus. The sequence goes on along the minus strand of NC_082713.1, from coordinate 58,877,469 downwards.
GCAATTGTACCCATCTATTTATTTGTATGATTAAGCTGGGATAAAAATATTAAAACAAATATGATTTATAGAAAGGGAAAAAATGGCAAATAAGATTGACAGGTTACTTAAAAAGTTTGGCAGAGTACTGTCTGTAACAACAATTTTTAAAGAATATCACTTACCTAATTTATAATTTGAGGTATATTACTTTACAATGTATAGACAACTCATTATAATTTTGTACATGTCTGTAAAGTGCATTCTGGTATAATGTTACTTCTAAATAGTTTGTTTTAGGGAATAATAATTAAGCCAGCATTCAGTTAGTATTTTTCCTTATTTCTTGTAGATTATTGGTCCTAACTCTATGCCATGGATGCGATCCTGCTTAGACAAGATGACAATGCATCAACAGATCCTGTTCAAGTTCATCGCATGTAATGAGATTCTCTTGATGCCTGCAAGTGTCTTTATGTTGCTTAGGTAATTATCAAACAAACTTAATGGTATTGTTGTACCAATCTTGAAAGCACTAATCCCAATTTTTAACACCACCACCTGCTTGAATTAGGTAGTGTAATGTTTAAAGGCTCATATTTGGTATTACACACTTTGTTATCCACTCATGGGATATAATGTGGGAGGTGGTTTGACATTTTCATGGTTCTTGTCTCTCAAGTACTGGCATTAATCTGATGGTGTATATAAATTGATTGGCATAATTGAACAGTTTTTAAACTGTAGTAGTCCTATACACTTACAAAATTAAAATTGGCCTGCTTAGAAATATCTCCTCTTTGTATGCTCAAATTTTATTTGCCCAGTGATCTCAACCATCCATTCCTCCAGCAATTTGGTGTTCACTACAGATTCTGGCACCTGTAGCCTCCTGCGTCACTCTGAATTTTAATTGTATCTGACTTGGAAAAATTACTCAACAGTTAGCCTTCTCTTCATCTTTACAAGAAGAATTGAAGATCATGCTTGAAAAATAATTGCATTTAGCATCTATCAAATAATGTATTACATTTTATAATCAGTGATGACAACAACTTGTTTTATTAATTTCTGAGCAGCTTGTATTCCCTAAATCAGAAACAAGTCTCTATATTTGTTGGTATTTTATTTAATGCTTTCTGAACATGAAAACTACCCCTCCAGGATTTGTTGAGTCTGCATAGTTATTGGAATAAAATGCTTGCACTTTACATGTTGGCAGTAATAGATTATCATTTGTGAAAAATTAATATTCTAATATATTTTTGCATTTATTTAGCCTCAGATTTGCATAGTTAACATTTTTAAAACAATTTAATAACAAAAGTCTGAATGTGATTAAAAATTGAAACTTAGACATTATCTACTTTGTCTAGTATTCATGAATATTGCTGAAATTATTTGATACTTTTAATTTTTAAATTCTAAGATTTAAAAACTGTTATCAGTATCTTGGAGTTTTGTAACCTTACTTACACCCTGTGTTTAGATGTATTTCTAAATAATTTTGTGGATTTATGGACTAACTTGACTTAATAGCAAGAGCTTAGTTGAAAGATATAGAGTATTCCAGGTGACAAACTGTGATTAATTTCCGTCTGAACTCCTCAATTTGCTCTGCCACTTGCCAAGCCACTTTGTTCACTCATTTCCACAGAACAGTTAAATATTGCACTGTAACCTACTGAGAAGTATTGGTAGCTGAGAACTTGTTTTTAATGGTCTCACTTGCCCTATCATTCCCTCACTTCAAATGCAAACGTGTCATTCAGGGGCTTGTAAAGGAACTGTGTGCACCATTCAACAATTTATTCTAATACAGTGGATTCTGGTTAATTTGGGACATATCAGGACCAGTACATTTTGGTTGGCCCAATTAACCCGCTGCCCCAATTAGCTGAAATTTCATGTGAATAGTTAAAAAGGTATAAAAGAGAAGGCAAACTACTGCTTAACTGAGTAACAGTTGCTCTGTTCTTTTTATTGACTGTAAATGAACAGAATCAGCACAGGGTAGACAGCCAGAGTCTGTTTCTGTGATAGTGGTGTCTAAATCTCAGAGGACATAGTCTTAAGGCGAAGGCAGGAAGTTCAAAGGAGATCTGAGGGGTAGATTTTTCACACAATGAGCAATTAGTATCATTATATGTCGCTGGTAGTGAGGCAGGGACTTAAAGGAGGTGGGCACAGAGGGATATGAAATAAATGGAGGTAAGTGGGATGTATAGATGGCCATGATGGTCCGCATAGACATGGTGAGCCATGGAGACAGTTTCTATGTTGTCCACTCAGCGACTCTATGATAACTGATATGCTACTGGAAGAAGACTTTAATGCAACTAAGCTTCATGCAACTTCATGCAATGCCATCAGTGACTGCATCCTCCAAGTCATTGTAACACTCGAGATGATTTCCAATACCTCAATTCTTCATAGTTCATAAATGGGTGAAGTAGTGAAATCATTTCATTTTCACTCCTGGCCATTTCTGGCATCTCCGAGCTTGAATGCTTGAAACCATCGTGAGAAAGACAGTCCTAAATTGTCTTACTGCTTATTTGTCACAAACTATCAGTGACAAAATACCACTGCTTTTTGTACTCAAATGTAAGCAACTGCTGCTATTTAAAATGTGTTCCTACTAAGCATGGTGTAGTTTCTAATGGCCACACAGGTACACATGTCTGATGGCAGTTAGAAGCTGTTCAGCAGCAGTCTCTTGCCCCAATTAAGAGGAATAGAGTCCCTAATAAACTAAGGTAACCCCAACTATTTTCTCAATTGGTTTTTGTTTCTGAGATGTGGTGCAAGTAACCAGCTGCCCCAATTAAATGATGGCTTAATTATCCAGAATACTCTGTAGTTGTAGGAGCAGTCTATTCTGTCAGCATAGTTCGCTCAAGTACAGAGTGGCTCAACCAGATGAGTAAAGCATAATTAACCGCAGGAACTAAGTGGGGATAAAAAGAGGTCACAGTGGCAATGCAGCTATTTACAGCTCCAGAGATCTGAGTTGAGTCCTGACCTCCAGTGCGCTCTGTGAGAGATTTGCACATTCTCTTAGTAATATGGACTGTCCTCCTCTGTGTGCTCCAGTTTCCTTCCAAATCCTGCATCCCAAAGAATTGTTGCTTGTGAAGTCAATTGGCTATTTTAAGTTACCTGTTGTGTGGACGTGCAGTGGGAGAGCCAGTGAAGTGTAAGCGAGTATATGCTAGAGAGTAGGTTTTAAGGCAATAAAATTGTTCCCAGTGCTAGCAGAGAATGAGTTTAGTATCAAAAGGGAAATATTTGATATTCAGTATCTGAAAATGTGTATGTGCATACAAACAATAAAGAAATAATCCAACAGGCAGAGTTTACTTTTCTTTAAGGATTAATAGTAAGACCATAAGGCAGTAGAATTAATAGGTCAATTAGACCATCTAGTATACTTCACCGTTCCATCCCGGCTGATTTATTATCCCTCTCAAACTCATTCTTCTGCCTTCTCCCTGCAAATTTGATCTCCTAACCAATCAAGAACCTATCAGCCTCCACTTTAAACATACTCAATGACTTGACCTGTACACCTGTCTGTGGCATTGAATTCCACCGATTCACCAGCCCTCTGGCTTAAGAAATTCCTTCTCATCTCTGTTCTGAATTGATGTCCCTCTATTCTAAGGCTCTACACTCAGGTCCTAGGCTCATCTCCCTATACACTCTATCTGGGCCTTTCAATATTTGATGAGATTTCCCTCCATTCCTCTAAACTCCAGCGTGTACATTATTTTTATGGTCCTCCTCTGGACCCTTTCCAATGCCAGAACATCCTTTCTTTGATAAGGAGCCCAAAACTGCTCACAATATTTCCAGTGCGCTTTGACCTATGCCTTATAGAGCAGCAGCGTTATTATCCTGTTCTTATATTCTAGTCCTTTCAAAACAAATCCTAACATTGCATTGCCTTACTTGTCACTGATACAATCTGCAAAGCAACCTTGAGGAAATCCTGAACGAAGTCTCCCAAGACCTTTGGCTCCTCTGATTTTTTAATGTTCTCCCTTTTTAGAAAATAATCTACTTTATTCCATCTACCAGAGTGCATGCCACTTCTTTGCCCTGTCTCCTGATCTGCCTAGGTCCTTCTGCAGACTCCCTTCTTCATCAACATTATTTACTCATCCACCCAGCTTCATATTGTCTGCAAATGTGGCCACAAAGCCATGAATTCTGCCATCCAAATCATTGACATACAACATGAAAAGAAGAGGTCCCAACACAACCCTTGTGAACACCACAAGGCACTTGTAGCCAACCAGAAAAGATCTATTTTATTCCCATTCTACCTTGTGCAAGTCAGACAATCTTCTATCCATGCTAGTATTTTTACAGTAATTTCACAGGTACTTATCTTTTTAAGCAGCCTCATATGCAGCACCTTGTCAAGGGCCATCTGAAAATCCAAGATTTGTCAGTCAAGATTTTGAGAATCTAGCAATGTCTGAAACATCATTACTAATGCCTCCAAAATTCTTTAGCTTCCTCCTTCAGAACATTTGGGTGTGGTCCATCTGGTCCAAGTGACTTATCAACCTTCAGACCATTCAGCTTGCCAAACACCTTCACCTTAATAATAGCAACTTCACGCACTTCCAGCACTCTCAAATTTCTCGCATACTGTTAGTGTCTTACAGTGAAGACTGACACTAAATATTTGAAATCTGTCTGCCATTTCTTTGTCTCCCTTCTTTGCTACCTCTACAATGTCACTTCCTAGCTGTCTAATATCCACTCTCACTTCTCTTTTATTCTTTATATATCAGAACAAAACTTTTTGAATCCTCTTTTATACTATTGGCTAAGCTTGCCTTTATATTTCATCTTTTCTTTCCATATGGTTTTAGTTTCTGTTGATCTTTAAAAGCTTCCCAATCCTCTAACTTCCCAATAATTTTTGCAATATTATATGCCCTTTTTCATGCTGTCTTTCACTTCCCTTGTCAGCCATGGTTGCCTCATCTGCCCTTTTCAATACTACTTCTCCTTTGGGATGTATATATACTATGCCTTGCCCCCAGAAACTCCAGCCATTGCTATCTGCCGTCATCTCTGCTAGTGTTCCCTTCCAATCAGCTTTAGCCAGCTCCTCTCCTGTGCCGCTGTAATTCCCTTTAGTTCTCTATAGTACTGATGCATCTGACTTTTCAAACTGTGGGGTGAATTCTATCATCTTATGATCTTTCATTACTAATGGTTCTTTACCTTAAGCTGTTAAATCTGTTCATTACTTAACACCCAATCCAAAATTACCTTTTTCCAAGAGGGCTCAACCATTAGGTGCCCTGAAAGCCATTTTTTAGGCATTCTACAATTCCCATTTCTTGAAATTCAGAACCAATCTGATGTTCCCAAACTACCTGCAAATTGAAATCCTCCATGACTTTCATAATATTTTGACATGCCTTTTCTACCTCCCATTGTAATTTATATCCCACATTCCTGGCAACAGTTGGAGGGTGTATATAATTCCCATGAAGGTCTTTTTTACCCTTGCAGTTTCTTGACTCTACCCACAAGGATTTTACATTTTCTGATTCTATGTCACCTCTTTCCAAGGACTTGATTTCATTTTTACCAATAGAACCACTCTGCTTACTTGCCTTCCTTTCGATAAAATGTGTATCCTTGGATGTTAAGCTTCCAGCAATGATCTTTCAGGTATGACTCCATGATACCCGCAACATCATACCTGCCAATCTCCAACTGTGCTACAAGATTATCTACCTTATTTGGTATACAGCATGCACTCAGTTGTAACACTTCCAGTCCTGTATTCATTACCCTTTTCGATTTTGCCCCCATGTTACACTTCAGCCCAACCCACTGACTGCAATTTTGCCCTATCATCTGCCTGTCCTTCCTGACAGTCTCACTACACCCTATATCTACGTATACCTACTGCCCCTTCCTCAGCCCTATCACTCTGGTTCCCATCCCCTTGCCAAATTAGTTTAAACCCTGCCCAACAGTTCTAGCAAACCTGCCATCAGGGATATTGGTCTCCCTCAGGTTCAGATGTAACCTGTCCTTTTTGTACAAGTCATATGTACCTTCCCCAGAAGAGATCCTGATGATCCAGACATCTGATACCCTGCCACCTGCACCAATTCCTCAGCTACTTATTCATCTGTACCATCACCCTATTCCTGCCTTGACTAACACATGACACTGTGAGTAATCCAGAGTTTACTAGCTAGGAGGTCCTGCTCTCCAGCCTCTTCCCTAACTCTGTACACTCACTGCGCAGGACCTCTTTCCCCTTTCTGCCCATGTCATTGTTGCCAGTGTGTACCATGACTGCTGTCTGCTCATCCTCCTTGAGAATATTTTGCAGCTGCTCTGAGACACCCTTAACCCCAACACCTGTGAAGCAATACACCATCCTGGTGTTTCATTTTGTGTCCACAGAATCTGCTGTCCATCCCCCTATCTATTGAGTCTCCTATCACTACCTGACTTAATCCCTCCCCTCTGAGCCAGCCACAGTGCCACTGGCCAGGCTGTAGCTACTGTGCTCTCATAAGTCATCACCCACAGGTGTATCCAAAGGGGTGTACCTTTTGCACAGGGGAATGCTTACTCCCCTTATTTTTTCTGGTGATCACCCATTTACTATCAGAAGCCTGCACTCTGGGTGTGACCACCTCAGTAAAGGTCTCGTCTATCAGGTTTTTAGCTTCTCGGATGATCCTGAGCACATCCAGCTCTAGTTCCTTGACCTTGTCAGTATGGAGCTAAAGTTGGCTGCATGTCCTGCAGATGTCTTCATCAGGGAGACCGTTAGGTACCTGCAATCCCACATTGTTTAAGGGGAGCATTCCAGTTCCACTGCCCTAATTACCACCCTGCCTGCACTTGTATCTTTAACTCTAACCTCTCAAGCTTAACTTCTACAAACAATGGGATGATGCCAAATGACTCAGCACACTGAGCCTATACCTGTTCTTGCTGGAGTGTGTTGAGCCAATGCCTGACCACTCTTAACACTGGTGCATGCCAACAATGGGCACTCCTACAATGGCCGCTCGCTCACACCTCTCTTCTTTTTACTGACCCTTGTTAAGTTATTAATAACGCAAGGAAACTCCCACTTGGCAGATATGTCCTGACAGGCCCCAGCGGCTTTTTAAGCCTGATTGGTGAAGTCCACGGGGAGCTGTCTCCAACTGATTGCGATCTCCCACTTGACAGACGGGAATAATGCTGATACTTCAAATGACATTGTGTTCCAATTATGATGAATTATAACATCAGAGCTGGATTTCATTGGTTATTTTCATCTTGTAGAGACTTGTTGTGACCTGAAATTAGCCATCAAACAGAATTAAACTTGTCGGAGTTGGGCATTTTTTAGGATTTAACTGTGAAACCTGCAGATAGTAGAAATCTTGGAGATGAGCATGAATGACTCTACCATTTCCTGGTGTGCTTCCTTTAGTACTTTGGGATGTACCAAAGATGTAGATTACCAGATCCACTAAATTTGTCAGCCATTAACTCTAATAATTGCTAGCACTTTTCTTTTATCAATACTGATCTATATTGATTCCTTCCTCTCTGTTAACCCTTAATTCCCAAACACATCTGACTGTAGATGCCTACATTTGTTTTCATGAACTGTTGTCTACTTGCGTGTTTTTGAAGGTTTTTGTTCAGCTTTTAATGTTCAGAACATGCTTACTCCAAGACTCTTGTCTTCTCCTCCAAATCAGTCTTTTAGTCATCTGATGAATTGCAAATTGCTACCAATGCTCAGGACTGGAGCTTTTTCAGAATTGTTAATGTCTTCTCTTTGAATCTAATTCTATATTTAATGTGTTTGTAAGCAATAGTGTAGCAGTCTCTCTTGACATATGGGGCTGAGCAGGAAAGAATAATTGGTGTAATTCATGTATACATTCTTTATTTTCCACTGTCAGTACAGCTCTCAAAGTTCTCCAATTTATTAGGGCTAATTTGCACTTCATAGCTTCAGAGGATCATTGTGTGGCACAAAGTATTATATTCTGAATGTTCCTTGTCCCTTCAGAATGCACACTGGCAAAGTGAAGTGTAGGTAAATGTGAAGACTATCTTGGGTGTATTGCAGTAGAAAAATACACTTCATAATATCCCTGTGAATATTTTGAAACTGTTTACATTATAATGCAAGATTCCTACACCAGGTCAAAATTCTGGAAACCAGGTACTGTCTTTGCAGACTTCAGCAGCCGATAGTTGGCAAATTCACTTGAGAACTTGTGACGTTGATAGCTGCCCATGTTTTGTTTGCATTTTGACAAGCCCATCTTTTTGACCATTTCAACTAAATCTCTTCTGTTGCAGTCAGTTGTCCAACTTTGTCCTTAGCTAGAAGGACATTTTCAAGATTGTTGTCAGCAATCAATGTGTTACTGAAAATCCCTCACTAATCTACCAATATCTCCTTTTCCTGAAGCCTGCCTCAGCCAGATTTAGCTGTCCCTTTTAGTTTACTGTTGCCTAATACAGATAAAATGTAAATTCCACAAGATAAAAGACAATTTCTGAGACTCTGCACTCAGCACTTGTCGTCATTCCACGTAGCTCCTCAGACAATGTCTTTTCCCAATTACATTGTATCTCAAATTTATATAATAGTAGACTTCCCTGAAGGGCAAGTATGCCATGTCATAGGTTTTTTTAAAACTTTTTTTTATATATGAATATATCAAAGTGCTGATCCATCAGAGTAAACACATTCTGTATCTAAATTTGCTAAAGTTCATTGGTCTGTGCCATACAGGTGATTTTTAAAGTGTGCTTCTGATGTAAGTCTGGGAGCTTAGTTGCATTAAAGTCTTCTTCCAGTAGCATATCAGTTATCATAGAGTCGCTGAGTGGACAACATAGAAACTGTCTCCATGGCTCACCATGTCTATCCGGACCATCATGGCCATCTATACATCCCACTTACCTCCATTTATTTCATATCCCTCTGTGCCCACCTCATTTAAGTCCCTGCCTCACTACCAGCAACATATAATGATACTAATTGCTCATTGTGTGAAAAATCTACCCCTCAGATCTCCTTTGAACTTCCTGCCTTCGCCTTAAGACTATGTCCTCTAAGATTTAGACACCACTATCACAGAAACAGACTCTGGCTGTCTACCCCATCTGTGCCCCTCATAACTTTATCTTATCATGCAAATTCTTGGTCTCCTCCACTCCAGGGAAAGAGACCCAGCCATTCTAATTTCTCTTTATTATCTCAAGCTCTTCTATCCACTCAACATCCTTGTGAATTTTTTTTCTCCATCCTTTCTAACTTAATCCTGACTTTACTGTAGTGTGGTGACCAGAACTGCGCAGAGTACCCCCCTAATTCTATTCCACACCTGTGATATGATGACCCACCCTTACACTCAATGCCTTGGTTAGCTATAGACCATAAGACATGGAGCAGAATTAGGTCATTTGACCCATCAAGTCTACTCTGACATTCCACCATGGCTGATTTATTATCCCTCTCAACCCATTCATCTGCCTTCTTCCCATAATCCTTAACACCCTTAATAATCAAGAATCTATCAACCTCCCCTTTAAATATATCCAGAACTTAGCCATATGTGACAATGACTTCTACAGATTCACCACCCTCTGGCTAAAGGCATGAGTGTCAAATAGCTTCTTCACCACCCTTTCCTATCTGTGTTCTCACTATCAGGGAGCTATTTGAACCCCTAAGTCTCTCTGTTCAACAACATTCCAGTGGGCCCTGCCATTAAACTGTCTTGGCTTTGTTTAACTTTCCAACATGAAAATACTACACACTTGTTTGAGTTGTGTTCATCCACCATTTTTTGCCCATTTTCCCTGTTGATCAGTCCTATTGTCAAATTGGACAGCTTTCACATTCCACTGTACCACCAACTTTGGTGAAATCTGCGAGCCTGTGATCATGCCTCGTACATTTCCATCCAAATCTTGAATATGTAACATCCTTAAAAACTGCAGTTATGCACTGCCCTGTGAAGACTCATACAGCTCCAGTTTTATTTTTGTTACTGTCATTTTGGTATTGGTGCTTCCTGGGTTTAGTATGATGCATAGACATTGAAATGTATCTAGTTTTGGCTGGACTTTTCAGATGCAACAGACATTATTTATTTATTTATTATTTTTACTGTTCATTTTGCCTCTACTGCTCTTCCCCCTTAAACGGGTTATATATCAGAATCTCAGAGTGGTGTGTTGAAATTTAAGTTCAGAGAGCAAAGGTAATGATCTTGATTTTGTTAGTTACTGCTAGCATTTACCCATTTACACAGCAGCAACTATGGGACTTCAACAAATGTGAACTTAACCATGAAAATCTCAGATTTGGTGCTTTTGTTTCAATATGTTCTGCTACTACCAACGGCCTTGAGAAGCTCAATGTGTCAGCCATCATGTGTAGGAGGACGTTTGGGTTTGCAACAGTGCATCATGTCCTGATGAAAGGTTTTAATCCATAGAGATTTCTTTCCTCCTATGTATCCTATATGACTTAATGAGTTCCTTCAGAAGATTGTTTGTTGCTCTAGACTAGTATTTTCAGTCTTTTGTATCCCTTACTCTACTGCTATGATCCGAATAGAGACCAGTGGCAATGTTGGATCTTACTGGGTTTACTTTGTATTTAATCTTGATGTTTGACTCTTGGATCCTGTGCTAAGTTATCATTTTTTTTTATTATTGTGGGCAAAATAACTTCTCAATCATTGTACCATTTCAAATTTGATAATTTCTGAACTTTCATGAATGATAGACATGCAAAAGCTTTGAAAATTACTAAACACTCTGATGACTGGAAAATGGGAGGGCTGGGATTTGCTGCTATCAAAGCTGCTTAACAATCTGTTGGGGCAAAGCTGCTGTTGCTTCTCTGGACCATTTAATACTGGGGTGGCGTGGTAACTGTCTATAGCAGGCCTATGCCTGGAAAATTTCGACCTGCTGAAGTTTACTTAAACTGTGATCTTTGTGAAGTATGCACAAATCTTTGCAGTTCCCTGATGATCAATAACAGCTTGTTACAGAATTTTAAAAATATATTACTCCAGTCATCTCCTTTGAATCTCCCTCCTCCCGCTTTCAAATCATGCCCTCTAGTATTAGAGATACTCATTTTATGTTAGAAATGTCCATGAGGATTTTTCTACAAAGACTTATTCTATCTGAAACTGCATGGTGAATTGACCTGGAGCCCATTCAATAAAGGTTTTCAGAAACTGGGTACATCTCTGTGGAGAGAGATGTACAATATGGCCCTTTTACTTTTTACCTAATTGCTCTGAAACTTTTTTATGCACAGTCAAGAGGAATTCTACACTTAAGAATCCACTGACACCAGAGGAGATGCAGTAAAACACTGGATGTCTGGGTTGCATCTGCCACTTCAAAACGCAACAGCTCTTGAGGTTCAGGCACTGGTCACCAATGAAAGGTCCTGACATATTGACAGAAGAAAGCTGAGTTTATGAAGACTGGTCAGAGGGATAGTAAGAAGCTGGGCTTTGATAGAACAAACTATTATAGGATCAAAGTAATGACTTTGGGAAGATCAGGAAATTCAAAGTAAATTTGTTATCACGGTTCATTTTGAGATGCAAAAGAATATTGATTGCAAAATAACTTCTTTCCCTTGTTGCTTGACATGTGAGTCATGTTGGTGATTGACAACTGGAAATGAACTATTGAATGTTAATTATTTATCATAAACATTAATTTTTATGTGAGACATATGGGGGTGTGGAGGCTGCATCATTTATATTAATTTCTAACTCATTGTTCTTCCAAGTTCAATATGAGCTGAGGTCTTCAAAGTGTTGAGCAAGCACAAGTGGTACTGTATCATACTGATAGCAAACAAGGTATGAATATCCAAAGTAAAAGGTTTCATTGCTTTCCTCGTGTTTTATGCACTAATCCATTAAAATTACCTTAATTTGTTTCAGATGGGTTTTAGTGAGGTGGTTTGATAATAACGAAGATGAAGGAGTCATTTTTATTCTGACCACAACTTAGGCTGATCAGTTTTTACTCTGAGTTTGGCTGAATACAGCAAATTGTTATTGGTCAGCCTCTGAAAACAATTCAAAGAAAAGAAGTTTACTTTCTTGTGCTTGAACATTGCTACTTTTATATTTTGTATTTCCAAAATTTCTATGAAATCTAAATTTTGTTTCAGACCTTATTTGTATTATACCTTCCTCTTCTGAAGACATGTGCTTATCAGTTGAGAATATCACCTGGTATTTCAGGCAATTTGGTGCCTTGTGTGTATTTAAGAGAGCATCGTGAAACAACATCACAAATCCAACATGCTTGGATTTGCTTGTTCTACTAAACACTTTTGATGAGATGGTTTGATTATTGAGAATTAAGTTGTAAGTATAGCTAATCTAGACAGGCACAGAAATAGTTCAGACTTACAACTTTTCTGCTCCGTAAAGTTCATTTGATCTTTGGATAGATTAGATCATCTACAGGGAGAGCCATCAACCATTTACTATATTAGATTTGATGATGGAATCACTTTCAGTCAAATTGATGATGATAATGCATAACATGTTCTTACATTGTTCTTTTGGCGTATATTTAGTTGAGCCATTAATCTATTTAAAATGGCAAAAACCTCTTAAAATGGCAGGCATTGTCATATGTGTCTGTTAAGTAATCTTCATCTATTATTTAGGCTGTTGTCTATAAGAGAAGTCAGCATGAGGTTGCTAAGTAGGCTTTCTAGAACCTGTTTTTGAAAGGGTTCATTTGGTAAATCAGCATATCTGCCAAACCTATTTAATGTGCTTTATAGTTTGCAATTTTCCAGAGCTTCAGTACAGCGGTCATTGAACCTCAGGGAGGAAGAGTTAAACTGGGGAAAGAATTAGCAGGAGTAAGCTAATTTATCACCATTGAATGCCTCGTCAGTTTGATGCAATTAAAAACTGCCTTAGCAATATTAAGTACTTAAGAGCTGCAATGCAACATGACAAATTTGTTAATAAGTTTAAAATGAATAGAATAATTTGTCATACTGCATATGAAGATTTTGCACCACTGGGCTTCCATTTAAGCCTATTTCCTCAATGTTTGCAGATTATGTTATAGATCCTGGCATAGGTTAAATGGTAGGTGCAACATTAGGGGCTGAAGGGCCTGTACTGTGTTCCATTTCAGGGGGAGATCTTTATGTATTTGGTTTCACTTTAATAATTTTCATGGTCTAATCAGCTTTTAGTTTTGTGGCTTGTGTCTACAGTCACATTTTATATTTAATTAATAAGTGCATGTTGATTAATCTCATACTGTAAATATATATATGTTATGTGGAGTAAAGAAATTATTTCAATGCAATAGTATACTCATGGAAACATGTCAAGCACACTATTGATATTTTCAAATAGCATTGTGGGTAAATATTTTATTCAGTTATTTTAATTAAGTTACCAATACATGCTGAAAGAACTTAGCAGGCCAGGCGGCATCTGTGGGGGAAAAAAAATACAGTTGACGTTTTGGGCTAAAACCCTTCAGCAGGACTCCTACGAAGCCTGAAACGGCGGCTGTACCTTTTTTTTCCTAGATGCTGCCTGGCCTGCTAAGTTCTTCCAGCATTTTTGTGTGTGTTGCTTGGATTTCCACCATCTGCAGATTTTCTCTTGTTTGTGACCAATACATGCATGTTTGGAATCTACGAGAACTCGTAGTTGAGACCAAACTGCCTGTCATTAATTTTAGGAAATAATGCATAACTAAGTTGAATTTGCTCATAACTGAAACTTTCTGTTGCTGATTGCACTATAAATTTTTGAAAGCTTTGCATCTTAATACTAGCCTTCCAATTTAAAGCCATGTCTTGTACTACAATATACTGAGGCAGACAAAATAGGCTATCCAGAAGCATGCAGTTTTATAGCACATAAAGAGGACATCAGCTATACAATATATCTTAGTTAGAAAATTTTCTTTATGAGTCATTTATTAAGACTATTCCCCTGTCAGATTGGATCAGTTGCTTTGTCATATTTTGCAGTACTGTTATAACGTGTCAAGCAATAGAATAAGAAGATTCTGCTTTATATGGTGAATGTAAATAAACTACCGTGTTGGATAGAAATACGAACAAGAGCAAGCTCCTCGGAACTTCCACAAGCCCCCATCACATAGCATGATATTCCCCCTTGGATATATATCGCGTTTTTTTTTTGTTTCTTTAGCTCTCAACTTGATTTCCCTGTCTAGTGTACTAGTGATAACCTGGGCATAAGAACTGTACAGTTTAACAAAACTCTATCAATGCCATATCTGGGGAACAAGGGATGCACAGAAATGCATGTAGTCAGCATCACCTATCAATGAGAGCAGCTTTTTTTGTAAATGCCCAGGAAAAAGAGAGTGAAACGGGAATTTCTAATTGTTACTACTTGGGCACTGATAATATGGTCAATAATTGCTAGCCAAAAGAAAAATAAAGCCTAGGCATTCTTTTGTAGCTATAAGAGCAAGTTAGTCCATCATTATGCCACATTCCAATAATCAGCCAGATACAACTGAATGGCCTTGCACGCATAGCTTCCATGCCAAAACATTGCACTGCTTGTGCAGAGAAATCCAAGCATTGGGGTAACAGAAAAAGCAAGGCATTTTGGTTTTGTCATTGAATCTGGGTCCAAGAGTGGGAATGATCATAGTCTGCAAATTAAGGCTGGAGGACAGGAAGGCCTGGGGTGAGAGATTAGTGGGGGGGGGGTGTGTGTGTGTGTGTGTGTGTGTATGGAATGGAAAAGGGTGGACGCTGATGAGATCAGCATCTGGTGATTGGCTGGTGATGTTAGGAAATTTACAGGTAAAAGAGCAGCATTCAGACGTCGAAGCATGAGATTCAAATGTGTTTTGCTTGTTAGGAGATGATTAGTGATGGGAGATTGGGCAGAATGGGAAAGGTCAACCAGGACATTGGCCGAAAAGGGAGCAGATAAGTAATTAAATTAAAAGTGAGTCAGATCATCAGATCCATCTCAGTTGGGTATTCTTCAATTTAATTACTTTCTTACACCCATTCAGGACCTTTAAATTGTACTGCTGCAACATTGCGGATCTTTGTTTATATTAAAGATGTCCGATGACAAGCAAGCCTCAGAACCACTTGGACAAATTCCTTTGGCAATATGCTAAATGATCTGGAAAGTATCACATTGTGCTTCAGAGAAAAATAATTTTTATTTACTAATTTTTTTAAAATTCAGCACAGTATGTCAAAATATCTGCAACTGAGTATCATTTGAGGGATTTGGAGGCAAGGACTAAATTTA
This sequence comes from Hypanus sabinus, assembly GCF_030144855.1. NCBI lineage: Eukaryota > Metazoa > Chordata > Chondrichthyes > Myliobatiformes > Dasyatidae > Hypanus > Hypanus sabinus. The sequence goes on along the minus strand of NC_082713.1, from coordinate 58,862,125 downwards.
AAAAGGTATAAAGTGAGTGGCCACTTTAAAGGTACAGCTGCTCATTAATGCAAATATCCTGATATCCTGTGTCCTGATGAAGGATTTCGGTCCAAAATGTCAACTGTTTACTCTTTTCCATAGATGCTGCACAGCCTCCAGCATTTTATATGTGTTGTTGTATTTTCAGCAACTGCAGATTTTCTCTTGTTTATAATGCAAATATCTAATCAGCCAATCATGTGGCAGCAATTCAGTGCATAAAAGCATACAGACATGGTCAAGAAGTTTAGTTGTTGTTCAGATCAAATATCAGGAGGAGGATCAAATATGATCTAAGCGTCTTTGACAATGGAATAGTTGTCTCAGAAACTGGTGATCTCCTGGGATTTTCACATATTACAGTCTCTAGGGTTTACAGAGAATGGTACAAAAATATCCATGAGCGGCATTTCTGTGGTTGAACACACCTTGTTAATGAGAGAGGTCAGAGGCGAATTCCAGTCGACAGGAAGGTGAAAAAAAAACTCAAATATCACACGTTAAATCAGTGGTGTGCAGAAGAGCATCACTGAATGCACAACATGTTAAACCTTAAAATGGATTGGCTAGACTACACCGGGGTCCACTCCTGTACCTATTAAAGTGCCCACTGACTGTTTATTTTAATCTTATATTAGCTTTGAAAATGTATATTTTATTATGGTAGCTCTTTACTATGACTTTATTTTCTGAAAGCAGTTTTGGAAAATATGCAAATTGAGAAAATATACGCTATAAAGACATGCTCTTATGCAATTAAAATATGTGGATATTTTATTGTAATGTTTTATACTGAAAACATTATAAAATATCACAGCTAATTTTACTAGCTCAACTGAATTTAAACGCCATCCATTGCAGGGAGGAGGCTACAATATTCTGTTATTACTGTGATCACACTAGAATTCACAGCAGCCTCAGAAGTGCCCCAGCCATGCCAGTTTGATATTCACTGCAATGATCTTCAGAGACAAAATCCAATTCTGTATATTAATCCCATAACTGCAATTTTGCTACTGTTTTATTTAGGTTTGTTTGTCCCTTGTCACTCTGCTTTCCTCTGTCAGCCTTTTTGTGATGAGAGAGACACTGACTCTTAGAAAATGTACTAATGTGCTTGGTCTGTTTGGCTACTGTATTTTAAAAAGCCAGTCCTTTTACAGTATGGGTAGTTATTATCTCCTCCAAGTCACTAAGTTGATCACAGATTTGGTAGAGAAATAAGTGAGAGATTACAGGTACAGGAATCAATTAGGAAGGTAAATGGTATGTTAGTATTTAGTGAAACTGGATTTGAGTACAACTGTAAAGACCTCTTACTCCAATTATTTGGGAGCATGTGTGCCTGCAGCTGGAATGCTTTGTATTCATCTGGCCTCTTTACCCAGGAAAAGATGAGCTTATAATTGAGGGACTGCAGCAAAGCTGAGATGGTGTTTTTGTTGTAGGTGGCGAAATTAAGTAAATTGGGGCCATACTCCCATGAGTTGAGAAGAATGAAAGGTAATCTCATTGAAATGTACAGGACTTGATAGGACACGTACCAGAATGATGTTTCCACTGGCAGCACAGTTTCAAACTAATATCTCCAAATAGAAAGTCAGCAATTCTGAAGGTTGAGAAAAGTTTTCGTGCAGTGAGAAATGAATCTTTGGAATTTTCTGTCCAAAAGGTAGCTTAATTACCTAAGTGATTCAAGAAGAGACCGTTAGATTTTCAAATATAAAGTGAATCAAGGAATATGCTATCAGTGCAGGGAAATTACACAGAGGGAAAAAGATCAGCTATGGTCTTATTGAATAGTGTGTACTTGTATTTGGGGGGGGGGGGGGGTGGTGAGGCGGGCAGCAGGGCAGGGAAGCAGAAAGGATTCCTGCTATTTTTTCTTATGTTCTTGTGTGTTATTTTCAGCATTGTTACCCTAACAAGGCAATGTATGTGCCGATATGGATACATAATGTATATCAATTATTAGCTGTTTTCTGGCTCCACTTTGAACTTCCTGCTACATTTTCAACTAGAGTTAAATGTGAATGGATATTAGTCAGTGTGCTATGTTAACATTGATAACTATTATTCTAACCAACTTTTTATCAGTGCTGTAAAAATAAAGAGGCCCTCAGGGAAGAGGTAAGAATTTAAAATGTTAACAAAGTTGAAAATGAGAATAGATAAGTGATCATTTATATCCAGTAGTTATTTCCTTAGTGCCTTCACCAGAGAAGAGATGAGCAACTTGACCCCTTAAAATAGCAATAACCCAGGTAGATTTAACAACTTTAATATAAATGAAATTGAAGTCCAGGATAGATTAAAAGGAGTCCATATAAATAAACTCTAAGAGTGGATGACATTTATTCCCATAAGTACAGAGGAAGCCAGAAGTTAGATTAGTCCTTTTATTCCCAGGTAAGTTAGGGAAATTGATTATCAGGAATATCAGGATGATTTTCTGCTAGGAAATGGTTGTCCGTATGGTATTAGAAAGGCAAATATTATCTATGCAACCATGTGTTTCTGAAACACTTTCTGAGTTGGTTATAGCAGACCCCATTATCTTTACCTTGACATCTGAAAAGAATTTGAGTTTTCTAGATAGAAGACTATGCTGGCTCATGTTAAAGTGCCAGGGAATCAATGCAAATGAGTTTAAAGGAGCAAGTATTTGTTAGAACATGTACTTTGGAGTGAAGAGCGTTCCATTAGAGTGGATGACTTTGGGGCTTGGAAATGCCGATGTTGGTGATTTACATTCGAGTCTTGGCCACCTTGAAATCAAATGAAGCAAGCTGCCTTTTGCATTTTGCTGTTTGCTTACTTAGTTATTACAATACAGGAGGAAGCATTTCAAAATGCCACCTCATGCCAGCTCTGGACAGAACAATTGGTCCCATCCCTCCTCAGTTCATTGCAACATGCCCATTTCTGATTATTTTGCCTTTTACCATACCTTAGAAATTTACAGTATCTACCACAAATCTGCACAAATTAGGGACGTGAGAACACCTGGTGGAAGCCTACATGTTGCAGGAATGCAGATTCCCTGAAGCTGTGAAATCTAGCAATGTCTTCCATTTCCTGTTCCCCATGTCATCATGGAAGTTAAATGTGCTGGTGTATTCATACCACTGACTGCATTTCTGATCCTGGAACATGCTGACTTCCACATTGAGCTTCACACTTTCATGAGCAAAGTAGGTTACCTTAGAACAGTATGAGCCCTTCAGCCTACAGTGTTAGGTTTAAGTTTCTTTTTCCTTTTTATACTTAGTTCGCATTAGTTTAATTTATTTTAATGGAAACCTTTTTAAGTTAATTAAATCCATTTAATTTTTTTTATATATCAAAGACCATCAGGCTTTCCTGGAAAATGACGACTGTGTTAAGGCTTCCAGTTATACTGATTAGTGCAGATGTAGGCTGAATGTGTAAGGTATGGGTGATGGACAAGTATGATTGGGCCATTGAACTTTACAGAAAAGTGCGCACAATTTAGCAATGACTATTGAATCTAGAGGGTACTTGGGATGTGCAAAATGAGACCAACAGAGTTGTTGGTTGATAGAGTACATAAAATGTTCAGTTAAAAGTATAGTAGAAAGCACTTAAACAAGTGATCAAGCAGTATTCAGAGTACCCATTTGAAAGATAGGTTACCATGTTTATCCTTGATTAAAATAAAATCAACGGAAAGTTGATGGGCATGTGAGAGCAAGAAGGATGCAGGCTACAGGGAAATAAGCAGTGGGATTGGGACTAATGGGCTTTGCTATATTGTGGCCAGGTACTGAGCTGGAATAATGGAGATTTCTGCTGCGGAAGGGGATAGTAAAACAATTGACACCATCTTGAAGACACTTGGCTATCTGCAGAAGATTGTTTCCATTGAAGCAGAATAAAAGCATTCTACAATAAATCTGATTTATTTATTTGATCCAGTATAAATTAGATGGGTATTTGTTATTTATTTATTCAGTCTATTGAATGATTAGCAATCCAAGTCTTACATACTTTTACCTCTTTTTGATTTCACGGGTAAATGATTTAGAATGCCATTAAACATTTTCCTATAATTATAATTTCAGTTGGACTTTGGTTCAAAGCAGAAACTCTCTTTTATTGAAATCCTTGTTAAACTGAAAATATTTCTGTAAAATACTTCAAAGGCTTTTGTGCCTGACCTAGAGAATCAATGTAAGGTTCTAAAATTTATAATGTTGCTAAGCTGACTTCTGCTGTGATTGGAGAGAATTTCACTGAGTAATCAAATAACAGAATTTAGCCAATTGTGCTCAATTCGGGAGAAAAAATCTACAGTCAAACCATTTGTGTATACTCTTCAGGTTCAGTGGTAATATGTTAAGTAATGGCATATGGGGAGAGCTAAAAAGGTGTTTACAATACTGATATAGTTGTGAATCATTCCAAATTAAATTTTTGTCATATGTATTATGTAATACTCACAGTTTTCACTATCTCCCTGTTCCAGACAGTCGCCTGTATTGGATACGTGACATGGACCATCTTCCATTACACAGGCATCATCAACAATGTTAGACTTTATGCATTTAAAACTTTTCTTATTTATAGGTTTCATTGTTTATGATGGGCAGGTTACATTGATGCCTTTTACCCTGCTCTAAGCATTGCATGCTGCGTTTCACATAAACTTATCTGACTATTATAGTCATAAAATGTTTTTTATTCATATAAGGAACCATATATTTCTGATCATTAAGTATTTTCTATTTGCACTCTCTGTAAAATTAAAATCTGTACCATTTGGTGATGTCTAATGCCCTGGTTACGATTTCTACTGCTATGCTGTGAAGTAGTTAATATTAGTGCTTTTCTGTAAAAGTTTGTGCCATGCTAAAAATTGTGTTTTGGTTTCAGCTAAGAAAAAATCGTGTTTTGGTCCATGCTGTCCAACTTAGAAATGTGATTCAGCCAATCAGGATTGTGGGATGTGAGAGAAGGCTGTAGAGAGCTGTGGGAAGAGTTTTCTGAAGGGCAGTACTCTGGCCTGGGGTCTTTTAGCGGGAGCTATGGAGTGGGACAGAAGGGAAGATACCACAGGTTGCTATGTGAAGGAGAGTCTCAATTGCAAGAAGAGTTCTGTACAGATGAGTGGCTCCAAGGATGAAGGGCAGTACTGTGAGTGAGTGTGTGTGAGAGTGAGAGAGAGACTAAGAAGTCTTTGAGGGGAGTTTGAAAATATAGCGGGTGTTTTCACGCAGACGGTTGGGTCCAGTGTGTGAGTATGAGATACACTCCCAATTACCAAGTTTTGGAAGAGACAAGTTCCAGGGGTTACGTGCACATAGGACTGGTTTAACTGTAATGGACTGTTTTCTTTTTCCTAATAACTGTTTGATAAAGCTGAAATTAGTAAATATACTTCCTTTATAATTTTATGTAGTGTACAATGTTATTTCTTTCCAACCAATAATTATGTATGGGCAGTATCTATGCAGCATTTGCTCAAATTGAGGTTTCTTTAATCAGAACATCATGACTTTACTATTAGGTTGAACCCCAAATCATACCGGCCCTAAATATATTTTTAAACTACTTAAATTACTTGAAACTAGTAAGATGGGGGGGCGGGAGACTATTTGAGGAGACTATGGGAGAGGAGGTTAGTTCACCAGTGGAGCAAGTAAATAGACAGTGTGTGAGGGAGGAAAGGCAGGTGATGGAGAAGGGATGCGCTCAGCCCGAAGATGTAGGGGAGAAGAAAGAAAAGGATAATAAATTTGAATGCATTGTTAGGGATGGAAAGAGAGGAGGAGATGGAGAGTATCTTAAATGTATCTATTTTAATGCTAGGAGCATTGTAAGAAAGGTGGATGAGCTTAAAGCGTGGATTGATACCTGGAATTATGATGTTGTAGCTATTAGTGAAACATGGTTGCAGGAAGGGTGTGATTGGCAACTAAATATTCCTGGATTTAGTTGCTTCAGGTGTGATAGAGTAGGAGGGGCCAGAGGAGGAGGTGTTGCATTGCTTGTCCGAGAAAATCTTATGGCGGTGCTTTGGAAGGATAGATTAGAGAGCTCCTCTAGGGAGGCCATTTGGGTGGAATTGAAGAATGGGAAAGGTGCAGTAACACTGATAGGAGTGTATTATAGGCCACCTAATGGGGCGCGTGAGTTGGAAGAGCAAATGTGTAAGGAGATAGCAGATATTTGTAGTAAACACAAGGTGGTGATTGTGGGAGATTTTAATTTTCCACATGTAGACTGGGAAGCTCATTCTGTAAAAGGGCTGGATGGTTTAGAGTTTGTGAAATGTGTGCAGGATAGTTTTTTGCAACAATACATAGAAGTACCGACTAGAGATGGGGCAGTGTTGGATCTCCTGTTAGGGAATGCGATAGGTCAGCTGACAGATGTATGTGTTGGGGAGCACTTCGGGTCCAGTGATCACAATAGCATTAGCTTCAATATAATTATGGAGAAGGACAGGACTGGACCTAGAGTTGAGATTTTTGATTGGAGAAAGGCTAACTTTGAGGGGATGCGAAGGGATTTAGAGAGAGTGGATTGGGTCAAGTTGTTTTATGGGAAGGATGTAATAGAGAAATGGAGGTCATTTAAGGGTGAAATTATGAGGGTACAGAATCTTTATGTTCCTGTTAGGGTGAAAGGAAAGGTTAAAGGTTTGAGAGCACCATGGTTTTCAAGGGATATTAGAAATTTGGTTCAGAAAAAGAGGGATGTCTACAATAGATATAGGCAGCATGGAGTAAAGGAATTGCTCGAGGAATATAAAGAATGTAAAAGGAATCTTAAGAAAGAGATTAGAAAAGCTAAAAGAAGATACGAGGTTGGTTTGGCAAATAAGGTGAAAGTAAATCCGAAAGGTTTCTACAGTTATATTAAAAGCAAGAGGATAGTGAGGGATAAAATTGGCCCCTTAGAGAATCAGAGTGGTCAGCTCTGTGTGGAACCAAAGGAGATGGGAGAGATTTTGAATGATCTCTTCGATATTCACTAAGGAGAAGGATATTGAATTGTCTAAGGTGTGGGAAACAAGTAAGGAAGTTATGGAACCTATGACAATTAAAGAGGTGGAGGTACTGGTGCTTTTAAGAAATTTAAAAGTGGATAAATCTCCGGGTCCTGACAGAATATTCCCCAGGACCTTCAGGGAAGTTTGTGTAGAAATAACAGGAGCTCTGACGGAGATCTTTAATATGTCATTAGAAACGGGGATTGTGCCGGAGGATTGGCGTATTGCTCATGTGGTTCCATTGTTTAAAAAGGGTTCTAGAAGGAAGCCTAGCAATTATAGACCTGTCAGTTTGACATCAGTGGTGGGTAAATTAATGGAAAGTATTCTTAGAGATAGTATTTATAATTATCTGGATAGACGGGATCTGATTAGAAGTAGCCAGCATGGATTTGTGCATGGAAGGTCATGTTTGACAAACCTTATTGAATTTTTTGAAGAAGTTACGAGGAATGTTGACGAGGGTAAGGCAGTGGATGTAGTCTATATGGACTTCAGCAAAGCCTTTGACAAAGTTCCACATGGAAGGTTAGTTAAGAAGGTTCAGTCATTAGGTATTAATGCTGGAGTAATAAAATGGATTCAACAGTGGCTAGATGGTAGATGCCAGAGAGTAGTGGTGGATAATTGTTTATCGGGATGGAGGCCGGTGACTAGCGGGGTGCCTCAGGGATCTGTTTTGGGCCCAATGTTGTTTGTAATATACATAAATGATCTGGATGATGGGGTGGTAAATTGGATTAGTAAGTATGCCGATGATACTAAGGTAGGAGGTGTTGTGGATAATGAGGTGGATTTTCAAAGCTTGCAGGGAGATTTATGCCGGTTAGAAGAATGGGCTGAACGTTGGCAGATGGAGTTTAATGCTGAGAAGTGTGAGGTTCTACATTTTGGCAGGAATAATCCAAATAGAACATACAGAGTAAATGGTAGGGCATTGAGGAATGCAGAGGAACAGAGAGATCTAGGAATAACTGTGCATAGTTCCCTGAAAGTGGAGTCTCATGTAGATAGGGTGGTGAAGAGGGCTTTTGGAACACTGGCCTTTATAAATCAAAGCATTGAGTACAGAAGTTGGGATGTAATGCTAAAGTTGTACAAGGCATTGGTAAGGCCAAATTTGGAATATTGTGTGCAGTTCTGGTCACCGAATTATAGGAAAGATATCAATAAGTTAGAGAGAGTGCAGAGACGATTTACTAGGATGTTACCTGGGTTTCAGCAATTAAGTTACAGAGAAAGGTTGAACAAGTTAGGTCTCTATTCATTGGAGCGTAGAAGGTTGAGGGGGGATTTGATCGAGGTATTTAAAATTTTGAGAGGGATAGATAGAGTTGACGTGAACAGGCTGTTTCCATTGAGAGTAGGGGAGATTCAAACTAGAGGACATGATTTGAGAGTTAGGGGGCAGAAGTTTAAGGGAAACACGAGGGGGTATTTCTTTACTCAAAGAGTGATAGCTGTGTGGAATGAGCTTCCTGTAGAAGTAGTAGAGGCCAGTTCAGTTGTGTCATTTAAGGTAAAATTGGATAGGTATATGGACAGGAAAGGAGTTGGAGGGTTATGGGCTGAGTGCGGGTAGGTGGGACTAGGTGAGATTAAGGGTTCGGCATGGACTAGGAGGGCCAAGATGGCCTGTTTCCGTGCTGTGATTGTTATATGGTTATATTGTTTATGAAATGTGTTCTTCTCCCCAATGAGTCACATGGTTGTTAGCAGAGGAAGCTAACAAGCCAAGTTTTCATGTGGGTCTGGTGAGGGGGTTACATTTGAGGGAGGTCGTCCGAGATCTCTCGGGTGCTGTTGACTGCTGTTTCAGAATTGATAAAATAGGCTTGTGTGTTTAAGCCTATGTTTATACTAGTGTTGGGGAAAATGATTCAGGTACTTTTAACAGACACTGCAGGGATTAAGGTTTGGTGGGACTTAAAGAGACTATCCACAAATAACGCTTGTGTTCCGAGCAGGGTGGATATCCGAAGTACGGATGAACTGTTACTGAGAGTGCTGAGTTCTGTAAAAGTGTTGTGGAAAATTATGCTGATTGAATGGCATTTTTACCAATCAGCTGGTAAGGATGTTGATTTAGTCCAGACTAGCAGTGACGTGACTGAAGTCATGCTGCCCAATATGTTAGGATACTCTGGAGAGCTAGGACCATGAGCAGTCCAAATCTTTAGAAAAGGGGGGAATGTAGCTGAGGGTGAAGACTTTAAAGATAAGTTTTTCCAGTTTCTACGAAGTGAGGGAAAAGAATTGTCTGATACGAAATGTCCAATAGGTCCTTCATCAGCAGATTTGTATTCTCAGCTGGTTTTGGCAATTACAGCACTGGTTGATAAATGCGGAAGTGTACCTGCGGAGCGCCAAAGTTATCTTAGGCTGGGAGTGTTCTCGGGAGTCAAGCCCACACCCGATGGGGAAGCAGAGTATGAGGCTTGGGCTGAGCAGACATCTCAGTTACTGGATGAATGGCAGTGCTCAGATTATATGAAAAAAACAGACTGGTAGAGAGTTTAAAGGGTCTGGTGACTGAAGTAGTGAGGTTCCTTAAGGCAGAAAACCATGGAAGAGTCATGCGGGAGTGCTGGTGAGTCCTGGACTGCAGAAATCTACAGCTGTCTATGCAAACAGGACGTCAGTGATTGTCAGAAACACCTCAGGAATTGATGTTACCCTCAGACGTGGAATGCTGATTGCCCATCTTTTTCCTGTGACAGTAGTGTCTAGTTTTCCGGGGAAAGTGGAAGAGAAGCAGTCTCATGGATCGAGGAAGCTGACATCGAAGTCATTCAACCTTGGTGATTCACCGATACCCGAGGAATAGAAAAGAAGATTAACTGAGAAGACTTTGGAACAAGAAGGTAACTTTTCTACTGACAGCTCTGATGTTGGGTGCTCCAGGAGTGTGTGCCATACTGTTAGAGTGACAGACGACACGTTTTTCCCAGAGACATCTCACGAGTTAGACTAGCGGAGGTTGAAGATGTTCAGCAGCACCTATTTAAACTGAAGGAAGCTGTTCAGTCATTGGGCTGGGGTCCTGAGCTGCTGAAAGTCACAAGAATTGCCTGAGGCTTAAGAAGCTGACGATGAGATAAGGTCTCAGAGAGTCAGGAAACCTCCAGATAGACTGGCATATGACACACCAGGAAAACAGTGTGTTTTGTCTACTTCAATAGTGATACATGTTACTGCCATTTCCAAATGGATTAGGAGCCCGGAAATCACGAAGTTCATTTGAATACAGTGTTATTAACAATAGTTTAGTAAGTTTCAAGGTCATGAGGACATGACTAGTTTCGTTTGGGGGATGAGGGGAAAGTGTAGCACTTTAGTTAAGATTTCTACTCCGTGCTGTGAGGTAGTTTATATCAGGTGTTTTCTGGAAAAGCGGTGTGCCATGCTGGAAAGTGTGTTTAGGCTTCGGCTAAGATAAGGAACCCATGTTGTCCAGCTTAAGAATGTGAGTCAGCCAATCGGAATTGTGGGATGTGAGAGAAGGTTGTAGAGAGCCATGGGGAAGAATTTTCTGAAGGATAGTAGTCTGGTTTGGGGTCTTTTGGGAGGAGCTGTGGACCAGGACGGATGTGAAGCTGCAGCAGGATGCTGTGGAGAGGAGAGGAGAGTCCCCTTTGCAAGAAGTGCTGTGTGCAGATGAATGGCTCCAATGACAAAGGTAGGTGTGTGGGTGTGGGTGTGTGTGTGTGTGTCTTCACTTAAGATGGTCTTTGAAGGGAGTTTGAAAATGTGGCGAGTGTTTTCACACACAGGCTGTGGGTCCAGCACGTGAGTAAGAGATACACCCCTGAATTACCCAGTTTTGGAAGAGATGAGCTCCAAAGGTTTTGTGCACATTGGATTGGTTTATCTGTAATGGGCCCTTTTCTTTTTCCTAATATCTGTTTGATAAAGCTGAAATTTGTAATTATACTTTATTTATAATTTTATGCAGTATACGATCTTTTATTTCTTGTCAACCGATAATTGTGTATGGGCAGTATTTACACAACATTCAGTCAAATCAGGGTCTCTTTAATCAGAACATCATGATGTTCCAGTTTGGTTGAACCCCAAATCATATCGACCCTAGACATATATTGTTTATGAAAGGTGGCCTTCTCACCGCTGAGGTAGCTAATGAGCCAAGTTTGCATATGAGGGGGTTACACTCTTAAGAGAACCATGCCCCTTTAAGTAGAGAAGGTGAGAAGTCTCTGCAAAGGTTAGTTATCCCAAGATCTGAAGCACTAATTCACATTTATAAAGCAACTTTTACAAAAACACGGTAAGATTCTGCACGGGTGTAGTCATGAAAATGGGTCCTGGGCCAAAAATGGTGATAATAAGAGTTGAATACTTATTGTATCTATGGGATGGGTATTATGAAACTTAGAGAGTGGGGAGCATGAGGCATTTTTAAAGTTCAGCTATATTACTTACTTAAAATTCTTAATTTGCTTGATTTCATCAAGTAGGTAATATAACTCAACTTTTAAAAAAATGTCATTGGATGACTAGGAGTTTGGGGTATAGGCAGTTAATAATTGAAGGTGTGCCAAGTTCCCACAGTAATACAACTGTAATCTCTTTCACTTGGCCTTTTTGCAAATGAAAAATTTAGAATAAATTACTAGAGCATGAATCTTTTATAACTTTATAACTTTCACAGACTACTATAAATGTTATATACAAAGGGAGATAAAATTTCTTTAATTTAGCATGATCATCTATTATTCTGAGTGTATTATTTACTACATATTTAACTGAAGATTGTTTGCTCCTTTGATGGTGCTGTCACACAGCATATGTTGCAATTTTGTCACAATCTCATCGCACCGTACTTGGTATAAATAGTTACATTTATCACACTTTCTTGCGTCATTTTTCCTGTTCAAATTATATAAAGCTCAATGGATTTTTGTCAAACAGCTTTGCCTGTGCTACATATTGCACTGATGCTTTTATTTTTACTATTTATTTATGAGTTTGAGCAAGATGTATTCTGTGTCACAAAATACTCAGCCTAGATGGTGAGAAAGGCTAAATGACATCCCCACTTTACAGTTTTTCATTCACAGTTCATTATATTGTATGGTGTCTGTCTACATTACATTACACATTAAACTGTTGATAGTTTTACATTTTTTGATAGAAAATTGAAAATATTTTGCTAAGCATTTTATGCTTAAAATCATGTCCTGACATAGCAATTGAGATTGTGGAGAAATTGGTAGAATGTGGCTGATTTTGCAGTTTAAAAGCTGAACAATAGGTTTACATGCATTAGAGCAACGGAAATGAAAATTCAACAATCTCTATGATGAGCGGTCAGTTCACAGTGCTGGATTACTGATTGATCAGTAAGTTGAAACTCTACCACAGTGTGTAGCCTTGTCTTGTCCATACTGTACCAACTGCTGCCGCTGGGCTATAAAGGTGTAGTCCCTCATGCATGCAGTTGTAATTTAAATTGCGGTGTTTATGAACAGCGACTTGTAAGTTTTACTATCTGCGGCAGATTTAATGTGTGGTGGCAGGGAGTTCCAAACTGGAATGGTCCTCGGGTAGAGTGAGAAGCGGGAGCAGTCCTTGTTGGTCTGGATGGTCTTGTAGTTCAGGGATTGGTTTTGTCGGGCTGCTGGTCTGTTATTCTGGTTACACAAAAGGTGACTAATGTTGGATGGAGTTAATGAATGAGTTTCCTTGTAAATTGTAGTAAGCCTGGCTATTGTGCGGCGTCTTTGAAGGGTATCCCAGTTGAGGTCGAGAAGCATGTCTGTAACTCTACTGGTCTTTCTATAATCACTGGTTACAAACCTGACAGCTCTTCTCTGGACTTTCTCAAGGTTATTGATGTGAATGGTTTGGTAGGGATCCCAAATGGCACTACAGTATTCAAGTCTTGGACGGATGAGAGTTTTATAAGCAATTTCTTTTGTGGTTTTTGAGTAATTCCAAAAGTTGCACCATAGAAGGCCAATCACACTGGTGTCTAAATTAATTAAAATTTGCAAGCGGTTAAGTTTCTGGGTGAAACTTCTCAGTTGAGTAGTCCTTAGATTTGAAGGATATTAGCCGGACTGTTTCTCTGTTGAAAGAAGTTCTGAATCTATCCTTGACCTATATTACCATATACTTTATATGGTAATTGTAAATGATGAAACAACATATTACATTGCAAGTTATTTACAGATTTTAAATAGTACATGTAATAAAAAAAATGAGTGCAGTGACACCATTTTGACTTGTATGCTTGACTTAGCCAGTATACCTGAATAAGTGCCAAAGCATATTGATGTGACAGGGCCCAGGTCTTAGAGCGAAGAATGACTCGATGTTTGGATGATCTAAACACCGGGCCAGATGGATTGAAAAGTCAGGACCGGAGGTGAGGGTCGGGCTGGTTCTGTGACATTTACTCTGCAACGTGCTGAACTGTGGTTGAAGCTTATGGGCCTGCTCTGGGCTTCGTGTCTGAAGACCCACTTTCATTCTAAAAGCTATTTTCTTACTTTTGTTGTTTGCACAATTTGTTGTTCTGCACATATGGTTTTTTTTTATGGGTTCTTTCAGGTTTCTTGTTTTGTAGCTGCCTGAATCTCAAGGTTGTATAATTTATACATACTTTGATAATAAATGTACTTTGAACTTTGAAGATCTGTGGAACAGAATTAATGGTAGAGAAACCTGCTCAAAGCTGGAACAAATCCATTATTGTCACTGCTGAAGGACAACAGCCAAGCTTCATTTAAAATACCAGCCTGGAATAGGTGAAAAACATAAACAACCTCCAAGCACTGATAGGTTCCTGTCAAATGAGCTGGTGACTCAGACTAAAAGACTTACTAACTTAGAGTTAAAAATACAGATTGCTAATTCTTACAAAAAAAATTGTTTCTATCTTATAAAAAGACATTTGCAGTTGTAAAACAGTAAAGGGGTTTTAAGACGTCATGAATATTCATTATATATTTAATTAGCTAGAATTCCAAGTTAAGTAAGTAATAACCTAACAATGATTCCTATCAATTTCTACTCCAGAAATCTTCTTAGCTCCAGATAACCATGTGCTGGTTATTATTTGATCTTGAGCTCACCATTTCTGTGTTTGATGAGAAATTGGAGGGGAGGGATAAATCTTGCAAGTGCAGAAAAATGAAACTAACAAGACTCTGAAAATATTTGGTAGGCCAGATAAAGAGAGTCTATCCTTGCAGAGAACTAGAGATTTAATAGGGCAGTTTCCAGCACCACAGAGTAGTCATACGCAAATTTAAATACTCTTAGAACTTAAGAGTCAACTTGAATCAAATTTGTCAAATGAAGAATGCAAATAATACTAGCAAATAGATTTTCAAGTTAGAGCCTAGTATTGAGAATGTGGTTTTGGTGTATATCAATGCCATGGAATTTCTAAGTTTTCAAATGATACAAAATTCAAATGCTGTTCCTTTGCACACCTTGTGGCACATCAGGTGACAAGCTTGCTGTTTGTTTAGCATTTTTGTCTGTTATTTATGAGGCAGAGTCGCCAGCTTGACACTCAACCCAGCAAGATGCACAGAGCCGCCCAGATTCGAACCCAGGGCCACTCAACTTTAGGTCCGGTGCAAATGTCACAAACCACTGGCCAGCTAAAATTTAAATGTGCTAACTGTTAATATATTTCAGGAGGACATAGGTAAAATCATTTGAAGTGCTGTATATGGATATTGTGTGTTCTTACATTTTATTGCAAAATAATACGACAGGCAGTCTGAGTTAAATAGCACTGCTCTAAGGGAGATACAGGATAATATCTGACAGTTGGGGATTATCTGCACCAAAACCTTTGAAGTTAACTGAACAAGGCAAAGGCATTTGATCCTTTATAACACTTGCCCCTTCATTCCATCTCCATAAAGGAATAGAGTATAAAATTAAGAAAGAATCACTAAATAGTTTTGAAAACACTAAGAACAAAGCTAATATGTGTTTAATTCAGGACAACACACATTAAGAAATATGTCCAGATCTTGATTGTTGTGTAGGAAAGATGCACAAGAATAAATTGAGGTTAAGGGACTTCGATCATATGGGAAAAGTTCATTTAGAAAATAATATTTTATTGCCCCAAGGACACAAGAAGTTAAGAGAAGATTAGTGAATTTGATGCTGAATGAGCAGAAACATATTCCCATGATGGATGGATTGATAGCCAGCGGACTCACATTTAATGACGTTAGATGGAGAACCAAAGTGTTGAGCAAAGTAATACATCTTTATGGATTGGAACAGGTTCTGCTGCATCTGATGTGTTGCTGGTTGTGTCTACCACACCTAGGCAAGAGGGCTGGTTAAGTACCCAATGTGCTCTGAGCTTGTAGGTAGGCCTTGGGTTTCATACCTTAAGCACCTATCCTGGGACCACCCTACAGATATTGGCAGCTTGTTTTGAACTATTGGATTGTGATCTGAAAAATGCATTGAAAGCAGATTTAACAGTAAAATCCAAAGGACTGGATACTTGAAAAGGAAGAGGAGCTTAGAAGTGTTAATGGCGCTTAACGGCGACTCCTCTGCTTGCATCTTCAGAAACAGCTCTACTTCCATCCTTAATATCTCTATTTTTCCCTTTCGGGGTTCTTTTGAAGACCCTGACCTGGAGTTACACGCGGACTTCGGTTCTTTGCGGGAATGGGATGTGCTGTCGGTATTTCACGACTGGCCTTTATTCAATATGCCAAGGATACAGCCTAAGAGCTTCACTCGCCTTCAGGGGTCTGAGATCTCATGGCTGTGGAGATGGGCGGACTGAAGGTTGGTGTCTCTGTAGGAATCTGGTGTGTCGTGTGAGACAGAAGATCGAAAGCAACGAGCTGGCTGAGTGCCCAAAGACCTGAGTTCTTTGGGCTCAGAGCTTGGAAAAAGCGACGCAGTGGACTTTTAACGTCGTAAATCAGCAAGTTGTATGTTATGTCTCCCCTTTGCTGTGAAACAGAGACACCGCTTTCTCCCTTATTAAGGAGAGAAAAGAGAGCCTGTGGTATGTCGAATACCAGATGAAACACGAAGTCTTTGGAGTACTGCAAGTCTGTGTCTTTGTAGATGCTTTGTTGCACACTTGACTGCTTGGTGGTGGGTTCCATTGCTTCTACTTTTGCTGGTGGAGGAGGGGGATCGTTGCTTGCTGCCGCTTACACGTGGTATGGAGGAGCTGGGGGGCGTTTGGGGTTCTAACGTTTAACTGTCATTCATTCTTTGGGGGCACTCCTTTTCGTGGATGGTTGCGAAGAAAAAGTATTACAGGATGTAGGTTTTCTATGAAACTACATGCCATCTATGATGTGTATTGTATATATTGCTCTGGCATTAAATGTACCTTTGAAACTTATATTACAAGATGAGTAAGAAAATACTTTTATCAGCAGATGCAGAAGAATTGTCATAGTTAGTCTAATGGTATTGTATACAAAATTCTTCTATGAAATCACTCTTAATGTTTTTCAATTCGGTGGGATTTTACAAAAAAATTGAAAGATTACTTTCTCCATAGCTTTTGGAAATATTTCATGAATCCTTTGAGAAGGGTAATTTACCTTCTTTTTATGAAGCATCTATTTCCTTAATCGTTAAAAAAGATAAAGATCCTACTGGATGTTCATCATATAGACCTACTTTGCTATTAAATGTGGATGCAAAAATTCTCTCTAAGATAATGTCTAACTGCTTGAAAAATGTTTTAACTGAAATCATCTCTTTGGATCAAACGGGCATTTTTAAAGGCCATTACTCTTTCTCTAATGTTCGGAGATTGATGAACATTATATATTCACCATTTTCTAAGCCACTTCAATGAGTTATCTCTCTCGACGCAGAAAAGGCTTTTGATAGAGCTGAGTGGCCATATTTGTTTAAAGTATTAGAAAAATGTTTTTCAATTCTAAACAGTTTTTCCGTCTCTCAACATAAGTAATGAAAACCCTCTATAACAATAGTTTTTTTGCTGAATAAACTTAATTTTAATGAAATAGCTGATAAATAACACAGAAGAAAGCAAAACAGTAGTCTTTATAAAATCTGCTCAATACTTTGAAGGAATAAAAGTCAGACAGACTTTCATTTGAATAATTATATTGGAACCAGAATCAAATGTTCTTTTGGATATATTTGGCCAGCCTAGCAACACCCTTGACCATCTCCCTCAGGAAGCAAAGCTGAGCACATGCTCAGTGGTTTAAAAACTTTAATCAACTTATTTTTAAAGTATTTTCTTAGATTGTGAGCTCTGCTTTTATTTGGCACATTCAATTGTCGTGAACAAGAGGGAGATCTTAATGATGTTTCTGCAATATTGCTGCTCATGCCTTCCAGTGTGATGATGAGCTTCATTTAATATCCCAGTTAATACACATTCATAATGACCGCACACACAGTCAGTGATTGTAGGGGTGATATTGAATTCAGAAGCAAGATCTGCTCATTTGTTTGTGTCGGTGTATTGAAGCATCTTTCATAGCTGCTAGCAATGCTGACCAAAATATTTTTTCAAGAAGGCTACCTTATAAATAGAAATAGCAGAGTAGCAGTTTCTGGTTTTGTATTTATTTATTTTCAGTGCTTGTAGACTTTTTTGTTGATGTATATTTATCAAATCCAACCTGTCTGTAAGTGGGCCTGTCTGCAAATTGGGGAATTTGTAAAGTTTGCAGCATGGCTGCAGTGGGCTGGGCCACCTCTTCCTCATTATCCATCAGATGATGGCTAATGCTAGAATCGACAAAATAATTGCAATTTGAAATACCCACAGAGGATCAAACCCTGAAGCTAACAATATTGGCTCCTTAATTATTCTGTCTTGGAGGTAGCCTCTAAACTGCTGATATGCTGTCAGGGCTCAATATTCTAAATGTTAATGTGCAAGAGTATGGGGAAAGATACTCACTGAAATGGGGAACAATGCTTTAATGTTTATTACCCTTTACGTTAAGGAAATGTGGGTGAATGGCCTTCTTGATCTGTTGCAGTCTGGTAATTATAATCTCACAGCATTGTTGATTAGGGATCTGTATGAGTAACAATGGAGTTCAATATATTTTCAAGTTAACATGGTTTGGAGTTTAGTGACGAAACTGCAGTAGATGGTTCTTTCCCCCTTCAGTTTGTTACCTTGGTCATCGGTAGTAGAGGTGATAGCTTGGTAGATGCCTTGGTAAAAGCTTTAGCAAGATGCTTCCATGCATTTTGGAGATGGAGCATACCACCATTTCACACAGTGTGCCATATATTTGGCAAGCAAGTGCTCAGAAAAAGTGAATGGGTGCACAGTAGTGATTAACGTCTTCAATGTTGTTGGAGCTTTACCGTTCAGGAATGAAAAGGGTATTCTGTCACCTTTCTGGCTGCTATTTTGGGGATCATAGAAACATTTGGAGAGTTCAAAGGTGAGGCATTTGCCACAATATGCCCAACCTCATCTCTTCTGTCCACAGTATATGTTACAACTGATCTAGTTGAGTTTTGGTTTCTTAGAATGTTGATGGTAGATGACTCTACAATAATGATTCCATTGAATTCATGGTTTGGAGATTGTTGGAAATGGAAGTGCCCACCATGTGTGGCTTGTACGTATGTGACTTGTCATGTATTAGACTTTGTGTGGGCATTAGTGCTATCTCAGTATCTTCCCCATACCCTCTTTAAGATACTGGATGATAATATATTACTTAAGCTAGAAGGATTTTATTAATAAAAAAGATCTTGTACAGAGCTTAGGACAACATTTCTATAGTGTAGTCACTACATAAAAGTTGGGATGATTCCTGGCTAATTCATTCATAAACATTCTAACTATAACATAGAAACATAGAGGAACTGTAAAACAGTCCTTTAACCAACTTTCTCACATGTCATATTGCCATTAACCGTGGGCTGTTTCAGTATATCAGAAGGTGCAAATGGAATTGAACATTATATAATTATCAGCAGAATCCCCATACCCAACCTCATCATGGAAGGAAAGTCATTGATGAAGCAGCTGAAGATACTGGTAATAAGGCACTGTTGTGTGAATCCCTACAATAATACCTGTCTTCCTTTATGCAAGATAGGTCTCTAACCAGCAGAAGATATTCCCTTTCATTCCAATTGACTTCAGGTTTGCCAAGTTTCTTGTATCCACACTTGTCAAGTTTAACCTTGATCTCATAATAACCTTTTCTTTAGACTATGGCTCTTTGAACCAAAGGCTCAATGAAGGTTTAAAGTTCAGTGTGCCTGGCAAAACTTCCTAGATGTTGCTACCATGTTGAATCCATACTAAGTCTCAAATCTGTCGATTGCTTTATCTACTCACCAGTAAATTCTGTGTGCACAGACATTTCTAATATCCAAAATAAATTGTATTAATTTGAATCTCAGGTTTAAATTGGAAATTTGATTTGGATAGTATGTCTAAAGTTTAGATTTGTTATAAATATTTACTCAAAGGATAAGGAACAACAAAATAAACTGGCAACTATTTGGATTTTTTTAGTTCAGCTACATGGAAAGTCAAATGAAGTGTAGCATGAGCTGTTATTGAATAAACTTGAACAGATTTGTTTGTAATTGTCAACACAAAAAGCCACTTAAAATATTTCATTTGTCCTTTTTTCAAAATAAAAGCTAGCAGTATCATAATATTGTCATATAATAATTGGAGACATTTTATGTCATTGGAAAAAAATCTTTAAAATATTATTTTATGATTAATGTCTCCCCTCTGAACAAATTTGCTTTAGAATCTACTTTCATAAGCTGAAGAATTTTGTTGGAAAAGACATAAATAGTTATTGAGGTGTTGAAAATATCGGGGACTCTGAATGAAATATTTCTGTATCTTCTCAAAGACCACAATAAATCATCTTATTTAAGAACAGCAATTGCATGATAAAAATATGATAACGCCAGCTCAGAGTGTCTCTTTGTTTGTTTATTGCACTTTAGAATAACAGCAATTAGATCCTGCGGGGGCTTCAAGCTGCTGTTTCCCCCATCACAGATGTTTCATTTGAAATATTTGGCAATAATTCTGAAATTTAGGTGGCTTTCTGAGACTGGAATTTTCACCATAACAACCACCATAAACATAAGTAATTCATAATCTGATTCAGTGCTGAATTTCCAAATTTCTGTAAACTTTGAGCCTCTGCAGCAATATATAAATACATCCCTATGGTTATCAAAGATTTGAATGTTTTAATGCAAACTATTATTTATAGTTGCATCAACTATTTTTCTTAGTAATTGCCTATTTGCTACTTACCTCAACACATCTCTAAAGGCTTGAATTGCGGTAGCCACTCTTATTGCCTTATTTTACTCTCCTCTGCTATAATGTAGGAGCTTCTATTTGAATTTTAAGACCAGATAATTAAGGGGAAAAATAGTGCATGTATCAAGGCACCATTAACTGTGGTTCATTGGTATGTCGGTACATGTGTTCAATGCATTGTGTTTATTGGCATCATAGAAAGTTGCTGAGGGAAGCTCAGATTTATCATTTCTTAACAACCACTCAAAAATTGTTATAAGCATGAATGAATTTGTGGTAGGATTATAAGTGTTTAGTTTTGTTTTTCCAGTGCTTTGCTTCCATAGGAGTTTCTTTCTCCTTTCTGCTCATTACCATTTTGCAACTGTTCATGTTTTCTTAATTGTTCTATTGTAGTTTATGTTCAAATCGAAGAAGGGTTTGAAAATATTTGTCTTCAATCAATGCAGATCTGCTTACTGGCCATCAGCTATTGCTCTACAATAACCTGAAAATTGTAGAAAAGAATTTGTCATGCATATTTTCACAAAGAAAACAGTGATTTTGTTGGAACACTGGTAAAACAGTAATTTTAGCCAAGATCCTCTAGATGTCAAACAGTTGATTTCTCATAATTCTCATACTTTTTAAAAAAAATATAGACATAAGAGTCCATTAGTCCCATCAAGTCTAAGCCAGCTCTCGAATCATTCCCCTTTTATTTTCCTGTAATCTATTTCTTCTGATGTACCTACTCCCACCCTCTCCAATCTCCTATAACCCACCTGCTCTAAGGGGCAATTAACAGTAGCCATCTAAACAGCACACCTTTGGGATGTGGGAGGAAATAAAAAATCAGGGTTCTCATGTAGTCAGCGAGAGAATATGCATCCTTGTAGTGTTGCCATTAGTGGCAGGCTGCTAATGAATTACAATATAACATAAAAATAGTGATTCATCTCCAACTCATCTGCATTCTACAATTCATTAGTATGGATAAACCAGTTGTTACAATGACCGCAAGATGAACTCTATAACACTGAAATGTGAATTTTGAAATTAGTCTGCTCTTATATTCTGCTTCAACCAATAATACCCTGAAAGGTGAAATGTAAAATTAGACTGAACACCGAAATAATGACCACACCATTTTGCGGCAGTTTTTGTATGATGCACGAAGCATTATCTCTGTGTGGCATTTTAGTTTCTTTCCTGTCTGATAGATAACATCAAGGTGATTGCATCATCACTTACTTCCATTTCATCTAGGAAACGGAATGAAGTTGTTTGGGTGAGGAGAAAGTAGCCTAGAGTGGCACTGGTGATTCATATGTTTTTCTTATGGCATTGTACTTTAAGAGACAAGTACTCATTAGCAAAGTATTCTGATTTTTGTGTTTCCTGTTTTGAATCAATAAATATATACTTGTAGCAGTTTCCACTTGTAGTTATAACCGTTCCACCTCAATATCTGTCTTTATGAGGAATGTCCGGCAGCTCTTGGGCTGTATTCCCTGGAGTTCAGGAGAATGAGGAGGGAAACATTCCAAATGTTAAAACGCCTGAACAGATTATTTCATTAGTTATTTCCCACGGTAGGGGATTCTAGGACAAGAGGGCATGACTTCAGGATTGAAGGACGTCCTTTTAGAACTGAGATGTGGAGAAATTACTTTAGACAGAGGGTGGTAAATCTGTGGAATTTGTTGCCACGAGCAGCTGTGGAGGCCAAGTCATTGGACATATTTAAGGCAGAGGTAGATAGGTTATTGATTAGCCAGGGCATCAAAGGGTATGGGGTGAAAGCAGAGGAGTGGGGATGACTGGAAGAATTGGATCAGCCCATGATTGAATGGCAGTGCAGACTCGATGGGCCGAATGGCCTACTTATGCTTCTATATCTTATGGTCTTTTAGGACTCCAACACCCAGAATTAACTACTCATTAGTGCTCTGAATTGTGTAATACTCAACTTCATCCACTTTTGACAGAAAATCATAGGGTGATAACTTCACATGAAGAATGCTAAATGGTTTCTGACTGGATTAAGGCAGGGTATATGTGTGGGTAATGTTATGGAAATGGAGGCAATGGTCTTTGTGATAGGAAAGGCTTCCTTTCCAATTGCTATTACTTACTGTTGAAATTATATTGCACTGAATACATGGAAAATATTTTAAATTAAATTGGATATGTATTTTTAGAAACTCTTCACAGAAAGGTGTTTTATTTTGTCATTTTTGTGTGCTGCTTCAAAGGATTCGAGGTACCTTTATGATCAAACTATGTATGCAGTATACAATCCTGAGATTCATCTTCTCCACAAACGGGCATGAAACAAAGAAAAGCATGGTAAGCATTACAAAAAAAAAACAAGCTCCCCCCACACAAAATAACTAATGGTGCAATTGGCAACAAGAACATCAACCCCCACGTGCCAACAAATCTCAGCAAAGGTATCAAGAAAGAACACAGTAAATATAGGGCAAAATCAAAAGAGTCCAATTTAGTCATTAGTCCAATCCACAAACCACAGACCCGGAACTCTGACGCCATCACAGCAGAGAGAGACCATTTGAATGCAGGGACCTTTCTCCGGGAGTAGCGAGTGAGAAGCAGAGAGAGACCATTGCACGCAGTTACCTTACTCCAGCAGCAGCAAGCAAGAGGCTGGTAGACAGCACTGGACACACTCATTCCACACCCTCCTCAGCACTTTGATCGGTGAGAACTGGAGTTGATCATGGGCTTGCGGCTCACCCCTAAGCTTCTTGGCCTTGAGGCTTCTCGCCTCCTGGAACTTTCTGAAGACAGCAAAGTGCCAGGTTGCTCATTTGCCCTGGAAACATACAAACCGTAGATCACAGGCTCCAACAGTACCAGAACCACATTTAAAAGAAAAAGAAGACGTGAAAGAAACAGCTTTGTGAAACATCTGGAGAATGTTGCCCATGGTAGCGTTGATTGCTGGCGCCATCTTTTTCTGGATATATAGTAATTTAATGTCCAGAACAATGAGACAGATGTGTCAATTTATTATATGTGCATTCCCAAGCAATCAGGAATAAGCCAGTTTGAGTGTTGCAGAACTGAGCAGCTTAAAACATTACATAGGATACAGCTGAATCTTCCACAAACTTATAGTTACCTGCAAAACAGGGTTACAGTGACTTCATATTCATTTTAAAGTTCAAAACTATTCACTTCGCCCGCATGATTGGACCTCTGTAGTGCAAAACAATTATTAGTAGTTCTGATGCTGGACATTCAGACAATTGCAAATGCATTTAGTGATTTGAGGCCATTGGCCAAGTGAATTCAACTTTATTAAATGTCAGATTGTTATTGCCCAGCCCCTAAAGTGGTATTAATCTTAGCATTAGGCAGCAACTTCATGCAAAGTCTTCCAAAGTATGAATTTAAAGATTATGTTCTTTCAACTTAATCATTAGGATAATTAACCTACTTATTGCACTGTGTTAGCCAAAGTGTGTATGTTTACTGCAGGCTAATTATAATGATGGGATGAATCTTCAAACAGTAAAAATAAAATTTTCCTTTAGTATTATAAAAGTGTATGTTATGAGCACCTGTTCTTTTTATGTTCAAAATTCTTCCATTTGTATATAATTGTAAAATAATTGCTCTTTTCATAAGATTTAGTGCAAAATATATTATCTGTGATAGTTCTGGTAACTATTTTGAAACTTGCTAAAGCTTTGGCAATAACATGATGGTTAGTTTGGCGGTATCATTATCTGTTGAGAACAAGTGGCAAGGTTTTATACAAGTTGACATCAAAAAAAAACCAGAGGAATGACAGATTTTCATCTCAAGTCTCAAAATTGACAACTTTGATGAGAAATTCTGCCACCTTGTGGTATTTCTTAATAGAAAATTTTGAGTGTGTCAAAGACTAGTGTATGCCATTGCCATAAAATGTCACTTTGGAAAATTGCAACTGCCAATAAATTCAATCTTGTAAAGTAATAACAAATGCCCTATTTAGTACATTCTCTGTCTAGAAAACCCTTTCAAATTTACAGACTGATGCTACATTGCCATACATTTAATGTTGCTTACTGAGGATAAACTTCAAAGTAACTTTGCTATTGCTAAATCACAATGAACACTGTATTTTATACCATACTAGATTTACCTCAAGTAATTTCTATTAATTAAAATCTGTAATATTAATTTCTAAATATGCATCCTATTCATTGTTCTGTTTGTCTCCATTTTTAAAAATCAAAATTGTATTTTTGAAATGGTTTTGTAGATTGGTATCTACAATACATGATGTATCTACATGTATAGCACAGCAATTTCTTTGTAACTGCCAGATCTATTAAAGCTGGAGCGGGACTTGAGGGAAAAGTAGGTGAAGGCTGCTTTTGCTTTTTCTGATACCTTGTAACTCCAGTAATTAATCGAAAGAAAAACACAGGAGCCAAGGTATTTGCCTACTTAGCTTTTTTCCCCTTTTTTTTGTTTTAGTGAGGTCCTCACATATTACATGGTTACATAATGACATATGCTGTTCACCTATTTCTTTCTTATAATCTATAATGAACTATGTAAACAAAGAATGCTTATTCAAATAAAATATTTACAATATTATCAAATATTGTGAAATATTAAATATAATACATTCCTCCCTGTTTAGTGATAAATTCCAAATCAATATAAAATGCATCTCAACTCAAATATATAACATTGTTCTTTAGTCACCTTATACACACAGTATATTATATAATATAACTACTATATACAGACATTCACAGCAAATGATTTCTTTCTCTTGAGAGATAATATCTGTCCTGACAAATGGGTGGATCACTCTGCTGCCTGGTGAGACTTATGACTGTGAAACAATCTCAGGTTCTGAAGCCTCCTCTGTGCTGATTGTAGGAGGTAACTGAGAATGTAGCAAATGGTTCTGACAGCTCTGGACACCTTTCTTCTTTAACAAACGACTCTGCTCTCCTCAGCTGATTGATCTGTTGTCTGTAGATGACACCAAACGCTATCTCCACTGTGTAGGAAAGTGGTCCTGTTTTGTCCTTAATTTTCCGAAGTATCCAGTTTTGATCATCTCTGTAGGCGCTTACCAGGACTGTTTGTCTAGAAGTGAAACACTGAGACTCCTTGTTTGAAGAGCCCTCAATTTGTCTCCGTTGTTTGTTCTGCATATTCTTCCCGAGATTGGGTTTGAGGAGATCTAAACATGAGCAAAAGGGACGGCCCAGGAGCAGCATAGCTTGTGAGTTATTGATGGTGGATTGTGATACGCAAGGAGTGTAGTGTGTTTTGCTGGCATTACTCACAGAGTGTTCTTCAGTCTCTTAGACAAACCTTTCCGCTAAGTCGTTTGGAGTTGGGTGGACTCCAAGTACAGTACAGATGTAATATGTCATATTCCAATCATTTTCAGGAACGACTGAATCTGTTCTGCAACAAACTGTAGTCCATTTCTCACTGACAAAGTGTTCTGAAACACCAGTCCTTGAGAAGAGGCCATCTCAACATGTCAACAGTGTGTGAGGCTGTAATGGCCACTACTGGGAACACTTCTGGTCACTTTTGTAGCTGCATTCACTACTACCAAGAAATTTGTGCCCATGAATGGTCCAGTAAAATCAAGATGATTCCTCTGCTAGGACAATGCAGGCTTTTCACAGTGATGGAGAAGCGATGCTCTTACCATCTTCCGGATGGGTTGACATCCCGAGTAGTTCCTGGCGAGCTGTTTGTTCTGCTGATCTTTTCCAGGTCACCAGACAAAGCTTTGAGCCAACACTTTCATTTTGACCATGCCTAGATGACCAGCCTGCAACTCCTCCATCACTTTAGCTCTCACATTGGATGATAAATCCCCACGTAAGGCAAACCCTGTGAAGAGCAAATTCATCCTAGCACAGGTAAAAATAGGGGAACTGGAATTTCAGCTGCATATTCTAGCCACCTTCATCAAGGATGATGCCTAGGCACTATGTGTGTGTGTGTGTGTGTGTGTCATCATCCATCCCTCCTGATTGGTTAGTCCTCAACCAATCAGGTTTCTGCTGTCCCACTTTGTTTGCAATCGAGTTCCAGTTCTTACTTAGTGAGACCTTCATCTTTGTTAAAATTCTTTTCCTCTAGTATTATTTCAATGACTTCCTTCACCAAGGGATCACAGAAGCTATTAGTGAGACAGAGTAGAGTTGCCGTTAAAGTCAATCCTATGGCTGTTGCTTTTGCAATGTTTTGCTTCCACCAATTTCTCTGGGTAATCCAAGCAGATATAACTCCTATGCCTAATGCAGGTTTCCGCCATGCACCCCATTGTTTGGCCAATATATGCTACTCCACAATCACAGGGGATCCTGTAAACACTGACTGTCCTGTGTTCTAGCTCATCTTTGACCCACATAAGCTGGAATTTGAGCTTCCATACAGGTTTGTGGATGGTATTAATCTGGTATTTCTTAGGTGCGGCATTTTCATTTAAACCTATTTCTGCTTTGATATGTTTTGAGTTTCCAATAGCATCCTTGAACACTGCTGTGGCATCATCCAGTAGCTTTCTTAATTCACTTTCAGTTGACTCTATTGCAGGGGATGTTGCATACAAATGGTGGATGAATCTGCATGCAAGTTATAGTTATCTCAGCCAATTACATCCCTGCAATGCTGGCCCTCTTGTTTTTACCAGGTGCAAGCACAATGCAGCATGTTGGTTGTTGTATTTCACTGTTAAAAATGTCATTCCCACAGGAGTTATCTTTTCTCCAGTACAAGTTCTTAGTAGGGTATCTGCAGGCTTCAGTTCAGTATATTTGAAATGCCATTGAAACTCATTTTATGGTATGGCTGAAAGAGCTGTGCCAGTGTCCAATTCCATTTTAATTAATTTGCTCTTCTCTTCTGGTGTAAGCCATATTGGTTGTTTCTTGTTAGTTCTCGCATTTTGAATCTCAAGGCTGCCAAATCCAATGTCACTTTAATCATTATCAGATTTTCATCAACAGCCTGAAGATTAGTGCTCATTTTTAATCATCAACTTCACTTTTTATCTTTTTCCCTTCCCTGTGCAGTCTATTTATTTTTGTCTGCCTGACATGCTCTTTGTATGTGTCCTTTTTTTTTGCATTTTCTGCAAGTTTCACCTTTAAACTGCATGTCTAGTGTATGTAAACACCAGCCACAATGGTAACACAAATTGTTCGGCCAGGCAGGTTTCTGTTTAGGCATTGCAGTTTTGTTAATGCTGACTTTCATTCCTGATTGCAACTCTATGCCTCTGGCTGCTGTTTCCATTGATACAAAGGTTTCAACTGCTCTTTTAAGTGTGAGTTTTTGCTTCAGTTAGGAACCAATTGGAATGCTTTCTTGTAAGTTTCCACAAACTAAATTATCTCTCAGTGCATCAGTAATCCCATCACTGAACTGGCAATGCTCAGGCAATTTCTTCAATTTATCCATATAATCTGAAATGGACTCCCCTTCCTTTTCATTCTGCTTGAGCATCTGCACCTAAAGCATCTGCAATCAACAATGGGTTTGGTTCTAAATGTTTCTGCGTTATGTTCACCAAATCAGCAAAGCTTATTTTGGCTAGTCTAGATGGAACAGTTACACTTCTAAGCAAACTGTATGCCTTTCCACTCATTAAACTCAGCAACACAGGCACTCATTTATCATTGGCTGTATTATTTGCATCAAAATACTGCTCAGTTTGTTCTGTATATATCACCCAGTTATCTGTTGTGCAATCAAACATGTCTGTCTTTCCAACGTAGCCAGCGGTTTCTGCTTTTTAAAAAAATCATTCCTATCAGTATCACCCGGTACTCATTATTTATGTTCCATGGTTGTACTCATTGTTTGTTAATTTTGTCCATTTTCTGTCTTTCTTTTTTACTCGAGCATTTCCCTCCCTTTCCATAAAAAAACATGCTGCACTTCAACATGCAGATAGTCATCAGGGGTTTGATTATAAACCTCCTCATTGCCACTGTAATGTTTTGTAACTCCAGAAAATAATCGATAGCATAACACAGGAGCCAGGATACTTGCCTACTTAGTTTTTTTTCCTCTTTTTGTTTTAGTGAGACCCTCACCTATGACATGGTGGTATAATAATGTGTGCCATTCATGTACTTACATATAACCTGTATGAATTATGTAAACAAACATAATGCTTAATTAAACAATATATTACATTACTCAAATATTACTGAAATATTAAATATACTACAGTTTCTTTCTGCAGAGAACAGCAGGATATCACCACTGTTTACCTATTAAGCATTTTCTTCAGTGATGAAATTAATGCAATTGTTGAAAAATATTTGGAATCATCCTTAAGATTCATTGCTTTGCATAAGTCCTTGCTCTACCAACGTACATAAGTTTTGTAAGGTAGAAAAAAGACAAATGGAAGAGTATGAAAGGAGCAATAACTAAATCAACAGAATAATGTCTCAAGTTGATACAGTATCTTCTCTCTGCGGAAGACCTTATTATTAAGGAGTTTACAGAAAGAGAATTGCACGTTTTAAAATGATTGAAAATAGACACAGAGAATATTCTACCAGTACTGTTGCAGAATTGTGATTGAATACTGATCCCCATCACAACCCATAAAATTATTTGGAATTGCCCATATTAATATATTTACATTATTTACATTGGTTCATAAAAATCTGATATCAGAACATAAGATAGTCCTATTTAGAATATGGTTCTTAAAGGATCTAACCGATCTGAAGTTGCATCTGTATGAATACTTAATATTTTTGCTTCAATTTCTTCCATTGTGTATGTTTTATTATAGCATGTTAAAATTTGGCAGACAAGTGCTTACTAAGGTTCTGAAAATCTTTTGAGTAGTTTGACATAAAATCGTTTAATATCCCTTGGGAGAGGAAATGCTAACAATGTTGATCCTTACTAATATAAGTGCTATGAATAAAAATGTTTCAGATCTCGTGAGAAAATTGTGAAGAAAAAGAAACAGTCACAATCACTGCACAGATGAAAATAATTTAATTTGTATAATAAATGAAAGTAATGCCTGGACTCAGTAAGAGCAACAATTTTACTTGGAAGCTCTCATTTACCAGATTGTAATGCAATAAAATTGTAAACATCTAAAGAACGGAAACTTAATACAAGATTTCTGTGGGAAGGAAAGAGTCAGCTTAAATAAACATAAATGAACTGTTCCAAATTTAAACTGGTTTATGTGTTTGATTCCGTCTAGAAATATTAGTATGCTAGAGCATTTTAATGTGTACAGGGTGAGTTTCATAATGAAAAGATGACCTGATGTTCTATATATTCTCTCTCAATATTTGTTACATTTCAATCCTTTTATTGACTCTCTTAAGAATAAAAGTTTCAGTGAATAATGCAGTGCTTTCATGTTTGATTGTGATTGCCCCAAAAATATAGTTTTACTAGTAGCCTTTTGAAAATACTGGTTTTGTTTTCAACGTTAAACCAGACTTGATTAAGATAAGAAAATTGTACAGTATAATCAACTGCTTCTATAATCACTGCTAATGTTTTCATTCCCCTGATTGAGATAATGACTTGTCCATTGTTTTTAACTTGTGGGCGATATTGTGCTGGGAGAGGATGGTATACCTTTGCTCAATAGGAAGCTGAGGATTAATGACTGCTAAAGGACTCTGTTTTTGTAGTGCAATTTTGTTATGCAATAATTTTATTTCTGAAGGTGATTTCATCTCTTTGCATGATCCAACTTCATTAATTATATTTATAGATACTGAACTTGTAGAGCTTGGCTTTGAAGAATATTAAAATTGTTCTGGAGCATATTTCTGTATTCTGAAAATTGGAATCTGTAGGATCGTATGAAGTTTATATTATGACATAATACTGTTGTAAAGTGAGAAGCAAAGAGGACTACTGTGTATTTTACTCAAAACAAAAAAGTAGAATGAAATGCCCTGACTGAGACAGAACACTGTTGTGCTGCAGGGATTTCTCTGAGACCCATTGAGTTCAGTGATAAGGAGCACTGTGCTTTCTTTTATGTTCAGATTTGTGACTCCTCTGGTTATTTTTATAATGTAAATAATTTGCACACTACATTAAAAATATTGATCTCTTCAAATCAGAAAAGTAAAATAAAACCTCCTTACTAAGATAGTCCATAGTTGTGCTGCAGGAATTTGTCCAAGATCCCAGTGACAAGGAGCACTGCATTGTCTTTTATAAACACAAGATACTGCAGTTACTAGAAATCTTGAGCAACACACTCACAATGCTGGAGAAACTCAGCAAGTTTAACAGTCAATGTATCCTCTCCCAGCTTCTTACATCTTCCTCACCCCACCTCTCCAGCCACCTATCTTTCCTCTCACCAGGTCTCATCTACCATCCTTCAGTTTGTTCTCCATCCCCCCCCCCCACCCCCCACCGTGTTCTGGCTTCTGACCCATTCCTTTCCAATCCCGATGAGGGGTCTCAGCCCAAAATGCCAACTGGCCATTCTTTGTAGATACTGCCTGACTTGCTGTGTTTCTCCTGCATTTTGTGTGTTCCACTTTCTTTTATATTCAGACTTGTGACTTTTCCGGCTATTTTTTAAGATGTTACTTATTTTGCTTACACCTTATTGATTATTTATATTATTGATCACTTCAAAAAAAAAAATCCCTTCTGGACCATAGAATAATATTTCCATTAAAGTAAGTGGAACTGAATTTTGGAGATGGAGAACAATATAGTGACAGTATTATATTGGCATTTCAATGGATACTAGCCAAGAATGGATTTCCAAGCAGCTCTTCTTTAATTTCTAAGCATATATAGACAATGACACTGCAGGAGATGAGATTGTCTTTGCTGTGCTGGGCAGCAACACCTGATGGAGTTTTACTTGCAGCATTTGAAATCATTGAATATCATAAATCATTGAAATATTCTCCAAATTGTTTAGCAGCAGTAGTTAGTGGCGTTCTCAATAGCTGAAAATGGGTCAAGTAGACAGAGGAAAAGAAAAATTAAAGTAACTATACCTCCCTTTATGTGAGCTAATATCTAATAGGTTGTTCTGCTTTTTTTATTGAAAGTTTAAAAAGGTGAAAAAAGTAGCTTTTCAATCAATAATACTTTTGGTAATGCTGAACATAGTATATATCAGGAAAATATAGGTTCCTATAACCAGGATGTTTCAAATCTATATTATATACTAGGCAAACTAAATTAGTAGTAGTACTGTGGAAGATAAATTAATGGAATGGTGTGAAGATGGTTTGCTAGATCAGTATGTTGAGGAAACAAGGAGGGAACAAATATTTTAGATTTTGTATTGTGTATCAGTGTTAGATTAAAGGGAAGGGTTTACAATTATATCAAAAGAAGCAGTTAACCTGAGAGCTGGGGCTTCAGTGGAGGAAGACCTGGGCGTTGACAATGAAGGGGAAAAAACAAAAGAGTAGTCTACTGAAAATAGTTAAAGGCTGTAAGAGCTTCTACAAAGAAAAATATTTACTAATGGGTGTTCTTTACCAATGAGGATAAGAAACTGATAGTTAAATTCATATTTTATTTGTTTTAAAATGCTGGAATCTATTCTCAGTTGATTAAAGGTGACTTAGAAAATAATCATCTGATAGAACAGTCGTTGAAATCAAGTATGACTAATCTATTAGAGGCTTCTTATCTGTGTACTTAGCTTAATGCATAAAAGGGAACCAATCAAAGAGTACTTAGACTTCCTGAAAGCCTTCAATAAGGTCTCACAGAAAAAAAAATTAGTTGAGAAATGTGCAATAATAATGCTTTAGTGGTGACATAAGTCTTTCTTTATATACTGACTGATAACTCAGCTGCTTGCCCAGACACCTTTATCATAAAGTAAGACTTACTTATTGACTGAAAAGCCTGTTCTCATTTGGATGAAAAGTTATCATTCTCAAAAACTTGCTTTTCTCTCTGCAGCTGCTGTTTGACTTGCTGAGTATTTTCAGACTTTTTTGTCATTATTCCATTGATTTCTGTCGTTTGTCCATTCATGTCTCGGCTTCCTTCAGAGTTGTTGCAATGCTCTAGACCTGTACCAAACTACTGGATTAACGGTATCATTTGGATGCAAAACAGTAAGCAAGATCATAGTTCCATTGTGAATTGTAATTCTCGCAGTGCCATAGGAGTCGCTTTTGAGCGTGCTTTTAAGCTGGAGTAGATTTTGTTCCCCTGCGACTGCTGTTAGTGTTTGGTTGATCAGCAGAAAAATAAGATCTTTCAAATAAAACACCAAATAAGCACTCACGAACTTTTGATTAACAGGAATTGCCAAACCATGATGGTCTTGGGAGATGCTACATAATGACATTGTAGTGAATTCCAGAGTCAGATTAGCTCAAAGTACTGTGCTATGTTTAGGGTTTGCATGTCTGCACTCAGAACAAATTTGCATTACTCTATAGAAGAAGATGGACCTATCTGCATCCCAGAACTGTCCCGTAACCTCAGATTAAAGTGAGTCTTCATCAGTGTGCAGAGCAGGTTAACCTTAGAAAAAAATTCCAGCTCTGCATTGCTTCCTACGTGTTTAGGGCATTATTTCCTCGATGTTCTGGCTCTTGATCAGCTCTCAACTGGTCCCAAGTTCTAATGAAATCAATGGAAATTTCATGAAAGCCATTCATTTTTCATGAAGCAAAAGAATTGGAGTTAAGATTGGTAATTTCCATTGAACTAGGATTGTAAACTAAAAATATTTAACAAAGTTCAATACATACACATGCAAATATATTTGGAGACTATGTTTTTGAGCTGGGACCACTTTGAATGGATATTAGACTCTAACAGTTTTTAAAATAAAATTAAGGTTGTGAAAACAGTAATTAGTTGTGAGCATATGACAATAAGATTTTCATTCTTATAATTTGTATCTACATCAAATCTGCTTCAACAAGCAGACATTTTAGTTTTTAGCCCAGTGTCAAAAACATTCCAAACTGCATTGATGTAAATTTTACAAAATTCCTCTTTTATCCTTGGGAAAAGATTGCATCTTTTTGGGAGATTTGTTCTGCAAAAATCATTGGAATTGAAAATTGTATAAGATATATTAATAAATGAGTTGGTTAAATAGAATCAACAAAAAAGAACCGGCTATCTCTTTAGGCTAGATTTAAAACTCTTTCAATGACAGAATGATGGGAAACCCCATCATTATTGCATCTACTTAGCTTTATTAAATAATAATATATATTTTCATTTTGGTTGGATAGTCTTTCACATTTTTAAGCCTAGTATAATTGTTGGCATGGATACAAAATTTAATTTTTATTTATTCTAATGCCCTCTACTTTTTAGATGCAATAATTCAAATAGTTTTCATTTAACCAAGACTTGATGTCTTTGAAGCCAGATTGTACTAAATGAAAGAAGGGGCAAAATTAAAAACAATGTATAGCTTGGAAGGTTAATCTTCTTCATATATAAGGAATTTCTCCTACAGCAGTAATCTTTTGCATTTATGTTTGAGCAATGTCCAATAATTAGCTTGATGTGCTGTGTACAGATTTATGTGACATGGAATTGGGCTGTTCCAACTCACAGGTATTTATACACCATGTAACCCTTTCCCATTCCAGTTACTATTTCTCAACCAGCTTCGTATTATTGTCTTCTCTGTGTATGCATCTAAGCATTTTTAATTGATGATTAGTTGAATATTGTTGAACAGTGACAATGGGTTAGTACAGGATAATAATCCGTAACTCAAAGATTCAAGGGGGAGTTGCCAAAAGTTGTGGAACAGTTGAGAATCATTCTCCATATTTATTGCCTTCATAATTTTAAAGGCCTACACAAGATCATTTGCAGACAATAGAACTCCAGTTTTCTCATTGGTAATCGAAGTGACATTTGTTTTCAAATGTCATTATTTTCCAACAAACTTCACTTTGACAGGTGCAAGAGGAATAAATTACACATTATCAGGAGCTTTAAGAGGCATTTAGACAGGCAGATGGACCATGTGCAGGCAGATGGGATTGGTTTAAATTGGCATTAATGTTGGGCCAGACAGTGTAGGCTAAAGGGCCTGCTCCTCTGTTGTATTATTCCCTGTTCTAACTCTTATAAATGTAACTTTCAAGAAACTGCTGGACTTCAAATGATTGTCAAAGGATGTTTAAAGTAAATATGTACTTAAAAGAAAAGTCCATGGCAGAGCTTAGGCTATGGAAGCTATTGAAACCTAGGCAAATAAAGGAGTCCTTTAAAAATATTTTCATCACTTTCTCTGTGAATGTTCATCAAACTCTACAATTATGCAGCAATATCAAACAGAATTTACAAGCTGTGACCAGCTTTTCAGTGGAGGAAAAAAAACATGTTAATTGCCAGCAGTCAGAGAGAATCCACTCCATTTCATCATGGAAACTAAATGTTGGATTTGTTTGTGTTATTTGCATGTTTTCTTTGCAACATGCTTTTAAGTATTCAAATTTATTATCTTCTTTCTTTGATTTATAAGCATCTAATCCAGATGTAACGTGCAGTGAAGTAACTACTTTCTTAATTCTGGAAGGAAAATCTGCAAATATTTTCCTCCTTTGCTGTATTGGAGAAATCAAATGAGCAAATGGAGTACTGAATTGTGCATTTGGCATGTTTCCATTCAATACCAACACAGATGGCTCTGTTGTTGCAGTGAAGGCAGAAATACTACATTAATGTTTAAAGGGATTAAAAATCCTCTTGGCAATAGTGGCATATGTTACCACTTAATTGTTGCATTGGATGCTTCCCCTGCTGTTACAAAACCTTCAGTCATTTTGTCTGCTTATAAACTATTGAGACTCTTTCACATTTAAACTAAGCTATTTACAACCTTTGTGTTTTGCAAGTGTATTCCTACATCTTATAGGATGTCAGTAACTTGGAATAGAAGCACATAACATGAAGGCATTACCTAATATAGCAGGACAAGCACAAGAAACTTACTTGTCTTGCATATAAAGTGGATCAAATTTTGAAATCTCAATCCTCTGTGATTCACACCATCTTTTTAAGCATCAGATCATATCAAGTAGTGAAAGTGAAACTAAAATGTAATTTAATTCATTCAAAGGCTGAATTGCAAAAATTACTTTTTAAAATTTGATACTCAAGCTATTCAGATGGAAAAATGCATAGTTTGTTGTTGCAGTTATTTCATCTTTTATTTGTGTAGGACTCCATTATTGTCCTAGCTCTATTGACTTCATGAAAATGTTCAAGGTTATATTTGTACCAGTACATAGATTGTTAACAGATTTATTGGCATGTGCGTTAAATAGTTAAGAGTTAACATTATTCCTGCATTGCCATTTGGTATTTTTCAAGAATTAAAGTGTGACTCATTCAAAGACTAAATGTTAAGCATTTTTCCATTGAAAAGGTTAATGCACCCATTTTGCTCTTTACCGTTACAAATAATGGTTACATACAGGGTAAGGTATTTTTATATTAACTTGGCTAGTGTGACATTTAGATGTAAGGAAGTAATAGCACCTCACTTCCAAAGAAATAAAACTGTTATGTAATACAGTCACTTACGGCAACATCCATGTCTTTTTTTCTCCACTTTTATCAATATAACATTGTTTTGGATTTTTTTCATCAGATTTGAAAGCACCAGGACTTGATCTGTATATAAAACTAATTGCAATTCCAATTCCCATTCTCTAATTTCAGTTAACATGCTCCCTCTCTATCACTTTCTGTCTCCTATTCAAAGCAGGTCCTCT
This sequence comes from Hypanus sabinus, assembly GCF_030144855.1. Taxonomy (NCBI): domain Eukaryota; kingdom Metazoa; phylum Chordata; class Chondrichthyes; order Myliobatiformes; family Dasyatidae; genus Hypanus; species Hypanus sabinus. The sequence continues at coordinate 58,826,043 of NC_082713.1, read as the reverse complement.
CATACACATCATTTTTTCTCCAAGCCTTGACACCGGCCCCCTACCCCGTTTCGGTCCCATTCTCCATCTACCTTATCGCCCATCACCCACAGTTATTTGGTTCCACTCATTTCCTTACTTAAACCAGATTCCACAATATGCAGCCCTTTGCTGTCTCCACCTATCATCTCCCAGCTTCTGTCGTTTTCTCCACCCTTTCATCCCCAGCCTGACTCCATCTGCCAATCATCCCTCCTAAACTGGATCTACCTCTTTCTTGCCCCCAACCCCCACACTCACTAATTTATACAAGTGATCTCCCCATGACTCTTTCAGCACTGATGAAGGGTCTCAGCCAGAAATGTCAACTGTCTATTTCCCTCCACAGATGCTGCCTGACCTCCTGAGATCCTTCAGTAGCTCATTTTATTGCTCCATATTCCAGCATCTGCAGTCACTTGTGTCTCCTTAATCTATGTATGATTTCTACTTTGTAAGTAGACTTGCAAAATGTTCATGAAATGTAATTAAGATTCAAGCATGACAGGAAATCATTTACAATATGGAGTAAAGACAAGTTAAAACCACAACACATTCACAATTCAGAGTAAATGTATGTGAGGAAAAGTTACATAATTGGATTCTGTTATTTTGGTTGAATTTGTTTGGCTATTAGTTTTGCAGATTAACTTGTCTGTTGCTCCACACTTGGACTGGAACATCAAATGTAAAACAAAACCACTTTGGTTTTAAAATTCTGAGACTTCATAGAGTGAAAATTTGATTTTTTTTTTGGTCAAGCACAGACAAATGTAGTGAGATATATAATGAACTGAAATAAAAGTTTAATTAGTTGTAAATCAAGTTGATATATAGAATTAGGAATAATTAAAGTGAAGGAAGTAAACAACAGAATCAAGGGATTCTAGTTGAATTTACTTGCACGTTTTGAATAGTATTGATATCTTTGTTTAAGGAAACAGTACCTTCTGATGCTTAGATGGTTGCATTAGAATCCCGAGTTGTATTAACATGCTGATTGTGAACTGACCAGTGACAATGATTTTAAATATTCTAGCCATGTATGGCAAAAATGTCACAAATGATAACAAAAATAATATTCTCTATTATTATTATTATTGTAAATTTCAGGTTGTGTATATATCTTAGATTTTGCACATACAAATAAAAGTAATTTGATGCCAAACCTACTATGTAAGTGCCAAAAGCAGTCTTTTTACCCAATCTGGATTTGATCTAAAATCATTTAAACACAGTGTGGATAGCTTTATTATATATTTTTTAAAAAGAAACATCAAAATCTGTTGTAGTATTACTACACTCTTTCCTTTGTATAACTGAAGTGTAGGACTCTTCCTGTAGGAAGAGAAAATATTACAGTATCTGTTTATAATTAAAAATTGTATTTACCCATCTTAAATTATACATTTTTTTTTATCCTAAGGCTTAATTCAACCTAGTCAAGTTTGATAAGTTAAATGTTCCCTCCACTGTTGCTAGTTATAGTGATTTATTTGAAAATAAAGTTAGATGGTTTTAATATAACCAAAAACACAATTGTCCAAAGTCCAGTGTTAATTATCAATCACATATAGAAAAGCCACAGAGCTGATGCTACGGGAAGTGGCTAAAATACTGCATGAATATGCTGCCGATTGTTCCTCTGGGCATGTAGCTGAGGCAGAATAGAGAGAATTTCTGTCTGCTACTAGTTGGAAGTGCAAAGAATTGTATCCTCCAGAACTATCATTCATCAATCCAATATGTACAAGAACATTTCTAAGGAATATTAATGGAAATTACTTGATTTTGTTTTATGTGTGAACAAGCTTTCATGAATTACTCAATAATACCTCAGCTGTTGGAATTGTACCATTAATTTGAAAACATCTCTTACAGTAAAAGACTAAATAACTTGAATATAATTTATATAGTTAATCTAACTTGCAATTAGCACTTTGTTAGTAGTACGAGGAATATGTTTACCAATTTAAGATGCGTTTTGTTTAAATTTTTTGCTGAAAGTATAATCAGGAACAATTGGGGGTGCACTTTACAAAAAATAGCAAAATATACCAAACACTCAAAGTTCAGCTTACCATCTATACTTGTTCAAAATTGTTTCTTCTACTTTTGGTTTTCTCAAAAATCCCTCTCTAGAAAATAATGGAGATTTCCTCAATAATTATAATTACGGTTATTATGGTTAGTTATTGTAATGTTTCTATGCACAAAAATTGTTCCTTATTATGTGTCTGAAGTGGGAAACCTTAATAGCTAGTTTTAAACATGTTACTTTTACAGAAAACTTCAATAAAAACATAAGTTTAACACACAATGCACATATAATGCTGGAGGAACTCAGCAGGCCAGGCAGCATGTATGGAAAAAAAGTATAGCTGACATTTCAGGCTGAGACCCTTCAGCAGGACTGGAGAAAAAAAACGATGAGTAGGTTTAAAAGGTGGGTGGAGGAGAGAGAGAAACGCAAGACGATAGGTGAAATTGGGAGGGGGTGGTATGAAGTAAAGAGTTAATTGTTGAAAGCAAAACAAAGACTTGAGAAGGGGGGAGTCGGATAGGAGAGTTTAGTGTGGGTTTAGTACTTTTATAAGGAGGGCCGAAAGGCCTGTACTGTGCTGTAGTATTCTAGTGTCCAGTGTCTAGAGAGGACAGATGCGATGGAAGAAAAGGGGGTAGGAGCACCAGAGGGAGGCATTGAGCAGGTTAGGAGATAAGGTGAGAGAGGGAAAAGGGGATGGGGAATGTTAGGGAGGGGCACATTACTGGAAGCTCAAGCAATCAATTTTCATGCTATCTGGTTAGCGGCTACCCAGACAATATAAAGTGTTGTTCCTCCAACCTGGGCGTGGCCTCATCATGACAATAGAGGAGGCCATGGATTGGCATATGGGAATGGGTGGAATTAAAATGGTTGGCCACTGGAAGATCTGCTTCTTCTGACGGATGGAGCGTAGGTGTCCTTCTGGCGAAAACATGATTTTGTTTTGGATTTATAATCAGAATCAGGTTTATTATCACTGATATATCATAATCATATTAACCTTAGTGAGCATATAGATCATTAAATTTTAGAACTAATAATTCCACGGGGATGCTAGACTGGATAGTGGAATGCTCCTTTTGTGGGATGTGGGAAGGTAGGGAGAACTTCAGTGTCCCTAATGACTACACTTACAAGAAGTGTATCTTAGATGCAGCTTCTAACAGACCATAATAAGGATTTGGAGCTGGAATTAGATGAACTCTGGGAGACTGAGGGGTTGGTAGACACCCAAGGTGCCTGACACAGGTGACTGGATGACTGTCAGGAGGGGGAAGGTGGTTAGGCAGCCAGTGCAGAGTACCCCTGTGGCATTCCCCTCTTCAACAGGTCTACCGCTCTGGGTACTGTTGGGAATGCCCTAGCAGTGGGAGAGTGAGCAGTCAGACGTTGTCAGTACCAGTGACATAGGTAGAGAGAGTGATGAGGCCCTGCAAAGTCAATTCAGCAAGTTAGGTGCTAAGTTAAAGGACAGAACCTCTAAGGTTGTGATGTCAGGATTGCACCCCATGGCACGTGTCAATGAGGTCAGAAGTAGGAAGGTCATGATGTTTAAGATATAGCTAAGAAGTTAGTATAGGAGGGAGAGCTTCAGATCTTTGGATCATTGCACTCTATTCCAGGGAAGCCGGGAACTGTACAAAAGGAATGGTTTGCACATGAATTGAAAGGAGTCTAATATCTTAGCTGGAAGGTTTGCTAGTGCTGATTGGGGGTTTTGAACTTAGAGTTGCAGGGGAATGATAACTAGAGCACCAGAACAGATAGTTGTTAAGCCTACACACAAAGTTAGGATCCAAAAGGCTAAGCACGGTGGGACTAATATCCTGAGCTGTGTATATTTCAATGCAAAGAGTATCGAAGGAAAGACAGATGAGCTTAGCACATGGAGAAGGATGTGGAATTATGACCTTGTAGCCATTAGTGCTTCTAAATTTCCACAGATTGACTGGGACTCCTATATTGTAAAAGGGCTGGATGGGAAAGAGTTTGTCAAGTATGTTAGGAAAGTTGCCTTAAGCAGTACCTAGAAGTCCCTTCTAGACAGAGTGGAATAAAGATCTCCTATTAGGATATGAGACAGGGCAAAGACAGGAGTTTGTGTAGGGGAGCATTTTGCATCTAGTGATCATAGTGCCATTAGTTTCAAGGTAATTATGGAAAAGGTTAGGTATGGCCCTCTGGTTGAGATTCTCAATTTGAGAAAGGCCGATTTTGAAGGTATCAGAAAGAATCAGACAAATGTGGATTTGATTGGAACAGGTTGTTTTCTGCCAAAAGTGTACTTGGTAAATGGGAGACCTTCAAAAATGAAATTTTGTGAGGAGAGCTTGCACGTTCTTGTCAGAATAAAATGCAAGGATGACAGATTTAGGGAACCTTGGTTTTTGACAGATACTGAGGCCCTGGTTAAGAAAAAGGAGGAGGTTCATAGCAGATTTAGGCAAGCCGGAAACAATGAGGTACTTGAAGAGTAAGAACTGTATGGAAACACTTAGGAAGTAAATCAGGAGGGCTAAAGGAAGAAATGAGGTTGCTCCAGCAAACAAAGTGAAGGAGAATCCCAAGGGCTCTACAGGTATATGAAGAGCAAAGGGATAGCAAGGGACAAAACTAGTCCTCTGAAAGATCAGTGTGGTAATCTATGTATGGAGCTGAAAGAGATGGGGAGATCTTAAATAGTGTTTGTGCACTTGTATATATCAGTGGAGATAGATACAGAGTCCGTAGATGTGAGGTAATGCAGAAGCGAGGTCATGGTCTATACAGATTACAGAGGAGGAGCTGTTTGGTGTCTCGAGCAAATTAGTGTGGATAAATCCACAGCACCTGTGAGACGCTAGTGCAGAAATTGCAGGAGTCTTGGCAGAGATATTTGAAACATCCTTAACCACAGGTAAGGTACCAGACGACTGGAGGATAGCTAATGTTGTTCCATTTTTTAAGAAAGCTTCTAAGAATAAGCCAGGAAATTATAGGCTGCTGTGCCTGACATCAGTAGTGGGAAAGTTATTTTAAGGAACTGGATTTATAAATATTTGGATAGACAGGGACCAGTTAGAGATAGTCAACATGACTTTGTGCATGGTATGTCACGTCTAACAAATCTTATAGAGTTATTTTTTGAGAGGAAGTAACAGGAAAATTGATGAAGGCAAGGACATGGAATTTAGCAAAGCCTTTGACAAGGTCCCACATGAGAGGTTGGTGAAGAAAATTTAGTCACTTGGCATTCAAGATGAGGTATTAAATTGGATTAGACATTGGCTTTGTGGAAGAAACCCAGAGAGTGGTTGTAGATGGTTGCCTGTCTGACTGGAGGCCTGTGACTAGTGGCATGCTGTAGGGATCAGTGTTGGGCTGTTGTTTGTCACGTATATCAACAATCTGGATGTTAACGTAGTAAACTGGATCAGCAAATTAGGGTATAGTGGACAGCGAGGAAGACTATCAAAGCTTGGAACAAGATCTGGACCAGCTGGTGAAATGAGGGGGAAAACGGCAGATGAAACTTAATGCATTTGTTGCACTTTGGGAGGACCAACCAGGGAAGTCCTTATACAGTGAACAATAGGGCACTGAGGTGTGCAGTAGAACAGAGGGATCTGGGAATACAGATCCGTAATTCTTGAAAGTGGTGTCATAGGTGGATAGGATCATAAAGAAACCTTTTGGCCTTTATAAGTCAATGTATTGAGCACAGGAGTTGGGATGTTGTTTTGAAATTGTATAAGATGTCGCTGAAGCCTAATTTTGACAATTCTATACAAATTTGGTCACCTACAGGAAAGATATCAATAAGATTGAAAGAGTATTCAGAAAATTTACAAAGATGTTGCCAGGAATTAAGGACCGAGTTATAGGGAAAGGTTGAAAAGGTTAGGACTTTATTCCCTAGAACTTAGAAAATTGAGGGGAGACTTGATGGAGGTTTACAAAATTTTGAGGGGTATAGATAAGGTAAATGGAAGCAGGCTTTTTCTATCGAGATTGGATGAGATTAGAACCAGAGGTTATTGGTTAAAGCTGAAAGCTGAAATGTTTAAGGGGAACATGAGAGAAAACTTCTTCACTCAGAAGGTGGTGAGAGTGAGCAACAAGCTGCCAGTGGATGTGGGGTCAATACCAAATCTGAAGAGAAATTTGGATGAGTACATGGATGGGAGGAGCATGGATGGCTATAGTCCAGGTGCAAGTTGATGGGACAAGGCAGATCAATGGTTTAGTACAGACTAGGTGGGCCAAAGGGCCTGATTCTGTGCTGTAGCGTTCTATGACTTTGTAACTCTAACAAGCTACAAAATTTTGGGTCTTCATAAATAAATATTAGGTTGGTGTCACTGGCCTGACCAGTAAATATTACATTTGATAGACTAACTGTGAACAGTTTTCCCCAGGTACTTTAACAATAAATAATTTGTTACCTTATCTGGGTAACTGAAAAACACCTTTGCACTCTTTATGTTGAGAAGCTCATACATCTTGCTGTGGATCTGTGAAAAGGGTAATGCAATATAAAAAGATATTATATACTGGAAAGAAGGATTTTGGAATCCTAACTATACTTCCATATAACCAAAGTTTTTATTTTGGGTAACTTCTGGTTTTATAAAACAGAACATCATGAAGGCCTTCTCTGGAACAAAGATACTAAGGATGAAAGATATTTTCTAATTATCTTGTATACATTATGAAAGCACTTACTTATTGTGAGCTATGGTGTATTTTGTATTATTATATAAAGATTACCTGTATTAATTCACCTGAGTGATCCATTTTTGCACCCATATGAATAGGCCATGGCCGTTACTAACTTCATTCAAAACTTGCGTGGATGAGTGTGTGCCTTCACAAACATATCCAATATTCTCAAATCAGAAGTCCCGTATAAACTGGGAGATTTGCGGTCTGCTATGGTCTAGATTTGTGACATTCAAGACCAGCAATCCAGAGTCTTAGACAAAGTCCAGCTACGACCTACAGAAGACCATCATCAGACCAAAAAGGCAATTCTGGGTGAAATTAGAGACACAATCAAACGCAGAACAACTGCGGCAACGTTTGCATGCCACTACTTCCAATCAGGAAGTGATGCATCACTCCCTGATGAATTCAACGCCTCTTAATCACACTACAGGGTAGCGAATAACACCGCACCTGTGTGAATCCCTGCAACATTTGGCGACCCAATGATCTGCCTTAGAGGCTGATGTCAGAACATCCTTCAGGAGGCTGTACCCTTGAGTGCTGTCAGCCCCAACCATGTACCTGGCTGGGTACTGAAAACTTGTACCAACCAACTGTTCAAAGAGATGTTCATTTTTGCATTCAGAGTGTCCAGCTGCTTCAACAGGGCAGCAATCATACCAATGCCAAAGTACAGGTTGAGTTGTCTCAATGACTATTGACTGGTGGCACTCAGATCTACTGTGATGAACTGTTTCCAGAGGTCGGTCATGGTTAGAATTAACTTATGGCTGAGCAAGGACTTCAATCCACTTACCACCACAACAGATTTGCAGCAATAATGTCTACAGGCTTTCCATTCTGCTTTGGAACCTGTCTCAGGCTACTGCTCATTACTTCCACTTCAGCATTCAGTACCATGACTCCCTCAGTATATATCACCAATCTTGTAAACCTGGGCTTCTGTACTGCCTGCTGGAATTGGATCTTTGACTTTATCATCAAGAGACCACGATCAGTTGTAAATCAGTGATAGCATCTCTTTGCTGACAATCAACACAGATGTACCTCAAGGATGTGTACTTAGCCCACCAGTCTACTCTCTCACTCAAGACTGTGTGGCTGGGCATTATATGATTCATGACTGTGTGGCTAGTTACCTATAAATTCACTGATGATATAACTATTGTTGGTAAGATCTCAGGTGGCAATGCAGGAGTGAGACAGTTTCGCTGATTGAGTAGTGTTGCAACGACAACCTCACACTCATCATCAGCAAGACCAGGGAATTGATTATAGACTTAAGGGAAAGGAAGTCAGGAGAAAACACACCAGTCATCATTGAGAAGTCAGCAGTGGGAAGTGTGAGCAACTTTAAGTTCCTGGGTGTCAACATTGCTACGGATACAGCATCAATAAATATGAAACTGAGGGTTTAAAACAAATCCCGAGATTTATTAACCTCCGCTCAAAACGTATAAAAGTAAACAAACGACTAACTTTAACTGGAAGTTAACAGTTAGGTGCCAGTATCTAACAAATAGTCAAACTTAGAAACTGTTCTTAACGAGTTCTCATCCAAACACAGAATTAAAGTGATAATTTCAAATTTCATGTGATTTATACAGTCATTAAGGAGAGACTTCCCCGAAACAAACGATTCCTTCGAAGTAACGATGATCTGCCAATCCCACAGCTGAGAGATGCCTTGTCCGAAGAAATCACGAGGAAATAAAAGGAACTGACCTTTTGACTGAAAGGAAGTCACTGCACAAACCTTCCCAACCTTGCAGTGGTTTAACTCAAATGTGCATGCCACAATTCCTGAACGAAATCACAAAGATCCACCATTCCCAAGACACTGAACGACGTTAACATTATCCAATCCTTTGAACTCGGATAACTCTGGTAATGCTTTCTCTCTCTGATACTGGACTGTAAGGGAAAAATAACTGTGCAACAAACAAAACCGGTGGAGCCTCCACACCTCCGACCGGCAACAACAATGTTGCACAAAAATAAAAATGAGAACCCCGTCACAGATCGCAGTTAGGTTTAAATACTGTTTGGACATGAAATGTCTCTATTTCCTGAGGAGACTGAGGTCCTTTAACATCTGCCGGATGATGCTGAGGATGTTCTACGAGTCTGTGGTGGCCAGTGCTATCATATTTGCTGTTGTGTGTTGGGGCAGCAGGCTGAGGGTAGCAGACACCAACAGAATCAACAAACTCATTTGCAAGGCCAGTGCTGTTGTGGGGGTGGAACTGGACTCTGACGGTGGTATCTGAAAAGAGGATGTTGTCCAAGTTGCATGCCATCTTGGACAATGTCTCCCATCCACTTCATAATGTACTGGTTAGGCACAGAAATACATTCAGCCAGAGACTGATTCCACCAAGATGCAACACTGTGCGTCATAGGAAGTCATTCCTGCCTGTGGCCATCAAACTTTGCAACTCCTCCCTCAGAGAGTCAGACACTCTGAACCAATAGGCTGGTCCTGGACTTATTTCCGCTTGGCATAATTTACTTACTATCATTAAGTTATTTCTGGTTTTATTTTGTTATATTTCTACTCTATTCTTGGTTGGTGCAACTGTAACGAAACCCAATTTCCCTCGGGATCAATAAATTATGTCTGTCTGTCATTATGTGCCTTAACATCACCCCACGGTCATGGAACAATTAAATCATCCCACTCACAAGACCATTACATCATCCCACTGTCCCATGATCAAACCGTGAACATGTAACAACATCTCAGAGGATCTTTATTCAGCCCACACACTGTTCAATCATGAAGAAGGCATGCTAGTTGCTCTTTTGTTAGGTAGTTTCGGAGATTGGGTATGTCAGCAACACCTCCTGTAAATTTCTATAGATCTATGGTGGAGAACATTCTGACTGGTTCATTGCACAGGATTACAAGAGGCTGCAGAGACCAAGCACCAACCCTCCCCACCACTGAGGGTATCTTCAAGAGGGGGTGCCTCAGGAAGGTGGCATCCACCATTCAGGACATTCCCCCTTCTCATTAACACCATCAGCCTGATGACTACCACTCAATGATTCAGCAGCAGCCTCTTTCCCCTTTGCCAAAAGTTTTCTGAACAATCTGTGAATGCTGCCCCATTATTCCTTTTCCTGCATTTTCTATTTTATAGTCATTTTTAATGTCTTTGCACTGCACCACTGCAAAACAACAAACGTCACATCATTTATGGCAGTGAGACTAAACCTGATTCTAATTGTATTTGTTGCTGTGAGATATGTCATAAAACCAAGCAGCTTAATGATTCATTTCTAACCTCCCCTCATAATATATGTTGAGAAAAATTGAAGAATTTGTTCAAAAGGCATAGATGTCTTGATGTTTTTCCTAAGAGGGTGCAATTGTTACAAACTATCTTACAAATTAATACACAGCAGTATGAGTCAAATCCCAGATCTGTTGCATTCATCCAGAAAATTGTAGCACCAAGAAAGAACATTGTTAACTATACAGTTGGCCCTCCTTATCCACTGGTTCCACAAGTGCAGATTTAACCAACCGCATATCGGGAAAACCCAGAAGTTCTCTCTCCAGCACTCATTGTTTGAGCATGTTCAGACTTTTTTCTTGTCATTATTCCCTAAACAATATAGTATAACAACTAGTTACATTTCATTTGCATTGTATTAGGTATTATAAGTAATCTAGAGATGATTTAAAGTATACGGGAGGATGTGTGTATGTTACCGCGGATCGGGATCAAAAAAAACCCCGGAAGTTCTCTCTCCAGCACTCGTTTGAGCGTGTACAGACTTTTTTTCTTTTCATTATTCCCTAAACAATACTGTACAACAATTATTTACATTGTATTAGGTACTGTAAGTAATCTAGAGATGATTTAAAATACAGGGAGTCTTTAAGTTGGATTTGTACGTAAGTCGAACAGGTACATCCAGTATTATTTAGCGTTAGCATTTGTCTTAGTATATAGTATATATTTTACCTTTCTATGCGTATCAAACACTTAAGAAACATATGGATTTCAATAATTAAACCACTGCGTTGCTTAGTAATAATTGTAGCTGTAATCAGGGCAGGGCATTTACATGCTCCATTATTCTCATTTTATCCTTTAAAATAGTTCCAATCGTTGACCGACTGTAGCCCAACACTTTTCCAATGACCAATGGTGTTTCACCTCTTTCCGATTGCTTTATTATTTCCACTTTATTTTCAATCGTGATCATTTTCCATCAACAGAGCAGAAACACTGCGGATTCGGCAGCAGCCACGGGCGACAAGTCTGAGCTCCCCCAGGTCTTAACGTCCACCAGCATTGAGTCAGATTAAATAAGGTTTGGAGCTCTGCCGGGTCCTAAAGACCACCCGCACTGAGACAGGCTCAAGTCAAGTCAAGTCACTTTTTTATTTATTGTCATTTCAACCATAACTGCTGGTACAGTACATAGTAAAAATGAGACAAAGTTTTTTCAGGACCATGGTGCTACAGGAAACAGTACAAAAACTACACTGAACTATGTAAAAACAACACAAAAAAAAAACTACACTAGATTACAGACCTACCCAGGACTGCATAAAGTGCACAAAACAGAGCAGGGATTACAATAAATAATAAGACAATATAGAGAGCAGCATCTCCAACACCTTCACACTGAGCACAGGGGCCCACAGGGCTGTGTGCTCAGTCCACTGCTGTTCACTCTGCTGCAACACACAGCTCAAACCACATCAAGTTCGCCGATGACATAGCCGTGGTGGGTCTCATCAGCAAGAACGACGAGTCAACTTACAGAGAGGAGGTGCAGCGGCAACAACCTGTCTCTGAATGTGAACAAAACAAAAGAGATGGTTGTTGACTTCAGGAGGGCACGGAGCGATCACTCCCCGCTGAACATTGACGGCTCCTCGGTAGAGATCGTTAAGAGCACCGAATTTCTTGGTGACCTGGTCCCTCAACACCAGCTCCATAGCAAAGAAAGCTCAGCAGCGTCTCTACTTTCTGCGAAGGCTGAGGAAAGTCCATCTCCCACCCCCCCATCCTCATCACATTCTACAGGGGTCGTATTGAGAGCATCCTGAGCAGCTGCATCACTGCCTGGTTCAGAAATTGCACCAGCTCAGATCACAAGACCCTGCAGCGGATATTGAGGTCAGCTGAGAAGATCATCGGGGTTTCTCTACCCGCCATTATGGACATTTACACTACACGCTGCATCCGCAAAGCAAACAGCATTATGAAGGACCCTACACATCCCTCATACAAACTCTTCTCCCTCCTGCCATCTGGGAAAAGGCACCGAAGCATTTCGGCTCTCACAACCAGACTATATAACGGTTTCTTCCCCCAAGCCATCAGACTCCTCAATACCCTGAGCCTGGACTGACGCCTTGCCCTATTGTCCTGTTTATTATTCATTATAATGCCTGCACTGTTTTGTGCACTATATGCAGTCCTGGGTAGGTCTGTAGTCTAGTGTTTTTTTTGTGTGTGTTGTTCTTTACGTAGTTCAGTCTAGTTTTTGTACTGTGTCATGTAACACCATGGTCCTGAAAAGATGATGACTCATTTTTACTATGTACTGTACCAGCAATTATGGTTGAAGTGACAATAAAAGTGATTTGACTTGAATAGGCACAGTAGAGGGCAGTAAGTTGGTGTCAGTCCAGGATCTAGGTATTGAGGAGTCTGATAGATTGGGGGAAGAAACTGTTACATAGTCTGGTCGTGAGAGCCAGAATGCTTTGGTGCCTTTTCCCAGATGGCAGGAGGGAGAAGAGTTTGTATGAGGGGTGCATGGGGTCCTTCATAATATTGTTTGCTTTGGGGATGCAGCATGTAGTGTAAGTGCCTGTAATGGCAGGAAGAGAGACCCCTACGATCTTCTCAGCTGACCTCACTATCCACTGCAGGGTCTTGCATTCCGAGATAGTGCAATTTCCAAACCAGGCAGTGATGCAGCTGCTCAATTCAACCCCTGTAGAATGTGATGAGGATGGGGGGGTGGGAGATGGACTTTCCTCAGCCTTTACAAAAAGTAGAGATGCTGCTGGGCTTTCTTTGCTATGGAGCTAGTGTTGAGAGACCACGTGAAATTCTCCGTCAGATGAGCACCAAGAAATTTGGTTAAATAAAGTTCAGAGCTCCGCCAGGTTCTAAAGTCCACCTGCACTGAGACAGGCTAAATAACAGACTTGAACATCCACGTTTTTTGGTATCCGTGGGGGCGTCCCGGAACCAATCTCCCACAGATAAGGAGGGCCGACTGTAGTTTCTGCTGCGTCACCTTATTAAAGTCTGACTAGCTGAATCCTTGATAGCTCAGATATAGAGGTTGTGGTCATTGGTTAATTCTCCTATATTGTAACAATATTATTTAATATATATATAAAAGGAACAGAACAAATCAAATGTTCTTATGAAAGCAAGTTTTCTTACTTAAATTGTTATGTCAGTTCTTGGTGTATGTATCAGTAAAAGGTGAATGCTGTTGATCTATCACTTCAATCTTAGTTTTTATGTTCAAAATTAATAATTTATCAACAACATGTATGTGTTTGCTTCACAGTGGCCGGGCTCATATATTCCTCCCTTTTTTCTATTATCGTTTCCTGACCTTAAGATATGTGTCACGGAGAAATCCTTACTGCAGGTAGGTGCAACATTGTTGAATGTGGTGATCTGTATTACAAAATGTATAAAGTAATATCTAGTTGGATAATCTTCAGAAATACTATATTCAACTCTAAATATTATGAGCAGTAGCTGAACCATTCTTGCTGCAGATCTTAAATATTCAGCCTGAAAAAGGGTCACTGCCTGAAATGTCGACCGTTTATTCATTTCTATAGGTGCTGCCTGACCTGCTGAGTTCCTCCAGCATTTTTTGTGTGATGCTCTAGATTTCCAGCATCTGCAGAATCTCTTCTATGCTGAGGATACAACTTGGGTCATTCAGTATCTCACTAAATAGCACCAAAGTGCAAGAAGCTGAATGGCCACATTCTGTTCCTAGTTTATGTGTTTATTTAACTGTAGATTTAGTTTCAGTTGTAAGAATGCAGTAGTGTTTAATAAAAGAAAATACTGGAAGTAAATAGTTCATCGAGCTGAACTTCAGGAGAGACAAAATAGTCAACATTTCAGCTGGCTGACCTGTTACAGAACTAGGAAAAGTCAGACATCAGATGTCTTTTTGTTTTGTTTAAGAATTAATTAAATTTGCTACACCTATTCATTTGTCGTTATCCAGACTGCACACATTTGGTTTGATGCATTAATAGAGCTTCATCTCACTGTGGCCCCTTCAGTATCTCTTCAGTAATTTTTGTATCTCTATATGATGTAGGGTTGGGATTACTGAGTCTTAGGAATTTTGTATCTTAGTACCAAAATGCAAGGTGTTTATCTAGATTATTTTATGCATGATGCCAACATAGGAAAACTACAGAAGAATACATAAATCTTCTACAGAATTATGGTACACTGTGAAGGAGAAATGTAATTTGGAAAATATGAAGCTCTGGAGGGACAGTAGAAGTCAGTGAAGCATTGACCAAAGTCATCTCATATAACAGAGAAAAATTGAATCTGAGTTGACAGAAAAGGAGTTGAAGAGTGAAGATAACAGAATCACCAATCAGGTGACAAGCTTATCATTCTGTTTTCATCGTGAAGCAGGAAAGATATGTCAGAAGCATTTCCCCAGATATATGACTTTGATGGAGAAAATTGAGAGTTATTGAGGATTAAATAGAGTGCTCAATATACATGAGGTAATGCATCATCTTGGAAACAGTTCTAGCAAGTGAAGAATGTGGTCCAATGAGGTCAATGCCACCAAATGTAAGGGATGTTTGTTGGTTGAACTTGCAAAGCAAGATGAAATTGTCTCCCAAGTATTAAGATTTTTTTGACCCTATTATAGGATATAGAAAAGATCATTGTTTAGTAATATGAGCTGTGACCCAAAAGCATATTCTCTGAGGGGTAGAGTAGATGATTCTATTGACTATCTTTTTAATTAAGGCTGGGTTGAGAATATAGTTGAGAGGAGAATATTGATGTGGGGAGGAATAAAAGGAAAGAAAATACCTGGATATTACTGGATCTTGTGATGTAAAAGGAATCTACAAATCTCTGAAATTTGATGCAAATTTTGAAATTGCTTTAGAAATATAGTACATTGTGCCAGATGCATTGTTTTAGCACAGATATCTAGAATCCTTAGAGCAACTTGTACCTATCTGAATATTCCAGAAAGTCTGAAGTGATAATAGACAGCGCTACAGTTGTATGGTGATAAAGAATTACCTTAGCTATTTGGTGAACAGCATGGAAGAATTCAGGCAGTGACTGTTGGAATCGACTGAACTGCAACCATAGAATTTGAGCTGAACTCCTATCTGTGAACACCAGCCATTCACGGAGGCAAACTACGAGAGCCATCTGTGAATTTTATGCAGACACAGTGCATTATCAAGTTACATATGCTGTCTGAATTTTTGAACTATCCTTGGCATCGTCTTTAAAAAACAATTAGTACTGAGGTACAATTAGTCAGTAGTGAATCACTGAATTCCTAAAGGCAGCAGATTGATGATATGCATGAAAGTGAAAAGGAGACAATATCGGAGATATACGTCATCTAACAACCATTACAGGAATGAACGGAAAGCAGCAACTGTTAAAATCAGTTGGAAGAGTGAAGCAGAAATGGTTAAAGCTGTGTTGTTGCAATGCAGAACCTGATTTTAAAATGATCATTCCTGAAAAATTAATCTCAAATGACAAAAAAAATCCATAACATAAGGCTAAAGGAATAGACAAGTTGCAAAGTATAACCAATTTGTTATCAATAATGGCAAAAATCGCCTAATGAATATAGTCATTCCCATGCATCTATAAACAATATTTATTGCTGGTAAAGTTGGTCACTTTGGAAAAATGACTCAAATTATGATCATGTGAAAACTCATTCTGAGAATCATTTAAATTACATATTTTGAAAAATTTTACAGAATACAACACAGCCAATTAAATGATAGATGCTTTTGTCAAAGGATGCAGTGATTATTTAATATTGATAGCATCATACAGTTATAGTCATGATTTAGATGTCCAAGATTATGTATTTGGGTGCAAGGATAATGTTAGTCTGTCTGAAACAACAAACAGATAATGTGATTCAAATGAACTAATCATCTGTTGGTGACTAACCCTAAAAGAAAAATTGTTTAATGGCTTGTTTGAAGGTAGATTGCATATCAAAAATTGATGTAACTTTACAGAATACAGTCTGTCAACCATCTATTGATAAAAACATCTCTCTTTTACCCAGTGTTGAATGTTGTGGTCGTCACCATTTGCAGATTGATAATTTGCCCAGACTTTTCACCTTGTGTTTTGCCTTTGAGAGTGAGCAATACTGTAGAGATCAGTTGTTTCTGTCTCCTTGTGACATTCTTTTTGCAGTGTTATGAGGAAATTTAGAGTGATGGTAGCAGGTCCTTTGTCTCTCAATGTTTGTGCCACCAATCAAGTATCTGTCCGTACTAATCCCAGTATCCAGCATTGGCACATAGTCTTTAATACTGCAATATGTGAAGGGCTGATCGGGATATTTTTTGAATGTGTGAAACTACATATTCAATATTTTAGAAACAGCTTCTTCACCTCTGCCATCAAATTTCTGAACACTCTATGAACACTACCTCACAATTTTGCTGCTTTTGCTCTGCTTTTTAACAATTTATTTTCACATCTTGCTGTAACTACAGTAATGTTTTAATGTATTGTACAGTACTGCTGCTGCAAAACAACATACTTCACGGCATACGTCAGTAAGAAATATCCTGATTCAGGTTCAGATTCCTGGTTAGAGACTCTTTTTTCTAAGAAGAAATACCCTTAGCAACTTTGTACTCCTCAATCAGGTCCATCTTCATCACTCCAAGGAAAACAAACCCTACCCTATCAACTCTCATCTGTCACTAAATGTGATTAAAAACTGTTTTGCACACTTCCCAGTGCAATCGCAAGCTGGTGGTCAGGTAGTGTCACAGGTTGTGACCCTGGATGTTCCAGAAGCTCCTGTTCTCGGGCAGCTCAGCTCTCTGACATTAAGACACTATCTAGCTTTCCTTTCTCTTACTCCTGTCCATCTTCATCATCTGATGTTGGTGAGTTGCATCTGATGTTTGATAGTGCCACATTGCTATATCCATTTAGGGCAACCATTTGAGTTTCTATGTCCTATTCTCTTACAGTTTTTCCATCTCAGTTTTCGTTTTGCAAACTTAACTACTTTTTAAAACTTCTGAGGATTCCACTAACATCACTATTTCAGAGAGGACATTTTCGGGTTTGAACTGTGATTTTAAAATATCCTGTAAATCATTTGCTTTGTATAAATTATGAATTTATATTTCTCCAGGCGGTGGAGAAGTATTTTACTATCAAAATGCTTAATGATGGAGATGTTCGATGGCATCAGCCATCATAAAGGAAGCAAGCAGTTTAAAATTAAACCATTTGTCGCCCCTTTTGAAACAGTTCCCCATGTAATTGTAACAACAAGATAAACAGAAATATCTAAACAAAAGTTCAATGCAGTTTTATATTGTTGACATTTAAAAGAAACAAATTGATAATCGTTTTAAAATATTTTAAACAAAATATTAAGTTTTTTTAAAAATACTAGTTATTCCCTTTCTTCCCCACAGCCCAAAAATCTCCATTCAAATGAAGCGCTTGTGAATCCCACTCCAGGTCTGACTTGGCACAGGATCTGAGAGCTTATGCTGGGAAATCACAGCCAGCTCCTGCTCCATGGGGAAATCCAGCGGCATAATGTAGCTAAGAAATTGTGTCAGAGCTAGGCTAGTAAGTTCAGATTTCTGTGTTTGTGCAGATGTTAAAACGTCGGGGCAACTCTGCTGAGAAATGCAGAAAATACCCTAAAACCCACTAAATCTCAGACCATTATTTTGATTCGATACCAATGATTAAAATCTCTACTAGGCATTATTTAAAACAAACAATATGTCCTTTTAAAGAGTAAAGAAAAAAAATGTGTATAAAAACTGCAAAGATGTAGGAACTCAACTGTCACAACTAATGGGATTGAGCTTCTACAAATGGAACCAAAGTCAATGTTGTGTGTAATGTGTACTGATGCACCTTGTCAGCCAGTCAGAATTGTACAATAGTCTAGGGTGCAATCAAATTTTCATTAAATGTCAAAAAAATTCTTTCTAACCCAATTGCCCGAGCTGAAATTATCAAGGGCTTCAGCAGCTTCTACTCTCTCGTTACTTCGAATGTCTGCATCTACCGCTGCCCATCTGCCTATTGATTGGTAGGAAGCCCAGAATGGGAATTCCATCTCATTAATCATGTCACAGAACAGGGATTAAGACAAGTCTTTGGTTTAAGCTTCACAGCATCTGACCATTGCCCATCAGTGCGTTTGATAGCTGATGATATGCAAAGAATGCCTGAAGCCCCATGAGGTCATCTGACAGCAGAACTTCTGAACAGCCTTTCTTCACAACTTGGCAAGTGCAACTGGATAACATTGTTTTTTGGCACTGAAGGCCTAAAAGGAGAGAATGCATTGAAAAAAACACTAGCATTATCAATCTTCAAAAGTTTTCTCTTATTAATTGTTTAATTGAAAGTATGCAATTTCAGACTAATGAATCCAACTATCATAATTATCTACACCAGAAGATGTTTAGTTTCCTAAAAATATAATGATTTAAGCTTGTTTTTACCACTGCAGGATGCATCTCCTGCTGTTACTGAAGGACTGACAGGTTTCCATGCCTAACAGAAGTCAGTGCAGCATTGTTATTCACTAAAAGCTTTCAGTAACTGTGCAATTTGTTTTAATTAACAATGCAATAAAAGGAAAGTGAATTTTATTAATTTATGGAAAAATGTCACCGCTGTAGAGATACAACATTTCAGTGCCCCTTCCTTTCTTACCCAATTTTGTTCTAATTTATGTCATTGAAATACCTGAATGAATACACAGTGGAAGATACAGGGAATGGAAACAATTCTAGGAAAAACTGCGGGATGGAACTTAATGGTATTTAATTTCAGTTGGATGAAAATGATTGATGTCATTCGAGTTTTAACCAGTGAGGTGCATTCATTGACACATGCCTTACATTTTTACCCTATGATATTAGTCTAATGCTCCTTTTGAAAACTCAATCAATTTATTTATGTGCATGGCCCAGGGAGTTTAAAAATTATAAGCATAAATGCACCTTCATCAGGCTGCTTTGCCTGTATCTGCTGCTATATTGATTGAAGCTGTCACGGAGCAATGAATCCTTTGATTGCATTCCCAATCCAAGCACAGTTATTGTGTTTGCTGTCATTGGAAATTCTGAGTATTAATAAAGCAGCGAGTGGGGGTGTTGGTAATAAAATAAATCTCTTTACAGGAATAGATGCATTGAACATTAGTTGCAAGTGTCTGTATTGGTTACAACAGTTCTGTTTTTCAATCATATGAATGCCTTTTTAAAAAAAATATGAATTATTGGCTTGTCAGGTGAGCCAGAAAGGTTAATTTTGCACTAAATTCTACATGATTTTGGTTTCCATGTTAACATCAGTGAAAGAATGTAAAATTAATATTCAAATGTTTATAAGGAACACTCCCTTCATTCCATTGACCCCCACATGACCCCACTGTAGTGCTGCTTTTGTCTTCGAGACCAGAGGTCTTGGGATGTAATGGGCTGCTTGCTGTTGGTTTTTGGTACTCTGGTTAGCCTTTTGTTTACAGCACTGAACCTGGTTGCACATAGCCTCAACGTATCACAGCAACCGGTAATTTAGGTAATGTTGTAGTGCATACAGAGTAAGACGTCTGTGGAATGACCAGCTGATGGCATAAAGTCACAGGCAATACGGAATTCACACAAGCACTGCCAAATTGGGCTATGTCAATGAACTTGCTGCAGGAAAAGACCGCACCCTCATGCTCTGTGTTAAAGGGATCGTCTGTTGTTCATATCGAGGGGGTTGAATAGCAGTTGTTGAATCTGTAGAGAGTTTGATTTGCTTAGAGAGCAGAGTTCATCATTTCAGGGAGCTATTGGGGAGGATTTAAACTAATTTGGCAGGGCTAAGGATGGGAGAGTTGGTGTACGATGAGATGCAGTGTTTAGTGAGACTATGGGAAAGGACAGGGCAAAATTGCAGTCAGTAGGTGAAGTGTAAAATGGGGACAAAATCAAAACGGGTGATGAATATGGGACTGAAGGTGTTATATTTGAATACCCGAGGTATACAGAATAATGTAGAAGATCTTGTAGTACAGTTAGACGTTGGCAGGTATGAGATACGGGCATCACTGAGTTGTGGCTGAAAAGGTCATTATTTGGGAGCTTGACATCCAAGGATACTCATTGTCACTTTTACCACGCCCCAACAAACGTGACAAGTTAGCCATAATAAACAAGCAACACAAAATGCAATGCAGATAGACTGAAAAGATACCTGGCTTCTGTACCTATGGTGGGGGAGTCTATGACCAGTGGGCACAGCCTCAGAATAGAGGGATGTCCATTTATAACAGAGATGAGGAAGAATTTCTTTAGCCAGAGGGTGGTGAATCTGGAATGCCTTGCCACTGACAGCTGTGGGACTATACTTAAAGCAAAGGTTGATGGGTTCTTGATTAGTCACAGCATCAAAGATTACATAGACAAGGCAGGAAATGGGGTTGAGGGGAATGATAAATCAACAATGATGGAATAGCAAAGCAGACAAAATGGGCTGAATGGCCTAATTCTGTTCCTATATTTTATGGTCCTATAGGAATAAAAAGAGCAGGGCTACCTGCTAGAAAAGGAGGGATAAAGTGGCCACAAATTTCCATTCGTGAACACGTCTCAGATAATCCTGTAACTGCAAGCTTGTACTTTGGAGGCAGGTTTTCTCCATGGATCTGGTCAAGGAATCTGCCACATCATCCAGGTGAAGATACAGAATAGGGCCCTGGCCGTCCTGCTCATGAAGTAAAGAAGACTTTAGCATTTAATTTCTGTGCCACAGATCTGAGGCCATAAAAGCTGGCACAACAGTTTGCAACCCAGTACTCTACCAGCAGGGTCATAGAGACTTGGTTTGTTCGGAGAGCAGGGTTCATTAGCATTTTGCTTGAAACAAAAAGACAGTGCCTCCTGCAAGGAGTTCCTTGGCTTTGCAGGTGAAGGTTCGATTCTCAGAGCACAATTTCCAAATGTGCAAACCTCTTGAAGCAAACAAGAGCAATCCTTTGAGTTGTGAATCACTTCAAGTTGCTTTCTAATTTTGCTACTTTCCCATCTGCTTGATAGAAATGACCCCTCGTGTTAACCTTCCAGTTCTTAACATTTTGCTGCATTTTCGCATTATTCACTAAACTTACCACATAAAGATAAGGCCAGTAATTAATAGCTCAACAGTCATCTGGATTTTGAAATCAATGCGCACAACAGCCTATCTTAGAACATGAAAAATAAAAAGTGTATTGTATTATTTACTCAAGTTGTGAATGGATTTAGTCAATTTTAAAATAGCTCACTTGTTTTTCTCACTTCTTCTTTTGTTGTCTATCATTATCCCGAAACCCAATCTCTCTGAGCCTCAGCAATACACAGAAAGTCCTAGAGGATCTCAGCAGGTCAGGCAGATTGTATGAAAATGAATAGATAGTTCGCATTTCAGGCCGAGACACTTCTTCAAGACTTTCACTGCCTCGCTTTTTACAGCTACAGTGCCTATAAAAAGTATTCATCCATGCCCCTCTCTGGAAGTTTTCATGTTTTATTGTTTTACAACATTGAATCACAGTGAATTTAATTTGGATTTTTTGACGCTGACCAACAGAAGACCCTTGCCTGTCAAAATGAAAACAAGTTTCTACAAATGTGTCCAAATTTATTACACTCATTAAACAAAAAATAATTGATTGCATAATTACTCAACCCCTTCAAGTCAGTATTTAGTAGATGCACCTTTGGCAGCAATTACAGTCTTGAGTCTGTGTGGATAGGTCTCTATCAGATTGCATGGGGATTGTGAGTGAACAGCCCTTTTCAAATCCAGCCACAAATTCTCAATTGGATTGAGGTCTGGACTCTGACTTGGCCACTCCAAGACATCAACTTTGTTGTTTTTAAGCCATTCCTGTGTACCTTTGTCTTCATGCTTGGGGTCATTGTCTTGCTGGAAAACAAATCTTCTCCCAAGTCGAAGTTGTCATGCAGACTGCATCAGGTTTCCTCCAGGATTTTACTGCATACATTTTACCCTCTGCTTTCACAAGCCTTCCAGGGCCTGCTGCAGGGGGTGAAGCATCCCCACAGCGTGATGCAACCACCACCAAGCTTCACGGTAGGATGGTGTGTTTATGATGATGCGTAGTGTTTGGCTTATACCAAAAATAGCGTTTAGTCTGATGGCTAAAAAGGTTCATTTTGGTTTAACCAGACCATGGAATCTTCTTCCAGCTGACTTCAGAGTCTCCCACATGCCTTCTGGCAAACTCTAGCTGAGATTTCATGTGAGTTTTTTCAACAATGGCTTTCACTTTGCCACTCTCCCATCAAGCTGTGACTGGTGAAGCACCCGGGCAACAGTTGTTGTGTGTACAAAAGCTGGATGAACTCAGCAGGTCGGGCAGCATCCGTTGAAATGAGCAATCAATGTTTCGGACCGAGACCCTTCGTCAGGACCCTTCGGTGTCGGCCTGAAACGTTGACTGCTCATTTCAACGGATGCTGCCCAACCTGCTGAGTTCATCCAGCTTTTGTACGTCTTGATTTGACCACAGCATCTGCAGTGTACTTTGTGTTTACCAGTTGTATGTGCAGCCTCTCCCATCTCAGTCAGTGAAGCTTGTAACTCCTCCAGAGTTGTCATAGGTCACTTGGTGGCCTCCCTCACTAGTCCCCTTCTTGCATGGTCACTTAGTTTTTGAGGACGGCCTACTGGAGACAGATTTATAGCTGCGCCATATTCTTTTCATTCTTGATGATTGACTTACCTGTACTCCAAGGGATAATCAGTAACTTAGAAATTTTCTTGTATCCATCTCCTGATGAGCATTTCAATAACCTTTTCACAGAGTTGCTTGGAGTGTTCTTGCATCTTCATGGTGTAGATTTTGCCAGGATACTGATTCACCAGTAGTTATACCTTCCAGCTTCAGGTGTATTGTTACTGCAATCAGTTGAAACACTGTGACTGCACACAAGTGATCTCTATTTAACTAATTATGTGACTTCTAAAACCGGTTGGCTGCACCAGTGATGATTTAGTGTGTCATCTTAAAGGGAGTGAGTAATTATGCAATAAATTGTTTTGTGTTTAATAATTGTAATAAATTTACACCAATATTCCAAAATTTGTTTTCACTTTAACGTGAAAGAGCCTTTTCTGTTGATCAGTGTTAAAAAAGCCAAATTAAATTCACAGTGATTCAATGGTGTAAAACAATAAAACATGAAAACTTTCAAGGGGGGTGTTGATTACCTCATACACACTGTTTATTGAATTCACCGCTATAATTTGCATCTCAGTGCTTTGGTCCTTTCTGAATCTTTTAATCTGGTCTATTCCCATCTTTCAATATTTTCCCAGCATTCACCAGTGTTCCTGTTGTGTTTGCAGCCCTGCTGTCAGTTCACACATTTGACCGCATATGGGGTATTTTTTTAGCCAGAGGGCTCTGGCAAAAATGTAGAATAAATCTGCCCTACCATCATGTAACTTACTCTGGGTAATTCTGGAGCACTGCAAGTAATCAAGTTTTCTAGTTTTAATGCGTAAATACTAATTGTTATTCCTTCTAAGCATGTATATTGCGGAAAAATTCCTAATACCATTGGAAAACGTGCTTTTAAAATGCAAATAATACACACAAAATACTGGTGGAACGCATGAGGCCAGGAAGCATCTATAGGAAGAAGCACTGTCGACATTTCGGGCCAAGACCCTTCGTCAGGGCCAACGAGGATCAAATTTTGAAAGATGGGGTCAGGCTATTGCAGCAAGGCATGCTTTGGATACTTGTTAAATATTTTATAAGACCTTTGGACTCTGCCCCTATGTGAACAAAATGTGACCTTATGACTTTGTTTATTGATAAATAACTTTATAAGTAGGTTATTATCATAAATGAAAATCTGTTACATCAGGAGAACACCTAATCATCAATAGTTTAATTCTTCAGCAAACCTATAATTTATTTAAAAGATGCTGTGAGGTGATTTATTAAATATTTTAATTTTCCTATATTAATTTGATCAATTCCACTTAAGTAAGCAGCCATTCTACATTAGCTAGATGAACAGACTTGTAAGTAGATCAGACATCCAGTCAATATAAAATGGATAGGCCTTTAATTTATTGCTTTGCTCTGCCTACATTGTCCTGCATGGCAGATATGTGTGTTATGCTTTGAAGTAACTAACTGGCCTTCTACTCTTTATTAACAGGACATTGTTTTATGAGCTTCGAGTGGCAATAGAGCAGCTGACAGCCAGACCTTCCTGTCCAACTTTCCTCCGAAATGCATGTCACAAAGCTATGAAGGTCATTTGTAAGCTGGCTCCAGGGTCATAGAGTGCAAGAGCCTCCTTAACATGAGATAATTTGCAAATGGTGACATTCGTTATACTTAAGAATTCCAGGGGATATTGTTTATGTTGTAGTATTTTTTTGGGTTACTTTTAATTACTGATGACTGAAGTTCGCGTATTGCTATAATGTTTTACGTTTCTCAACTTCAGGTGATGAGGGTTACCTTTTTAATAGTATGTTTGCATTAGATTAATTGCTATTAGAATGGATTTTATATAAATGTGGGGGCACAATTTGTTCAGAGGATTGTGTGAATAGTCCATTCATGTGCAAAACAGATATTGGATTTCCAGCGTATGTTGATCATCCATTTTCTTGTTTTTTTTTCTAAAGCAAATGTAACCTGAATATGCATTATCTTGAACATCTCCTCTCCATGTAAAGAATCAGCATTGTTGCATTGCAAGAATTTAAAATAGAACTAGTAAATAGTTTATTTTTAAAAATTGGTTATTTAGTGCTAGGTCAGTGTAAACCTTGACTAAAATTTGCATGTTTAATAGGTGTAAATGTTAAATAAGCATAGGGCTAGTTTTTAAATAATTACTGTGAAGTGCACATAAAGCTTATTGCTCAGGCTCTTTTAGTTTGTTGGCACAAATGACTTCCATTTTTTCAGCTTGCCCTCAGGGATTGATAACTTTTAAGTTTTTGTTTAATGAGGTTAATAAATTAAGCTGATAACTGACACTTTGTAAGAATCTTCCAAATAAGTTACATAGGTCAGCTTTGTTTACCAGTGGTCTGTTTAATATTTCATGAATGTATCAATAACATTACTGTGAACTGGTATCTGACACAAGTACTGTGAAGGTCATTTTTTTGTTTTGGCAGATTACAATGGATGGTGTTTCAGTAAAATGTTTTCTGATGCAGTGGACCTTACTATTCTCCATCACTCTGAATAATTTTTTGCAGATATTTTTAGGAAGCAGGTATTTTGATGAATTTAAACTTATAACTGTCCCTAGATAAATCTGCTTTCTACCAATATGGATAATAGAACTATGTTTGAGTGCACAACTATACTTGTACTTGACATCTTCAAACCGATCAATTACTAAAGCAAAAGCAAACTAAACTCTGGATACAGATTCCCTGTGATAAAACATGGTAGAAATTCTCAGCTAATCAGGTAGTATCTGTGGAATTCAGTGATGTGAAAGCTTAACTCTAATTCTTCCTCCTAGTGGCGTGCTCAATGATTTTTCGGCAGGACTGTCAGTACTCCACTGGTTTAAACTGAGGTGCAAGTAATTTCAGCTGCCGATCTTACATTGATTTTAAATATAACATTTAAAAAATACAAATTCATGTAAATAACATGTGTAGGATATTATAAATAAGGCACCTGAAATTCTCAGAGAATTTACATCTTTAGTCATGCTACCTTGACGTAGAGGGTCATCTCTGACTTGACCACATAAAGGAGCTGATGGAGTGGCATATTTTCTTTAAGAGAAGAACAAATTGTCTAGCTTTTCACCTGGCTGAGCAAGCAGTGGTCTGGGACCAGTTGTTTTCTCCCAACTTTGTCTTTTTCCAGCCAGCCCCCGTCCCCCTTTCTCCACATCCCACCACCACCTTTTGGTTCGCATATTGCCATAATAGCTGAAGTGAAGATTTGCCTGCAAGACTCTGCATTCGACCTTACCTATTATTTTCAACTTGAACAAAATCCTACATGAACTCCTGAGGATGGGGCACAGCAAGGAAGATCAAAACCGAGAAGGACTCCACATTCCCTGTTTTTATGCAAAACTATTTCTTTATTACTACTTACTTACCACTG
Source organism: Hypanus sabinus (assembly GCF_030144855.1). Taxonomy (NCBI): domain Eukaryota; kingdom Metazoa; phylum Chordata; class Chondrichthyes; order Myliobatiformes; family Dasyatidae; genus Hypanus; species Hypanus sabinus. The sequence continues at coordinate 58,799,831 of NC_082713.1, read as the reverse complement.
GTATCTAGGGGAGCAACGTAGGTCCTCCATCTCTGGCAGTGTTTAGGATTGCTTCCATCATATCAGTATCTTTCTCTCGGTATTCACTATTGTCTGGCATGCATGACCCAAATGGAGGCTCAGGAATACCACTGCACTCTAACCTATAAGGGTTCTTCATTGATGTTTCCATAAAAATTTTGTTTTACCAGTCAGGGTTGTTAACCCTGAGCTGAACCCCTGAACTTGGGGGATGGGTGGACCACTCTGCCCTTTAACCTGTTTGGCATGGGTGATCCTACCAAGAGATATTGTATAAATCCCTGACTCCAGCCAATGTACAGGTCATCGAGGCCCGCAAGCCTCCAAACCACAACATGGTTGTAGTGCTGACAGTAATAGAAGGCAGCTATTTCTTTAAGTCAGAAGAAATGCTAAAGGGAATAGACAAGTTAGAGTTGGGGAATTACTTCGATGAGTTGAGGGTTGAGTCAACTACTCTCTATAATAATAGGGTTTTTAGCCCAAAATTGAGAAGTTTGGCTGTTTGTTTAGTTAAGCATTAAATCGCTTTGGTATATATTGAGTTTTAGAATTTGTGTAAAATCACTGAGGAAATCATTAAAATTGTAGAAACCATGTTCAGCATAATTAAAAGGCTTCAAAGTTTGTCTTTTATTACAAACATTATTGATAATAATGCTAAAGAAATATAAATTGTATTTCCATTCAAAGTTTGAGTTTTATTTACATGAGAGACACCAACTGGATTTTTCACCAGAAAACAATCAGATTCTGTTATGTCAACTGTTGATTGTTGCTGATTAGGCCATTCTCTATAAAACACCATTTTAAACCTTAAATTCATGCATTGGAAAAACTTTATAATGTGACTGATGTTATAATGCTTACATTGAGCATGAGATATAAATAGAATTCCGTAATTGCCTATTAAGCTTTTTTTTAAACCATCCTTTTTTTTTTGCATACTTTGTTTCATTGTTAATTACAAACTTGCAGAAGGGTTGTTTAATGTTTTCCAATTCCACATTAAATAGCTTTGGCAGCATTAGACTTTTCCCATCACAGTGGAATTTACTCTGATAACCTTAGAAGTTATATCGCCTCAAATATTTGATCGATCAATAGCTGTCCGGGGTACTATTTATAAAGTGCTATGCACCTTAAAGAAGAAAAATAATTGAATCCGTTGGTAAAATTGAGGGCTGTGCTAATATTTGCAGTAGCTAAGCAAAGAAAGACTGTCACTGCTGAGCTCCTGTCATAAAACAACATTGAATTCATAGGAAGTCCATCAACATCTGCAATAAGCCAAGATACATCACATGAAAGTCTAGAATATAAAAGAAATGTTGTTTCTTTAAAAGGATATTGCTCAGTTTTAGTTACCTTTGAGAATGTGCTGGTAACCTGCAGTTTTGAAACAGTTTAGTTCTTCCAGTGAAGGTACTCCCACAGATTTGATCAGGGGGCTGTTCCAGGAGTTAGACATAGTAGCAATGAAAGGAGAGTGGTAAATTTCTAAGTCAGCATTGTGTGTGAATTGGAGTGGAACTCGAAGTTAATTCCATCCATCGTGTTTGCTAGCCTTAAAAATTCAGAAGTTGCATGTTGCAACAATTTCTGAAATTTATCATCTTATGTCTGAAAACTTTTTGTTCAGACTAAAGGAGCCTAATATTTCAATAACAGGGACTTAATTAAAATTGTTCAGGATGATATAATTATTACAATTATTTCCAACTTCCTTATTTCAAATTTGAGGAATACTATGCGCATTCTACACTCAGGTACAGGAGTGGAACCAGGTGTGGTCTTTTGCTGCTGTAGCCCATCCACTTCTAGATTCAATGTGTTGTGTGTTCAGAGATGCTGCTCTGTACACCACTGTTGTAATGCGTGGTTTTATGGATTACTGTAGCCTTCCTGTCGGCTTAAACCAGTCTGGCCAACCTCCTCTGAGCTCTTACATTAACTGGGTGTTTTCACCCACAGAACTGCTGCTCTCTGGAAGATTTTGCTTTTTGCACCATCCTCTAAACTCTGGAGCCTGTTGTGCATGAAAATCCCAGGAAATCAGCAGTTCCTGAGATACTTAACCCACCAATAATCATTCCATGATCAAAGTCTCTTAGGATCATATTTCTTTACCATTTTAGTTTTTGATCTGAACAAAAACTGAACCTCTTGACCACGCATCCATGGTTTTATGCATTGAGTTGTAGCCACGTGTTTGGCTGATCAGATATTTGAATTAACAAGCAGGTGTACCTAATAAAGTGGCCACAGAGTGTATATATTAATTTCAGCATCCTAAGAAATGTTATTCTTTACTGCTTAATGAGCCTAATTTCTCTCCCAAGGGCAGCCATGATATTCAAGTCCGTTTTGCTTATGTGCACTTATTTTTAAAAGAATCAATAGGCTTGTATTTTTCTTCCTGTTTCAATTTTTAGTTTATTATATATTCAGGAAGTCTAATTCATTGTTTGCCACTATAGATTTTGCTACTCTTTCAGTCAATGTTAGGTTGCTAAATTAGTGCTGTTATAAAATCAAAAATGTTTAAATATAATGATGTATTATCAGACGTGTAGCTTAAATAGCTGGATTGGAGCTACAACACTGTGCTTGGTAGCTTTGAACTTTTTATAAGAACTTCCATATATGACCACAATGCTAAAATAAACATCCAGATTGCCATAAATTTAAAAATATTGCACTAACGAATGCAATACTTCACTCTCATTTTATTTTAGGATATTTGAAGTAGTGATCTGGTGGTTTAGTAAAAGATTTTGTAGTCAACACTGACATTAAAGTAACCTACCCACAGTGATCTAGAGTTCCTTGTGATTTAATTCACATTTTCTGGTCCTCTTTTCTTTTGAGAATCAATTTTATGAGGATCCAAAGTAGTCAGCAACATTCATGTTAATAAGCAGGTTAAGCAGTCAATTTTATCGAAGGATTCTTTGAAACAGGAAACTAGGAAGAAAAAGCCATGACTTTTATGCAATGTTTTAAATTCTTACCAGAGTGGAACATGCCAGGGTGAAGTAGAAGCTGAAATGTCTTAACCTTTGAAAATGAATATATCTTTTGTTCCTTTATAATAGCCATTATATTTTGCAATATTTTTCCAAGGAAATTAACCCACAAAATTATTTTAAGATCATAAAGATTTTAAAGCAATATAATAATGCTATAATTTCTAGTTAACACCATCTACAACATGTTTAACATTTACTGGGTCACCTACACTTAAAATAATGTGGCAGAGGCTGAAGTTCATTTCAGTTCATTTGATCATACTGGAGGAGATTGCAAAATAGCACATTGTACAAATGATCAAAAAGTCACTGAATACACCATTTGAATTTCTACATTTAGTTTTCCACATTTAACTACAAAGACTTGTACTGAAAAACTCATTGTCAGTTTCACTGTATGATGATAGTAAATGCTTAAAACAGTTTGTATATAGCAAGTGTTAAATAGTTCCAATATGATGAAATAATCAAATAAACTGTAAATATTAATGAAAACAGTGATGAATGACTGTTTTATAAATCTTAGTAACAGCAAGTTGCCTAAAATTTATCATTCATTAGTTAATCAAAATGATCTTAGAAATATTTAAAGTTACACACACACAATATTTTTTCTTAGTGTATACTTACACATGCATAGAAATGATTGATCTATCTTATCAGTAATGAAAATTATAGAGCTGTTGCAGTACAATGTTTGTTTGTAAAAGACATTTTAAGTACATTTGAGATATAATATTGGCAGAGAGTTTGAATGCTTAGCAGCAAAAATATATAGAGAAGCAGTAAAAATTAAAATTGATATTTCAAAATTAAGTATGCATTTTATACATTGGAAACAGTATCAACTTCATAAACTGGCATCTGGTCAGTGAGAGTACTATTCAGTTGAGGGGAAAAATGGACATCTGGCATGAATTCATCTCTTTTTATATATTTAAATAGCTTTGCTATTTCTGTCCGTTCATCCGCTCATAGGGAGTCGTATGTAATGAAGCATGTAGTTGTAACTAGGCTATACCTCAGCTGGAAAATGTCAAATTATATTATGTATTCTTCAAAAGCATAAATCATGCTTAAGATTTCTTTTTAAAATGTGAAGGTAACGGGAGAAAAATTGACGATTTTGATAATAAGTCACCAGGAATTACAAGATGGATTTCATAAAAAAAACTTCCATGTTATTGTTGTCAGAAGCAGAGATCTCAGGAGACCTTAAGTATTCATGGTACAAATGTGATTATAAAGATTGTAAGATTATGCAGATGTTCGAATGTACTGGGGAATCTCAGGCAGCCTTTATGCTTTGAATGCCACATTTGAATGTTAAACAATGCCTTTGAGAGACAAGCACAGTCATAAATAGGTTTTAATTATTTCTTGTGTATCATCAAGATGTGGACCTGTGTGCTTTAAATGTTTGTGTTTGTAAAATATTAATTAAAAAGCATATATATCTGACTCTGCAGATCCATTCAACAATGACCAGCAATGTCTACCTTTTGTGATGATGTCTTCATAATAAAGATAAAGGAACAGACACTGAGTCAGATTGCAGGAAGTTTATGCTAATTATTTCTATTACAATTGTAATAATGTGCAGTATTGTTTTGTTATTGATGCTTATTCTTTGAACATACATTTTTGTGTGTTCTACACTCTGTAATGCAATGCATACTTGAAATAAACAGAATAATAAACTTATTTCCAGCACCTAATTCAGCAGCTGTTTCTGAGTTTGTTTATTTTAAGATTTATTAAATGGTCACATCTTTGGAAGCTGGGGCTTCTGCTAAACGTTATAAATTGCTGGTCAGTAAGGAAACAATCTTTCATATCTATAGGATATTTAGATTTTTAATGTTCAGATGGTCATAGAAAATACCAAGAAATGAGGAGTTTTCTTATCTTATTCCAAAGAATTGTTGTTAGTATTTACTACTAGTCAAAGGACATTGCCGCTTTGAGTTAAGTGATCATTTTTAAATTATTCAGAGAAATTAATATCTTAGGCTAGAAACAGCAGCATTTATTAATAGTTAATATAGTCTTCATGCCGGCAGATTCAAGCATACCAAGTGAAAAATAAAGGGCCTTTGCAAATAAAAATTTGTAATCATTACTCAATGGCTCTTATTACTATAATAAAATATATTTTGTCATTAAAATTCTTGGATCTTTATGAAAAGTTTAACTAAACGCTTAAGTAGAGGAGCGGTTGTGAGGAAAGTAAACGTTAAGCTTACGTACAAAGACAGGAACCAAAAGGTTGAGTATAATGTGACTAATATTCTGAGTTGCATTTATTTCAATGCAATGTGTATTTTAGGTTCAGCTGATGGTGTTAGAACATGGATTAGCACGTGGAATTACAATATTTTAACCATTAGTGAGACTTGGTTGCAGGAGAGGCAGGACAGGCAGTTCAATGTTCTGGGGTTCCTTTCTTTCAGGCTTTACACAGTGACAGGGATTATTTGTAAGTCAAAATGTCACAGCAGTGCTCAGACAGGTCAGACTGGAAGGCTCATCTACTGAAGCTATATGGGTGGAACTGAGGAATAAAAAAGGGAATGATGATGTTTTCCGGAAAGTTGTCTTTATAGGGATCCCAACTACAGAAAGTATAATACTGGATCTCTTATTAGGAAACAAGACAGGGCAGGTGACAGAAATGTGTTTAAGGGAACACTTTGGATCCATTGATCATCATTCCATTATTTTCAAGATATTTAGAACATTTATGCCCAAATACAGAACTGGTCCTTGGGTTGAGAATCTAAATTAGAGGAAGACCAATTTTGATGGCATCAGAAAGGATTTGGCAGATGTAGATTGGGATAGGTTATTTTCTGGCAAATGGTTATTTGGTCAGTGGGAGTCCTTCAATAATGAAATATTGAGAGTACAGAGATTGTACGTTCCTGTTAAAATAAATGGCAAGACTAACAGGTTTAAGGAACATTGGCTTTCAAAGGATATTGAGGCCCTAGTTAGGAAGATGGAGGAGGAGGTGCAAGGAAGGTATAGACTGCAAGGAACAAATGAGGCACTTGAGGAGTATAAGAAATGCAAGGAAACACTTAAAAGGGAAATCTGGAGGGCTAAGAGAAGGCATGAATTTGTTTTGGCAGACAAGAAAGAGAATCCCAAGGGCTTCTATATATTAAGAACAAAAGGACGGCAAAGGAAAAAAATTGTCCACTTAATGTTAAGTAAGATAATCTATAGATGTAGCCAAAAAATAGGGATATCTGAAATTGATTTTTGCATCTGTATTTACTCAGGAGGTGGACACAGAGTCTAAAGAATGGAGGCAAAACAGTAAAAGCGTATCCAGATTACAGAAGAGGGGGTGCTTACAGCAAATTAGGTTGAGTAAGTCCCCAGGGCCTGACAAAGTATACCCCTGGAACTAGTGGGAGGCAAGTGCAGAAAGCTGGGGACGTGGCAGAGGTATTTAAAATGAGCTGAGCTACAGTGAGATACTGGAGAATAGCTAATGTTGTTCAAGAAAGGTGGTAAGAATAAGCCGGGAAATAATAGGCCTGTTATTGGAATGATAGGCCTTAATAAGTTATTGGAAGGTATTTGAAGGGACAGGATATGTAGGTATTCGGATAGTGGCTTATTAGAGTCAGCCATCATGGCTTTGTGTAAGCTAGGTAGTGTCTCATCAATCTTACAGTTTTTCCAAGGAGATTACCAGGAAAGTTGAAGAAGGAAAGGCTGTGGATGAGGTTCACATGGACTTTAGCAAGGCCTTGGACAAAGTCTTGCATAGGTTCAGGCTCATGGCATTCAGGATGAAGTAGTAAATTGGATTCAACTTTGGCTGAGAAGGAGATGCCAGAGACTGGAGGCTTGTGGCTGGTCGTGTGCCACAGAGATCTGTGCTGGATTCATTGTTATCTGTCATCTGTATTAATGATCTGGATGATAATGTAGTAAACTGGATCAACATATTTGCAGGTGACACCAAAACTGGGAATGTAGTGGATAGCATGGAAGACTATCAAACCTTGCAATGGGATCTAGACCAGCTGGAAGAATGGGCTAAAAAAAAAAAATAGGAGATGGAACTTAATGCAGACAAGTGTAAAATGGGATGTCAAGCCAGACTTACACAATGAATGGTAGAGCACTGAAGTGTGCAGTAGAACAAAGGGATCTGGGATACAGATACATAATTCCTCAAAAGTGGTACAGGATTGATAGGATCATAAAGAGCTTTTGGCACATTTGCCTTCATAATCAAAGTATTGAATACAGGACTTTGGATGATAACGTTGTATAAGACATTGGTGAGGCCAAATTTGGAGTATTGTGTGTGGTTTTGGTCACCCACCTACAGAAAAGATATCAATAAGATTGAAAGAGTAAGAGGAAATTTACAAGGATGTTGCCAGCATTGAAGATCAGAGTTATAGGGAAAAGTCGAGTAAGTTACGACTTTATTCCCTGGAGCATAAGAGAATGAGGGGAGATTTGATAGAGGTATACAAAATTATGAGTGGTATAGACAGGGTAAATGTAAGCAGGCTTTCTCCACTGAGGAGGTTGTGTGCAACTACAACTAGAGGTCATGGGTTAAGGATGAAAAGTGAAATATTTAAGGGGAACCTGTGGGGGGGGGGAATCTTCTTCACTCAAAGGGTGGTGCAAGTAATGGATGCAGTTTCAACAGAAATTTGGATAAGTATGTGGATGGGAGGGGTTTGGAGGTTTTTGGTATGGTTGCAGTCAGTGGGAATCAGCGGAATTAACAGTTCAACACAGACTAGTTTCTGTGCTGTAGCACTCTATAACTCTATTTGAGAAACAACCTTATTTAAGCTTCAGTTTGCCATCTGTCTTTGCAGAAATTTTGTTCTGGAGTTTCATATAAAAACACAAGTATCAGTATATTTGCACTGGCATTTGCTGAAGGTCAGAATGTAGTTTGTGGCCATGTGATTGTTATCCCCAATCAAGCTGCTTTGGGAAATACAGAACTGAATTGAGTTTGCTCAGCTAAATCCACCTGTACAATGGAAATGGATTTAAATACAAAAATCCTTTATCACTTCACATCAATTCCTATTTCTCCATTGATTATTTTGGTAAAAATTAGAGCAATACACTGTTTGGAATGTCAGTCTATCCCTGCCAGCAACTCCTAGAGTTACACATTCAATATGTATTCCTGTTGTTATATTTCCTCTATTATAATAATATTTTGAGTATTATTCATATTGCATATCCTGAGCCACTATGTTTATGCTGCTTGAAAGCAACTCCATTCTTAAGCACAAGAAACTCTGCAGATGCGGAAAATCCAAATCAACACACACAAAATGCTGGAGGAACTCCAGCATCTGTGGAAATGAATAAGCAGTCGCCATTTTGAACCAAGACCCTTCTTCAAGACTGGAATGGCAAGGGGAAGGTGCCAGAATAAAAAGGTGGGGGAGGGGAAGGAGGATAGAAGGTTAAAGGTGAAGCAAGGTGGGTGGAAAAGTTAGACAGCTGGAGCTGAAGGAATCTGAGGGGAGAAGAGTGGACCTTAGAAGAAAGGGAAGGAGGGGCACAACAGAAGGAGGTGTTAGACAGGTGAGAAGAGCTAAGAAGCCTTAGTGGGGAATAGAAGAGGGGAAGGGGAGTGATTTTTTTTTTTACTGCCATCAGGTTGGAGCTACCAAGGCAGAATATAAAGTGTTGCTCCTCCACCCTAGAGTGGCCTCATCATGGAACAAGAGGAGATCATGGACAAGCATGTTAGAATGGGAATGAGAATCAGAATTAAAATGTTTGGCCCCAGTAAAATTCCACTTTTGGCAGTTGGAGCAGAGGCGCTCAACAAAGCAGTCTCTCAATTTACGACAGTTCTCACCAATGTAGAATAGGCCACGTCAGGTCCACCTGATACAATAAGGTGACTTGCAGATTCACAGGTGAAGTGTTCCTTCATGTGGAAGGGCTGTTTGGGGCCATGAATGAAGGTGAAATGTCCCTCTTCAAAGAATGAGGGTTCTTTTCTTCCACCATTGTCGTTGCCTTCACCCACACTTCTCTATTTCCCAGACATCCGCACTCACCCCATCTTCCTGCTGCCTTAACAGTGATAGAGTTCCTCTTTTCCTTACCTATTGTACCACCCCATGAGTGTCCACATCCAACACTTCGTTCTCCACATCTTCTACCATCTCCAAAGGGTTCCTCCCACCAAACACATCTTTACCTCCCCCCTCCCAACTCTTCGCTCTGTGCAAAGATCGCACCCTCCATGATTACCTTGTCCATTAATCCTTCCCCAATAAACTTCCTCCCAGCACTTATCCCTGCAAGCAGTCAAAGTGCTACACCTACCCATTTACCTCCTCCCTCCCTCACCCACATTCAGGGCCCCAAACAGTCATTTCACATGAAGCAAAGCTAGACCTGCAGATCTGCTGGGGTTGTCTATTGTATCAGGTGGTCCTGAAGTGGCCCCCTCTACACAAGCTTCAAAGTACATTTAATGTCTGAGAAATGTATACCGTATACATCCTGAAATGGTTTTTCTTCACAACCATCCGCGAAAACAGAGGAGTGCCCCAAAGAATGAGCTACAGTTAAATGTTAGAACCCCAAAGTCCCCCACCCAGCTCCACGCATAAGCAGCAGCAAGCAACCATCCTCTCTCCCCCTCCCATAGGCAATAAAACAGCATCAGTACCCGTCACCGAGCACTCAAGAGTGAGCAAAGCAATGGCAGAGACACAGACTTGCTGTTACACTAAAGACCATGATTCACCTGATATTCAACATACCACCAGCTCTCTCTCTCCCTAATAAGGGAGAAAGAGGTGTCTCCGTTTTCACAGTGAGCAGGGAGACATTAACAAACAACTCGCTAGTTTATGATGTTAAAAGTCAGTTGCGTCACTTTTTACAGGCTCTGTGCCCAAAGATCTGGGCACACAGCTGTAGATATTCCAACGTCCCCGATAACACACAGGTCTCCTGCCCCGACACCAACCTTTGATCCGTCTCCAGAGCCCTGAGAACAACAACGGCCAGTTACGAAACCCCGAGAGCAGGTCCCATTCCCGCAAAGAACCAAAGTTAGCATGTAACTCCAGGTCAGAGTCATGAAAAGAACCGTGGAAGAGAAAAATAGAGATTTTAAAGATGGAACTAGAGCTGTTTCCGAAGATGCAAGCAAAGGAGTCACCATTTAGCACCATCATCACTCCACTCATCATGTCGTAAATTGAAGGACTGCTTTGTTGAACACCTCCACTCCATCCACCCAAAGCAGAACTACACAGGGCCCAAACGTTACAATGCTGATTACCATTCCAACACGTCTGTCCATGGCCTCCTCTTGTTCCACAAAGAGGCTACCCATGGTGGAGGAGAAACACCTTATATTCTGACAGGGCAGCCTCCAACCTGATGGCATGGAAATTGATTTCGCCTTCCAGTAAAAAAAATCACTCCCCTTCTCCTCTTCTTCTATTCCCTACTATGGCCTCTTAAATCTCTGATGTATTGGAAAGGAAAGCACCATCATGGGAACAAATGTAGCGGAGACAAAGGAACTGATAAAAAGAGAACAATGTTTATGCAGGTGACAGGGCAGGAAGAGGTATAGTCAAGATAGCCATGGGAAGCTGTAGGTTTATAAAATATGTCAGATTAACTCCAGAGATGGAGATAGAGAGATCCAAAAAGGGGAGGGATGTGTCAAAAATGGACTAAGTGAACTTAAGGGCAGGGTTTGAGGCAAAGTTGATGAAATTGACGAGCTCACCATGAAGCCGTCATCAATGAGTTGCAGAGTATTACCAAGGAAGGTTAGAAATATGGACTGTTCTACATCGCCTACGAAGAGGCAGGCATAGCTGGAGCCCATGTGGCTGCCTATTGCTACCCCTTGAGTCTGGAGGAAGCAGGAGGAGCCAAAAGAGAAATTGTTTGGAGGGTGATTACCAGTTCTGCCAGATGGAGGAAGGTGGTGGTGGAGGGGAACTGGTTGGTTCTTTTATTGAGAAAGAAGCAGAGAGCTTTAAGGCCTTCTTGATGGGGGAGAGAAATGTAAAGGGACTGGACCTCTATGGTGAAAATGAGGAAACTGAGAGTATGAGAAGTGTCAGGGATGTAGGTGGGAAGAGACCGAAACAAGAGGGATAGAGTGGAGTCAAGGCATAAGAACAGAAATGCAGTGGGGCAGGAGCAGGCAGGAACAATGGGCCTACCCAGACAATCAGGTTTGTGGATCTTAGGTGGAATGTAGGAGAGAGCAGTGCAGGATAAAGGAATGATGAGCTTGTTGGCAGTGGATGGGAATTCTCCAGAACTGATTATTTTGGTGATGGTATTGGAGGCAGTTTTCTATGGTCTCCAGTGAGGTCCATCCTTAATACTGACTGTGCTAACAACCACCAGAAAATTTCTACTTAGTGCTGTGATTCTCTTTTCACCTAGTGAGTTCTGGTAAAAGTTTGGATTTGAAGAACTTATTTTCCTTTTTGTTCCTCATTTACACTTAGTCTTTCAACTATTAAGTTGTAGTTGAATAGTTAACTGGACACTTTGAATAAAGGATTCAAATATACACATATTTCAAATTGTGTTTCTAGAAAAAACATTGTCTTAAAAATGGAACTATTTTACAGTGAATAAATAGAAGCTGCTGAAAAAGCTTTGGATGTTTTAAGTCTGAAAGATTCATGAGAAAATTGCATCTGCCACAAGTGATACAGATGTAGCTGTATGAATCTGAGCCATATTTTCCAGCCCCCTTGAACCTATTCTGCTCCTTTGCCTGTGGTCTTAAACCCCTATTAAACCACACCACCTGCTGATGTTCACTTGTCAAGACTTCAGCATTTTATTAAAATGCTTTATTATATAGAGCAACATTTAATCTCACACTTCTCTCTTCTTTAACCCCTGGATTGAGCTCCTGGACACACATGGGAATATTCTTGGAATCTGAAGATTGCAGATTTTAATGAGGCTTATTTTCCAGATCCCTTATTTTTTTTTGTTTATTTTTACTTAGCTAAAATATTCCATGTGAAGTTCATTGTTTAATTGTAAGATCATGTGAAATCTCAGTTGAACTGCTGGTGTATACTTTGGTTATGACCTTTGTCCAATGAAGAGAGGCTCCTTAATGGAAAAACCTAAAACTTGATTTAAATAGCTGCATATGTGAGAAAGAACTGTTACTTAGTTGGCATAGTCAATTAGAACCAAAGGACCTGTTCCATACTGTGTAACTCTCTGACTCTGACCAATTTTAAATCTTTCAAAGCTGAGTAGGCTTTCAGTGAAGCAGTTTAAGAGAAGAAACGTGACAGAAGTCATGCAGATTCTCAAAACAGAGAAACACAAAGTGACAGGTTTGTGTCAGGCATATTGTGAATCACTACTTGGTATTCTATTTTAATCCAGTAGCATGTGGAAAACATTGTCTGCTCTCTCAAGACAAGGGGTCTCCTCGGATGAGTATAATATTAAAATATTTAATTGTCAATGCCGAACCTGAACTGGAGATTTTTAAAGAAAAGCAAAAGAAATGGCATGTTGTGTTGCACACATATCATAATTGATCAATATAAGCTACAGATGCAATAGTTTACTGAGCAGGCCAGCATATTCTTATAAAGTTGCCCCAATCCAAGCACAGAGCTGACTCCATCCTCACAATGAGTTCCTTTTGGATTTGGGTCAGGTAGCCAGGCTTCAAAAGAGGCCACTGGGGACCAGCTGAGTAACCGATTTCATGCAACACTATTGGTGGCTTGGTAGGCAATTTATGTTCAGAAATAGGTCAAGAAATGAAAGAGTTTTAACACATGCATCCTCCATAAAATCACTAAATATGAATATCACATCTATGACAAACTTAGTACAAATGCAAATCAACCTTGTATTAAAAGACATTTTGATCTTACCAGAATTGATTCCCATGTAATTTACTCTATTTTACTGTGAACAATGCCATGGGAGATCCACAAGTGTTCAAGTTTTCCTGCTGCTTGTGATTTTGTTGCAAACTGTACTAAAGTACATACCTGTTCCCCACTCATTTGTCTGAAGATTATGACAAAAATAATGCTAACTGCTAAGCAGATTGCTGGAAATTGCAGCTTTCATCCGAATTTGCCATGAGAAGGAACGATTGTGTTCTTTAAAGTGAAATCTATATGGTAACTGAGGGGGAAAGGAACACAAACAACAAAATCTAAGCTGCCTAGATGAAATGGAGTAGGAAGAAGATTGCACAAGTTAAATATTCTGGTCCACAGAATCTAAGACTAAATTTAAAAGAATTTTAGTCCTCCAACAAATGTTTTCATGTGAAGTTCACCTTAAAGACATTGTCACTATATGCTGACTTCACTAGCAACCAGTAAGGAAACTGAAAAAGGCTATAAGATCTGATGAAAGATCGTTTTACATAATGTTTACAGATGAAATCTCAAAAATTGTTAGTTATTTTTACTTCACCATAAAACCTGTCCAACTATAGTTTACACACATTCACTCCAGATCAATGTTGGACACAGGCTGTGCGAGTATCAAAGCTAATCAAACTAGTCTTTATGGGGTAATACATTCATGGTTAATAAGTGGAAAAGTAATGTGCAGTCCAGCAGATGGAAACTTTAACTGGAATTATCAACAAAAATGAGAAGAATGTTGGAAAGAACTTTCCATCAAATAATGTGCTTCAAATAATCAAATGTTTTCACACTGTAAGCAAATTAAAAGTTAATAAAGATAAATTATCCAGTAGCATATGGTTCATCTGTGTCAAATTAGAAAGAATCACAGTTAATTTGCATTCTCAGTTTGTGAGGAGAATTAGCTAGTTCAGAAAAGATTATGGATTAAAAAGATAATCTTGAATGGCATAATGGAAATATATATTAACTGGGTCTTTTCATGCACTGTAGAACTTAGCATGTGATTTGATTTTCTCCCCCTTGATATTTCAAACTAGTACTTCAAATATCGTCTGAAAGAAATTGAGAAAAAAGAGTCTTAGGCATCATTTTCCAACTTTATTCTTATAAATTAAATGCGAATATAGATAAAATGTCGAATTTCTCAAAGCATTGTCCCAAATGATAGGTACCTTGAGATGGAATGGCAAGATGAAAAGCAATTCTAGGTTAGATTTTCTTACACAAAACATACCTCAACAAAGAAAAATCCTTCTATATTGAAGCTTTGACTAACTTAATGAGGTGTTATTTCATGTATGTATTAACATAGCTCTGTGAGATTAAAATGCAACATGTCTATCTAACTGATTAGTAGGGGCTTATGGGAGAAATACATCAGGTAGATTTCCCTAAATATGATTTCAAGGTGGAACTTGGAGGTATATTAAATTTTAGGAAAGGAAGGGATGACTTCAGAATCATTTAAAACAGGATGTTCTACACTTCCATTAATGTCTTTGTACATGTCCCATGTGATCAGCAAGTTAGATGAGAACGCCTGTGGCACCCCTTAATCATGATCCCAGACACTATGGTGTCTAATGACATCAGCACAGACATGGACGTGGAGACCTCTTGATATCAACTACTGGCTTCTCTCACTTGATAACACCACTTGGAAGAAGTACTGAGAGGAGCAACTGCTAAGAATCTACTCTAATATATTCTTGTTAAATGTTCACCACCACGAGTGGCTCATTAACACCACTGCTCTTTAAATGAGTTTTAGAGGACAAAGCTATCAAACACTATGTGAGAATTAATGTGAAGGACAAACAGTTTTGACCTTGTAATTGTCATTTTAGCTGTTGCAATGCATTTGTTCATGATGGTGTTGATGGGGAAATGACCTCTGCTGCCTTTGTGAGACCTAGTCCAAAATTCTTATCAAGGACATACTTCATTGTGTTGTCAACATACATGTTAACATGTGCTGCAATATTTCATAGTACCTTCTTATACAGGTGGAGGCCATTCAGCTCATTGAGCCTATGCCGGTTCTCAGACGGAGGCCTCTCACACAGAGAGAGAGGCCATTCAGCCCATTGAACCTATGCCAATCCCAACAAATCCTAATCCTCCAGTCTTTTCGCCCCAGTTTTCTATTCTCTTTCATATCTCCATCAACACGCTATCTGATCTGCTATTAGTAGGGATAATTAACCTACCGATCAGCATGACTTTGGGATGTGAGAGAAAGAGACACAAAACACACCTAACAACTGAAAGCAGGGCATTTATTAGGCACTATGAGCCAGCAGCAGCGTAGAGTTGTAAAGTTATATTGTGTATAAACAGGTCTTCCAGCCCAACATTCCTGGAAAAGAAAATGCCTACTTAAGCTAACCCCATCTGCCCACATTTGGCTCATATCCTTTTAACCCTTTCCTATGAATGCATCCTTACGAATCTTATAAATAACTTTTAAGCATTACCATGGTGCCTGCCTCTATCGCTTCCTCTGGCATATCATTGACATCCCCTTTAAATCTTTCATCTCTCATCTCCTCAAATCTTTTAGTTGTAGAATCTGACCTTGGGAAAAGATTTAGCCCACCCACCTTATCTGCACCACTCATGATTTTATAAAGGTCGCACTTCAGTCGCTAATTCCAGCCTATCCAGTCTCTCTTCATAGCTCAAGCCCTCCAGTACTAGCAACATCCTTATAAATCTTTCCTGCATCCTCTAGATTATCTACATGTTTCCCATGCCACAATGACCAGAACTGCACATGATACTCTAAGTCTAGTCTCACCAACATCTTGTAAAGCTGTAATATAATATCCAAACTCCCGTACTCAATGTCCCACCAATGAACCAGGGTATCTTCACCACCCCGTCTATTTATAGACAATAAACAATAGATGATAGGTGCAGAAGTAGACCATTCAGCCCTTTGAGCCTGCACCACCATTTTGAGATCATGGCTGATCAACTACTATCAATACCCGGTTTCTGCCTTGTCCCCATATCCCTTGATTCCCCTATCCTTAAGGTACATATCTAGCTCCTTCTTGAAAGCATCCAGAGAATTGGCCTCCTCTACCTTCCGAGGCAGTGCATTCCAGACCCCCACAACTCTCTGGGAGAAGAAGTTTTTCCTTAACTCTGTCCTAAATGACCTACCCCTTATTCTCAAATCATGCCCTCTGGTACTGGACTCTCCCAGCATTTGAAACATATTTCCTGCCTCTATCTTGTCCAATCCCTTAATAATCTTATATGTTTCAATCAGATCCCCTCTCAATCTCCTTAATTCCAGCGTGTACAAGCCCAGACTCTCTAACCTCTCTGCGTAAGACAGTCCAGACATCCCAGGAATTAACCTCATGAATCTACGCTGCACTTCCTCTACAGCCAGGATGTCCTTCCTTAACCCTGGAGACCAAAACTGTACACAATACTCCAGGTGTGGTCTCACCAGGGCTCTGTACAAATGCAAGAGGATTTCCTTGCTCTTGTACTCAATTCCCTTTGTAATAAAGGCCAGAATTCCATTAGCCTTCTTCACTGTCTGCTGCACTTGCTCATTCACCTTCAGTGACTGATAAACAAGGACTCCTAGATCTCTTTGTATTTCTCCCTTACCCAACTGTACACCGTTCAGATAATAATCTGCCTTCCTGTTCTTACTCCCAAAGTAAACCTCCCAAACCTCACACTTATTCACATTAAACGTCATCTGCCAAGTATCTGCCCACTCACCCAGCCTATCCAAGTCACCCTGAATTCTCCTAACATTCTCATCACATTTCACACTGCCACCCAGCTTTGCTGATGTTATTTTCAATGCCTTCATCCAAATCGTTGATGTAAATCGTAAACAGCTGTGGTTCCAATACCGAGCCCTGTGGCACCCCACTAGTCACCACCCGCCATTCCGAGAAACACTCATTCACCGCTACTCCTTGCTTTCTATCTGCCAACCAGTTTTCTATCCATGTCAATGTCTTCCCCCCGATACCCTGAGCTTTGATTTTACCCACCAATCTCCTATGTAGAACCTTATCAAATGCCTTCTGAAAATCGAGGTACACTACATCCACTGGATCTGCCCTGTCTAACTTCCTGGTTACATCCTCGAAAAACTGCAACAGATTAGTCAAGCATGATTTACCCTTGGTAAATCCATGCTGGCTTGGCCCGATCCTATCACTGCTATCTAGATATGCCACTATTACAACCTTAATAATGGACTCTAGCATCTTCCCCACCACCGATGTCAGGCTGACAGGTCGATAGTTCTCTGTTTTCTCCCTCCCTCCTTTCTTAAAAAGTGGGATAACATTAGCCATTCTCCAATCCTCAGGAATTGATCCTGAATCTAAGGAACATTGGAAAATGATTACCAATGCATCCGCAATTTCCAGGGCCACCTCCTTTAGTACCCTAGGATGCAGACCATCTGGACCTGGGGATTTGTCAGCCTTCAGTCCCATCAGTCTTCTCATCACCGTTTCCTTCCTAATGTCAATCTGTTTCATTTCCTCTGTTACCCTATGTCCTTGGCCCATCCATACATCTGGGAGATTGCTTGTGTCTTCCTTAGTGAAAACAGATCTAAAGTACTCATTAAATTCTTCTGCCATTTCTCTGTTTCCCATAACAATTTCACCCAATTCATTCTTCAAGGGCCCAACATTGTTCTTAACTATCTTCTTTCTTTTCACATACCTAAAAAAGCTATTGCTATCTTCCTTTATATTCCTGGCTAGCTTGCGTTCGTACCTCATTTTTTTCTCCCCATATTGTCTTTTTAGTTAAGTTCTGTTGTTCCTTAAAAACTTCCCAATCATCTGTCCTCCCACTCACCTTAGCTCTGTCATACTTCCTTTTTTTTTTAATGCTATGCAATCTCTGACTTCCTTTGTCAACCACTGTGGCCTCTTTCCCCCCTTTGAATCCTTCCTTCTCTGGGGGATGAACTGATTTTGCACCTTGTGCATTATTCCCAAAAATACCTGCCATTGCTGTTCCACTGTCTTTTCTGCTAGGCTATCCGTCCAGTCAACTTTGGCTAGCTCGTCCCTCATGGCTCCATAGTTTCCCCTGTTCATCTGCAACATTGACACCTCCGAGCTGCCCTTATCCTTCTCAAATTGCAGATAAAAACTTATCATATTATGATCACTACCTCCTAATGGCTCCTTTACTGCAAGATCGCTTATCAAATCCTGTTCATTACATAACACTAAATCCAGAATAGTCTTGTCTCTGGTCGGCTCTCATACAAGCTGTTCCAAGAATGGATCCCTTTGGCACTCCACAACCTCCCTATCCTGGGGTCCAACACCAACCTGATTCTCCCAGTTCACCTGCATGTTGAAATCCCCCATAACTACTGCGACATTACCTTTGCCACATGCCAATGTTAACTCCCTATTCAACTTGCATCCAATATCCATGCTACTGTTTGGTGGCCTGTAGACAACACCCATTTGGGTCCTTTTGCCCTTACTGTTCCTCAGTTCTATCCACACAGACTCTACTTCTCCTGACCCTATGTCCCCCCTTGCAAAGGACTGAATCTCATTCCTCACCAACAGTGCCACCCCACCCCCTCTGCCCACATTTCTGTCCCTACAATAGCACGTATTCCCTTGTACATTCATTTCCTAGGTCTGATCTCCCTGCAGCCATGTCTCCGTTATCCCAACAACATCATAGTTACCCATTCGCACCTGGGCTTCAAGCTCATCCGCCTTATTTAGATAGATAGATAGATAGATAGGATAGATAGATACTTTATTCATCCCCAAGGGGAAATTCAACATTTTTCCAGTGTCCCATACACTTATTGTAGCAAAACCAATTACATACAGTAAAAGTTCTTAAATAGTTTATTAAAGTGCATTGAGTGGTAACTTAAGCTCACTTTTCTGACACCGTGCATTCAGATATAGAATTTTTAGCCCATTTCTCCTCTCTCTGTCATCACTTTAAAGGAATTTCCATTCTACAATGCATCTAAAGGCCCTGGCATACTCTGTGCATGTCCTTCTCCGATTTAACTTCTGAAAATGCATTACTTTGTACTTGTCTTGAGTTAAATTTCATTTGACATTCCTTTGCCCACTTTCCCAATAGATATATAGTAGATTCTGTTTTAACTGCAGACAAACTTCTTCAAATATCACTATACCACAAAGAGACACATTGCTAGGTACATTTTCCATCTGGCCCCATAAATCTAAACTAACCTATATAGCTGCATTTATTAGAATGGGTTTGCTAATGTTTATTAAAAAGCTTTTTTTCATTCACTATATATTTAACTTTTATTTATGCTATTTATTTCTAACAAAATTATTCCTAAGTAATTTATTAAATTAAATGGATGCATTTCAATGGTTTTTGCATGAGTGGCCTATTGAGTCTGTTCTCATACTCAGTAAGAACATGGGCAGAATCTCCATTTTCCTAAAGAATTCCAAGATCTCTCTACAGCTGTCTAAAATTAAATCCATTTCAGCCTTAATAATTCAACTCATTGTGGTAACAAATTCTGAGGCTGCAAACCTTGAAGAAATTGCTTTTGATCGTCATTGTAAGTGACTGATGTGCTATCCCACATGGACTATGACATGCACATTCTCTTTCTCCACTCCAGGTTTGCCTCCTGCCCTGAGGTGACTTCCTAAACTAGCAAATATAGTCTTCAGGTGTCTAACTCGTGACTCCAGAGAACAGCATTTATCCATCTAACCATGTTGAATTCTACCAATTCCATTCTCACTTGAATGATCTCCTCCAGCAGGGCATTGTGGTTAGTCTTCTTAAGTTCCTCTCCAATTTTAGAACAAAAAACATAGAAAACCTACAGCACAATATAGGCCATTTGGCCCACAAAGCTGGGCCGAACATGTCCTTACCTGAGAACTACCTACTGTAGGCTTATCCATAGCCCTCTATTTTTCTAAGCTCCATGTACCTATCCAGGAGCATCTTAAAAGACCCTATCGTTTCCGCCTCCACTGCCGCCAACAGCAGCCCATTCCATGCACTCACCACTCTCTGCGTAAAAAACTTACCCCTGACATTTCCTCTGTACCTACTTCCAAGCACCTTAAATAAATGCCCTCTCATGCTAGCCATTTCAGCCCTGGGGAAAAGCCTCTGACTATCCACATGATGAATACCTCTCATCATCTTGTACACCTCTATCAGGTCACCTCCCATCCTCCGTCACTCCAAGGATAAAAGGCTGAGTTCACTCAACCTGTTTTCATAAGACATGCTCCCCAATCCAGGCAACATCCTTGTAAATCTCCTCTGCACCCTTTCTATGGCTTCCACATCCTTCCTGTAGTGAGGTGGCCAGAATTGAGCACAGTATTCCAGGTGGGGTCTGACCAAGGTCCTATATAGCTGTAACATTACCTCTCTGCTCTTAAACTCAATCCCACGATTGATGAGGCCAATGCACCATATGCCTCCTTAACCACAGTCAAGCTGCGTGGCAGCTTTGAGTGTCCTATGGACTTGGACCCCAAGATCCCGCTGATCCTCCACAGTGCCAAGACTCTTGCCATTAAAGCTACATTTTGCCATCATATTAACCTTCCACAATGAACCACCCCACACTTATCTGGGTTGAACTCCATCTGCCACTTCTCAGCCTAGTTTTGCATCCTATCAATGTCCTGCTGTAACCTCTGACAGACCTCCACAATATCCACAACACCCCCAACCTTTGTGTCATCAGCAAACTTACTAACCCATCCTTCCACTTCCTCATACGGGTCATTTATAAAAATCAGAAAGAGTAGGGATCCCCATTACAGATCCTTGAGGCACACCACTGGTCACCAGCCTCCATGCAGAATATGACCCGTCTACATCCACTCTTTGCCTTCTGTGGGCAAGCTAGTTCTGGATCCACAAAGCAATGTCCCCTTGGATCCCATGCCTCCTTAATTTCTCAATAAGCTTTGCATGGGGTACCTTGTCAAATGCCTTACTGAAATCCATATACACTACATCTTTGGTTCTAAAAAATTCTATCAGGCTCATAAGGCACAACCTGCCTTTGACAAAGCCATGCTTACTATTCCTAATCATACTATGCCTGTCCAAATGTTCATAAATCCGGCCTCTCATGATTTTCTTCATCAACTTACCAACCACTGAAGTAAGACTTACTGGTCTATAATTTCCTGGGCTATCTCTACACCCTTTCTTGAATAAGGGAACAACATCCACAACCCACCAATCCTCTGGAACCTCTCCCGTCCTCGTTGATGATACAAAGATCATCGCCAGAGGCTCATCAATCTCCTCCCTCGCTTTCCACAGTACCCTAGGGTACATCCCTTCCGGTCCCGGTGACTTATCCAACTTGATGCTTTCCAAAAGCTCCAGCACATCCTCTTCTTTTTCCTTTCAAAATGAAAAACTCTTCCTTCTCTTGACAAGGCCAGAAGCTGCTCCAGCATTAAAAAGATTTTTTAAAAGATTAGCCTTATTTGTCAAGTGTACTGTACATCAGTCTACAGTGTATACAATATATTGTTTGCTTGAATGACCTGCACTATCTGAGACATGCTGAGGGAAGCCCACAGTTGTTGCCATGTTTCCAGCACCAACATATCATGCTCATAACTTATTAATCCTACCTTGTCTGTCTTTGGAATGCAAGACGAAGCCAGAATGCCTTCAGGAAACCTACACCGTAACAGCACAAACTCCTTACAGACAGTGGCAGGAATTGAACCTCAATCTTACAGCTGGCACTGTAAAGCATTATACTAACCATTTTGTTGCTGTGAGTCCCTAAACCTGCCTGACTCATTACACTAAATTTAAAGTGCTTCTCAACCTTGACTGTATCGTGGAACAAAACATCCAGAACCTTTCTTCCTCCTCAGTGTATCACATTGTCCCCAGATCTAGCTTACAGCAATTTTGAGCCAACATTCAGTAGGTGTTGGCTATGAGCCTCACAGGCATTCGTTGTGTACTACAGCTACATCTGGTTTGAGATTTGGTTGTCAATTGGTTTTGATTATACCTTAATTCATTAACTAATAAACTTTGGAAAGCTATTTTGCAAACAGGTATGTATATTGTTTAAATCTCTGTAATAATCTTATTTGTTAATTTAGCCCATTGTCAAAAGAAAAAGTTGCGATATTCACTTGCCAGTCAATTCTTTGAGCATCGAGACTGCTCCCTTGTTCTAATCCTGCAGTTTACACTTTCACTGAAATATACTCCTGGCTCACTCTTTTCACTGCTTCAAACTCATCTTGCTCTTTTACTGCTTTCAACTCCGGTCTAGTTCTCTCACAGCTCTAAATTCTCTATATAAAAAAATAGCAACACAAATTAAGCTGTGAATGCTTTCCAAGTTCCCCATACACATGAAAAAAACTCCAGGACCAGATTACTAAATCTGCTCATTTAGTGGATGGCTATGTCAAAAGTGATTTAATTCTAATTAGCACTGCACAACTTAAGCAACAAGGGAAAAATAAAGACTAGGTAGTAGTGTGAGAATTGATTAACTTTGGAAGGTTGAACTTAAAGAGTTAATTGTAGGCCCATTCAGAAAGGTAAGAGGCACAGGATCCAGGAAAACTCAGCTGTATGCATTCAGAAGTGTCTTGCCCATAGAAGGCAAACGGTGGTTGTAAATCGAATGTATCCTGACTGGAGGTCAGTGACCAGTGGTGAAACCCCTTCTCTTTGTGATTGTTAATGACAGGGTTCTTAGCAATGTGGAGGCAAGAGGGATCTGCATATTAAGAAGGGATATAGTGTGCTGGCCTTCATTATCTGGGGGGATTGATTTCAAGAGCCCTGAAGTAATATTGCAGCTCTATAAAATCCTGGTTAGATCACACTTGGAATATTGTGTGCCGTTCTCATCTCCTCATTACAGAAAGATTTTAGTAGCTTCAGAGAGGTTGGAGAGATTTACCAGGAAGCTACCTGGATGAGAGAGCATGTCTTATGATGACAAGGGTTTTTCTCTTTGCAGTGAAGGAAGATAAGAGGTGCCTTGTTAGGGGTGTATGATAAGGGGCATTGATCAAGTGGATAACCAGAGACATTTTATATGAGGAGATGTAATTTTAAAGTGATTGGAGAAAATTATAGCAGGGTGTCAGAGTTAACTTCTTTACACAGACTGGTGGGTGTGAGGGATGCCTGGCCAGGGGTGGTATGATAGAAGAATGGAGGGCTCTAAAAGAAGGGAAAGGCGAGATTGATCTTAAAGTAGGTTTAAGATTTAGAAGATTGAGGGGGGATCTTATTGAAACGTATAAAATTCTAAAGGGATTGGGCAGGCTAGATGCAGGAAGATTGTTTCTGATGTTGGGGAAGTCCAGAACCAGGGGTCACAGTTTAAGGATAAAGGGGAAGCCTTTTAGGACCGAGATGAGGAAAAACTTCTTCACACAGAGAGTGGTGAATCTGTGGAATTCTCTACCACAGGAAACAGTTGAGGTCGGTTCATTGAGTATATTTAAGAGGAAGTTAGATATGGCCCTTGTGGCTAAAGGGATCAGGGGGTTTGGGGAGAAAGGGTTCTGAGTTGGATGATCAGCCATGATCATACTGAATGGCAGTGCAGTCTCAAAGGGCAACGGCCCACTCCTGCACCTATTTTCTATGTTTCTAGGTTTTCTTAAAGATCAGCACAACATCCTGGGCTGAAGATCCTATACTGAGCTGTAGTGTTCTATCTCCTATGTATTCTTTACAGTGTGGAGGATCAGAGAATCTTAGGGTTCACATCTATAGATCTCTCAAAGTTGCCATGCAAGTTGATAGGGTGGTTAAGAAGGTGTATGGTGCAGTGGTCTTCGTTAGCCAGGAGGCAGAGTTCAAGAGTCACGTGGTAATGTTTTATATATATACATAAAACTCTAGTCCTACCACACTTGCAATATTGTGTTCATTTCTGGTAACCATGATATAGGAAGGATCTGGAAGCTTTGGAGACGGTGCAGAGGAGATTTACCAGGGTGCTGCTTGGCTTGGTGAGCATGACTTTCGAGGACAGGTTATGTGAGCTAGGGCTTTTCTCTTTGGCGAGAAGGAGAATGTGAAGTGACTTTAATAGAGGTGTAGAAGACGATACGAGGCAGAGGTCAAATTGACAGCCAGAGGCTGTTTCCCAGGGCAGAAACGGCCAATACAAGGAGGTATAACTTTAAGGTGTTTGGGAGAAAGTATATGGGGAAATGGAAGAGTTAGGTTTTTTCAAAGTTCAATGTAAATTTATTGTCAAAGTACATATATGCCACTATATAAATCCATGAAATTCATTTTCTTGAGGGCATACTCAGTAAATTCAATAACCATAATAGTATCAAACCACACCCCAAAGGGTAGACAGCCAGTGTGCAAAAGGCAACAAACTGTGCATATACAAAAGAGAAAAAAAACACTAAATATCGAGAACAAGAGATGAAGAGTCCTTGAAAGCGAATCCAAAGGTTATGGAACCACTTTGGTGTTGGGCAAGTGAAGTTGAGTGAAGTTGTCCCCTCTGGTTCAGGAGCCTGATGGTTAAGGGGTAATAACTGTTCCTGAGCCTGTGAGTCCTGAGGCTCCTGTACCTTCTTCCTAATGACAACTGTGTAAAGGGAGCATGGCCTGTGTGGTGGGAGCTCCTGACGATGGGTGCTGCCTTACTTTTTATATGGAGAATGGTAGGTGCATAGGACAGGGCAGTGGCGGAAACAGATACACAAGGGACATTTGAAAGCTCTCAGATAGGCATATGGATGAAAGAAAAATGGTGAGCTGTGTGGGAGGAAAGAATTAAGAGAACCTTGGTGTAGGTTAAAGGATTGGCACAACATCGTGGGCAGAACTGCTTGTACTATGATGTGCTGTTGTATTTTGTATGTCCTGTGTTCTACAATAGAACATAGAGCATAGAATAGTACAGCACATTACAGGCCCTTCGGCCCACAATGTTATGCCGATCTTCAAACCCTGCCTCCAATATTGGGGACAATAGTCGCCAGTATCTCCTGATATATACATGCTTCCTTATTTCTTCTTTAACGTGATTCTGAAATTCTATGATTGCTTTACACTATTATTATTTTTGTGTCATTTACTACTTTCCATAATAAATTAAGCTTAAACAGTCGTCATTTTTAAAGCCACAGTTATGCCTAGAAATTAAGTTGCCTAGTGATGACATCTACAGCTTTATCCAATGGTAGTGTGTTTTATCTGGAGTGGAATGCAGATGAGCTTATATCCAGGATGCTGTTCATGCATGTGGAATCTTACTGGACATTTCAGATTACAATGTATACGTATATGTGTAATCAGCAACATACACGTTTCTAATGATCCAGTCTTTATACACCAGCATTTCTAAGCTCACCTGCTATACATTAGGTAATGATGGTTCGGGTGACGACTGCCATTCAGCAGATGTCGAGCAAGCAGGTCCTCATTGTATAGCTTGCCCTCAGACAGAGCCATTTAAAGGCCAGACACATTGAAAGTGTTAACTCTTCCTGGTTGCTGTGCTGTTTCAGAAGTTGTTTGCTCAGGCTGAAAGAAAGTCTTCATCAGCACAGACACTTCTATCAAACTCATGCCATGTCAGCACTTATATATTACTGCCGACTGTGGAAGCATCCACAGCAATCGACTCCTGGTGCTACAATGGCAAGTGATCTCTCGACAAGTGTCTATGGTAACAAGATGATCCTGGTAACAACAAGCAAACAACCTTCATTAACTGTACAGCAGCCTTGAGAGCTTAATTTTTAAGTGTGTGTTGCCCCATAAAAGACCATTTAAAACTTTAGCGAGCTTCTTGGTCTATAACTGCTGACAGTCATTCCCTAAACTACTACTACAGGAAAGCTAAGAAATGCTGCCAGGCAAGTTTTGACATCATTAGGTGTGCATTTACTGATGAAAAGATGCAATGCACTTCTTGAATGGGAGCTTCAAGTCAGCCGTTGAAGGTTCCACAAGTAAAGTCAGGAAACCCAACAAAAGTGGCAAAGAAAGTCATACTTCAATCGTTGTAAGGTACTATACTTGAGTAGACAAAAAATGAACTGTTCAAGAAACTCAGTAGGTCAGAGAGTATCAGAAAAGGCAGAGAGATGACTTAGATTCTGATACAGGGACTCAACCCAAAATGATGACTGTCCTTCTATCTCCAGAGATGCTACCTGACCCACTGATTTCCAGTAGCTTGCTTTTAGTTCCAAATTAAAACATCTACTATCTCTTGTCTCCTTATTCCTTACACTACGGTTTTTTCCAGGCAGTGGTCACAATGATATTGGATAGACATCCAACAGTGTATATGGGACAAAATGTGTCTGTCACATTTAACTCTATAGATTCAGGATCATCTCATACAAAATGCTGGAGGAACTCAGTAGGCCCCGTGGATTCAGGATTACCACGTACAAAATGATAGAGGAACTCAGAAAGTCCAGAATTCACACACACACACACACAAACTCAGCCGGTCGTAATGATACAGAATCAATACACACAATATCCATTAGGAACTCAGCCAGTCCCATAGATTCAGCGTCAACACACACAAAATGATGGAGGAACTCAGTGGGTCCAGACCTCCAACATTTTCAGTCTCTCTCATGTCTTAGATTCAGATCCTTCTGAGTGACAGTGGCTGATCTCTGCCATGCCTCACCATTTGCTTTTTCCATACATAATATCCTTCCTGTTGCATGATGCAGAAGGAGGAATCCTTTACTCCTAGTGAGGACAATGTGACTTTGAGAACACATGGGGAGCATCACTCTCATTGCACTACCAGGAAACTGGTGGAGATTGTCATCAGCTTCTCACGGTGAGATTTTGCTGTCAGGACCAATATGAGAGCACTCTCCAGGACCACAAACAGGATCGCTTACCTTGATGTGCTCCTATCCATCCTGCACAAATTTGCCTACAGAAGAACTCAGCCTTTCCCTAGGTCAGAGCTGAAGAAGTCACAGAGAGATGCACCTCAGAAGGCAGCTGGCAGGATGAACATAAGCTACTGTAGCTGCCAATATACAGGAAAGATATGATCTCTGGTTGTGCAGTCAGTGACAATCTGAAATAAACAAATATACCTATGATTATCATACATGTTCACACAAAACTTTGTGCAAGGTGTCAGTTATGAAACTATGTAACTGGCCTGCACATTACAAAAATCATTTTACTGAAAATGAGGCACAGAGTGAAAGAGGTTCTTTAACATGGCCAGCGTTCCCTTTAAATACATTTAACTTTACAGAAGCAGTCAAATGAAATATAGTAGTATAGTTGCCAACAAAAGGACTGCACATCATACACTGTCAATACTACTAGTACATACCAAGCTTTTTGAAGCCAAAAAAATGCTTGGTATTTGAATACCAAACCGTAAGTCATTCTCTTCAAAGTGTGTGGTTATGGAAGTGCCTTGGCAAAAGAATTATAATGTTATAATCACACCAACTGTGGTTACAAGGACCTTTCATAAAGTATTACTTCATTGTGATAATTGTTAACATCAGGATCTAAGCCTCTCTAATCAATCTATCTGTCCAATCAGCTCTATATGTCTATCCTGTTGCTCGCAGCCAATGCAGAGTTTTCATCATGAGGTGGGTTATGAGATTCACTTAAAGTAATTGATCTAGTTAATGTCCGTGAAAGCATAATGGATAGCAATTGAAACAGGTTAAAGACCAATCTCATCCAATAATATATTTTTTAAACCAATCAATGGATCCCGAAGTGGTGAGAATATGTCTGTGAAATTAGTCCCATCCTGACTCTGGTATTCTCTTTATTGACTGCACCTTGGAGCCATGATTATCATAGGAGTAAACTGGAAATGTTTGTTAGAGCTATCTCTACAAGGCAAGGGGTTAGGCTGAGGGCGGAAGAAAAGTGTTCAACAAGTGACAGTCATTGTGGATAACCTCTCTCCTTATTAGAACCTTGAATATCTCACTCTGATAAGCTTCTGCTGGAGCCTATCTGAGTGAAGTGAAACTGAGTGAAGTGAAAACATTACCAAGAGCTTATTGGAATTTGGATTTCAGTTATTTTAGTTTGATGGAAACTATAGAAAGGAAGAGTAATTGGAATGATATTTCTTCAGCACATAGACACCTGATAATCACTGACCTGGATTAGCTTTCTGTTGGTCCTACTGTAGATTAGCATAACTTCATTGGAGCATATAAACTGAGTTAACATCACCACCCACACCATCTGAAATGCCTAAAGGTCCTCTGAAGATCTACAAATCTTATCATTTAGCATTAATATACCAAGGCCAATAACTACATGCAACATCCCTGCTTCAATGCCCTCACCTGTGTCAGCTGGAAATGCTTCAACAACAATATATAATGAATGGGGTCAGGTATAACCCCAGGGTTGAATGAATTTCTCCATTCCTAGAGAGAAATAATCTGCTCTTGACAAGATGGCATCCTTTCATTCACAGGGGCAACACTAGTTTCAACAGAGGCAAATCATGTTCAAATAGCCTCTGTCCCATGCCTCCACAGAAGCTGAAGTATATAAGCAATCAGCCACTATGAGATGAAATTATTGCTGAATCCTGCCACACTGCATGTCATTCCAGAGCGAAAGGCTGCTCTTCCACCTGGCAATGGCCTCCTGTGAGGGCTGGAGACAGATTGCTCCATGCTCCTTGCCATCTTGAGCAGGCATGTTTGACAATTTATCATCGGTTCTCTGTTCATGTACAATAAGCTTCACAAGCATTGGGCCATAAATGAAAATCAAAGAAATGAAGGGTTGCAGACCTGAAATACTGATTGTTTCTCTTTCCTCAGATCCTGCCTGACCCATTGAGTACATTTTTCCCTTTAGTCAATGCTAATACATGCACCACACCCCCAAACATTTATACCAATTTTCTTCTCCAACCATTCATAACTCTGCTTGTGTCACCTGCCCTTTGAACCTGTTCCCTGCTGTCTTTGCAACACCAGTACTCCACGTGGTGTACAGCAGCATGATTTTCTTTCTTTACCTCTGCATCACCAGTCCCTTTCTCTTCTTCATCCTCCTGCAGTGGGTTTTGGAACTGCAAGCCTCTAAGGATATCCTGCAATGCAAAGCAGGACCAAGTCTCTGATAAGGAGAATGAAGGTAGCGTATGAGAACAGCCCAGCTCAAAACATAAATTGGCTAGTAATCAGGAGATTACCAGAAGTTCATATAACACCATAAGATATAGGAGTAGAATTAGGCCACATTGCCCATTACATCTGCCCCACCATTTCATCGTGGCTGATCCAATTTTCCTCTCAGCCCCAATCTCCTGCCTTCTCCCCATATCCCTTCATGCCCTGACCAAATAAGGATCTATCAACCTCTGCCTTCAAGATGCATAAAGACTTCATCTCTACAACTGCCTGTGGCCAAGAATTCCACAGATTCATCACTTTCTGGCTAAAGAAATATCTCCTCATCTCCATTCTGAAAAGAAGTCCCTTTATTCTGAGGCTGTGTCCTCTGGTCTTAGACTCTCCCACCACAGGAAGCATCCTTTCCACATCTACTCTATCAAGGCCTTTCACCATTCAATAGATTTCAATGAGGTCACCCCTCACAGGCCCAGAGACAACAAATGCTCTTCATATGACAAGCCATTCAATCCTGCAATTATTTTTGTGAAGCTCCTTGAACCCTCTCCAGTTTCAGCACATCCTTTCTAAGATAAAGGGTACAAAACCTTCTCACAACACACTAAGTGAGGTCTCACCAGTGCTTTATAAAGTCTTAACATTGCATCCTTGCTTTTATATTTGAGTCCTCTTGAAATGAATGCTAACATTGCATTTGCCTTTTTCATCACAGACAACCTGCAAATTAACCTTTGGGGTATCTTGCACAAGGACTCTCAAGTCTTTTTGTGCCTCAGATTTTTGAATGTTCTCTTCATTTAGAAAATAGACAGCCCTTTCATTTCTTCTACTTAAGTTCATAACCATACACTTCAAGACACTGTATTCCATCTACCATCTCTTTGCCCATTCTCCTAATCTGTTTAAGTCCTCTGTAGCTTCTCTACTTCCTTAAAACTACCTGCCCCTTGACCAATCTTCATATCATCTGCAAACTTTGCAACAAAGTCCTCAATTGCATCATTTAAATTATTGACATATAACATAAAAAGAATTTGTCCCAACACAGACCCCTGTGAAACTCTACTAGACACCAACAGCCAGCCAGAAAAGGCTCCCTTTATTCCCACTTTTTGCCTCCTCACTGCTTTATCTATATTAGAATCCTTCCTATAATACCATCACATCATAGCTTGTTAAGCAGCCTCATGTATGGCACCTTGTCAAAAGCCTTCTGAAAATCTAAGTACACAACATGAACCCATTCTCCTTTGTCTATCCTGCTTGTTATTTCTTCAAAGAATTCCAACAGATTTGTCTTTGAGGAAACCATGCTGACTTTGGCATATTTTATTATGTGCCTCCAAATACTCTGAGAACTCATCCTTAATAATCGACTCTAACATCTTCGCAGCCACTGAGGTCAGACTAACTGGCCTATGCGCTATGGAATATGCATCCCACAGTGCAATAGGAACAATTATAATGGGACAGAAGGAACCCTTTTATCCAAGAAAAGATGCGCTGGCATTGGAGTGGTTCCAGAGGAGACTCACGGGAACTATCCCAGGAATGAAAGGGTTAACATGTGTTAGATGGCTCTGGGCCTTTACTCACTGGATTTTCGAACAATGAGTGGTGATCTCATTATTGAAAGGCAAAGATGGATTAGATTTGGTGAGGATGTTTCCTTTAGTGGGGGAAGTTAACACCAGAGGGCACAGCCTCAGAATTGAGGGATGGCCATTTAGAACAGAGATGAGGAAAAATGAGGAAAAATTCACCAGTGGGTGGTGAATCTGTGGAATTCATTGCCACAGACAGCCATGCAAGCCACTTCCCTGGATATATTTAAGGCAGAGGTTAATAGGTTCTTGATTAATCAGGACATTAAAAATTATGAGAGAAAGCCGGAGAATGGGGTTGGGAAGGATTATAAATTGGCCATGATGGTATGACAGAGCAGAGTCAATGGGTCAAATTCTACTCCTATGTCTTATGGTTTTATGGTCTTATGGAAACTGCTCAGAAATTGAGAAAGAAGTATTTTGTGTCTGCCTTCAGGGAAGCAGAGAGAGAAAACTTTTCAAAACTAAAGAATGTCTACAGATAGAGACTAAGCCAGCAAGAACTAGCATGAGTGAAAAGAGACTGATATTGGTGATATTACTGTAACCGGAAAGCAACATTTCTCTGAGACCCATGGTATTGTATCCCAGAGTTTGGAAGGAGCTGGCCATGAGATAGAGGATGCAAAATTCTATGGTCTAGAATGCTACCAACATATAGGAAAATGGCAGTTACTACCTCATTGTTTAAAAAAGGAGGGAAAGAGTAACTAGGGGATGATAAAATATTTTACCTAACATAAGCAATTCGAAAATACTAGAATCTATTGTTATGGAAGTAGTAAAAGGGCACTTGGGAAATCATAATCAAATTGACCAGATCCATAATATATGAATCATAATGTATGAATTCATGTAGATGTAATTATGAAAGGGAGATCATGTTTGACAGATCTGTTGGATTTTTTCAAGGTTGCAATTACCAATATAGGCAAGGGCAGAGGAATTGAACCTAAATATGTGGATTTTAAGGAAGTCTTTGATCAGATGCTATGCAGTAAAATTAGTGAACAAATTAAGAGTGCATAATATTGAGGTTATGAGTTCAGAATTGGCTGATGGAGGGAAGCCAGAGAGCTGAAATAAGTGTGTCTCTTTCAAGCTGGGAGGTTATCATGAGTGAGATCCTCAGGGGATCAGAGATAGAGGCCCAACTGTTCACAAACTAAATTAATAACTTAAATATGGGGATCAGGTGTAATGTAGAGCTGATGTTTCCTGTGATAGAAGTGTGTAAAACCAGAAGTAAGCTTATTTAGAATAAAGAAGTTGACACTATAGACAGAGGTGAGAAGAAATTTCTTCACCTGATGATACTGATTTGGTGCAAGATAGCAGAGGAGGCTCAGTTACTGAGTATATTCATGACAGGCATTGATTATTAAGAATATTAAGGGATATGAGATTTATAAAGGAAACCTTTCCTGAAGTAAAAAAAATCACTCCTGATTATATTGCACAGTAAAACATCTTTAGCATTTGGATAGCGGACTCCTGTTTCATTCTTTCTCTTTTTATAAATAAATAGAGCAGAACTGGACCAGTGTACACACAGATTATCGTGGACTGAACGTGAACAAAGGATGGATTTACAATGAGAGGGCATATTTACCACATAAATCCCAAGCTTCTTTATTTCAGGCCTCTGTGAGACCTCAATGACTATGAGAAAGGCCCTTCTGCCGGCTTTCTAGGGCTTTAAGCACGTAAGTCCTTCTAGTTAGTCCTGCAGGTCATAGGTACCTTTGTCTGCACTGCACAGAGGAAATAATGTCCTGTATTATAGGCAGAAAGTGATGTCCATAAATGACTGGGTGTGTGCCTGCTTGTGTCAGATCGCAGCAGATAGCGGCTCTGTTTTTGAAGACATCCTTGGCTCTCTCTCTCTCTCTCTACATATGTCTTATAAGGTCATATTTTATTCCACATAACTCCAAATATCTCTCCAAAGATGAGCAGCTCTTCCCAACTTCTTTATTTCCTGATTCACAATGTTACTCTCCATCAGTAGCTGATAAAGAGGAGGATGATTTTGCACAAAATTCAAAGAATAAACAACAAAACCCACATCAAAGCACATTTGCGCCTCTGGAGTAATACTGTAATTTGAATGTATAATAGCACATTCAGCTTAGGTGTACTGGGCAATATTTGAATGCTGCAAAATGAGCTAGTGAAATTTTAGGCAAGTGGTTACATTCACAAGATTGGTTTTTAAAAAACACCTAAAATTGGCTGTGAAATGATATGTGTGTCATTATAGATTATTTCATAGTTTAAATTTTCATCTGTTGAAGCCAAATGCAGCATCTTCTTTCTTTTCAAAATGCAAGCAGAGAGAAACAACACAATAGTCACTCTTAGAGAAGTCACAAAGCAATGCTGTCATCAGATTCTGTAACTACTTGGTGAATAATATGGTGTTCTTCTCCACATATGGCCTTCAAGGAGAAGGTTGTTTCATTTTGTACATAAAAGCGTTTCCCAAACCAACAATAAGAGGAAATTCTTGTAATTGCCGACTACAAAGTCCAAAGAGAGTTCCTTCAATGTAATATGTGTTGGCACCACTCACCTTCTATTGTTGCTTTGCCTTAAAACTACAAATTACTTCTAATGTGAATGTTTAACATACAAGAAATAATTCTTGTTATATCTATCAGCAGAGAATTGCATATTTTCTCCATTTGAGGTGCATTTTAGAAATGCAAGATCAAACAATGTGCAAGATCCACTCAAGGAACCATTTTCAATTAATAAAAGAATCTTCTTTATTTTACTTAAGACTTAATAAATTTTAACATCATAATCTCCAGAGATTACTTGGAATTCCACCTAAAATGTCCTTGACCTCAGCTGTTAACTTTCTGTTTCTATTTCTATGGCAGCTGTTTGACCTGATATGTGTTCCCAGCGTTTCCTATTTTATTCCAGTTTCCAGCATCTGCATTTTTTCACAACATTCACAAAATGCCGGAGGAACTCAACAGGCCAGGCAGCCTCCATGGAAAAGAGTATGCAATTGTTGTTTAGGGCCAAGACCCTTCATCAGCATCTTATGTTGCTTGGATTTCTAACATCTGTGCGTTGCTCGGATTTCCTGCATCTGCAGATTATCTCATCTTCCTTCATTTTTTAATGATTTTCAAGGTCAAAGTACCCCATGAGATCTTCTACTGAGTAGATGGCATTAGTGAGCTGATACTCAGCGAGGGATGAAACAGAGCCTATATCTCAGGTCTGACTTCCTTCTGTTCTGAGCTAATTTGATTTGTTTGGGCTATGGCAAGAGAAAAACTGTGTGTAGGTAATTTCTGTTCTTTCTTGGTAGAGAACGCAGACAATGTCAGAGAATAGAGCATGTACCTGCTCTCTCAAATGCTTGTTCTAGGCAAACACTTTAAAAATATTATTATATTATTATTACCTCAAACACTGTACTACAATCTGTTTCTCTTGACTCAAACCATCTCTTGAGATACCATCTGGTATCTCAAATTACGCACACACACACATACACACACTCTCTCTCTCTCAACAATTCTAGAACAGTTTCTTCCCCTCTGCCAACTAATTTCTGATGGACATTGAACCCATGAACACTACTTCGCTACTTTTTAATTTCTATTTTTGCACTGCTTATTTAATTTAACCATTTTATATACACTTGCTGTAATTCATCTGCTTGCATTTACCCTATCTATACCTCTCATCATTTTGTATACCTCTGTCAAATCTTTATTGATATCTTTCCCGTAGGTAGATGACCAGAACTGCACACAATACTCCAAATTTGTCTCACCAAGTCTTATACAACTTCAGCATGAGATCCCAACTCTTATCCCCAATACTCTGATTTACAAAGGCTTCTGTGTGATCCTATCTAACTGTGAAACTACTTTCAAGAAATTATGGAGCTGTATCCCCATATCCCTTTGTTCTACTGCACTTCTCAGCTCCCTACTGTTCACTGTGTAAGTCCTACCCTTGTTTGTTCCCCCAAAGTGCAACACTTCACATTTGTCTGCCATTTTTCAGAAAGCTTTGCTAGCCTTCCTTGGTCTACTACAACTATATCCAACTAATAAATGAGTCTGAGGCATAATAAATTTAAGTTCCATAATAACTTGTCTTGAGAGCTTTCTCACAGTTCTGACACCAGTGACTTCAAGTGAGAAAGCCACCTGGCTGGTCGGAGGACACACCACATGCCAATCAACATTTGGTCCCTCCCAACTAATCAATGCACACCTAAATTATTGGTCACCTTATTTGGATTATCGCACCCAGCCCCTTGCTATAAAAGGTGAGACTTGGCCCTGGCTCGGTCTCTCTTACAGACCACCTCATTGAAAGTAAGTGCATTGATTTATGTTTGGGAAGGTCTATCGTTTGTCCTGGTAAGGGAACCGCGGCTATCCAAGGTCAAGGGGGATAGCTGTCGTAGTGCTTTTCCCTTGTTCTTTGTTTGTGTAACCGTACCCTGTCCCCACACTGCTTCCTGTGTATTGTAGTTGCTTGTGTTGACCTGACTTCCCCTTTAATAATAAATTCCTTATTATTAAAACTGTGTGTGTCCAGGCCTCTACTGTTGACTCAAAGAACCAGTTATTTCCATCACAACATTTAAAGGAGTTTCATTGCAGTGTGGTGTATATGACAATGAACTAATCTGAATCAGTATTAAACTTGGAGAAACTTGTTAGCACTGACTGCATTGCAAGCACATACTTCCTTTACACAGAATATAACAGTACGTTGTGCTTAATGTGTCGTCTCACCAGCGTCCTGTAATCTTAATTTAACACTTCTAAATTTCCTTACCCCCTTGCAAGAAAGTCAGCATTTCATTAGCCTTCCTAAACATTTGCATCCACTCTCCTTTGTTTCATACACTAGGAACACTCTATCCTACCAGTCACTTTGAATGCAACATCATGTCTTTTTGCTAAAGACGACAACCTCACATTAAACTCTGCCTGCCTTCTTGCCTGCTCACTTAGCCTATCAAAATCCCTGCCCAGGCTCCATGTGTTGTTGTCCTTCTAACATCTGCTAACTGTCTTATCTGTAACATTTAGCCACAGTACTCGGTCACTGCTTTACAGTGCTAGGAATCACCGATCTGGGTTCAACTCCCACTGTTTTCAGTACGAAGTTTGCACATCCTCCCCATGACAACATAGATTTCCTCCAGATGCTCTGGTTTACTCCCAGTTCCAAAGCTGTATGGCTAGGGTTATTGAGTTTTGAGCACACTATATTGGGTGCCAGCAGGGTAGCAACACTTGAGTTGGTAATTGGCAAAAAAATGATACATTTCACTGTGTTTCAATGTACAGGTGACAAATAAACCTAATCTCTATAATCTGATGAAGGGTCTCGGCCCGAAATGTCGACTGTTTATTCATTTTCATAGATGCTGCCGGACCTGCTGAGCTCCTCCTGTGTGTAGCCTTGGATCTCCAGCATCTCCAGGTTTTCTCATGTTTGTAATCTTTATAAACCTTAATGTGCATTAAAAATAGTGCCCCAGCTGAAAATCACCCATTTGTCCTAATCCCTGCTTTCTGCTAGTTAGCCGGCATTAATGCCCATAGTATCAGCCTAAACCCCATGAATTTTTATTTTGTGCAGTAAGATTTAATTTGGGTTTTGTCCCGTTAAAATTTTATATACAAGTTCATTGAAAATCCAAAGTACTGAATGCCTTTTATTGACCTTGTTGTATCTTACAGAACTCTAGAACCCAGTTTCCCTTTTTTAAAACCAAGTTGACTGTGCTTGATTGTCTTAAGGTGTTCTGGATGTCCGTCTATCATACGCATAATTGGCAGGTCCTTGCAACAGTTAGTGCTGCTGTTTCACATCTCCAAGGATTCAGACTCAATGCCAGCCATGGCTTTGTCTGTGCAGATTTGCATGAGGCCACGTGACTTTCTTCTGGATGCCTCAGTTGCCTTTCCCAAAGATGTGCTAGTAGGTTAATTGGCTTCCTTAAATCACTTTTATTGGAAGTGGCAATAGAATCAAAAAGGATTTGAAAAGAGAATTGGGGAATAAATTACTAAGGTATAAGGTAATAAAAGAGGGAGAATGGGACTGATGGGATTATTTGTAAAGACATACAATATGAAAACAGGCCTTTTGGTGCTGACAAATTTGCATAACTGATCCCATTTTTCACTGTTTAACCCATATTCCTCTAAACCAAGGTTTCCCAAACTTTTTATTTAATGGGTCAATACTTTTAAGCAAGAAGTCTGTGGACACCAGGTTGAGAATCCCCGCTCTAAACTTGTCATATTCATTAACTGCTCAAATAAATACCCATGTAACCATCCAGAGGATTAGTTCTCTTGGACCTGGCCTCAAACTGACAGGCCAGGGGAATGTTTTCTAAATTATTATATACATAAGATATTATAACTCCTTAATAAAGGAATCTGTCACATTCCAAATAATATACGTGGGCTAACTGCCTGATTGTTTCCTTCTTTCTCCCATTAGAATAGTACGATTAAATTGTGGTTCTCAGTCATCCAAGATCTCTCTAGATTAGAATTCTAAATGATAAACAAAGCATTAGCTTTCTCTCTTCTTTAAGACCCCAGTGAACAGGCTATTGGGTTCAGGGGACTTGTCAGCCTTTAAACTCAATTATTTTGTGTAGCATTTATCTCTAGCAATAGGTATTGTTTCAAACTTCACCCTCTTTGCATTCCTTCATTATCTACTGTCATTGGAATTGTTAAATTCTTCTGCCATAAATGTCAATCCTAAATAACTATTTGGAATTCTGTCAATTTTCTATTTCTTATTATTAAATCCCCATTCATTACAGATCATTATTAATTCTTGCTATTCATTTTTTTTACATTCTGTACAAGCTGTTATTCTGTTTTATACCATTTGTTAAATTATTCTCATACCATGTCTTCTCCCTTTTTATATTTTTGTTCATCCTTTGCTGGTTTCTAAAGTTTTCTGAATCCTATGGTCAACTATTAATTCTCACTGCATTGCACGTGTTTCCCTTCAAATGTATTGCATTCTTGACTTTTATGGAGAGCACTTCATTATTATTTAAATATACTGTACATCACTGTTGTGAAATATCTTCTCAAATGTTCTTCACTGCTTAGTTACCATCTTAGCATTGCATCTATTTTCCCAGTCCACTTTAGTCAACTGTCCTTGAAACCACATTAATTGTCTTAGGATACTAATTTGTTATCCTTAAACTGAATTTGAAATTGTACCGCTCTCTCTGTCCTATGGAATCCTCTGCCATAAGATCAATAATTAATCTTGCCCTTTTACATAATACCAGATCTAAAATAACTTGTTGCCTGATTGGTCCCTTAATGTTTTGGTTTAACAACTCATTTCTAATTAACAGCAGCTAAAGCTGTAACCCATAATCACTGCTATACTGACAAAGTATGTATCAGGAGACCGTTGTTGGATCAATAACAAGGTCAATAAATATTGGGGTATGGATGTGCAAATACCTTTCAGAATTAGTGCTCAAGGAAATAAGTTCAGCCCATATTTAAACCCAATGGCAGATCCTTTCATCTCCTTGGTCTCATTCCCAAAACTTGCCTAACAATTTGCTGAGCCCGCCTGAAGAGGAAGCTGACAGGTGGGAGCAGAATTTTTCAGGCAGAAATTTGGCTTGGAGAACTCAAAGGAATCTTTCCCACAGTGGAGGTTCAGTGACTGGGTGGGGGGGGGGGGGGGGGTGGATAGTCACAGCTTAAGGAAAGATGAGATGATATGATGGGTACTACATCAGTAGGAAGGTCAAGGTTGAACATGGCATGAAGACAAAAGAGATGGGAAAAGATCAAATATGCTCATAGATTTGCTTCTTAGGCATCTTCCCAGCCCAGAAACAGCCTTGTAACAGATCAGTTCTCCCTCACTTCCACCATCTTGCCAAAGCCCAGGAGATTCAGTACCTGGACTGAAATGAGTTAAAATAAAGACATGCAGATTCTTTAAAAACTTGCATTAACAAACCTATCTGATCCTTGGGAAGGGTAGTCATCCATATATATCCCATCATAAGTGAATCCATAAGTGGACAGGTTTGGTTCATGTTTCAGTGTTTTAATAGTTTAATTGCTGCCTTTTTGAACAACCCTGATTTTATAGGGTTAGAGTAACCCCAACATGTCTATTTCCACGCTGTCTCTAAGTTGCCATCCAAAAGCGGGCCATATCACAACAATAGGCTTCTAAAAATGTACATACCCTCTCATTTTATAACATTTGGGACTTTTATGGCAAGTCAATTCTTTAAAAAACACAAATGCAAATTGTGAATGTTTAGTTTGTAAATGTAAATTCAAAACTAAGGATGTGTTAGGAAAAGAATAACATTTTGTTGAAGAGATAATAAGCAAATTGTATTTTCCTTTAGTCCAATTGCAATAAGGTTATTAACATCAGTGTTCCAAGTTGTGCAATTTGCACTCCAGTCTTGCTGAACAGTAAAGTGTTAATAATCTATCAGAACTATTGCAAAATCTGTTTTTGAGGGGGGTAAATATTCTGATTATTTGCTTATGTCTAATTATTAATCAGCTTTATGAAATAGAAAATGAATTTCAAACGAGACTGTGATCAAGCTCATGCTCTTGTAATGATAATATGTCAGACCTTATCAAAATACAAGATCATATTTTTTGTATCTTAAAACTGATGGAAGATGAAGATGAAGGAGCATAAATAAATGTGCTGATCTTAGTAATGAAACACAGAAGGGGTACTGAATTCCAACAATTGTAATGGCTATGATTATTTTAGCTACAGGATTAAAAAAAGATTATTGGTTATTTACAAAAAGCTTTTTACAGTAGATGATTACTTCATAGCAACATCTCATTGGGTCCCTCTGAAGATGAGTTGTGCAGCAAAATCTGGTTTCCGCTTTAAATTCAAAGTTCAAAGCTAAAAATTAATTTATTATCAAAGTACACATATGACACCATATACAACCCTGAGATTTACTTTCCTGTGGGCAGTCCCAGTAACTACAGGAAACACAATAGAAACAATGAAAGACCGCGCATAACAGGGCAGACAACAACCAATGTGCAGAAGACAACGAACTGTCCGAATACAAAAATAAAGAAATAATTATATTTAATGAATAAATAAACAAATAAGCAATAAATATTAAGAATGTGAGATGAAGAGTCCCTGGAACTAAGTTCATAGGTCGTGAGCACAGGTCAGTGATGGGACAAGTAAAGTTGAGTGAAGTTATCCCCTCTAATTTAAGAGCTTGATGGTGGAGGGGTAAGAACTGTTTCTGAACTTGGTGATGTGGGTGCTGAGGCTCCAATACCTTCTTGATGACAGCAGTGAGAAGAGAGCATGGCCTGCATGGGGAGCATCCATGATGATGGATGCTGCTTTCCTGTGTCAGCACTTCCTGTAAATGTGCTCAGTGGCGGGGAGGGATTCACCAGTGATGGTCTGGGCCACATACTCTACTTTTTGTAGGCATTTCCATAACAAGGGTGAAGCAACCAGTCAATATAGACTCCATCGCACACCTATAGGAGTATGTCAAAGTTTTAGATGACATGTTGAATCTTTGGAAAAGTAAGTAGAGGCACTGCCATGCTTTCTTCGTAATGGCACTTATGTGTTGGTCCTAGACCAGATCGTCTGAAACATAGAAAACCTACAGCACAATACAGGCCCTTCGGTCCACAAAGCT
Source organism: Hypanus sabinus (assembly GCF_030144855.1). Lineage (NCBI taxonomy): Eukaryota > Metazoa > Chordata > Chondrichthyes > Myliobatiformes > Dasyatidae > Hypanus > Hypanus sabinus. Next base: position 58,759,313 of record NC_082713.1, on the reverse strand, counting down.
GTGCCAAACTTGTACTTACTTTAGAAACTACCTAGGCTTTACCCATAGCCCTCTATTTTTCTAAGCTCCCTGTAGCCATCCAGGAGTCTCTTAAAAGACCCTATTGCTTCTGCCTCCACCAGCAGCCCATTCCATGCACTCACCACTTTCTGCATAAAAAAACTTACCCTTGACATCTCCTCTGTACCTACTTCCAAGCACCTTAAAACTATGCCCTCTTGTGCTAGCTATTTCAGCCCTGGGGAAAAGCCTCTGACTATCCACATGATCAATGCTTCTCATTAACTTGAATACCTCTAACAGGTCACCTCTCATCCTCTGCCGCTCCAAGGAGAAAAGGCCGAGTTAACTCAACCTTTTCTCATAAGGCATGCTCCCCAATCCAGGTAACATCCTTGTAAATCTCCTCTGCACCCATTGTATGGTTTCCACATCCTTCCTGTAGTGAGGCAACCAGAACTGGGCACAGTACTCCAAGTGGGGTCTGACCAGGGTCCTATATATCTGCAACATTACCTCTCAGCTCTTAAACCCAATCCCATGATTGATGAAGGCCAATGCATCGTATGCATTGTTAACCACAGAGTTAACCTGTGTAGCAGCTTTGAGTGTCCTATGGACTCGGACCCCACTATCACTCTGATCCTCCACACTGCCAAGAGTCTTACCACTAATGCTATATTCTACAATCATATTTGACCTACCAAAATGAACCACCTCACACTTACCTGGGTTAAACTCCATCTGCCACTTCTCAGCCTAGTTTTGCATCCTAACAATGTCCCGTTGTAACCCCTGACAGCACTCCACACTGTCCACAACACCTCCAACCTTCATGTCATCAGCAAATTTATTAACCCATCTCTCCACTTCCTCATCCAGGCCATTTATAAAGATCACAAAGAGTAGGGGTCCCAGAATGATAACACCGAGGAACTTGAAGTTGCTGACCCTCTTAACGCCTGATCACCCAATGAGGACTGGCCCATGGATCTCTCATTTCCTTCTTCTGAAGTCAATAATCAGCTTCCTGCTTGTGCTGACATTGAGTGAGAGGTTGTTACTGTGGCACCATTCAGCTAGATTTTTAATCTCCCGCTTAAATGCTGATTTGTCTGCACCTTTGATTTGGCCAATGACAGTGGTGCCATCAGCAAGCTTAAATACGGCATTGAAGCTGTGCTTATCCTCACAGTAACAGGCATAAAGCGAGTAGAACAGGGGACTAAGCACACAGCCTTGTGGAGATGTTGTTGCCAATCTGAACTGACTCGGGTCTGCAAGTGAAGACATCCAGAATCCAGTTGCACAAGGAAGTATTGAGTCCTAGGTCTTGAAACTTATAGTTTAATTTTGAGGGGATGATAGCAAGACCATAAGATATAGGTGCAGAATTAGGCTATTCAGCCCATTGGGTCTGTTCCGCTATTCCATCATGACTTATCCCGGATCCCAGTCAACCCCATACACCTGACTTCTCGCCATATCCTTTGATCCCGACTGATTAGGAAACGATTAACTTCCACCTTAAATATAAACATGGATTTGGCCTCCAGTCTGTGGCAGAGCATTCCACAGATATACTACTCTCTGGCTAAAAATATTCCTCCTTACTTCTGTTCTAAAAGGTTACCCCTCAATTTAGAGGCTGTGTCCTCTAGTTTGGTATATTCCCACCATAGGAGACGTCCTCTCCATATCTACCCTATCTAGTTCTTTCAGCATTCGTATTGAAAGCTGAAATTCAATGAAGAGCATCCTGATGTATGCATCTTCACTTTCCAGATGTTCTAGGGTTGAATGAAAAGCCAATGAAATGGCATGTGCTGTTGACCTGTGATGGTAGGTAAATTGGAGTGGATCCAAGTCACTTCTCAGGTAGGAGTTGATAGGTTTCATCACCAACCTCGTAAAGCACCTTAATCACAGTGGACACAAGTGCTACTAGATAATAGTCAATGAGACAGGTTTCCACATTCTTCTTAAACACAGGTATCATTGAATTCTGCTTGAAGCAGGTGGACACCTCAGACTGCCAAAGTGAAAGGCGAGTTATCAGTGAACATTCCAGTCAGTTGTTCAACACAGCTCATTAGTACTCGGCCAAATACCCCATCTGGGACAGACGCTTTCCATCAGTTCACCCTCTCGAAGGATGCTCTCACGTCAGCCTTGGCATGAGTGGTTGTGGAAGTTTGTGAAGATGCCTCCATCGTTTCGACAACAGACATGCTTTCTCCAGCTTCGAATAGATGTTGGTCCAGATGTCATCAACCCTAACGTTTGTGTAATTCCAGTGTAACCTTTTCATAAAACAGTCACAGTTTATGAATGAAATGTATGCAGTTCAATAAATACCACAGCAAAGTGAACAAAGGGAGTTGTCGCAATTCATTGACCACAGCAGCATGCTAATCTCGATAGCTTCATAGAATTGTTTTCAGTTGACCCAGTACCAATGAATTAGAGTTAATACACACTCCGATTGTTAAGTATGTATCTCTGTAATTTACATCTTCCATTAATGTGTGACACAAAAATCCATTTGCTGAGATGCTTGCCACATGTATCAGAGAGAAATAAATGCAGGTGCTGCTTATTTGCTGTTTAAACTTCACAGTTCATAAGAGACACGTATAACAGGCAACAACTGTGATTAAATTAATCCATTTATTTTGATATGTGTGAAATCACTTTTATCAGATGAAAGTTGTCATGAATTGAGCTTGCTTTTCTGTGTGGTCTTATCATTCAAGGAAAATATTAGGTACAATATATCTCTGCTTAATATGAGGTGCTAAAGATGCCAGGAAGAGAACTTGGCTCAGGTAATCACCAAGCTCCAGAAGCTTGGAATCATCAATGCATTTTAATTATTTGAAGAGAAAATAATTGCTGGCATTACTTTTAAAAAACTAATCGTTAGATATTGCCACGTGGCAACAGAGTTGTGTTTGGTTTACCTTGTGTAATTTTCATCAGTAACATTCCCTGGGCTTAAAAAAGCCAGGTCATGCACTATGTAGATAGCAGATGCTGTTAGTCTTTTTATATTCAATTCTATTTGGCAAATTAAAATTGCCATCACGTGCTTGTTTCTGTTCATTCATAATCAACGGGAATAATTGCAACTTCATATGACATTGGGGATATACCCCAGGTTATTACAGGAAGCAACAGAAGAAATTGCGGCACCTTTTGCGATGATCTTTGTGTCTTTACTGATCATGGGAGTAGTGTCAGAAGATTGGAGGTTGGTGAATCCTATTCCTTTGTTCAAGAAACGTAACCTGGATAATCCTGGGAATTATAGAGCAGTGAGCCTTGCATCAGTGGTGGGCAGACGAGGTGGGCAGTGATTCTTGGAGGTGGGATTTATGAGCATTTGGAAAAGCAATCAGATTATGGATAGTCAGCATGACTTTGTGAGGGTCAGGTCCTGCCTCATGAGCCTGATTGAATTCCTTGAGGAAGTGACAACACAAATTGATGAAGGCAGAGCAGCAGATGTGTTGTATATGGGCTTTAAAAAGTCACTTGACAAGGTTTCCTAGCTAGGCTCGTTCAGAATATCAGGAGGCATGGGATAGAGAGAAACATGGCTGTATGAACTCAGCATTGGTTTGCCCAGAGGGTGGTAGTATAGATGGACTGCAATCTGCCTGGAGGTTGGTGACCAGTGGTGCTCATAGGGATCTGATCTGGAAAACCCAACTCTTTGTGATTTTTGTAGATATTTTGGATGAGGAAGAAGAAAGAGTAGGTTTGCAGATGACACTAAGGTTGGTGGAGTTGTGGACAATGTAGAAGGCTGTCAAAGGTTGTGATGCGATGTTGTTATGATGCAGAGCTGGGCTGAAAAGTGGCAGTTTTTAAAAAGATTTTTAAAAGATTAGAAGTTTTTTAATCTGGAAAAAGAAGGGTTAAGTAATTAATTTGGAAGGTCAAACCTGAAGGCGGAGTGCTAGGTTAATGGTAGGCTTCTTTAAGTGTGCAAGTATACAGGGATCTTGGGATTCACGTCCATAGATCTCTCAAAGTTGAAGAGTAAGTTGGTAGAAGGTATATGACGTTCTGCAGTCAAGGCTTTGAGTTCAAAGTACAATTATTATCCAAGTATGTATACAGAATACAACTTCAAGGTTCCTCCTCCCGCAGTCAGCCATAAAAAAATCCATGGAATCCGAAGAAAACATCAAACACCCAACAAGCGAGAAAAGAACAAATTGCATGAACAGCAAGAGCGAACAACACAGAAATTCAAACATCAAACCATGAGTCCAGGAGTATTCAGTTTAGCTCAGCTCAGCACTGTGCCCCTAGCCAACTGCAGGCACCAGAGCCAGTCTTCACCAAAGTGCTCTCGTCTGCACTGATCACCCCAATCACACCGAAATCCAAAAACCTCGAAGTCCCCCCAAAATGAGTCCTTGAGCCTTACTGATCAATCCTTGCAATGTTGAACCCAAGCCCCCCACCCTTTCTTCCAACAGCTGCTAGCACGAGGGAGAGTAAGACCGGTTAAATGCAGGCAGATGGTGGTCGAACACCCACCCCCCACTCTGCTCTCGTCTTTGCTGACTTCAACGTTGCTCGACGCCTCAATCGGAGAGAAGTAACGGACATCATGGGCTCACACCCTACTTCCAGGCCTCCAGGCTGCACACCACTCCCACCCTCTCCGCACTCCCTCGAGACAACAAAGCGCCATATCACTCAATCAGTCCTAAAGCATAACCCCAAAGCATAAATCTCAGGTTCCAATTACACGCAGCTTAATAGTAGAATTGCAGTTGAAAGAAAAAGAAGTAAAAGTAGTTTTGTGAACTGTCTACAGGAGGTTGCCACTGGCCATGTTGTTCACTGGAACCATCTTGAAGATCTCAAGAGCTCAGAGGTAAGGTTGCAGCTCTATAAAACTCTGGATAGAGCATATTTGGAGTTTTGTGTTAACTTCTCATTATAGGAAGGATGTGGAAGCCTTAGAGAGGGTGCAGAAGAGATTTACTAGGATGCAGCCTGATTAGAGACCATGTGTTACAAGGATAGGCTGAGTGAGTTAGTGCTTTTCTCTTTGGCGTGAACGAAGATGAGAGGTAACTTGATAAAAGTGGACAAGATGATAAGAGGCATAGATAGAGCAGACAGCCAGATACATTTTCCCAGGGCTGAAATGGCTAATACAATGTAGCGTAACTTTAAGGTATGTGGAGGTAAGAATAGCAGGGATATCTGGGGTAAGGTTTTTTACTCGGAGTGGTAGGTCTGTGAAATGCACTGCCAGCAGTGCTGGTATTGCCAGATACATTGGGGACATTTAAGAAACTCTTAGACAGGCACATGGATAAAAGAAAAACTGAAGGCTAAATGGGAGAGAAGGGTCAGCATAACATGGGCCAAAAGGCCTGTACTGTTCAGTTGCTTCCTATTTTCATGAAAAACTAATGCTGCTCACATTTTATAATTTTATTTCACTCTAACTACCCATTGTATTCCTGGAAGTAGTTGATAGTGTAAATATTTAAAACTGACTTTGTGGCTGAAATCAACTGAGTTCTGACCAGCTATGGGTGTGAGACAAAAATCTACTTGCATTCAATTCAAAATAAGATGTGGAAACCCTGAGCACATTATCCAGTAATCTTCTGTATTTACAGTGACATAGCTGCCATGGCCTGCAGGATCTGAAAGGACTGCATACATAGTGGCCCTTAAAAGTAGCGAAAATAGCCAAAATTCCAATACTAAAAACAATGACAATGTTAGGAGGAACATTTTAAGATTTTCATTTTATCGTGTTGAAAAACATGGGATTGTATCACTTGCCTATTGAGTGCACACTTTTACCCACATAGAATCTAAAACTGTATATTTGATCATGTGAATACACAGTGATTCAGCTTCTCATAAGGAGAATGGAACATAATCAGCATGCCATGTTTAAGAGCAAATCCATATGAAAGGAAATGATTCAGAAACAAAACAATATCATAAGTACAGGAAGGGAAATTTGTGTTTTAGTTAAAGTAACAGCAGCTATGTTATAAAAAAAGATGTTCCTGATGTGTATTGTCATTTGTTTTGAGACATTGGAATGAAATGATGTAATTAAGAAAACAATGTAGCTCAACATTCAGAGTTAAATATTGTGTGCTCCCTGCAGTATTTCAAATGGCATCTCCGGCTGGGCAAGTGCAAAAGTTATCAACAATGTTTTAAGATACTTTAACATAAGTGCTGAAGTTAAATCACAGAACCATGTTCTTTGGGTAGAATCCCATCTTTTAAACGAGTGAAGCTCTTCAGCACAACTATCACCAATGAATTGACTGAATTTCTTTTTACTCTTGCATGTTGCCAGCATATTATAAGTTGGACTACCAAAAGGGTTATTTAATAAAAAAAAATCTTTAAATAATGGCACCACGCTTTAAACTGTTTCAAACCTTGTGATTTCTGGTCCATGAGAAGAGATGGCTTATTAAAGTAGTGCAGTAAAATTCATGAACAACTGAATTCATATGAGGTCACTGATTACTTTGAAAAGGTAGGCTGTGCCATTCTATGGGACAGATAAATACATACCTCATGAGTTGTTTATTCTTATCTTCCAGATATGATTTATGTTGTAACATGACATTGTAATGTATACCTTGTTGTCTATAGCCAATTGTTAACTGTACTGGTTCCAACTATTAAGTGTGTGTACTACAAAATGTTGACATACAACCCTGTTCATTCTTTTAACGTCTTATGTTGGCGATTTTTCTCTTCCTGCCTGAGGCAAGCAGTAAGAATTCTTGTGTATAATTTTCCTTAAGGTTGAGATAGGGAGTGTAACTCAGCTGTTTTTCCAGCTGCATACACATCCATAAATCATTAATAAGGCAGTTAACTGAAGCAAAAATATAAATGATCTGTGCTACCCAACAGAAGACTCTTAATTGACTTCCAGTTACTTACAATTCATTTCTTCACTTAAAGTGATGATTACATTGGAACAAGTTCCCATTTGGAACAGTGCAGACATAAGGCATTTGCAACTGAGAGTTTTACAGTGCTGCATTGAGTGTAAGCTTTCTTTAACAATGTCTGCACGTGATAAGCAGTGAGCTTGTGGTAGTTATACTTCACTACAAAGCTATAAACAATAATTAACATCAGCACCAATTTTACTGTCAATTTGAATTGAACAGCAGGGACAATGTTTTGTGAACAGCTTTGCAAAGACAAAAGACAAACTGAAAGTTCTATTAACATTGTATCTTTACTAGTTAACATTCCTTTTTACTGGTCAGAAGTTGAAATTTAAACTAAATATTTTTAAGAAATTATGGTAGCGTATATGAGCAACTAGCCATTTAAAAAGGTTTCATTTTCTAATATTCTACTGCATATATTTCACTTCCTTCCCCAATATTTGAGTGGAGTGTAAAAGATGTTAATGACAAATCAATGCTTTTCTTGCAGATGGATCACAAAACTGAAGGGCACTTTTACTCAGCAAAACATTGCCGTTTTTCCGTCATTTTATCTAAGTAGGGCCCTTTTTTAAATAGACCAGTTTTAACAGAGAAAGCTTTATTAATAATTACAATAAACAGTTTTGTTGCAGGATTTCTTCAGCCATTAATTACAAAGCTCTTCAGTTGCCTCTGGGCTAATTGTTCTCAACAGCCTTGTATAAGACCTGACGTGCTGTAAATTCACCAATCTGCAATGTCTTCTGTTTGTGTTGGCTGCTGGTGTGCTTTAAAATAGCATGGCACACTATGCTTTAACCAACAAGGCATGACTCTTACCAGGTACATTGTTCTGGCGCAGCAAATCTAGTATAAAATCTTCACCACATTGGCAACATTACCTGCAGCGCAAACGATGCTACAGCACTAATCCACCACAATGCATGTGGTTACTTTTTTTATCCTTATTAAAATGCATGAATTGAGGTCCTTTGATTGAAAGTGGCTTGAAGTGTTTGCTGTACCCAGCCATTGTTTCACGAGAGTGTGGAAATGTTGTCCTTACATGGTTCAGTTTGGTAAAATTGTCTCTCAGTACAGGATTGATGTTTTCATGTATGTTCTATCTGAAAGAGAATAGAAACAATTATTCTGCAACAGGAACATAAAGAACTGGAATGTAAAAATGAATGGGTGGTTGATAGTTATCATAAATTCAATTGACCCAAAACCAGATACAATCATCATCAAATCATAATTTGTTGTGGCATTTTCCACAGATATAAGCTATGTGCATTGTCAACTTCTTCATTATTATTACTGGGTATACTTCTGCAACTAGATGGAGCTCTTCCTTATTTAAGAGGCTTTCAAAGTCACTATACTTGAAACTACCACACGAGTGGGGGTGGCACACCTGACAGCTGAAGGAATAGCAAGACTGGAAATGAGCAAAGGTGATTCAGCCCTTGCTCTAAAACCCATCAACCAAATGTTATTTTTATCTACAAGCAACCTTTATCACTAAAACAACTCTACTTAACCTTCTCTCTAATGTATTCTCAGATTTAAATGTTCCGATTTAATTGCTGGACAATAGTTTAATCAATGAGCAAGTTATTTGCTAAGCAAGTGATGGAATTAAAAGCAAAAGTATGATACAGTAGTTCTGTACGCTAATGGAACATTATAGAGGATGGGCTTTTACTTATCCTTGATTATAATCTACCCAAAGACATCAGAATTCTGAATTTCCTACTTTTTAAAGCTGTGATAACAATAAAACAAATTGGTTTTACTGCCCCCATTATTAACCAACATCAACTAATTCAAAATTTTGCGTTCTGCGTATGAGACAGAATCTACAGCACAGACACAAGCATTCAGCCAAATCTATATTTATAATTATTATCCACAGTCCCCTCCTTCCATTCCATGTACCTCATCCCACTCTTTCTGCACAACTGTTTCCTCTGACATACTTATCAAGATGCCTTTCTAAGACATTTATACTGTCTCAGTAATTAATTCTTTCCTTATTTCTCTATTAAATTATTTTGAATATTTGATTTCCTGTACTAGACTTTTCCACTTGGAAACTTACTTCATAAATGTTCACAATTTGTCTAGCTCAAAGTTTGAAGTAAATTTATTATCAAAGATCATAAATATCTGAAACCCTGAGATTCATTGTTTTGTGGGCATACTCAATAAATCCATAGAATAATAACCATAACAGAATCACCACACTAACGTGGGCATTCAACCAATGTACAAAAGACAACAAACTTTGCAAATACAAAAGGAATAATAACAATAAGCATATAAGCAATAAATATCAAGCATGAAATAACAAGATAAAGAGTCCTTAAAGTGAGGCCATCGGTTGTGAGAACACCAGAAATAGAATGAGTGTAGTTAACCTCTTTTGTTCAAGTGCCTGATGGTTGAGAGGTAATAACTGTTCCTGAACCTGGTGGTGTGAGTTTTGAGGCTCCTGTACCACCTTCTTGATGGCAACAGGAAGAGGAGAGCATGTCCTGAGTAGTGGGGATCCATGAAGGTGGATGCTGTTTTCCTGCGACAGCATTTTGTGTGGACATGCTCAATGGTGGGATGGTTTTGTGCGTGTTGGACTGGGTTGCATCCACTATATTTTGTAGGCATTTCCATTCAAGGGCATTGGTGCTCCATGCCAGGCTGTGATGTAGCCGGTCAATATTTTCTCCACTACATATCTACAGAAGTCTGTCAAAGTTTTAGATGCCATGCAGAATCTTCACAAACTCTAAAGGAAGTAGAGGAGCAGCCATGTTTTCTTCATAATTGAAATTACTTGCTGGGTCCAGGACAGTACCTCTGAAATAATAACACCAAGGAATTTAAAGTCCTCCTCTGATACTCCAATGAGGAGTAACTCATGAACCTCTGGTTTTCTTCGCCTTTAGTCAATAATCAGCTTCTTAGTCTTTCTGACAATGAATAAGAGGTTATTGTTATAGCGCCATTCATCCATATTTACAACCTCCCTCCGGTGTGCTGATTCATCTCCACCTTTCATTCGGCAGACTTGAGTAAGGCATTGGAGCTGTGCTTTAGCTATACAGCCAGTAGTGTAAAGCAGCTAGGGCAGGAGGATAAGCACAGTGTCTTGTGGTGCACCTGGGCTGATGGAGATTCTGGAGGAGATGTGGCCAGTTCAAACTGCCTGGGACTATTACTGCCGCTGAGTCCTACCGCTTGTCTTATTCCGCTACTACCCCCTATCCTCCCCGCAATTCCCAACCTTCCCTCCACCCCTCATCTCCCCTCCATTCCTCTGATCCCTCATCCTCCCCTCAGCCCGCTCTCCCTGAACATCCCAACCCCCTTCTCCCTCCTGAGACCTCCCACTCTTTACCCTCCTCTGACCCCAGCCCCAACCCTTGACACACCTTCACCTTCTCCTCTGACCTTCCCCGCTCTGAGGCAGAGTGTTCTGTGCTTAGCAAGGGCCTCACTTCTGTCCCCCTCCGTCCACAACTCAGTGAGTTCCGTGCCCGGCATGATGATGAACTCTTCTTCCATTGCCTACACCTCCGAGCCTACTACTTTAATAAGGATTCCCCTCCCCCTACTGATGACCCCTTCCCCCGTCTTCAACCCTCCTCCTGGACACCCGCATCGGGCCTTCTACCTGCACTCGATCTTTTCATCTCCAGCTGTCACCGAGACATCAACCGTCTCAACTTCACCACTCCTCTCTCCTATTCCAACCTCACTCCCTCTGAATGCACTGCTCTCAACTCTCTCCGCAAAAATCCTAACCTCACCATCAAACCCGCAGACAAAGGTGGTGCTGTAGTGATCTGGCGGATGGACCTCTACCTCACTGAGGCCAAACGGCAGTTCTCTGACACCTCCTCTTACTTACCCCTGGAACAGTACCCCTCCAAAATCATCAAACCATTGTCTTCTGTACCATCACTGCCCTTATCAACTCCGGAGACCTTCCATCCTCAGCCAAAAAACTCATAATTCCCACACCCTGCACTGCTCGCTTTTACCTCCTCCCCAAGATCCACAAGCCTGACTGTCCCGGTAGGCCCATAGTTTCGGCCTGCTCCTGCCCCACCGAACTTGTATCTGCCTACCTGGATTCCATTTTGTCATCCATAGTTCAGTCCCTCCCCACCTACATCCGGAATACATCCCATGCCCTCCACCTCTTCAATAACTTCCAGTTCCCCAGCCCAGACTGCTTCATTTTCACCATGGCTGTTCAATCCTTATACACTTCAATTCCCCATCAAGAAGGCCTCGAAGCCCTCCGCTATTTTCTTGACAATAGACCTCACCAGTTCCCCAACACCACCACACTCCTCCGGTTGGCTGAACTGGTACTCACACTTAATAAGTTCTCCTTTGGCTCTTCCAACTTTCTTCAGACCAAGGGTGTAACCATGGGCACCCGCATGGGCCCCAGCTATGCCACCCTCCATGGGTTATGTGGAACAGTCTATGCTCCAAATCTATACTGGTACTGCTCACCAACTTTTCCTTCGCTACATTGACGACTACATTGGTGCTGCTTCCTGCACCCATGCTGAGCTCGTCAATTTCATCGACTTTGCCTCTAACTTTCACCCAGCCCTTAAATTCACTTGGTCCATCTCGGACACTTCTCTCCCCTTTCTCGATCTCTCAGTCTCCATCTCTGGAGATAGACTGTTCACTGACATCTTCTACAAACCCACTGACTCCCATAACTACCTTGATTATACCTCTTCCCACCCTGCCAATTGCAAAAATGCTATTCCCTATTCCCAGTTCCTCTGTCTCCGCCACATCTGCTCCCAGGATGAGGCTTTCCGTTCCAGGACATCTCAAATGTCCTCTTTCTTTAAGAATCGTGGTTTCCCTTCTGCCATCATCAATGATGCCCTCACCCGCATCATCTCCATTTCCCACACTTCGGCCCTCACCCCATCCTCCCGTCACCACAACAGGGACCGTGTTCCCCTTGTCTTCATCTACCACCCCACCAGCCTCTGGATCAAGCAAAATATTCTCTGCAACTTCCGCCACCTTCAACAGGACCCCATCACTAAGCACATCTTTCCATCTCTACCCCTCTCTGCCTTTCGCAGGGATTGTTCCCTCTGTGACTGCCTGGTCCACATGTCCCTCCCCACAGATCTCCCACCTGGTACTTATCCCTGCAAGCGTAAGTGCTACACCTGTCCCTAGACCTCCTCTCTTACCACCATTCAGGGCCCCAAACAGTCCTTCCAGGTGAGGCAACACTTCACTTGTGAGTCTGTTGGGGTCATCTATTGCATCCGATGCTCCCAGTGTGGCCTCCTCGACATCAGTGAGACCTGATGCAGATTGGGGGGGACCGCTTCATTGAGCACCTCCACTCCGTCTGCCACAACAGACAGGATCTCCCGGTTGCCACCCACTTCAACTCTCCTTCACATTCCCATTCGGATATGTCCATACATGGCCTCCTCTATTACCATGATGAGGCCAAACTCAGGTTGGAGGAGCAACACCTCATATACCGTCTGGGTAGTCTCCAGTCCCTTGGTACGAACATCGAATTCTCCATCTTCTGGTAATTCCCTCCCTCTCCCTTTCCCTATCACACTTTCATTCTGCCGCCTCTTCTAGCTGCCTATCACCTCTTTCATGATTCTGTCATCTTCTACTACCCATAGTGCTTTCCCCTTAAATTCCTTCTTCACCTCTCTGGCCTAACCCTTCCCTGCTCCCCTCCCCCACCCCTTGATCTTTCCTCTGATAGGTTTTTCACCTGCACCTTCCCCCTCCCCCCACCTTTTTTATAGGGCCCTGCCACCTCCTTCTCCAGTCCTGATGAAGGGTCTCGGCTCGAAACGTTGACTGCTCCTTTCAACGGATGCTGCCGGACCTGCTGAGTTCATCCAGCTTGTTTGTACGTGTTGATTTGACCACAGCATCTGCAGTGTACTTTGTGTCAAACTGACTGGGGTCTGCAAGTGAAGGAATCGAGGATCCAATTGCACAAGGAGGCATTGAGGCCAAGGTCTTGGAGCTACTGATTAGTTTTGAGGGGATGATGGTATTGAGTGTTAAGCTGTAGTCGATAAAGAGCATCCTAATGTACACATCCTTTGCTGACCAGATGTTCCAGATTCCAGATGACCCCACTACCAATCTTGGAATAACTCTGCCTTAGTTTCACAATAGTCAAAACCAGTTCAATATTTCCTAAAAGCTCCAATCTTTCAATTCTGGTCCTATCACTTGAAGCCCTTTTCTATTTTCTCCAGATCTTCTACGTCCTACATACAGTATGAAGATGGGAAGTCTTCATGTTACTTCGTGTGCTGCCCAGTTGTACTGTACAAGCTTTACATCACCACTGTACTTCTGTTTTTCATCACTAATGTGCTGGGTGCCAACTAATCAACTTCAAGATTATTTCCAATCCTCTAATGTCTGCTCTGCCATTTACACAAGTGCAGGAGATTGAACATCTGCTCCATCTTTTGGCACAAAATTACAGTTTGCTGTTCCTTGCTTTTCTTTCAGGGTATCAGATTGCTTTTATTCAGCCTTTGCTAACCTGACTTCTAATTTTCTTTCAGTTCCACTTGCTCACAAATATTTTCTTCTTTGGCTTCTGGTTCCTTCCTCTGTAGTTTTTGTTTCTTTTTAGCATTTACTTTCTCTGTCTGCCTCCTCCAGTCTTAATCTTTTTCTTGAGTGCTATATAAATGCAAAGGTGTTGCCCTATCTAATTACAATTATTACTACAGAGACAGGAAGCATCTGTCTTAGTCTTTTGTACCTCCTGTACCATATTACCATCATCAATAATACCTGGTTATGTTGATGACCTATTTAGTAATTTTAACAATGAATAAATATCCAAACTGGTAAGTTAACTATCTCATTCAACTGAGTGCAATGAAATGCTCAGTTTTGTATAACTGCAGGCAATTTGATATACAGCTGACTGCAACAGATAGTTTAAGGAAATAGGAAATAAATCCTGTTTAAACTTTATTTATTTATTTATTTATTTATTTATAATTCTATCCCAGTTGCGTCCTGACTTTGGAATTAAATGTAATTCACATATCTAAGGTCCAAGCTGGATTCATGTATTGGCCCTGAATTTGTTGCCAGAGATCAGCTCTCAGTTTGTGCAGTTTCCCCGGTAGGAGAAATAGAAGCAGGCTTGGTCCTCATGTCTAGGCCCTACACAATGACAAGGCCTTTGGCTGTACAGATGATTTTGTATGGGACAATTAAAAACAGCCCCATCCACAAAACAGCTGAAAAACAAAACTAATGGAAGGCTAATTGCTCTTGTTGATGGGCTACCATTTTTTTCAAAAATTCTGAATGTTTCTGATATTTAAATAGAATTAAAGTTTTGCAAATGAATGTTGAAAATCAATTAAATTCTAACATAATATATCCTCATATTTTATTCTAAAACATCTGTTTGCTTAAATAGTGCAGACACTTTACTGTTTATTATCATTCTCTTCCACTGAAATCCAAAAAAAAACTCGTGTGGCAAATCACAATTAGTGCTGGTTGTCCAAGCTAAGTCAGAAATTTTTGCACTCCCATTCTGGTGTCCATATGGAGTCCTACATTATTTCAGGAGGTTACTAATGATTACTAAGAACCAACTTTATCTTTATTATTGTTTCCTGGCTCAGAATTGTAGGGGGTTGTGAATACTGTCCAGTTAGAGCAAATGAGTCTCCCCTCTCTTGACTCCACCTGCTATCCACTGCCGACATTATGAAGGACCCACCCATTCTTCCTTCTTCTCTTTCCTATTGGGAAGAAGAAGCAAAAGCTTGAAAGCATGTAAACCAGTGTTAGCAGACTCTTGAATGGACCTCTCATACATTAAAGATGAATGCTTGATATCCCAGTCAACCTTATTGTGGCCTTTGCATTTTACTGTTTATGTGCACTATTCAAGTTCAAAAAGTTCAAAGTAAATTTATTATAAAGTTTGTATATGTCACCAAATACAACCTTGAGATTTATTTTCTTGCAGGCACTTACAGGGAAAACAAAATACAATTGAAAACTAGACATAAACAAAGACTGACAAAGAATCAGCGTGCAAGAGAAGGAAAACTATGCAAGTAAAGCTGAGAACCTGAATTGTAAAGAGTCCTTGACAGTGAGACAGTGGATCATAAGGAATGGTGAATTAAGTTATCCATGTTCGTTCGGCAGCCTGATGGTTGTAGGGTAATAATTCTCCCTGAGCCTCGTGGGGTAGGACCTAAGGCACCTGTACCTCCTGCTGAATTGTAGTAGTGAAAAGACGGCATGACCTGGATGGTAGAAGTCTTTGATTATGGATTCCACTTCCTTGTACAGCGCTCCATATAAATGTATTCAATGGTCGAGAGAGCTTTGCCTGGGGATAGACTGGGCTATATCCACCACTCTCTGTAAACATTTCCATTTCTAGAAATTGGTGTTTCTACACCAGTGCTGCAATTTCTATGTAGCTGCAACACCATGTACAGCATTGTTCTCTTTTTACTACCTCAATATGGCATGATCTGCCTGGCCGACATGCAAACAAAATGATTGTTACTATATCTCAGTAGCCATGACAACAATAAACTAATAAACCACTAGTATGTATGCCTAAAACATATTGCAATTTGCTAAGCGAATGTCTCAAATACGTAAACTGATTAAAATAAAGCTCTTTCAGATCAAACTTTTTAACTGTGCTTTTGGTTTCTTGGTTTTCCCACGAACTGTTTTTTCCTTTCATTTTCCACTTGACATCTCTCCATTCCCCAGTAATATTAACGTCCTTCTCTTTAGGGGCATCATATAAATCAGTAGCTGGCGCCTACCTCCTGCTGCCAGTTTTGTTTTCAGTGGTCACAACTCCTGGTGTCCTGATCATAAGTGTCCATGCTCCTTGTTATCAATGCTGTTCTAGGCAACTGGACCGCACACTGGATTGCAGCACTTAATTGGATCAGACATATAGCATTTCAGCAGGGTTAGAATTTACCACTCACTGGCTTCTTGAGGAAGTCCTCATCCTCATTTGCTACTATTCCATTTTCCATCCTAAATTTAATTTTATTGGGACTAAAAGGAGGAAAACTCTGTTCAGAAGCACTATATAAATGCAATAGTAAGCAAGTAGATATCTAATTTGTGCAATGCCTGCACTGACCTCAGCTTTAATGAAAAGTAAGCATGTTTCTTAAAAAAAATTCTCAAGAACAGTTGTTTTGTACAGAGTAGAGAGTTACTCATTTTGTATTGTCTTTCAACACAAACTTTTAGAGTAAATAAAAACTAGACAGAACCGTGATAAACCAATCTTAATTCTAAAGCCACTGTTTAGTTAATTAAGAACAGGAAGAGGCTAATTAGTAACAGAGTGTTTTGTGAGTTTACAGTGTGTTTTAGAGCTGGCAACATGATCTAATATACAGGCAGGGACAGGAAGGATATAAACAAGAATAGCAATTGGGAAGAAAGCGGAATGGGAATTCTCCAGAGTGTCACTGAGGCTTGGGAATTTTATGACTAGGATACTTCATTGATGCTTTACAAGTAGAATGCACACTTAGCCATGACCTTGGCCATACAGCAGAATACTCCAGTAAGTGAACCATACCATATGAAAATACATCCCTTGCATTTGAGCCAAAGATGAATTATTTATTTAATATCTGGTGATTCACAAGAAAATGCAGCAAAACTGTAAACCATGTCTGGATTCCTAGTGCTGTACTCCCAGTCACCCTTTCTACTTCTGCACCTCACCATACAGCCAACCATTTCACCTGTGTTTACCCCTACACTCCTCTTTAGAGGCTTTGCATTATGCCTACATCTGAAATCCAGCAGCGCATGCTCTCGTACATCTCTGACCAGAGGCTGAAATCATTGCTGGAACTGTTGAGCTAACCATTGAGCTGCATGTACAAAAGCTGACAAACTGTGTCAGTTCTCTGTCTGTACTGTGCAAGTCTACCGAGCTTTCCTCTGTTATTTGTGTTTTTAATGATTCGATTCAATTGCATTATTCCAGCTTTACGATTTTAATTAATGCATTCATTGTTTGTAATTATTTTTGGCAATGTCTGACTGCTGTGTATGTAGTTTATTTGAAATGTTTTATGTATTTTGACAATGCACAAGTCCCTTAATGTTTGCTGCAAAAAAAAACATGTTAAAGCTAATGCTGGGTAAAGGTTGTTCTCTGTGTTAAATGTGTTAATTGATTTTAGAAAGAGCTAACACCACACCAGCACTTCAGCTGTATTGCTGCTGACTCCACAATCAGAGCAAAAAAACTCTCCAGAGATAAACCAAATAGAAAAGCAGGAGCCTTCCCAGCAGCATTAAGAAAGTAGTTATAGTTCATCTCTAAGACAATCACAGGAGATTTCGTAAAAGTTTCTTAACAAAAGATGCATTGTCCAAGTGATGCAAAAATTTCCCACCATTGTCTGGAAGAAGGAATGTCCCACATAAGGCTAAGTATTCGGAACAAAATATAATATTTGTGTCTTACTACTTTGAAATCCATAATGTAGTGAGCATTCACTCAGAGCATGGTTATTTTTTTATTATTCAGTGTAACTCTATAAACAGCTTGATTCTGTGTATTTTCTTCCTATACAGGGGCTTACAATTAACTGTAGGCTTTTTCTCTCCAATTTGTACAGGGTGGTATCAACATTTTTATTCAGAAACTAACTGAATGCCTCCTGCTCTGATGGTGACTGCATTTATCTATTTGATTAAATGTCAGTGCTCTTTGTTGATGTCTGGATTTGTTTTCTTTCTTGTGGAAAATGCACCATCTGCTACGGGCTGATTTTTATGCAGTTGGCACTAGCAATAATCCGTCCTGTAAAGGTATCAGAAGCCAGTGAGAAATTCATAGCCCACTTGATAGCTCTCAAAGAATGGAAATGGTCCCCATGTGGCAGGGACTGAATACAGAAAAGGGGAAACTTGTTGCCTTAAATATGCAATGCTCTGTACTTTCTTCCTTTTATGAAAATGTTCCCCTGAACTTTACATTTGGGATTGTTTCAATCAAATACTATATCCACCCTACCCCTAACAGAATTCTGTGGGGTTGAAAACAACTGTGGAGAATAAATGAAAAATATTTAACTTCACATTAACAGCTCCAAATGATTCCAGATTCAATGATTCTTTCAAAATTTGCTTTGACATAGGACGGGACAGATTTCAAGGTAAAACCAGAAGGTAATCCAGACACACAATCTCTGAACATGTTTAATTATTCAACCATAATCACTATTTTCACATAGGTCTATTATTAGAAAATAGATGTAGATGGAGATCGCAAATTTCCCCAGAGGTGAATTGGTTAATCTCTGATGGAAATTTACCTTTCAGTAGTTCTTTTTATGATATTGTAAATGTGTTTTACTTAAACTGTATGGGTTAAATGAGTCAAATAGACTGCTAAAACGACTGGTACATTGTTCACAACAATTGTTCGCAGGACAATTCAACTTATCCTCATAGAAATCCTTCTATGTAAATGGATTCATTTGTCAATCTACGTTGTTAAATGTATTCAAAATACCTAATACTTTTTCCAAAGCCTTATCAGAAACCATTATAGATTGTTCCTTTATGTTGTAATCCTTTCTCTGTCTTCACATTTAATTTTAACCATTGGAGAACAATTCTCACAAATGAAAGTCGTAGGTGAAAATTCAGTAGCTAGTTCTTAGTGCTAGGTAACTGAGAGCAAATGATAGAGTGGAGGGTGAGGAGGTGAAGGACGGATCGAGAAGTACTCCTCCTTCTCTAGAAGTTATTTGTAGCAGTCTCCTAAGATCTACAACATCAATTAAAGAGATTCAAACACCAAACTTCCCTCTCGTGTACATTTTGTTCCTGACAGAATAAACACTGCAATTTAGAGATCTAAACATGATATACTTCAGGTCAAAATCTTTGTCTTTTGTTTAGAACAAAGGGATAATTGCAGAAAATGTAGTTCAAACATGATAGTACAATGTTACCCCCTCAATTTTCCAACCCGTGTCCCCTGTGAGTACATCTCCACTTTAAAATTCTACAGCAGCAGAATCAGCCTTTATATTTCCATTTCCCACATCAAGTTTGTGAACTACATTGGTGAGCTCATCAGATCAGATGGTAAAATGATTGATGTAAAGCAACAGTCTTACTGTTTTGCCTTTGCAATCCTGTAAAGTGAGTGAGGATTAAACAGTGACTTGAAAGATCTACCTTGAGATGTCAGATGACCCGATTGTTACTTTGATTGACTGCCAGTTCCTTCCGCGTCTTTGAAAGCCACTTTGAATTGAGGATTCAGTGGAAGTTAAAAATCTGATTGATGCCTCATGTGAGTCAAACGTGTGACACAAAAAAAAATACAGCCTTCATTAGCACCACGCACAAAACGCTAGAAGAACTTAGAAAGTCAGGCAGAATTGTTGGAGAGGAGTAAACAGGGTTGAGACCCTTCCTTGGGGTGACTAGATGAACTAGAAATACATCTTTAAAATATTTTCTAGCATAACACCTCCCACTGGGGTATGGGAGTGTTGTTTTTATCCATATACTTAACGGAGTTTCCCATCAAACCAATAGATGAGCCTCCCCGACTTTGAACCTAATTCTCAATGAGATCCATGGCTTCACATCCATTGGTTGCTGCATTTCCACTAGTGTTGGCAGTGATATCACTACATTTAAAAGTGCCCTCATGTGCTTTGTTGGAGTGCTTTAGATATCCTACTGTTTCTGCCAATTGGCAGTTCCCTATTGAACAAAGCTTTGGGAATTCTACAAACCACTAGTCCAAAGTTCAAGTTGGATTCCAATGCACAAGTGCCTCAGAATAAGACACTCTTACTACTTGCTGCCCTCCGTAAATGATTCATTGGTAAATTGAAATGATCATGTTGTTAAAACTTTGCCAGAAAAATCCACAATTCCATTCACACAGTTGGCTGTGAGGATAACATCTAGTATGTAGTGATTCTGATTGGCAAAGTAACTAACAGATGTTGCTGAACAAAGAACCTGTCAAGTTCGATGGCACCAATCATGATTAGTATAAGACCTTAAGTCTGCCACTGATCATGACTTCAGAGAGCGTGACCTAGTTTTTCCCTGTGCTGAAGCAGGCTGACAGGTGATCAGATAGAAGTACAGGTATGCAAAACTATACCAGGAATAGATACGGAAGGTAGAATCTTTTTTCCCTTAATAGGGTATCAACAACAAGAGGTAGGGTTGCAGTTTGAAAGGAGGGAGTTCTGAAGGGGAACTGAGGGAACCAGTTTATTTTACTCAAAAGTAGACTTGCTGCCAGAGGAAGTGGGGGAATCAGATACATTGAATAAGAGACATGGAGATAGGCAATCAAACGGGCAAGGCATAGAAGAGGATGGACCCAATGCAGGCAAGTGGGATTTGTTCAGATGGTCAGCATTGATGAGCTGATGGACCCATTTCTATGCTGTCCGATTCGATGACTCTGTAGCTCTAAGAACTAGGGAATGAATGGTGCAGCCTTTTAAATTGCTTGCTGCATGAGCAAAGCAGTGTGATAACAGATGAATATCCTTTAGGCTGTGTTTACTCTTCAACAATCGTTGGCAAAGACCAAGTTGCAAATGACCAGCGGAATTGCTCTAGTTCTGGCAGAGAGCCAGGAAAGGCTGAAGCTGCAGTTTTCTGCACACTTCACGCGCACCACAACAAACCGTCTGCTGATCTTGCCTGGGGCAAGTACGCTGTTGTTTGATGGTATTGGTGCTTACAAATGGTATTGAACTCAGGCCTCGGTCTATAACTCAGGCCATCATACCAAGATTTAATTGCTGGGCAACATTCACAAATCTGCCTCTGCATCCAAGTCTCCTGCTGTGCACCATAATTAAAAGATCCAAATGCTTTTGTCAAGATTAACAAAAAACAAAGAGATTCTGCTGCTTTTATTATTAGCTTCTCCTTAATTATGAAGGTTGAGAAAAATCTTGCCAGGTGCTAAATAACCAGTCCAAAACCCCCACAATGAATTCTCAGAGAATCTCGGCCATCAGTTGTTTTGTGTTTGCAGACAATAAAATGAGAGACGATGAAGGAAGGTGAAGGAAGCCAAACTGGCTTACCTCACCCATAGGACTGCAGACCTTAAGCATAAAGGCAAGAAAGTTAATAACAGAATAGGGGATAAGCTACAGTCCACAATTCAAAACACTGGCAGGAATGTTCACCACAGAGTTTTAAACATCAACTATCTAAAACTTCCAAAGAGCAAAATAAGAGCTGACTACTTTAGATACTGCCACAAAACCAGAAGAAAAAATGCTGGAGGAACTCGGTGGGTCAGGAAGCATTTGTGGTTAAGTTACAGGCTGAGACTCTTCATCAAGACAGAAAAATCCAGTGTTGTTTAGAAAACACGTGATTCAAACCCCAAATAGATTATTTATTTTGTTTTCTCTGTAAAGTTAGATAAGGCATGGGTTCTGCACTGTAAATCTGAGAAATCTAGAACAGCCATTTCAAGACTCCTCCTGTCATTGACAAACAGGACTGTGCTGACAGAGCTTTTGATCAGGAATGTATCGGAAATAGTCCACACCTTCCTCAACCCACCCACAGACCCCACTGCACCCACCAGCTCACTAACCCCAGTACTTCTATAGCCACCCTTATGTTTTGAAGCCACATGACTCCCAGCATCTTTGAGGCTTTGCTGTTATGTCTGAACTACAAAGTGCATCCATAATAAGTGACCAGGCTTTAGGCAGCAGAAACTGAAGCACAGATAGTCTCTGGACTGGCTGATAGGTTTTGGACAGCTCCTGCCATCAAAAGCCTTCCTCAATTGTTTCTGTTGATCACTTGGAAATAGTCCAAACACACATAATTAAGATTAGAAAGAAAGGTTTTCTTAAAATTAATTAAAATGCATTAAATTACTGTAAATTAAGTAAAGAAATGTAAAGTGGGCATAAAAAAGGCAACATTTAATTTTCTCATCGTTTTAGCCAAGGTTGGTTTGAACTTGGTCCCCTAGTCAAGATGATGTGGAACTGCTGCAGCAGTGGAAAAGATCTGATGCATCAGCGTCAGACCTTCAATGCATTTAGTAGTTTTACACAGCAGTGCATAGATACAGAAACTCTGAGCATGCCAATTCATGGACACAACATAAATTCTATTGCATGCCATAAGTATCATCTGTCCCATTGTTCCAACCCCTTCGCTTGCTTCTTTCTTTGATCCCGTGCCCCACCCTCACTCCTTCATTGGCCTCCAACAATGCCTCAGTGAAACTCAGCTGGTCTTCACTAGATTGGGTGGTTCACAAACTTCCTAACTCATTGTTAATTTCCACAGTTTTAGATAATGCACCATGTAATGAAGCAGCTGGGCTCAATCCTGAGCTCTGGTGCTGTCACTGTGTAGTCCGTACACTCTCCCCAAGACGTCTGGGTTTCCCAAGATGGTTCAGTGGTCTTCCCACATCCCAAAGATAGACAAGTTAGTCAGGCAAGTGAGCACTATAAAATGTGCAGGTGAATGGAGGAATCTGGGGAGAGTTGCTGGACACGTGAGGGAAATCGATTACGAGGAAAATGACTGGGGGAGTGGGATTGTGAGGTGAACTGACATAGATGCAATGGAATTAGAATGAGAACCAGAATCAGGTTTAATATCGTTGCCTTATGTGGTGAAATCTGTAGGTTTGTGGCAGCGGTATATTGTAATACATAATTTTAAAACTAAATTACAATAAAAGATGTATTGTAAAAAATTAAATAAAATAAGTAATGCAAAATGAGAGCAAAAAAAAGAAAAAAATATTGCCATAGTGTTCCGGGGTTGCTTCATTGTTCATTCAGAAATCTGGTGGTGGAAGGGAGGAAGCTGCTCCTAAAACATTTAATGTGTGTCGTTAGGCTCCTGGACGTCTTCCTTGATGGTAACAATGAGAAGAGGACATGTCCTGGGTGACTGAGATCTTTAATGATGGATGCTGGCTTTCTGAGGCACTGCATTTTGAAGATGTCCTTAGTGCTGGGGAGGCAAGTGCCCACGATGGAGAGAATTGAGTTCAAGACTTCCTACTTTTTCCAATCCTGTGCAGTCACTGCTCCATACTAGACAGTGATGCAACTAGCTAGAAAGCTCTCCACGATACATCTGTAGAAATTTGTGAGTGTCTTTGGTGTTATACCAAGTCTCCTCAAACTCCTTATGAAAGATAGCCACTGTCATGCCATCTTCGTAATTGCATCACTATGTTGGGCCCAGGATACATCTTCAGAGAGGTTGACACTCAGGAACTTGAAACTGCTCACCTTCTCGATAAGGACTGGTGTGTGTTCCCTTGACTTCACCTTCCTGAAGTCCACCATCAAGTCTTTGGTCTCACTGACAATGAGTGCAAGGTTGTTGTTGCAACACCACTCAACCAGCTGATCTACCTCACTCCTATATGCTTCCCTGTCACCATCCAAAGTTCTGCCAACAGTAGTTATGTCATCAACAAATTTATTGATGGTGTTTGAACTATGTCTAGCCACAAAGTCATGGGTGTAAAGAGAGTAGAACAGTGGGCTAAGGACAATCTGATGATTGTCAGCAAGTAGGAGAAGATATTTCCAAAATGGCCTCCTTCAGCATTGTAGGGAAATATGGAAATAACTGTCCTTGACATTTCCCGTTGTCCAAGTACTTGCTGGATTTTACTGTGCTCTTACTCTTACCTTTCACCACTCCTTTTGTCCATTTTCGCTCACTTGTTTCTTTTGTCTTTTATCTTTCTTTTAAATTTTATTCTCTACTTTTGTGTTTTGGCTTTTAAACTCTCCACCCTTCCTTTTTAGATTTTCTTTCCTGTCTCTATCTCTGTTTACCAAAGATTAAATCTTTAACTTCCAGTTCTCAGTAAAATACATCTAACTAAAATGTTTATGCCCTTTCCCCCATAGGTACAGTATGACTATCATTTCTGGTTTTAATCCAAGAATCATCAGACAAAGAAATTTCACTCTCCAGTGCTGGTGGTTGGGATAAAATTGGTGATGATCTGAGTGGAATTGTATGCACAAGGTAGCTGTGGGCATACTTTAAAACTCAGCTTCATCAGTTACTTTGAAAAATCTGAACAATCAGCTCTTAAAAAGTTGTCATAAATCTTCCCATGCTCATTATCTTGTGCGGATCATACTTTAAGTGTGTTTGTACAAATATCTTGCACAGCTAGAACACAAAATGTAATTGTTCAGTTAAAATAAGAAACTGAAGCCTTGCACCAAGATTTTTCGGAAGTGTACAATGCTTCACAAGTCAAAAACTCTCTTCCTATATGAAGACAAGAATATGAGATAGCTTAACATTATCTTTTTAATATTGTTGATGTTGTAGCAGCATGCAATATGTCAAAATTAAAACAATCATGACTTGTGCAATCACAGTTCTGAAATTGGCACGCTTAGAAGTTCCCAAGTTTCAGTAAGTCTTTAGTAAAAAAGTTGAGGAATGCAGTTCAAAGTCGTTCGGGTTGATTCCAGTCATTGCTGATCTTAGTGCAAAGACTGAAGAAATGCAATTAGGCTTGGAACTATTAGATTGGGGGGGGGGGGGAGGAAGAAGACTGGCCAGCATTCTTGATTTTGAACATTATATTCAGCACCATTTGTATGTTTCAGGGCACTGCAGAGAACAAAGTCACACTTGAAAGTGATGTTCCCACATTCTAATATATGCTGACAGTCAGAGGAAAGGCTTAAACTAAAATAATGGCTGGTGATGTACTAAAGATTAGCCTTACTTTTGCAATTTGTCATAAGAAATAAAAAGCTTTCAAGAGGAGCGGGAATTAAATTTGCCTACAACAGAAATACTATTTCTTAACATTAATCACAAGGACATTTTACTTTCAATTAAGCATTTTTTCCAGATAAAAAACATTGACCAAGATTTGTACACATTAATTCCCTTATCCTTATTTGCGATTTGATGCTTATTTTGGCAGAGACCACTTGGACTTCCTTTGCCACATGGCTTGCTGAAAATATAACCTATTGACACTTGAGTACAAATAACCTTAACAGCCTCAATCAGCTAAACACCATTCTCTCAGCATCTGTACTTAGTCAATAAAATGATGGTCAGCACTTTTTATTTGCTACTCTATGTACAAATTAATTTAGGAAACTGTGTTGATATAATGTGTGGCTGGGGATTTTGAAGCAGCTTTTAGCTCCGTTTGTGAAATGGAGTCAGTCCCAACAAAGGTAATCAAAATTAATGAAATCAGTCGTCAGTGCCAGCCCAGCAAAATTCTGAAGTTTGACACAGAGTAAAGAGAAATAATTAGATTTCTCTGGTATAATGGATAAATAGTGGGAGGCCGTTAAGGGGAAAACATTCTGTGGTCAGCCACTGTCAGTACCGTTATACACAGCCTAAAAAAAGCTGCAACTGAGCTTGTACTTAGATCCTGCATCACTCAGCAAAATATAGTGTGGGACTAATAATTTGAAATGACTTTGTTTTTTTTCCCTACACAATAATTCTTCCAGGCCCATCACATCAGATTAAGCACTTTGCTCTGGAGGATCCTGAAATTTCATTAAATCCAAGTAGCCTTTTTTTCCCCTCTCTCAACTCTTGTTTGGTAACACTGGCTTATTTATTTCTGCCCTTACCTCCTTCTTGTTGTGTATTCTTCCACATCCAGAAGAATGGGATAATCGAGGCTACAGCCAGCACTCTCAGCAGTGTCGATCAGTTTTATTAATCAAGTGAGCTGCTCGGCCCTTTGCCCAAGCTCCTTATTTCTCTCCCCTCCCCATCTCAAGACACAAAGATGGCATCAAACTATCTGAAGAGAAACATGGGGCCCCAATCCTGGCCAATGTTAATTCTTGTCCAATTTTAGTTGCAAAAATCAGGTGATGTACCATGTCCAATCCATATCTACATTTTGATTGCTTCTATTTTGTGTTGGCACTCTATGGATATCAGTACTTTTCTATTACTAGAACTCAAATTCTTCAAGAACTATGTTGCCTACAATGTTTTCCAGCCAAAACAGGGAAACTGCATTTTTCATGCAGTGTGTTTAGTTTATGTGGCACATTTAATTGCCCAGGGCAGTTCATAAATTTGTAAGGTGTTATTCTTTCGTCAAAGCTGATGGAGTCCCATAAATTTTACTACTTATACTTTCTTGATATTTTGGTTTCCTTGAGGGATCGCCATCACATCATGTCTCAGAAAGCTATGATTTGACCGTGCAAAGGTGTTTTGCTGCACAATACAATCCATTACATCCAGTGCCCAATACAGAGCTATAGTGTCATGATTATTCCTCTTTTCTCCCTCCAGCTTTCTTTTTTGCTTCTCTATTCTAACACAAGGTGTAAAGAGGAAATAATATTTCAGTTTTTCTGCATCATTTTTCCTATATATTTGTTTCTCAACTCCTTGACCACATTACTCTCTTTATTTCTTTTGCCTTCAGTACAGAAACCAAGAGCTTGTTTTAATATGACAATACTGAACATAATGAAACATAATGAAACTTAGTTTTAACATAATGAAACTTCAGTCTTTAAGTCTTTTCACCATTCCTGACAAAGAGACAATCTTAAACATACAGCTAATCATCACAAGACAGAATTTTAAACATCACTGTGTCTCAAAGTATCCAGTCAAGCACTGATTTAGTTTAGGAAAAGCTTCACATGTCTGACATGAATCTTACACAGATCATCCTTAATTCTGACAAAAATCAAATTCCAGGCACTGTGCTACAAAACACTCCAAATCTCCATACTTCAGAATAGAATTGAGCATAAAGTGTTAAATTTTGAGTAGCTGCTGCACTATAACTTCAAGTATTCTACAGTTTCTTTAATGGTTCTGTCTTTACACTTAAGCAAGGAGCAAACCACATGTTGTAAGTTGTGGTCAAGTACTTTACACTGATAAACTGCTACACACAGATATTTGTTTATATTAATAAACTAAAAGTTATTGGCTGCAATGTCATCTATTGACTGTTCAGTATGCTTGTGTTCAAATTCTGTAATAGATAAGGCTTCACATTTATATTACGCAGGTCTTCACTGATCATGAACAAATTGCTAGGAGTGTGAAGAATGACAGCATTAGTCAGTAATAACTCCATTGATTTAAACCGTAAGACCATAAGACAAAGTAGAATACTTAGGCCATTTGGCCCATCAAGTCTGCTCTCCCATTCCATCATGGCTGATTTATTATGCCTTTCAACCATATTCTCCTGACTATCATGCACCCCACCCCTAACCTTTAACAGACTTACTAATCAAGAACCTGTCAACCTCCTCTTAAATATACCTAATGACTTGGCCTCCATGGCATGCGTGGCAATGAATTCCAGAGAATCCCCATTCTCTAGCTAAAGAAATTCCTCTTCATTTCTGTTCTAAAGGGAGGTCCTTCTACTTTGAGGCTGTGTCCTAGACTCCCTTAATATAGGAAAAATCCTCTCCATGTCCACTCTATTTAGACCTTTCAATATTCAATGGGTTTCAAGGAGATCCCACCCTCTGATTCTTCTTAAATCCAGCAAGTACAAGACCAGAGACAAAAACAACGCCTCAGACGTTAACGTTTTCATTCCCAGGATCATTCTATATGATAAATGCTAACAATGTATTTGCCTTCCTTGCCAACAACTCAACCTGCAAGTTATCCTTTAGGAGATCCTGCATGAATCTCTGAAGTCCCTTTGAACTAGTAACCAAAAATTACATTTCTTAGACTTTTTACATAATTCCTCTGTAATACTTACTCTCAACATGACAACTTGAAATACATTCAAGAGAATTAAGCGAATAAGTACTAAATACTTCATTTGCCAACTCAGAACTCTGTGAAGAGATGTCAACAAATTAAGTCGAAGAGACTAATGAGAGTTGGTAACTCTCCATGTTGGCTAGTACTGACAGTCACCATCACGTCCTGTTTAGATTTTAAGTTACCCTCATTAACTTTGAATGTCATGCAAAAAAAAACCTTTCCTTATAAATTATTAAAGCCCCATTGTGTGATCAGCAGGAACTCCAGGGAAATGGCACTCTGCCTCTCTAGGCTGCTCAGTAGTTTTCTGTGCAGGATTCAGCAGGAAATTTGAGGATGCCCCCATAGAAATTCAATTCAGTTTCATTTGTCTGATGAACATTAATTAATTGTCTTGCTTTCTCAGAAGCAATCTACCTCTAACTCAAAAGAAAACTTTACCAAATTATAAAATCCCAAATGAAAGAACTTTTAATACTTGTTTTACATCAACAAAAGGATCTGTGATTGCTTCCATCCTTCAGACTTTTCCACTGTGCTACACTGTTCCTTTTAAAAGCTGCTCACTCCTTCTGTTAACTTATCTGACCCCGTTTCATCAATCAACATCTCTGATTTTTAACTGGCACAGAGCCTCGGACTATCATTCTTTAATAAATGGAATGAGTATGTCTCTTTACTGGTGAAACTGATGTTGGGAAGAATGTGTCAGATCATAGTCTACAAAATGTTAATGGTGTGAATAAGTGAAGCAAATACTATGTTTCATATTTTGCTTTTTGTATTAATTTATTTCATAAATGAGAAAATTATATACACTCTACGATTACGATTTGGTTAACATATAGTGAACAAAGGAAAGCCACCCTGTTCCATCATCTGAGTTGCCAGCCTTCCTGTTTGTAACATGTCATTAAGAATTGATAAGTGAGACACATCAATACACCTACAAAATAATGGCTATCTCATTCTATTTAATGATTAAAATATATGCTTTACTTCATGTTTCAGAACACCTAAATGTTATTGGAGAGCCATCAAGCTTCCTTGGATTGGAACTTCCTTTATACTCTTTTTTTTAATACTGATGTATACACTGAAATGGTGAACATCTGACATGTTTAAATGCTGCTAGGTCACTGGTGATCTTCATTAAGGTGAAATAGTTCAGGGCCATTGATTGCTTGTCTAGTGATCCTTAGCTATTGTTGATTCTGGATCAGGATGAATTATATTTTTCAGTTTCCTGTGAAACTGTATTGTTTATTTTTCCATTTTCAGAGATGAGCTTTGGTGTATTTGAACTAGCTTTCAGAACAGAATCCAGATTAGTAGTTGTTTGTAGAAAATCACATGCTCAAGTGGTTGCTGCATCCAAGGAACTGAAGAATCAAACTGCAGTAAAAAATATGCCTATTTAATACAATCATTGAGCATTGTGTTCTTTAGCATGTCGTGGAGAGAAGTCTCTGACTGATTTTTTTTTAGTCACCAGGGAAAAGCCCAGTAGGCAGGGAAAAAAAACAATCGCAAGGGCATTCATGGCCTTTGCGCATTCTCCCTGTCCGATATGATTAAATTTGGACGTGTAGCTGTCTGGTTACATCTTCTTTTCAGTGCTCATCTATGGTGTGTGGAAAGGTGATGTGATCTGTGCACATACTTCTCTGCATTTGGATGTAAGTTTCAATTTGCCAATCTGCTTGTGACTTTATGTCACCAAACATCTATACTCTGGTGTGCAAAGATCTGTGATTGCCCACCCACAGAGAGGGGAGTATGGAAGTGTGCTCCGAGGTTACAGAAATGCAACTAATATAGTACATTTTTCTGAGAGGCAGCTCTGATAGGAATAGTACACGTGATTACTTGTGTCGAACCCTAAGCTACTCCGGCAGTGAAAAATAGTCTTGCATGGAAGATGGAAACAAATTTTCAGATTAAGGGCTATATGTCTGGAGATCAATAAATTTATGAAGTAGATTGTAATTGATTTATGTTGTGGATGCACGGTAAGATTTTGAACGCTAAAGGGATCAAGGATATGCTGATCAAACATGAGGAACAGAAACAACCTTAATCTTATCACAAGGCTGAGCAAGACTGAAGGGCTGTATGACCTGCTCCTGCTTTTGCTTATGGTTTTTACCACAAGGTATAAAATACAGAAGGAATCATACAGGCTTTGGAGGGAGGACGCTCCGCAGACACATGGGGAAGATCTCTATTGCACTTGGCTTGAAATACACATAAGCAGTTACTTTTGCTCCAGAAACTAGGAGTGCTGTGAACCATAAACATAATGAAGCATTGATTTAAAAAGACAAGTTTGCGAATTTAAAAAAAATCATGATTAGGTTGCTTAATTAGTGTCTCATCTTATTTTCTCTAGTCATTTCAGTACATTAATGCCCTAGGTTGTGCATATACTGAATGGTGACTTGATGCAAATGAAAATGCACTTTGAAAGTTTCCAGTTTTCTAAAATTCATGCAGAGTATGTAAAAAGAAAACACATTGCCTCAACCATTTTACTAAGCTTTTGGATAATGCTGCTATGACAGCTGCTGTTGCACATAAACAGTGACAAAGCAGCATATAAAAATTCAACACCCAATTGCACACCCTTCCACCTTAAACCAAACTCAGACTTAATTTTGCATACAATAGTCACATTTGCCTATATTATTCAATCTTCCATTTTGCATTCAATTAGGCTGCATTTGAAATGGACCTTGAAATGCAAGTTAACTGTGGAGAAAGGACCTCTTGGCTCATGAGTGACAAAAGGCCATTTCACGCTCATGAAAGAGCCCTGTATGTAATTCATCGCAGCTAGAGTATGACTTCTATATCCCACTATAGGCGCTAACAGGGTTGCTATGGGGATGCTAAAGGAACAGTTTGAATGTGCAAATGCTTCATTGCAGCTCAGGGGTTTCACTATCTGAAACAAGACTTGCTCAGAAACAATGCTCACTTTTCCACTAATGTTTAACATACTTGTAATACTTCTGTGTTGTATGGATAAGTCATTCAACTAAATCAAAGCATTTCTCACTCACATTGCCATCCTTATATAATGCAGATTTAAAGATTTAAAATGATAGTACTCCTTCCCATTTGAAAAGGTAAAATATTCATCTGAAAGGGTGTCAGCTGTTATGAAACAATAATACACAGAATTCAAGATGAGACAATTATATTCACTTCACACTTCTTCTAATATCTATTAAGTATTAACAATTGACAAGGTTTTCAAAATCCAGCTTTGGGATATTTTGAATCTATATATAGTGGATTCTATAGCAGTAATCGTAAAAGGTCTTATAGAACTCTAAAATAATAGTAAAACCTTCTTTCCTTCATGGTATTGTTCATTTTTTTCACAACTATTCCAAATATTTATTGGCTCTTATTGCCTCATTTTATGAAATCTACCCCCTGCTGCCCTAGCCCTACAACCTTGTAATTTTATCGGACAGCATTTTTGGAATTAAACAAGCTGTGTACTTGTTAGCAAGAATAAATTAATATGGGAATCCCAAATTCAGAGGGAGGATTAAATGACAAAATGGATACTTAGAAATTTTTTAGGCTAATTATTGAGAGAGCTGCTTGCTGTTTATTTCATCATCCCTGTGACATGTTAATATAAGTTACATCTGATAAGCACTGTGTGGAAATTGCAAGGTGTCTTAAACTCTGGTAAAGTTCCCCACATTCTTCAGATTCCTGCAAATGCCAGCTTTTCCCATAGAGGGAGTGAAGTCCAAGATCTGTGGTGCTCCTGGTACTAAACCAGAGCTTGAGAGTTTGTTTTTTTTGTTTTCCAAGACAGAATGGAAACTTGGCCATAAAACAATGTTTTAAACGTTGGTAGCAAGCAAAACCTGATTTGCTTGAGAACTTATCTGAATCTAGTAACAGGCTGCTTTCTCATTTCCAAAAAACACACATTGAAAGGGAAACAGAGAGAGCAAAAAGGACAGAGTTTGTTTCTCAACTATCTTTTTTTTCATAATGTAAAGCCAATCAGGGATGCCCTACACATTCCAGTAAAAATATACTGTATTTTTACATGAGGAATGTGGCTTTGGTATTTAAAAACAGCCTAGAACACAATAGGCAACATCTAAAAATAGAAGCATATTTTATCATCTATAGCAACGCACTAGGGCTTCAGTAGTCTGTACTTTTCTTTCATGACTGTACAGGAACAAAGATGGTATTTCTCACCTACTCCCAAAGGGAATATGCATCAAATAGATCACATGTTCAAAGTTCAAAGTGAATTTACCATCAAAGTACATATATGTCACCATATACAACCCTGAATTCATTTCCTTGTGGGCATTCACAGTAAATACAAGGAAGACAATAGAATTAATGAAAGACTGCACCCAACAGGACAGACAACAATCAATGTACAAAAACAAACTATGCAAATACGAAAAGAAAGATAAAATAATAACAATAAACAAACAAGCAATAAATATCAAGAACACAAGATGACGAAAATGATGGGGCAAATGAAGCTGAGTGAAGTTACCCCTCTAATTCAACAGCCTGATGGTTGAGGGGTAATAACTGTTCCTGAATCTGGTGTTGTGGGTCCTGAGGTTCCCGTCCTTCCTCGTGGCAGCAGTGAGAAGAGAACATGGCCTGGGGGTCCTTGATGATGCATGCCACTTTCCTGTGACAGTGCTCCATGTAGATGTGCTCATTGGTGGGTAAGGCTTTACTTATGATGGATGGGGCTGTATCCACTACCTTCTGTAAGTTTTTCTGTGCAAGGACATTGATGTTTCCATACCAGGCCGTAATGCAACCAGTCAATATACTCTCCACCAAACACCTATAACAGTTTGTCAGTTTTAGATGACATGCCGAATCTTCACAAACTTCTAAGAAAGTAGAGGTGCTGGTGCTTTCTTTGTACTGGCACTTATGAGCTGGACCCAGGTCAGATCCTCTGAAATGATAGCACTGAGGAAGTTAAAGTTGCTCTCTCCACCTCTGATTCCCCCAAAGAGGCCAAGCTCATGGACCTCTGGATACCTTCTCCTAAAGTCAAAAATCATATCCTTGGTCTTGCTGACATTGAGTGAAGGTTGTTGTTGTGACACAACTTAGCCGGATTTTCAGTCTCCCTCCTATATGCTGATTCGTCACAATCTTTGATTTGGCCAATGACAGTGGTGTTGTTTGTTAACTTAACTATAGCATTGGAGCTGTGCTTAGCCTCACAGTCAAAAGTAGAAAGCAAGTACAGCGGGGAGTGAAGCATACAGCCTTGTGGAGTACCTGTGCTGAGAAGATAGGGGAGGAGGTTTTGAGCCTTGCTGGAAGAAGCACCCAGGACCTCTTTAAAACCTACAAAATTAATATCAAATCACACTATATACATGTGCACATTGTGCCACTGGAGCCTCATTCACAGCTTAGTTCCAGTGTATTCCATCCTGTAAATATTTTCATACTCAGTCCTCAGGTAATGCCTACCAGCATTAGTCATTCCATGCTTGAGTTTTGTCTGGTACATGATATACACTCGCCTACTGTGTACAATTATATTCAGGTCGTTTAGACTGTTCAATCACATTGTAACTCAATGAAATTACCTGAATTGTCAACACCTGACTGACCCTAAAAGTGGCTGAACAAGTAGATAGAATGGTAAAGAACACATATGTCATGCTTGCCTTTATTAGACAACTTACTGAGTTCAAGAATCAGGTTTGCTGTCTTATAAAGCTCTGGCTATGGAAAGGGTGCAAGTTTATCAGGATGCTGCCTCGATTAAAAGGCAGTGATTTATAAAATTGTGAGAGGCAGAGAGTAGACAACCAATAACAGAGGCATTTTTGAAACTTTTAGATAGGCAAATGAAAATGCAGAGACTGGAAAGTGCCAACTATGTACAGGCATAAAGAAATTGGTGTAATTAGCTTAACAGTACAGTAAAACACTATGGGCTGAAGGGCCTGTTTCTGTACTGTACTATTCTATATGGTTCTTATGTGAAGGTTAGGGCTATGGCAAAGAAGTGTTCCCAGTCTAACATCACACCTGAACAAAGTTAAGTGATTGCTTTTTTGCCATAAATCTACCACAACATTGTCTTGGATCAATCATGGGGTAGCAGAAGCCTTTCTGTTGTCAGGCTGTCAGAAGTCAAAGAAAACTGTCTAGAGAAAAATGCTGTGTCGAGAGCTTAACTAGCAAAGAGACAGAGCTATGAATTTAGAAAGGCCCTTCTCTAAATAATTGCGAAACTGTTTGGCTAGGTTGAGGTTGGTTATTGCCAGGAACTCCAGGAGATAATCGTGAATCAGGAATAAGATATCATCTCACATTTCCTTGCGTACAGGTGAGCACATTCCATCTGTTCATTATTTGTTTAGGGTGGTAGACAGATTTTATAAATATACAACAAGAATTTTGCTTTTAAAATCAGGTCTTCAATCTTTGCATTAATGCTTGTGGCAGATATACCCAACTTATTCTTTATAAATGCAATCACCATTTCAAAAGAGGTCAATCAACAAAAAGAATGAGTGCCTCGTTATCTTTTAAATCTTCATGTTATAGTCCAAATAACTTTCACCAAGCTTATTTCATTCAACAAATACTATCGCAAAATGGTAAATAAGCAAAAGTAAAGAGTATAAGAACAAATTCTTCAATAGACTGGTGAGAGCAATTATATAAAGACATTGAGCCTGTGAAGAGATTACAGCCAGCATCTTCATTATAGTCATGAGAAACTCTTCAAATGCTGGATATCCAAAGCAACATACCGAAAATGCTGGAGGAACTCAGCACGTCAGGCAGTATCTATGGAAATGAATAAACAGGCGAGTTTTGAAACAAAACCCTTCCTCAGGGCTGGAAAGGAAGAGGGAAGACAACAGAATAAAAAGGCGGGGCAAGGAGAAGGAGGGTAGCTACATGGTGATAGGTGAAGCCAGGTAGGTAGGAAAGGTAAAGTGCTAGAGAGGTGATGTTTCAAGTGTTTAATTATGCTGTGCAATGAAATATTTAACTTCCTCATTTGTTAAAAGTGAACTTTGCTAATTTCACTAATTATACACCATTATCATAACTCAGTGCTAAAGATATTACAACTTGCATAAAACTTTCAGCGAAGTTAAAACATTAAAGCAGATTTATTAAATATTTTCCAAAGTTTGGTACTTGGCAGTGATATCAGCCATTGAACTTTTTAGATGCGTGCTTCATGTTCAAGAAAACCTAGGGATACTTTGTTCTCTTCATTTGATGTTTCCATTTAAGTGTTTAAGAGTGAATTTATGGGTGGTAAAGGAGCCGAGGCACAATAAAAGAGAAGTAAACAAACAAACAAAGGAAGTCTAGGAAAGGAAGAAGCAGTCCACAATCAAAGTTTGTGTTTATTTCATATCAGCTGTAATGAGACACAAAATCTGGGTTCAACATGTGCATGAAGATCTTTCCTGTGGGAAAGTACAAACAAGCTTACAGAGAAAATTCCCTCAATGTGTTTACTCTGTAAATGTAGATTTAAAATAATATCTGTAGCGGAACTGCAGATATTGACAGTGAAGCTTTGCCATGTGTCATCTGTGTTTAATGGGTTTTACATTGCTCTGTTTGCTATCTTCAATCAATGCACCTTTAATTTACTTTAATATTTCAATTCAATTTATAACTAATGGTGTGGTGAATTTTTAAATGTCAAAGAACGAAAATTAACACATACATTAACTTTTTCTAAAACTGGCAACACACGTCTTATATAAAATACTGTCCCATTCGCTCAGTAATGTCAGCAACACATCTGCTTCCAACAGCATTACATTCCAGTGTTACTGTTTTCTGTCTATCACACAGTGCACTTTATTAGATAGTTCCTAAGTTGCTGAAGATGGTTGAAGGCAAGTTTTGGTGTTGAGAAGATAAAATTACTTTAGGCACCACTTCTGTCATTTGAATTGAAAGTCTAACAGTCCATGGGCTAGATGGATGACAGCGTGTGATCAAGAGGCCAAGATAATGAAATGAAGAATTTAAAACTGCTTCCTTAATTTGTTTCATTGCCTAAAACAACCAAACAGAAGAGCAGAAACCTGAAACTACATTTTAATATACAGAAAAGCCAAAATCATCCAGTCCTCTAATCTACAGCTCTCACCTGAATTCTCCATGTATGCCCTGAATTCACTTCTTTGGATAAAGTCTATGCTTACCTTGTACTGTTGCTGTTGTGTCAAGCTGAGTTCCACAGTGTTCACCTTCCAGCTCAGGAATTACTGCATCTAAGAATAAGGAGATTCAATCAGGTGATATCTTTTTCAATTGACTTTAAATTACTTTTAAAAAGTCACCATCATTTTTGTGCTGTAATATAATAAGTCAGCTCAAAAAGGAGTGTTTTTGGTTGTAAGCTTTCTTATCATGTGATCACTAATGAGCAAAAGGGTTTAGTTCCAACAGTTCAGTAACTCTATTAACCTCTGATCCCATCAAATCCACAATGTGCATAATGTTCCGTGGCTAATTTTTACACACATCAGAATGTGTGTGACTATAATTAAAATGTGTTCATTATGCATAATGAAAAGCTATAACACAATTTGGAAATTAGTCCAAGCCATGTGCAAAAATCATTTAATTCATTTGTTATTATCTTCACACCGTGTGGTTTCCGGTGTGGCTACAGTTGGATGATGGGATTCAATCCTGGAGGATGAGTCACTACATTGGTTTAATCCACTAAATGGACTAAATATTCTAGCTTTAATAGAAGGCAGGCCAAGATTGAAGCTAAAATTGAACTTCTATAATCGTGGACAGCACTTATATCAAAGCATTACTAGCATATTTTTGTTCAAGGATTATGTGGCCTCAAAGCCTACTATTTAGTTTCCATGCACAAAGACAACTCTTCAGTGTTCATTCATCAGCCCATTTGCTTAATCTGCACTTTCTGGCTTTTTATGCTGTAATGTTTAATTAAAAAGAAAATTCTATGTTTATTTGCACCTGACAATATAATCAGGGGAACAAATCAACATATTACACTCCCTCATGTCAGCTGTTTGTACAAATCCACCATCCATAACTGAGTAATCAATCATGATACAACCCCTTATGTAAGGCTATGGAACGAGCTCTCCCCATTTCCCCCACAGCAACAGAAAATCAATGACCTTAAATTTATATTCAGTAATGAACTTTGGAAAGCTCAGTGTCATGGTTCAGTTAAACATTAAACTTAATTTGCCAAATAAACAACTCCATATGGCTAGCATGTTAATAGTTAAATTATGTTATCTGAAGCTTGATCTGTCCTCTGTTTGTATTTCCACAAAGGAAAATAAAAGCTTCCACAATGCAAAAGGAAGAAATTGATTCACTTCTTCAACAACGATTTGCATTTGTGGTAGCCACCCATGTCTGTACATGATGGATAGTGTTGGAGCAAAGTGCTCCCTTTGGCTTTTGATAAATTCCCACTGAATTCAAACTTAAAATGAAAACTGAGCAGGGTCTGAAGTAAAATATTCTGCATTTTCTTTAAAGAGTATATGTTCCTAATTGTCAGACACTCATTTTAATCGAACATTAACCAGGTTATTCACATGAACTATCCTTTCATCCCCCTGATTATAATCTGTAAAGATATTTTAAATCAATATTTCATCAGTTCGAACTGTAAACTATAGTAGTTTATTTTTCTTCACATTTCTTACGTTTCCACCCAGAAAAACAACATTAAATGAAAAGAAATGAAAGTATACCATTAAGCACCCTGAGACTTTCTGTGGATGTGGCCTGTTGTAAAGCTTGTTCCACTTGTTCTCGTCGCTTTGATTCAAATTCAAGTGCTTCCTGTAATTTCCTTTTCGCCTTTTTCTCTTTCTTCAGTCGTTTCTGAATTGTTGCTGGAATTGTATAGATACATAACAAATGAATCTATGTCATTATTTTGCTCACAAAATACAGCTGCATGACATCAATTTCCATGTTGTTTTATACTCTGTATATAAAATACTACAATACAAAAATCTGTGCTGAACTTGCTGCCTTAAATTTTCATTGAATAAAATGCAGCACTTTATGAGAAGTGGTTTATATTTAAAATTTTATCCTTAAGAACTTCAGGTTACTTTTGTTTGAACCATTTTAACTATAACTTTATGTTAGATAATTCAATTATTTGCAGAATTATGCAACTTTACCAAAATTGTCATGATGTAATTCTGTACAGGCAAATATTTCGAAATTAGACTGCACCTGCTTATGGAGCATTAAAGCAGTGTTGCAGTTAATACTAACAGCAGATGAGGCTCACTACTAAGCAATGCAAAATCAGCCAAGGGCAAGTATGCACCACAATACTGTGTTTTATTTTACTTCTTGTGAAATCTCCCGGAATCAAAGATGATGCATCTCCCTTCTGGCTTTGAGGATTCTGAGGTAGCTAACAAGGCCAATGTGGGTTCTGTATGTACTTCCACAGATGTGACAAATATTGGATGGGTAAGCACACTCCTTCCGCCATTGGTGCAGGGCTCGTGTATTTCCGACGCATGGACAGGGATCTCAACACCTTCCAGCAAGCATATTCTTCACATAGGACGGCATTGGCAGTGGATTCCAGGAGTCAGTAGGGATGATGTATTTCTTCAAGGATACTGCATACATTATTTCAAATCTTTTTCTCAATCCTCATGTTAATCTCTTCCAAGGACAGCGCTTGATGGTCAAGAAAGAGCTGTGCTCCTAATCTCATCTTCCATCATTTGGTCCATAATGCTGGGATGTGGCTCTTAAAGTACATCTCAGTCTAGCTTCAATGTCCTGAAACTTTCAGTCTCTACCAGACAGGCAGTTCCAGACCCTACCCCACAGCTCTCCAGATTAAATCCAGTTTTCTCCCAAAAAGGAGCACTAAAATATGACATAAATGGTTGCTAGAGAGACCTGCCTAAATTTAATAATAGTTGATACCAATTTACTTTTCAGGAATCGCAAAAGGGCATCAGTCACTAAAGGACACACTCATTCTGCCAACTATTATGTGGCATTACAGACATGGCTGGCTCAAGGAGTGTGCCTTTAGGAGAAAGGGACTAGAAGGGAGAGGAAGAGTGCTCTAAAATTTTCTGAAGGGATTGGTGAACGGCTGGTCAATGAGATGGTCACCGTATGGGAAATCCAGGTGGCCTACCTAGGTTACTATGAGCAGTGCCTACAGTAAGAGGCAGCTCCTGTTGTCTCCTCCAAGAATGAGAATCCCTGCACAAGGAGGCAGTGTCACAAGAAATTTCATGATGGGATATCATGAAACTAAGGTAAGTGGCAGGAATTTAAACATATTATACCTGTCTACTGGAAATAACATTAAATAATCTTATATAGACACATTCATCCAGAAAGAGATTCAAATACAGTTAATCTCACAAGACACTGCTACATCCACACCACTCACATGACATGTCCTTTCCTGCAACTCACCCAGCCACGGGCTTTCTGACCCTCTCTGCTGCTCCAAGCCGCAACATGAAAGCTAATGAAAAAGTTATTCAATGATCTTATTCATTTCGCCCTAAACAGTAAAGAGCAGGATAGGAATCCACCATGCTAGAAGCGGCACTCTTGAGTTTAGCACCTCACCAGGCAGGAGGTAACACATTCTCTTGCCAGAGTGCAACTCTTCTCACAAGCAGACACAATATGGAATCCTGTAGGTATACTTACTGCCAGCCCTCAAATTCACTACTGCGTCTGTTTTGTATCACCACAGAGGTGTCTTGCATGCAGCTTTTATGTCTAACTTACGTATTTTATTATACAATGGCCTCCAGTTTTCCTCCTCCAGGAAACACAGCAGAGGAGGGAAGGAGAAGGAGAAGCGGGATTTGAGCAACAATGATGAATTCTGTCCATCTTTGTGCACCAAACCTCAGAGCACCATGGGCAAAGGAGATAGGGAAAGCATGTGCCCTGAGGAAATGCAACGGTGGACTACATTCCACAAAGGGTGTGTGGACATCAAGTGCAATGGTCACGGTGTGCATGAGGAGGCCGAGTCAATTCATCTGAGTTGCTCAGACAAGGATCACAATTGAGATTTCTTCTTGACCAGCTGAAACTGATGTACATCAGGATGGTTTGTATATTCAGGCTTGTATGGTTTGATACAGGACTCTTTCGCAAGGTCTGCAGAAAGAGTCTAACTCTATGAACTCACAAGAATTTATGCAGAACCTGGAGCCAGCATGGCTGGTATGGATGAGTTGAGCCCATTTCATGCTGTATTGCTCTATAACTGTATGAGGCCATGTTCTCAGTTTGAGATTTGATAATCTCTTTTGCAAAGGCTCCAGTCCTGCCACATAGCACTTACTGATATAGCTGACAACTGTCACAGAGTTACAGATGCGGGTCGTGTGATAATATTCTGCTTCCATATCACCTTTATCCAGGTGAAGGTCTTCCACTAGGGACCAGATTGAGGCTCTATTGGAAACAGTGATATGCCAACAGAGAACAGCTTGCTGTCCTCATTGGGCAGCAAGGTTGCTATTGAAAATGGACACAGGATGCTATCCAAGAACAGTTTACAGATCTCCAGGAGCAAAGGGATGTTGCACATGAGCTGGGAGGTGCCAAGTGTGAGCAGATTGTTCCCCTACAAGGCCAAAGATCTGGCAAGCATGACATCTTCTCTTTTCTTCAGGACCTGAGATCCTTTTCCCGTTCATGCACCTCTGCTACTTTAAGCAGATCACACTGTGAATTGTCAGCTATAAATACAAATAGCAGGACCCAGGGCCCTGCAATTCGGGGTGTGTCGGCTGAGTCAGCTCTGGTTTGGAGCTTGCAATACTGGTACTGCAGTTTGAGCACTAGCAGATTACTGTATCATTGTCTACCTACTCCCCTGACATCTTGACGTATCCCCTTACAGGGACAGCATCTCACCTCCCAATACAACTTCTCAACCAATACACTCACCTGTGCCTCACAAACAGCCTTCCTAAATGAATCTCTCACTTGTCTGGACCTGCAGTCCAAAATTGGCCTACTAAAGTGTTTGAAGGGCACCTGCATGGACGTGAGAAGAAAGGGAGAAGACTGGCAGCGACCTGTCTGTGGCAACAGAGGAGTACCACAGCACAACACTTTTAAATATGCCCTTGATAGTTTTCAAATCAAAAGGATTGCTTCAGTGTATCTTATTAGCCAGAAATGTGAAATAATTCAACTGATGTCACAGTTACATTGTTACCCTGGTGACGGATGAGAATGACCTCCAATGTAACACCAAGCATCTCCTCAGGATGCTTCTCCCCACTTGCCATCTTCTGAGCAAGGGAATCCCATATCATTGAAGAACTGAGGAAGGCACTTCACAAGGGAAAATGTTTGCTCACTGTGGTCTGTTCTCCAAGGGCTCCCGTTTATATACAGAAACAGTAGGGACAAGGACAGGTGAGTACACACCAATCGGAAGTGAGCATTGCATAGGATGTGTGACACTGAAATGAAATGTAATGCTTCTACTGCTGAGACTTCAGGTTTTCTCTACTAAAATGGTCAATTGACTGAATGATTTGATCTGAATCACACATAAAAGTCCATGACTGCTTTATCATCATTAAATGAGTGTAGACTTAATTTTCTTGTTAGCCCCCCAGTGTATCTCCCTCTCCAGCACATGCAAATGGTGATATGCATTATTTTCAGTTACTCTGTCTACAATGGTGAACAACAGACAGACAAGTTCTCAACTAATGAACTGGAAGTGGGAACAAACCCTGAAGTCCTGAATGCAGGGTTTAGAATAGTTCAATTGTATGTGTGGTTAATGTCAAATGATCTACCGTGGCTTCAGATGCTCTTCAGGCATGTCCGCTTCTGATGAAAGTTTATTTTATATCTAAGTCTGAGGGCTTTAAGAAGATACATTCATTAGGAAATACAGTGTACAGAGTACCAGAGTACCACACCACTTAATTAATTGAATCAGAAAGTCATTCACTAGTGTCATACATATTTCATGTAGACATGTGAATTCACTGAGAAAATGTCACATAATTTGCACTGGAGTCTATGATGGCTTAGACAGTTTATGAGATTATGAGGGAATCCCCAGACATTGCCTCCGTCCTTTTCTCAATAGTAAGATGAAGCTGAAGACGTTGAGTAGGAACATTCTCCAGAGCGTTCACCAACTGGCTACGCCTCTTCCACTTGTTGGTCTTCTGTATTGCTTCCTATTTCTTGGGATTAAATAACTTTGTGCTCTTCTCTGGCACTTTGTAACAGTGTGATACACCCTGCATTACCTCTATTGCAAAGATTTGCAGCTTGGTTTACACTGCTGTAAATCCTCTATACCTGCAGCTCACCGCCAAACTGATATGGGCAACAGAATCTGATGTTTAGGGCATCAACATTCTCTAATCTGGCTCTGGAATTTGTGTGGCTGTCAATGGGTCACCACTCAGTTTGTATGCTTGGAATGCAAACAGCTCTGAGAAATCACTGGCATCCCCACGCCTCCTTCCTCAGGGTAGCGTTGGCCACCGAAAACATCAAGCAATGTGAAATCCCGAGGACTAAATGGTCAGAAAACATTGTCCTTCGACAACCAACTAGAACTTCAGGAGTGGAAACTCTACGGTTATTCAAGGACACTCTCATGACAAAATACAGGTACATGCACTCAAGAACCATCAAGGAGTTAAGATTCAAAGTACATTTATTATCACAGTATGTATAAATGATGCAAATTTGAGGATTGATTGCATACAGGAAAAGCAAGAAACTCGAAGATTGTTTCTGATGTTGGGCAAGTCCAGAACGAGGGGTCACAGTTTAAGGATAAAGGGGAAGCCTTTTAGGACTGAGATGAGGAAAAATTTTAGTAGCTTCAGAGAGGTTGGAGAGATTTACCAGGAAGCTACCTGGATGAGAGAGCATGTCTTATGATGACAAGGGTTTTTCTCTTTGCAGTGAAGGAAGATAAGAGGTGCCTTGTTAGGGGTGTATGATAAGGGGCATTGATCAAGTGGATAACCAGAGACATTTTA
The DNA here is from genome assembly GCF_030144855.1 of Hypanus sabinus. Lineage (NCBI taxonomy): Eukaryota > Metazoa > Chordata > Chondrichthyes > Myliobatiformes > Dasyatidae > Hypanus > Hypanus sabinus. Next base: position 58,716,376 of record NC_082713.1, on the reverse strand, counting down.
TATGAGGAGATGTAATTTTAAAGTGATTGGAGAAAATTATAGCAGGGTGTCAGAGTTAACTTCTTTACACAGACTGGTGGGTGTGAGGGATGCCTGGCCAGGGGTGGTATGATAGAAGAATGGAGGGCTCTAAAAGAAGGGAAAGGCGAGATTGATCTTAAAGTAGGTTTAAGATTTAGAATATTGAGGGGGGGGATCTTATTGAAATGTATAAAATTCTAAAGGGATTGGACAGGCTAGATGCAGGAAGATTGTTTCCGATGTTGGGGAAGTCCAGAACCAGGGGTCACAGTTTAAGGATAAAGGGGAAGCCTTTTAGGACCGAGATGAGGAAAAACTTCTTCACACAGAGAGTGGTGAATCTGTGGAATTCTCTGCCACAGGAAACAGTTGAGGCCAGTTCATTGGCTATATTTAAGAGGAAGTTAGATATGGCCCTTGTGGCTAAAGGGATCAGGGTTATGGAGAGAAAGCAGGTACAGGGTTCTGAGCTGGATGATCAGCCATGATCATACTGAATGGTGGTGCAGGCTCGAAGGGCCAAATGGCCTACCCCTGCATCTATTTTCTATGTTTCTATGAAAGAACCCAATTAATAAAATAAAGTCCAACCCCCCAATATGCACAGAGACAGAGAAAAAAACACAAATCATGTAAACAATAGTAACAAGCAACAACAGCAGCATTCTGAATCAAAATGATCCAAATCCCCAGAGCAGCCCAGAGTAGGCCCAAAGCCTCAGTATTGAGTTCAACATATTAGCAGGGCAAATCACCCCAAAATTCACCGACATGAAGCATAGCAGCTCGGGCGGTCTCACAGCCTGAGTGTCGCAGAGAATGGAGCCCCCAGGCTATCTGGGCTGCCGTTTAAATAGTCTGACAGCTATTCGTACCTTGCATTAGGACTTGGATTCCACAGCAGCAAGTTGTTCTATGCCTAGAACATGCCGACAGCAATTCACTTCAGGCATATAGAAGCCATTCTTGACCTCTCCAAAGTGGCTCAGTGCCCAGAGTGATCCAACCTCGCCCGACTCTCAATACCCTGCCTTTTCAGTCTACCTGTGCTGTGCATTTAAATTGTACAAACAGAAGATCTTGCCTAGCATTAGGACCCAGGCTTTACCGTGGCAAATCACTCTGGGCCTAGGATGTGCTACACAGCGATTTGCTTCAGACCTAGATTTCAGTGCTGAAGAAGCCGTTCTTGACCTCTCTAAATGAGCTTGGCATTTAGAACAATCTTCCCTCACACCCAGGTTCATTGGATGGGTGTTGGACCTCCTCTGCCTCATCATCTGCTCACTGAATCATTCACTCCAACCCGTACAGCTTCATCTCCAAGTGCACTGATTTCGTAGCGCAGCAGCAGGGCACATCCCTTGAATTCGTTTTGCTTTCACTCACCTTTTCATTGTTTGCGGTGATAGTTTACAACAATGTACTTCAAAAGAAGCGTTCTTAGTAATATTTTTAATTGAATTTCTTTGAAATCAACTCGAATTGGGGATGGGTCATAGCCCAGATATATATTAATGGTTGGAAGAGTTTGCAGGGTTAGGGAAGAACAATGCCATTAAGGGTTTTAAAAATAAGAGTGTTTCTTGAAACTGATTAGAAACAGAAACAGTGAAATCAGGATGATCATATCATCCTTGCAATCAAATCTCATTACTTCCTGTATTAACTTTTAAAAATGTGATCAAATCCAGCACTGCCAACTGATACAACACCCCTGACACCAGAATGCTGAGATTTCAAGAAGCACATTACAATTCAACAGATTACAAATTTCAGTCTGTGATCATGTGCAAGGTTAACAGTGAATACAGATTTGTTTCATCATGGCAATTAAAGTTCCATCTTATGTTCATTTCCCCATGCTTACACTTCAGGCTCATCCTTCATGTACAGTCAGCCCTCCATATCCGTGGGTTCCACATCCCCAGATTCAACCAACCATGGATCGAAAATATTCAAAATAAAATTCCAGGAAGTTCCAAAAAGCAAAAGTTGAATTTGCTGCACGCCGAGCACTACGCTGAATCCACGCGAATGAAGTGATGTGTAGGCTTACCCTGCTGTAGCCTCCCGCCATTTCACAGATCCTCAGTCTCTCTCCTGCACTCGTTGTTTGAGCATTGTTCGCCTCGCGTCTCGTTTGTTTGCTACTTGTGTTGTGTGTACCCTTTGTTTCTGTGAAAAAACGGCTCCTAAAAAGCAATTAAGTGGTCAAAGCAATTCCTCAAAGGCTAAGAGCGTAAAGTGCTATCTCTTGCCCGAGAACATAATAATCTTAGATCTTTTGAAAAGGGCATGTCACTTGCCGAAGTGAGCCGTAAGGTCGGTAAGAACGAATCGAGCATTGGCACAATGAAGCAGAAAGAAGCTGAAATTTGAAATTTGTGGAGGTGTTAGTGCTACCCCTACAATGGCAAAAATGGTCTCTCTGGTTCATGATAAAGTGCTTGCAAAGACAGAAAGCATTAAGTGTGTGGCTAGAGGACATGTCAGAGAAGCATATCCCTGTTGACGGCAAAATTATGCGTGAAAAGCACTTAGCCTCTATGAGCACTACTGTGAGGGGGTTGAAGAGAGTGAGAGGAAGGAGTTTAAGGCTAGTAAGGGATGGCTGGCTAGATATGTAAAGTGCTACAGCCTCAAGAACTTAAAGATCACGGGAGAATCAGTACTGGCTGATGCCGAGGCAACATCAGCTTTCCCAGAGGAGCTAAAGAAACTCATAAGCAATAAGTAATAAGATTACTTATAAGTAATCTAGAGATGATTTAAAGTATATGGGAGGATGTGCAAATACTACGCCATTTCATATAAGGGACCTGAGCATCCATGGGGGGTCCTGGAACCAATCCCCTGCGGATACCGAGGGACGACTGTAATTCCTCTGACTTCCTGCCTGAACTTCGGTGACATGGTAAAGGGCAGCAGAATCAAACTTAAGTTCCTCCTAATAATATTACCAAGCTGGAAATTTTCATTTGAGTTCACTGTGGAGTGAGTGCAAGAGATCGCAGCACTTCCAATGGGGCAGCCCGTGGGACGAGTGCAGCAAATCCAGCAGCATTCAGCTTGTTTTATACAGAAAGCACATAGCCAGTACAGATATCCAAACAACAGCACAGAGCAGCTGAAATCTGCATCTGAAGTTTTGCTGAGCTGTAAATCTCTCATTCACCAAAATGACCGTCCAACCATTGTACCACAAGGATTTCAATCTTAAGCTAAAATACCAATATTAATGTTTTTGGTGATAACTAATTGATTGTACAATTACAGCAAACCTCATCCTCCAAATATTAACCATGGCCAACCAATAAGCATGACAGGGTACATGAATTATCTCCCATACTGCAACATGTATTGTCTAATGCTAGCAATTTCTATGGCTTTAATTAATATCCATTACTTAAATAGAATTACATTTACATGGAAGAATGCTTTTAATGAGCTGCCTGGATCCATTAGTGATTCAGGCACAGTTCTTTATGCACATATTGAAGAGTCTTTACGCACAGTAGGATATATTCTTCTGGTACAAATATTAGTGAAACTAGCCAGTGAATCCAAAATGTCAGCAAGCGTGACTGGAGTAAAAAATGTTGAAAATGTTTGTATCCATGGTTCTTTGCTCCCTTGTGTGTTGGAGCAGCTCTGGTGAAGTCCCATTAAATCTTTCACTAGCATCAAAGAATGAATTTAAATCATTGAGTCGCTGGTCAACTTGTCACTTCTGCTCTAGACTTGACAGAATACAAGTGCCACTTCTAGCTTCCAGAATGCACAGTGATAATCCTGTAATTCTAAAACTCATACTGATTCAGCGAGCGCTTCGACTGATGGATGCTCATGCTACTTAAAAGTATTTGGAAGAGGTCAAAATACCTTCCCTCTAGCTGTGTAGTTTTTGACCACAGATTTTATAAAGAGCACTGAAATGGAAATCTTAGACAAACATAATTATTTGCGAATTGTGGAACAAGTCCTTAAAGCTAGAAATTGCTTGCTGCAAATGAAAATGACATCATAATCACCCTGACCACAGGGTGAATGAAATGAGTTCCCCTTCAGCATCACCAAGCAGTAAAATCTGAAGGTTCAAGACGTGAAATTTTACTAAATAGAGCTCTGTTATGTTGGCTGGTAAATATGCACATAGATTTCTTCAAATAAGGTCAATGGCATAAATGAGAACCAATCAGAGATCAATAGTTCAATGTACTTTCTTTGCATCTTGATTCTTTAGACGCAAGTGTATTTTTAAATGATACTGACTGCAGCTTGTATATTTGACCAATTATCAATAGATCCCTGTTTGCAATCCCTTCAACCCCACCCTATCCTTATCATAATCTCTCAAGCAGACTCCAGTAAGCATAGTGAGTTTATTTTTTGCCAATGTGTCCCTCAGTCAGCTGGGTAAGATCTTGAAACTCAATTACAATTGATGGCCACAGTAGCACTAGTGAACCTTAATGGGTATCTTGGAATGTCCCAGCAGATATAGTTGCCTCAGAACTGATGCAAGAAAGGTTTACAGGTGTTATGTTTTGAAATTCCAGTAGTGAATTGAAAGAAAAACATGCAAGCCAGGAAATAAATTTACTTAGTTTTACTTTAGTGAGGTGCTAACATATAACATGGTGGTGTAACGACCTATGCCATTCACATACTTCTTACAAATAACCCATAATGAATTATGTGAATGAAGAATGCTTAAACAAACACTATATTTACAATATTATATAACCATATAACAATTACAGCATGGAAACGGGCCATCTCGGCCCTTCTAGTCCATGCTGAATGCTTACTCTCACCTAGTCCCACCTAACTGCACTCAGCCCATAACCCTCCATTCCTTTCCTGTCCATATACCTATCCAATTTTTTTAAATGAGAAAATCCAACCTGCCTCTACCACTTCAACTGGAAGCTCGGTCCACACAGCTACCACTCTCTGAATAAAGAAGTTTCCCCTCGTGTTTTTGCCCCTTAACTCTCAACTCGTGTCCTCTTGTTTGAATCTTCCCTACTCTCAATGGAAAAAGCCTATCTACGTCAACTCTATCTATCCCCCTCTTAATTTTAAATACCTCTATCAAGTCCCCCTCAACGCTCCAAAGAATAAAGACCTAACTTGTTCAACCTTTTTTCTGTAACTTAGGTGCTGAAACCCAGGTAACATTCTAATAAATCTCCTCTGTACTCTCTAATTTGTTGAAGCTTTCCCATAATTTGGTGACCAGAGCTGTACACAATACTCCAAATTTGGCCTCACCAATGCCTTGGACAATTTTAACATTACATCCCAACTCCTATACTCAATGCTCTGATTTATAAAGGTCAACATACCAAAAGCTTTCTTCACCACCCTATCCACATGAGATTCTACCTTCAGGGAACTATGCACCATTATTCCTAGATCACTCTGTTCTACTGCATTCCTCAATGCCCTACCATTTACCATGTATGTCCTATTTTGATTATTCCTACCAAAATGTAGCACCTCACACTTATCAGCATTAAACTACATCTGCCATCTTTCAGCCCACTCTTCTAGCTGGCCTAAATTACTGGCCTATATTACTCAAATAATGCTAAAATATTAAATACATTACGCTCCTCCCTGCTTAGCGATAAACTTCAAATCAATATTGAATGCATCTCAACTCAAATATGTAACAGATTGCTCTCTAGTATTTTTACTAGCCTCCTCCATGCTGCATGGTGGTTGTAGGAGGTGCCTCTTGGACTGCAGGAAGTGAGTCTGCACACCTTTCTTTTGAACATGTTAGCATCCCGAACAGTGCACGGCAAGCTGCTCGATCTGCTGTCTATCCCAAGCCACCAGACAAAGCTTCGAGCCAATGCTTTCATTTTGACCACGCCCAGATGACTGATATGTAGCTTCTCCAACACATTAACTCTCAGCTAGGATGGTTCAACAACTCCCAATTCTCGTATAAGGCAATATTTGTGAAGGACAAGTTCATCCCAGCATGAGTAAAAATGGGGAACTGGAATTACTGCTGCACATTCCAGCCATTTTGGGTTGCCATGTAGACTTGAGACAGTATTGGGCCTTTTCTAGTTTCCCTTTGGATCATCTCTGTTGTATTAAGATGACTTTCAATTTGCATTAAGGAAACTACATCAAGAGAAGTGTCCCCTTTTGTAAAAGTTTCCAGGTATTGCCTCTAAGTGGGACAATCTATCAGCATATCTATAACTGGTCATCCTCTTGAATTTGATGATTTATTTGTGTCCTCCAAGAAACAGACCCCATCTCGTCACTCATGCTGCTGCTGGTGGAACACCCTTCTGCCGACTGAAAATGGACACCAGTGCTTGGTGATCAGTAATGAAGGTAAATTCTCTCCAATACGAGCACAGCTTGAAATGTTTTATACTCCAAATCAGACTCAAGGCCTCTCTGTCAATCTGTTTATAATTCTTCTCTGGAGTAGAAAAGCTGTGGAGCATTCACTAACATCACAGATAACATATGACATGACTGTATCTACATACCATAAAGCAAGGTTTCACAGGATGACGTGGATTATAATGTGTGAGTATAATTTCTGATGTCACCATCTCCTTTGTTTTTCAGAAAGCCACTTCACACTGCTTTGTCCAGTGCCATTTCTTCCCAGTAATGAGTTCAAGGGGTGGAGCACAGTAGCCAGGTTTGGCTGGAACCTGTTATAGTAATTGACAAATCCTAAACAGAACCCCAACAGTGACAGGTCCTTTGGCCTTGGGGCATCCACTGCTTAAATTTCCCAACACACTTGTGTCAACTTGTGCACCAGTGGTGTGACCACTCCAAGTGTTGCGTGGTTTAAGGAATTCACTCTTGTGTAGTGCTCTGTGCCCATAATCTTCTTATCTTTTTAACAGTGCCTTGAGATTTTGGAGACGTTCCTTGTTATCCTCACCTGTAGCAATGACATCATCCAGGTAACACTTGGCCACCTCGCAACACCTAGTCGGTAGATCTTTGGCAGAATGCAACTGCAGATGTTACTCCAAATATAAGCCTATTGTCATGATAAAGCCCTTTGGGAGTGTTTATGGTATGAAACACTTTGGATCTTCTTCCACCTCCATCTGTAGGTAGACTTAGCTAAGTCCACTTCACTGAAGGATGGTTCTGTTAGAAAAGTTTACAAAGGTATGCTCTATCCTGGGAAGAGGGTATTGATCTACTTTCAGTACTGGGTTGATGGTGACCTTAAAACACCACAGACCCTGACAGACCCATCCTTCCTGGCTACTGGGACCAGTGGCACTTCTCATGGCTCCACTCAAACTTGGAAATAATTCCTTCAGTCTCTATGTGATCAAGCTCATTGGCTACTTTATCATGGATTATATAAGAAACTGGACTTGCTTTGGAAAACATTGGTGTAGCATTTTTATTTAACACTATTTTACCCTTGATATATTTGAGTTTTCTAATGTCATTCTTGACCATTGTTGTGGCATCATTCAGTACCTTTCTTAATTTACTTTCAGGTGACTCTGTTGCAGGGGTGCGGCTTGCAAATGGTGGATGGATCTTCAATCAATTTGTAATTGCCTCAGCCAATCACGGCCGCACAATGTTAACCCTTCTAACTTTACCACATACAAGCCCAATGCGGCTTGTTGGATGTTGTACTTCACCACTACCAATGGCATTCCCACATGAATTACCTCTACTCCAGTATAAGTATTTAGTTGGATATCTGTAGCCTTCAGTTTATTACCTTTATAATGCCACTCAAACTCATTTTATGTAATTACTACAACAGTCGAGCCAGTGTCCAATTCCATTTAAAATAATTTGCCGTTCACTTCTGGTGTAAGTCATATTGCATGTCTCTAGTTAGTTTTCACATTGTAAATCTAAAAGGTAGCCAGCTCTGTGTCACTCTCATCATTATCAGATTTTTCATCAACAGCATGCTGATTAGCGCCCTTTTTGAAATTGCAACTTTTTAAAAATTTTTGTCTCTTCACTGTGCAGTCCATTTATTGTCTGCCAACATGCTCTTTGAATGTGTCCGACTATGCTGCCCTTTCTGAAAGTTTTGCCTTTAAATCTGCATTGGTCCGGTGTACGTGCGCCCTGCCACAATGGCTACCTAATTTGTTCTGCCAGGCAGGTTTCTGTTTAGACATTGCAATTTCATTCACGCTCACTTTCATTCCTGATTGAAACTCACTCGCATCTCTGGCTGCTGCTTCCATTGATATAACAACTTCAACTGCTCTTTTTGATGCGAGTTGTATTTCAGTTAGGAGCAGTTTTTGAATGCTTTCTTGAAAGATTCCACAAACTAAATGATCTTCCAGTGCTTTATTAAGCCCATCACTGAACTGCCAATGTTCAGACAATTTCTCAACTCAAATATGTAGCATATTATTTTGATCCGCTCCATTATTTTGATCCGCTGATCTATCCCATGCCACCAGACAAAGCTTTGAGCTGATGCCTTCAATTTCTCCATGCCTCAATGACCAGTATGTAGCTCCTCCAACACTTCTGCTCTTGGAATGGATGGATAAAAACAAGTCTCAATCCCCACATAAGGCAACCCTTTCAAGGAGCAGTTCATGCTGGTGTTGGTAAAAGTGGGGGAGCTGGAATTCATGCCGTACATTCCAGCCATTTTGGGTTGCCATGTAGACCTGAGACAGTGATGGGTCTTTTCTGGTTTCCCTTTGGATTATCTCTACCATAAGAGGAGACTTTTGATTTGCGTTACGAAAAGGAGTGTCCTCTTTAGTAAATTTTTCAGGTAATTCCTTTTCCAAAGGTAAACGGAACAATTCATCAACATTTCCATTAGTCCTCTTGAATTCAACCTTGTACTTGTGTCCTCCTAGAAACAGAGCCCATCTCTGCATTCATGCTGCTGCTCTTAAGAGAACACCTGTCTGTGGATAAAAATGGACACTGGCGTTGGTGGTATTAATGAAGGTAAACTCTCTCCCATACAAGTACTGGCTGAAATGTTTTACACCCCAAACCAGACTCTAGGCCTCTATCAACCTGTGAATAGTTTTCTCTGCAGTAGTAAGAGAATGTGATGTATGGGCTACGGGATGTTCACTTCCATCACTGATAGCATGTGGCATGAGTGCCCCTATAACACAAAGCGAGGTTTCACAGGCAAGTTTCACTGGACGTTGTGGTTCATAATGTGTGAGTACAGTCTCTGACGTTACCATTTACTTTATCTTTTTGAAAGTCACCTCACACTGCTTTGTCCATTGCCATTTCTTCTGGATCTGTAGTGATAAATTCAAGAAGTGGAGCACAGTAGCTGGGTTTGATGGGAACGTGTTATAGTATCTAACAAATCCTAAAAAGGACTGCACCATTGCTTGAATTTTCTCAGGCACTTGTGCAATCTTTGTATGTTGATGGTGTGACCACAAAAAGTGATGCTTGGCTTAAAGAATTCACCATTGTCGTGTTGGCTCTGAATCCATAATCTTCTAATCTTTTTAATGCTGCTTTGAGATTTTGCAATGTTTCTCATCAACTTCACTGGTAAAAATGATGTCACCCAGGTTACACTGAGTGCCTGGACACCCTTGCAGCACCTGGTCCATGAATTTCAGCCAGAGTGCACGTTTCGATGCTACTCCAAAAATAAGCCTATTATTAAGCGATAATGCCCTGTGTGAGTTTTTATGCAGAGAAACTTTTTGGACTCCCTGTCATCTGTTGGTAAGCCTCAGATGGGGTGTATGGGGTGTCAGGGAGGGGTAGCACCTCTGGTGGGGGAACATGTCGTGTCCTTTTTAGTCGGTTTGTCCACCTTTGGTCCCCACCTGGTACTCCGCTCTCACCTGTGGCTCCCTGTAGCTGTTTGCATGTGACAGCGGCCATACCCCGGGCAATGGCTTCGACAAGCTGGCTAAATCAGGTGAGGGTAGCCTACAGGTCTCAAACCCTCAGTGAGATAGGGAGTTGTCCATCCCAACATGTGAAGGCAGACTCCGGCGGATTGAGTGGACGAGACCAATGGAAGGTCCAACGGTGAAGAAGACAGTCTCTGTAAGCGTCGTGGAATGCGTAGAGCTCGACAAGACACAGAAGATGTCCTGGTCATCCACAGCGTCTAGTCCCATCTCCAGCTGTCTTGACTCTTGTCTTGCCACTGGATCCAGATGGAAATTGGGAAGAGAGAGTGAGGCTGACACTGCGTAACTCTCCCTCACTTAACTCCAAATCAAGCGCTAGTCTCAACACCATCATCATCATCATAATGGTGTTGAGGTCTTCATCGACGACAATGGATGAACAACCAACCAAGCTTCAGATAAGACAACTTTGTTTCCTTCCAGAAAGGTTTGCAAAGATATCCTCTACTCTGGCAGAGGACATTGATCGACTTTTAGTACTAGGTTAAAATCTCCACAGATCCTGACAGACCCTTTCTTCTTGGCTGCTGGGATCACTGGCATTGTCCAAGTACTCCACTCAACTTTGGAAAGACTTCTGTCAGCCTTCATGTGATCTAATTCACTGGCTACTTTAGTTTTATCCTTGATATGCTTGAGATTTTCAATTGCATCTCAGAACACAGTTGTGGCATCATCCAGTACCTTTGTTAATTCCCTTTCAGTTGACTCTATTTTAGGGGATTTGGCAGGCAAATTGAGGATGGATTTCCTATCAAGATGTCATTGTCTCAGCCAATCACAGCTCCACAGTGCTGGCCCACCTGTTTTGACTACCTGCACACCCAATGTGGCTGGTTGGATGTTGAATTTTACCATTACAAATGCCATTCCCATAGGAGTTGTCTTTTCTCCATTGTAGCTGGATATCTGCAGGCATCAGATCAGTATTTGAAATGCATTCAAACTCATTTTGTAGGATGACTGAAACAACTGAGCCAGCGTCCAATTCCATTTTAATTAATTTGTCTATTGCGTTTCTATTGTTAGTTTCCACATTGGAAATCTCAAGGCGACACAATCCTTTGTCACTCTTACCATTGTCAACTTTTCCACCAAAAGCATGCAGATGCTCTTTTTGAAATTGTAACTTGACTTTTTATCTTTTTCTCTTCCCTGTGCAATTCATTCCATTTATTTTTGTCTGCATGCCATGCTCTTTGTATGTGTCCTACTTTGTTACATTTTCTGCAAATTTAAACTTTGAACCTGCATCGGTCTTGTGTATGTGACCCCCTGCCACAATGGTAACGCAATTTGTTAGGCCAGGCCAGTTTCTGTTTAGATGATTCAATTTTGTTCATGCTCACTTTCATTCCTGACTACAACTTAATTGCATCTCCGCCTGCTGTTTCCATTAATAGAGCAATTTCAACTGCTCTTTTAAATGTAAGTTGCACTTCAGTTAAGAGCCATTTTTAGAATATTTTGTGTAGGATTCCACAAAGCAAACAATCTCTCAACGCATCATTAGGTCCATCACTAAACTGGCAATGCTTGGACAATTTCTTCAGATGAGCCACATGTGGTGAAATGGACTCCCCTTCCTTTTAATTCCATTTAGGAAACCCAAAGCATTCTGCAATCAACAACGGCTTCAAAAGTAATGTTCCTACAATCACAATATCAGCAAAGCTCATTTCAGGCAGTTTTGTTGGAGCCATTAAACTCCTAACAAGCTGTATGCCTTTAATCCCAAACTGGCATTCACTTCTCATCAGCTATTTCATTTTCCTCAAAAATCTGCTCAATTACCTCAGTATACCTGGGCCAGTTATCTGTTGAGCAATCAGATGCATCTATCTTTCTGATATAACCAGCCATTTTTGCTCTTTTTTCAATAATTATTATCACTCGGTATGCACTGTTAATGAACCTGTGAATTATTCTGTTTTCTGCCTTACTTTAACTTGATCATCTTTCATTTTGCCAAGAAAATGAGCTACTCCAAAGGAAAAGGAATCATGATGTGTCTATTTTTAACTCATCTTGCTGGGCTTCAACAGATAGGCAGCCATCTCAGGTTCATTTTAAAAATATCTCATTGCCATTGTTATGTTTTGTAAATCTAAAATATAAATTAATTGAAAGGCAAATAAAGGAACCAGGTATGTAAGTCTAACTTTGTTTTCACTTTTAAGCAAGGCTCAGACATATCGTGCAGTGGTGTGATGATGTATGCCATTCATGTACTTTGCATATATAACTATAATGAATTATTTAAACAAAGAATGCTTAATCAAACCATATATTTACAATATTACTCAAATATTACTGAAGTATTAAATAAGCAACAAAATGGACTCCTCTTCCTTTTGATTCCACTTATGAAAACTAAAGCATTCCGCAATTAGTAAGGGTTTTGGTTCGAAATGTTCCTGTATTTCTTTTCTGATATCAGCAAAATTCATTTCGGGGGGATTGGTTGGAGCAGTTAAACTTCTGAGTAAACGGCGTACATGTCCACCTATTACACTCAGCAATACTGGCACTCTTTGGCAATTTAATTTGCTTCAAATACTGCTTAATTTGTTCAGTATACATCATCCAGTTATCTGTTGTGCAATCAAGCATGTTTATCTTTCTGATGTTGTTAGCCATTTTTGCTTTATTTATTATTATTATTATTATTACCTGGTACTCATTGCTTACGAACCTGTGAATTTTGACTATTTTCTGCCTTTGATTCTCTATTCTTGCAGGGAAACAAGTGCTCTGCTTTTTTTTTAACTTGAACATCTTGCTCTCTCTCTCTCTCCTTGCAAAGAAAAAAACATGCTGAGCTTCAACAGGCAGGTATTCATCTCTGATTCATTTTAAAGTTTCCTTGCCAGCACTGTTATGTTTTGCAACTCCAGAAACAAATCAGAAGAAGAACACAGAGGCAGGAAATGGGACTGCTTAGTTTTACTTTAGTGAGGCACGCATATATGATTTGGTAGTGTAGTGACATATACCATTCACATACTTCTTACACATAACCCATAATGAATTATGTAACCAACAAAGAATACTTAATGAAACAATACATTTACAATATCACTCAAATTTTACTGAAATATTAAATACGCTACAACCAGGGGTTGACTTCTGGGGTGTTCTCTGCAGAAAAATTGTGTAGATTTGGACCATATACATTAGCTTTAGAAGACTGCAGAATGATCTCACTCAAATATACAAAATGAACAGAACAGGAGATGAGAAATGATTTCGCTCAGGTGATGGCTCTAAAGGTTAAAGCATCATGGTAAAAGGTCAGAATTTAGAATTGAGATAAGGACAGATGTCTCTGCTTCAATATGTGAACCTTTGAAGCCCTCTACTTTCAAGGCACTGGGTGCTCAGTCACTGAGAATATTCAAGACTGAGGTTCATAGATTTTGAGCACTAAAACATGATTTTACTGAATGACAGAATAACTCAAGGGCTATTTGACCTCATCTGAGCCTAGGTTCTTTGTTCTTGTGTGCTCATTTCATTGTGCTATCTTGTTAAAAGTGAATACATCAGATTAAGCACATATAATCTTATGAAATGAAGCTGAAAGGAGATCCATCATGAATTCAGATGGATAAAATTTTACTTATTTAGTGATACGGTGAAGAACAGGCCATTCCAGCCCAAAGAACCGCATTGGCCAGCAACCCACCTATTTTAAGCCAAGCCTAATCACAGGACAAGTTACAACGAACAATTAACCTACTAACCAGTACGTCTTTGCACTGTTGGAGGAAACCAGAGCACACAGGAAGAACATACAAACTTTCCCGCAGACAACGTTGGAACTGAACTCCAAACACCAGTGCCCCGAGCTGTAACAGCATCACGTTAACCGCTACACTACCATGGTGCATCAATTCAGCTAAGTCTAGAAAGCACTAGCCAATGAAAGGAAAGCAGTTTTGCTAATTAATGGATAAATTAATCTAATACTTTTGGGTATCCTCTCTGATGTTGTTCAAATAACCTTAGAAAATGTAAACTGCAAATGAGAAAGTGGTTGTCAATGGCTTTGTAATGATCATGCCAATATACGAGTCTAAATAAAACTGCTGAAAATCATCAGTTGCTTTGGTAAAACCAGCTCACAAAACTGTAAGTTAACACTGAACATATTCCGCTGTTTAAACTGCCACTTGCTAGTTTGCTCAATATCTGAGAACAACAGTAGACATTTACAGTAAATGGGAAGTTGCCTTTATAGCATAAACTAGGATACAGAGGGGCAAGACTTCTGATTGTACTGTTTGGACAATATTAATGCACAGGTTTAACAGCTGCCAGGTAACCCGTCAAAACATTTTGTTTTGCTTAACCTTACCCTCCCTTCAACTTGCTGCTGGAAACTTGGAATGTGAGCACACCTATTTTAACCAATTGATCAACTTAATCAATGCTGCAGGTGACCAAAGTTGCATCATACAAACTTCTAAACAGCTCTATTTTTTCAACTGGTTTGATCATAAGACATAGGAACAGACTTATGCCATTCAGCCCATCAAGACTGCTCCAACAATCCATCATGGCTAATTTATTATCCCTTGCAAGTCCATCCTCCTGCATTCTCCCAGCAATCTTTGACACCCTTACTAATTAAGAATCTGTGAAGCTCCACTCTAAATATACTTAATGATTTTGCCTCTACAGATATCTGTAGCAATGAATTCCATAGATTTACTGTCTTCCAGGTAAAGATATTCTTCCTCATCTCTGGTCTAAAGGCATGTCCTTCTGTTCTGAGTCTGTGCCCTCTGGTCCTAGACTCCCCATTATAAGAAACATCCTCCCCATATCCACTCCGTCTAAGCCTTTCTATATTTGATGGATTTCAATGAGATCACCCTCATTCTTCTAAACCCCAATGAGTACAGGCCCAGAGCCATCTGACCACAGCATCTGCAGTGTACTTTGTGTTTACCAGAGCCATCAAACGCTTCTCACACATTAATCTTGTCATTCCTGGGATCATTCTCATGAACCTCCTCTGAATCCTCTCCAGTGTCAGCACATCCTTTCTTAGATTAAGGGCCCAAAATTTTTCACAATGTCTGTGTGGTCTAACCAATGTCTTTTAAAGCCTCAGCATTACATCCTTGCTTGTCTACTCTAGACCTCTCTGGAGGGACATATGAATGTGGAGCTAAAATATAGGCGCAAACCAGTTGGGCCAACCAATCTGTTTTGCTTCCATAAATCCTATGTTAATCCATTTGAAGCATTAAAATAGCTGACAAACATCATAGTCACATTGGTAAAAATCACAATGCAAAGCTATTTCAAATGAATTTATTTAAGACACATCAAAGACAACAATGTTACTGCAGGACATCTTTCTTAGACATTTAATGGTTCTAGAAGCAACAGTCCCAAGCTATAAAAACAGCTGCAGTGTTACTAAATGCTTGTAAACTACTGCTTATCAGAATTATATATGTCAGAGAATAAAATGCCTTCTGAATACAAATATGTTTACAGAGGAACTTGTGTGCAAATTTGTACAAGAAATTTATGAATCAATAGGCCACTGTTTACATGTAATCGATAGTTTAATCTAAGCAAAAATCTGAATTTGAAACATAAATGATTATACCACTGCAACTGGGATTGATTTCACTTTGTATGCTCAAATCATACTGTATTTGGCACCCGGGACATACTGAAGTAATGTACTGTGCTCCGCAGATAGACTTTTAATAAAGATTTGCCACATTGCAGGTTCATCATCTCAGTAGCTTGTCTGAGACAGTGCCAATTCAGAGGGAGCAAGACAGAGTGATGCTTTCCCCAATATTAATAAAGGCTTTGGATAACAAATAGGTTGGGTACTTTCTTTTTTTAAGCATGATTAAACATCAAAGGGAAATTAAATTATTTCCTGATTTCTTAAAGTAATTGCTGAAGAGCTTATACAACTTATGTGATGTAAAAAAATTGTTATAGAAATTAAAATAAGGACCAAAGTTAACTTTACACATTTTTAATCAATTCATGCTTCTGAATAACTCCCATCAGTATGAGTAGTTGGACTGTTTTGGATAATCAACTCATCAGCAATAAGATTCAGCATCCATGTTACACCTCAACATCTTCAAAATAGTCTAAATTTCTTATTAGAATACATTAGATTAGATTAGCTTTGTTTGTCACAAGTTTGCCAAAACATTGAAACATACAGTGAAATGCATCATTTATGTCAATGACCAACACAATGTCAATGTTGCCATACTTCTAGAATCAACATTGTATACCCACAGCTTACTAACCATGACCAGTATGTCCTTGGAATGTGGGAGGAGACCCATGCATTCACAAGAATAATGTACACATTCCTTAGAGCCAGCGGCAGGATTTGAACCCTGATTGCCGATCACTGGTGCTGTAATAGAGCTACATTACTGAGTATTGCAACATAATTTCTGTTTTTAATATTGAACACTGGGAATCAATATTGCTTCTGAAATAACTGCAGTTAGACTGATTTTACTGTCCCCGTATCCTAGTTTCCAAGAACACTACATTCTTTGAGGAAGTAAAAATGTTAGCCTTGTTAGCAAAGTTCATTATCTCATAAAAACCAACATTTTCTCCTGTGGGCTTTCAGAAGGTGCAGATCACTCCTCAATGCACCTGCATGACTCCTCTGTGGAGAGAGTTACGAGCACCCAGGCTTCCGGGAGTACACTTAAAAGATGACTTCACCTGGTCTCTCAACATCACCTCTTTGGTCAAGAAACATAGCAATGTCTCCACTTCCAGAGGAGATTGAAGTGAATGAGGCTCCCTCCCCCTCCCCCACCATTCTCACCAATTTTTACAGGAGCACCATCAAGAGTGTCCTGATCAGCAGCATCATCCTGCACAGCAGCTGCAACATATCAGACTCCAAGTCCCTACGAAGGATTGCGAGGACTGCTGAGATCATCAGGGTCTCTCTTCCACCCATCAAAATATTTATGAGGAGCGCTACACATACAGTCCCTCAGCATTATCAGTGATCCCTCCCATCCATCCAACAATCACTTTGAACCCCTATGATCAGGCAAGAGGTACCGTAGCATTGTCAAGAACTGATAGGATGGGAAATTGCTACTTCCCACAGGACATGGGACTGTTGAACTCCGGCAACCAACCAGGTCTCATCACGTACAAAGTACCAGTAGCATTATACTGTTTACTTTTTAACTTGTGACATAAATATACCTAATTATTTATTAGTTTACTGATGGTAATTTTAATTTACTTGCTATGTGTATAAATTATATGTGCTGTGTACCTTGATCTGGAGGAACATTGTTTCATTTGGTGGTATACGTGGGTACAGTTAAATGACAATGAACCAAACTTGAACTTGATCTAAAACAGCCTGGGTTATGTCACCTATTCAGCAAGAGAATGATGATACTGTGGTGATAAGAATACTACAGTGAGAATTCCTTGGTTTGAATATTCTGTTGTGAAGCATTTGCCCAAGAAGGACCCCCGTTATTACCTTATTGCCAAAGTTTTATTTCAACCTTGTGCAATTATTGCTGTTCTGGTATCAAAACAAAATGAAATAAGACAGCTCAGCCCCAGGAAGAGTACTAAGCACTCTTGATATTCCATTTGCTTACCGTGATTACCTTAAGACCTACCTCTATTGTGCTGTTCCGCTGTGAGTTGTCTCTCTAAGGTTTCTCTCATTTCCCTCTCCCTGAACAGTTCCAGCTTGAGTTCTTTCTTCTCCTGTTGTATCTGCTTCTCCTGAACACGGGCATTGTCAACAGCCACCTTCAGCAGGCCCTGTATAATCATTAAGCAGCTTCAACAAGAGCCCCTGAATCCCAGTAAAATTGTAATCCACTAAAATCTCAATTAAGTGTAGAAGCTGGCAAATGTTCATTCAACTAAGTTCTACTTTCTCATATTCTTTCCATAATTATGACCATTCACAGCTAATCCAATTCTGTTTGTTAACTAACCTGAAACAGCAGAATATTTTGACATTTTCTGTTAACTTATACCTTCTTATAACAGTTTCTATAAATATGTCACGATTCAATTATCTTTAAAAATGTGCAAATGACAGCATATGCTTTGGAAGAATAGATGGTTTTAGAGATTCTGTACCTATTAAGTATTTTTAATCTGTACACCAACATAGCCAAGGATAAACTGTACTCACAAAAGCACAACAAATAACATTCATGGTGTTAGTGGTGCTGTGGAAATTTCACAAGTAGTCCTGCAATGGAATTGGAGAATTTCCAATACACGGAGAGAAATACTGTCCAGTTCAGAAGCAATATGGAGTTACAACTTATGGAAAGGTGTGCCTTTCCATACCTTATGAAAATCTATTTAGCTTCTGTTGTGCTTCAGTTTAATTGTTACAAAAAAAAACAAAACTCAACATAGCTGACACTGGAATACTAGGCTACCAGCTATTTGATAACAATAGTCACTGAAGATGATACCGCAACTACAGCACTACCCCCAGCCTAATCTACCCGTTGTTAAGGGATGTACAATTTTACTTTGCACATATTGACTCCTAGGAGAGCAAGACTATTTGGCCTATTCCCCATGACCCCAATTTTTAATTTGCTTATACTCCTGCAACTTATTTTCACCCTGTTTGAATCTTTTTACTATTAAGATCTACTAGGGGTAATTTTCAGCAGCCAATTAACCTAATAGCACTTCTTTGGGATATGGGGAGAAACCAGAGCACCCAGAGAAAGCTCATGCAGTCATCAGGACCGGTGTGACTTTCCACGACTGAAAAAGAATTCCTACTTGCATTGTCCATCCAGCCCTGCTCCCAGCCCAGTCTACATTCCCCAGCTGGATGTTTTTGTAGAGGATCTTTTAAAGTTGAAACACCCAACAACACTTAGAAATATTTACAAAAAAGACAAGAATGTCAGAAGCCTACTGCTGGAAAGTAAGTGTTCATTGTAAGTCTTTTGTATATATATTAGTTAAAGTTAAAGTCTGTCCTGAGCCTTATAGGCTCATCAGGCTGGTGCTTATGCCGTTCTCCGTGGTGTGAAGCGACTGAGAGTATGAGACTCCCCCAGATAGGATGCCAGACCCCCAGCATTTTGCCAGTACCCATTTTCAGCTGGGTGGACTGGAGCAACGTATGGTTAAGTGCCTTGCTCAAGGACACAACATACTGTTTCGGCTGGGGCTCAAACTCATGACCTTGAGATCTCTAGACCAACGCCTTAAGCACTTGGCCGCATGCCACACTAGATATATTGCTGCATATAAATATATTGCACATTTTGGCCCCCAATTTTTTCAAAATGCAAATCCATCAGCTTGTTGTGTTCTTTTAACAAGATGGGGAAAAGCGGAGCAGGGAAAGATGAATATGTAGAGAGTTGAGAAAAGACTGTAGCAAGAAAAGCATCAAAAATAAGAGAGATTTAATGAGTTTGTGGTTAACATCTAGAGAAGAGCAGTGAGAGGTAATGTTTTATCCAGTATGAATGAATTCAGATTCTGTATAAAAACGTGCAGCAGGGGAATGTAGATTCGGCTGGGAGTAGGGCTAGATGGACAAAATCATCTTCAATGAAGATCATTTCTTGTAAATCAAATTGTTGGCAAGGGGATGTTTTTATAAAGAGGAAAAATCACTCTCTGGACCATGTTTAAAAGGAAATATGTGCCAAAGATT